>NC_065581.1:150612279-151252636 GCF_024542745.1 Macaca thibetana thibetana | reverse complement strand
CCAATACGGAAAACAATTTGACAGTTTCTTATAAAAGTTAAACATTCGGCGGGGCGCAGTGGCTCACACCTGTAATCCTAGCACTTTGGGAGGCCAAGGTGGGTGGATCACCTGAGGTCAGGAGTTCAAGACCAGCCTGGCCAACATGGTGAAACTCCATCTCTACTAAAAATACAAAAAAAATTAGCCAGGCATGGTGGTGGGCACTGTAATCCCAATTACTTGGGAGGCTGAGGAAGGAGAATCGCTTGAACCCAGGAGATGGAGGTTGTAGTGAGATCGGATGGCACCACTGCACTTCAGCCTGGGCGACAAAAGCAAGACTCTTCCTCAAAAAAAAAAAAAAAAAAAAAGCACAGTATCATGTGCCTATAGTCTCAGCTTTTCGGGAGCCTTAGGTGGGAGGATCACTTGAGCCCAGGAGTTTGAGGCCAGCCAGGGCAATCTAGCAAGTCCCTGTCTCTAATTTTTTTTTTAAAGTTAAACATACATCTATCTTGTGATCCAGCCATTCCACACGTAAGTATTTATTTAAGAGAAATAAGAGGATATAAACATACAAAGATTTGTACATGAATGTTCACAGGGGCTTAATTTATAATAGCAAAAGACTTGAAAAAACCCAACAATCTGTCCATTAACAGGTGAATGGCTAAACAAATTGTGATATAGCCATGCAGTGTGATAGCATTCTGCATTAAAAAACGAACTATTGATATGTGAAGCAACATAGATGAGTCTCAATTGTGCTAAGTAAAAGAAGCTAGACAAAAATAAATACGTACTGTATAATTTCATTTATATTAAATTCTAGAAAATGCACTTAGTGATAGCACTTCAGTGGTTGCTTGGAGATGGGAGGAGCAGTGGGAGGAGCAGAAAGGGAAGGATTACAAAGAGGCAAGGGGAAACTTTTGGAATTTATGGATATATTCATTATTGTGATTGTGTGGATGATTTCATAAGTGTATATGCAGGTCAAAACATCAAATTGTATTTTTAAAATATGTGCAGTGCAGCATGTTGTACAGAAATTATACATCAGTTAAACAAAAAGAGTACTAAGTATATATCCATTACACATGCTTATAATATGAATATTTCAATTCACAGGCTGGAGGATAAAAGTAAAGTCATATTTCTTTATTTTATTTTATTTTTATTTATTTATTTATTTATTTATTTATTTATTTTGAGACAGAGTCTCGCTCTGTCGCCCAGGCTGGAGTACAGGGGCGCCATCACTGCAACCTCTGCCTCCCAGGTTCAAGTGATTCTCCTGCTTCAGCCTCCCGAGTAGCTGGGATTACAGGCACCTGCAACCACGCCCGGCTAATTTTTGTATTTTTGGTAGGGATGGGGTTTCACCATCTTGGCCAGGCTGGTCTTGAACTCCTGACCTCGTGATCCACCTGCCTCGGCCTCCCAAAGTGCTGGGATTACAGGTGTGAGCCACCGCACCCGGCCAAGTCATATTTCTTTTTAAGAGACTCCCATTCCATCTATTCTTTGATCTCTTCAGGATCTCCATTGTGATACATTTAAGAATACTGAGGTGTGGCCGGGCGCGGTGGCTCAAGCCTGTAATCCCAGCACTTTGGGAGGCCGAGACGGGCGGATCACGAGGTCGGGAGATCGAGACCATCCTGGCTAACACGGGGAAACCCCGTCTCTACTAAAAAATACAAAAAACTAGCCGGGCGAGGTGGCGGGCGCCTGTAGTCCCAGCTACTCGGGAGGCTGAGGCAGGAGAATGGCGTGAACCCGGGAGGCGGAGCTTGCAGTGAGCTGAGATCCGGCCACTGCACTCCAGCCCGGGCGACAGAGCGAGACTCCGTCTCAAAAAAAAAAAAAAAAAAAAAAAAAAAAAAAGACTACTGAGGTGATTTGTCTAAAAGGGCCATAGTTACATGATGAGGAAATGTAATGGTCTGCTGAAGCAGCCCGTTTGCTGCTGCTGTTACTATTCCCATCAAGGAGTCTTCAAGGTGCCAGGTAAGGAGAGGCCCTGGCATCAGCCACATGCTCTGCCCAGAACAAGTGCTGTCGTCTCAATGTACATCCAAGAATATACATAGTCTATTTCTTTTAACTGCACACAGATTATGTGCTCCATATAAATAACCAAGGACATTATGGCCTAGAAAAGCAGTGCTGTCAGTGATAGTATAATTCTCAAAATCTAGATCTTCAGTAATAAATAATTTCGTAAGAGGGCCACCACCTAAGTTTTCTTCTATTGAAAATCTTTTCTATTTCTCTCTCTCTCTTTTTTTTCAGGGAAGGATCTAAATCTACATTTAGTCCATGTTTATTGTTCTCCATAATCCTTAAAATCCTAGGCTTTAGCATCTGTCATAGATTTCAGTGACCTCAGACTAATCTCTGAGAACAATGGATGGTTACTTGCTTTATTTTTATAAATAATTTCATAAATTTTTTTCAAATGAAGGGCATCAAGTCCAAATGCTGTCTTCCTCTCTAGGGAGTGAAACTGCCATTAACTGTGCAAAAGGGCAGGGCATACCCTAGTTGAAACAAATACATATGTTAAGTTTTCCTCAAAGAAGCGTCAGACACCCTGGGGACAAGAACTTGGAACTGGCCTTGGGAATAGGTAGAGGATTGGCCTCCCTGTATCTTCAAGTGATGGAAATGCAGAGGTTCTCATGAAGGGGCCCCCAGAACCTGTGCTATCTCAGTCATCCTTCCCCAAGGGGAGTTGCTCTGTAGATGCTAAATTCAAACAGCTGAGTTAGGAGTGGAAGTTCTTCATGCATAAGGGAAGTCCAGGGGTCAGAGCAGCCAAGGTTCTTCAGCTCCTTAATATTTTTAATATTAGACACACAAACAAAAAGCAGTCTGGGAGTTTGTAAGAATAGGCTAGCCAATCCAGTGACCCCTACTCATAGCTAGATGTGCTTCTTCTAGATGAATTCCAGTGGCAGAGAAGACGGAGGGAGTTCCTCTACAGTGATTGCAAGACCGAAGATGTGAGTTTGCTACCATTTGTCATTCAAAGCTGCCTAAAAATGTAGGGGCAGCTATGTGGTTGGGATCTTCAGAACTGCTTTGTTACTGTCCCAACCACTGTTTAGGGCTCTGTAAACTAAGTCCACTCCTCTCCTTTGGCATACACTCGCCTGCTGAGACACAAGCAGGAGCTAGAACCCATTGTCCATCCTCTGTCAGTTAGGAGGGGCTTTGAAATGCTGGCCACACAGGGGTTTTTGTGAGTTTCCAGGCCTTCTGCTCCATGGATGCCAATACATTTGGAGGATGATGCCAGATAGCCGCCTGAAGAACAGCTGGGAGAGCAATGGCCAACATACAAAAAAACTCCTATGGTGCTTGCCCTGGCCTTTTCCTAGTTGTGGCAGTTGTAGATTTTTGACACATTCAAGATGGCCATACTATGAAAGCCAGCACAATCAATTATGGGCCATTTTGAGGGCACTGGGGCTCACATGTTGATATGATTAGGCTTTGTGTCCCCACCCAAACCTCATCTTGAATTATAATCCCCATAGTCCCCACTTGTCAAGGGAGAGGCCAGGTGGGGGTAATTGAATCATGGGGGTGGTTCCCCCATGCTGTTCTTGTGATAGAGTGAGTTCTCACGAGATCTGATGGATTTATAAGGGGCTCTTCCCCACTTTGCTCAGCACTTTTCCTTCCTGCTGCCTTGTGAAGAAGGTGCCTTGCTTCCCCTTTGTCTTCTACCATGGTCATAAGTTTCCTGAGACCTCCCCAGTCATGCTGAGCTGTGGGGTCAACTAAACCTCTCTTATTTATACATTACCCAGTCTCGAGCAGTTCTTTATAGCAGTATGAAAATGGATTAATACACATGTCCACAGTTACTTGTTTTATGAACTTAAATCTTTTTATAGTAAATATAAAATTCCTGTGCCAGAGTTCCCTATGGACTACCAAAAAAAGCAGTTACGCAGGTAGGTGTCATTTTGGCTTCCAGCAGCTTACATGTTGAAATTACCCAGACTTAGGGAAGTGCTTTTTGATTCCACCAAAAAGCTAAAGAATCTAAATGAGGTATAGATGGGGCAAAAAACCTCTAGTTAGCAATAAGCTTTTCCAAGGAAGGGTTAATGGGGGTCTGAGAAGAGACTAAAACCCCAAATTTAAACACTTATGATTATCTGTGCTCTGTGGTCCATAACACCAATTATCAAAGTTGTATGTAATACTTTATATTTCATAGTACAATATAATTCTGTGAATTGCAGTTTTGAAAAATCTATAAAACAGAACAAGCCATTGAATCAGCTAAGATGCTTTGGGCTGAATGTAACTGAAATCATAATTCAAAATGGCTTAAGCAATAAAGACATTTATTATCTTCTTAACAGGGAATCTAGAATAGGGTAGACTTCAGGGTTGGCTGATGCAGCAGCTCTGCAGTTTTGTCAGAGCCAGGTTCCTTAGATGACATTTTCTACCATCCACAGAGTTAGTGTCATCCTAAAGTTGGCATCAATTAGGGCAATGGTCGTCCTTCTTCTCATCTAGTAAGACAGAGGAAGATATGATGGGGTCTAAGTTGTTCTTGTCAGTTTCCTTGGCCAGACTTGATCATGGGCCCATGCTGAACTGGTAATTGTGGCAATGGGAAAGACATGCACTTCTTGGTTTAGAATACAGAGGTTTCCATCTTACGCTGAGAATGGGTTGCACATGTAGAGATATGGATCCCTTCAGGCCTTAGGGCTGCCATTTGTTCTTGCCCCAAAGCCACTGTCACATCTGACCAGTCATCTCCAAGCAGAGCGGCCTCTTCCTTTTATCCTACAGTGCTATACAAGCACTATTTTTTTTGTCACATCACACACACACACAAAAAAAGCTGGAAGCATTGGCTTAGGTGGTGGATACAGTCCCTTTCCAGAAGTATGGGGATGTGTAGACTAGAAGTATATCTCTTACTGATATCAGGGTAAGAAGGAAGAAGGGAGCATGGATAATGCATAGAAAACTTCCATGCCCACATGATATAAATAAAATCCAAATCTGATAATCATTTATTAGACTTATAAAAATTAAGTCAAAATGTCCTCAAAAGAATTGATTGAAAAAATCCTTAAAATGGTGAAGAAGAGTGCCAAACCAAGAAAGGGCACTGAATGAATGTAAAGTCTTTCAAAGTGCGATTGTTTTAGGTAAAGCAATCTGATGAATTTTTCTATTTTCGTATTATATACAATATGCTTATGTTTCAGTATCTCTCATGTACTTTCATGATTTTGATAACTTTAATAGAGTATTTAGATATTTTATTGTTTAAGAGTAGACAATACTTAGAAAGCATTCATCCATGTCAGGCAAGAACTGTATTAATTCATTTAATCTTCACTATAGGTCCATGAGGATATACAATTTTTAAATCCATTTTGCAGATGAGAAAATTGAGAAATAGAGAGGTTAAGTAATTTTCCCAAGAAAACACAGCTAGTAAGCACCAGAACCTGTGACTGAACCCAGAAAATTTAGTTTCCAAATTGTGTTTCTTATAATTTGATTCAGGATGCTCTGGAAGACACAGAGGTCTAATCCAGTGGGTACTAAACTTTTGTCTATGAGCCACAATAAAAAAATAAAATGTTTATTATAACATAATGCACACACACTAAAAAATCTTAAAACAATACTTACTAGGGAGGCAAGCATTCTGCTATTTCTGTTCCATTCCATTCTATTCTTTGTTCTATTCTTTAAAAAGTCAATTGTGACCCACGAAATTAATTCTAGAACTAGTAATGGGTCATGATAACCAATTTTAAAAACGCTGGCAATATAATAGGATTGATTACAGCGATTGTGGTGATGACTTAGATGCTCAATGGTTGTTTTAGTCTGTTTGGGCTGCTATAACAAAATGCCATAAACTGAATAGCTTATAAATAACAGAAAGTTTTTCTCACAGTTTTGAAGGCTGAGCAGTCCAAGATGAAGGCACTAGCAGATTCAGTGTCTGGTGAGGGCCTGTTTCTGGTTCATAGACAGCCATCTTCTCTCTGTGTCTTCACATGGTCAAAATGGAGAGGGGGTTCACTGGAATACCCTTTATAAGAGCACTGATCCCATTAATGGGGGCTTTATTCTCATAACCTCATCACCCCCCAATAGCCCCACCTCCTGATACCTTAGGGGTTAGGATTTCAATATATGAATAAGGAGGGTTAGGGAAGAAACTTCAAACCATAGCAATGGTCATTTTTGAGCCAGAGGTCTAGTTCAGGAAAAACATGGAGGTGGCAGGCCGAAGATTAAAGGCATAACTGGGTTCCAAAGCAAATTACTCTCAAGGTTCCAAGAGAACTTTGAAGGGTTTTGAGTTGTGAGTAATTAACTGGATATAAGATCTGGAAGTCAGTAGCAAATAGTAGAAAACCAATCAAAGGTACGTAGATGAGACCACTGGGGAAGAATGTGTGAAGTGGGAAGATAAGAGGCCCAGAACAGAACTGCAAGGAACAGCAGTGTTTATAAGAGGAGGTGAAGAAGTGCCTGTTGGAGAGGAAACTGTGGCAGCATTGGAGTAGGAGGAGGCCACGGGGAAGCATGGTGTCAACGGAGGCACAGAAGCCAAGAGGGGCTGGAGATGTCGCTGGTGTCAGCTGCAGCAGAGTGATCACATATCAGAGGTGCTGAAAATTGATTGTTGGATCAGTATTTATGATTCAGTAGTGTATTAGTTTGTTCTCATGCTGCTAATAAAGATATACCCAAGACTGGGTAATTTATAAAGAAAAAGAGTTTTAATGGACTTACAGTTCCACATGGCTGGAAAGGTCTCACAATCATGGTGGAAGGCGAAGGAGGAGCAAAGCCATGTCTTATATGGTGGCAGGCAAGAGAGTATGTGCAGGAGAACTGCCCTTTATAAAACCATCAGATCTCATGAGACTTTTTCCCTATTACAAGAATAGTACAAACAAATGGACAAAAATTCCATGCTAACAGATAAGAAGAATCAATATTGTGAAAATGGCCATACTGCCCAAACTAATTAATAGATTCAATGCTATTCCCATCAAGCTATCATTGACTTTCTTCACAGAATTAGAAAAAACTACTTTAAATTTCATATGAAACCAAAAAAGAGCCATATAGCCAACATAATCCTAAGCAAAAAGAATAAAGCTGGAGGCATCACACTACCTGACTTCAAACTATACTGCAAGGCTACAGTAACCAAAACAGCACAGTATTAGTACCCAAAGAGATATGTAGATCCATGGAACAGAACAGAGGCCTCAGAAATAACACCACACACCTACAACCATCTGATCTTTGACAAACCTGACAAAAACAAGCAATGGGGAAAGGATTCCCTATTTAATAAATGGTGCTGGGAAAACTGGCTAGCCATATGCAGAAAACAAACTGGACCCCTTCCTTACACCTTACACAAAAATTAACTCAGGATGGATTAAAGACTTAAACATAAAACTTAAAACCATAAAAACCCAAGAAGAAAATCTAGGCAATACCATTCAGGACTTAGGCATGGGCAAGTACTTCATGACTAAAACACCAAAAGCAATGGCAACAAAAGCCAAAATTGGCAAATGGGATCTAATTAAACTAAAGAGCTTCTGCACAGCAAAAGAAACTATCATCAGAGTGTACAGGCAACCTACAGAATGGGAGAAAATTTTTGCAATCTATCCATCTGACAAAGATCTAATATCCAGAATCTACAAGGAACTTAAACAAATTTACAAGAAAAAAAAAACGCTATCAAAAAGTGGGCAAAGGACATGAAGAGACACTTCTCAAAAGAAGACTTTTTTTTTTTTTTTTTTTTTTGAGACGGAGTCTCGCTCTGTTGCCCAGGCTGGAGCGCAGTGGCCAGATCTCAGCTCACTGCAAGCTTCGCCTCCCGGGTTTACGCCATTCTCCTACCTCAGCCTCCCGAGTAGCTGGGACTACAGGCGCCCGCCACCTCACCTGGCTAGTTTTTTGTATTTTTTTTAGTAGAGACGGGGTTTCACCGTGTTAGCCAGGATGGTCTCGATCTCTTGACCTCGTGATCCGCCCGTCTCGGAAGAAGACTTTTATACAGCCAACAAACATATGAAAAGAAGCTCATCATCACTGGTCATTAGAGAAATGCAAATCAAAACCACAATGAGATACTATCTCATGCCAGTTAGAATAATAGTCATTAAAAAGTCAGGAAACAACAGATGCTGGAGAGGATGTGGAGAAATAGAAATGCTTTTACACTGTTGGTGGGACTGTCAACTAGTTCAACCATTGTGGAAGACAGTGTGGCGATTCCTCAAGGATCTAGAACCAGAAATGCCATTTGACCCAGCAATCCCATTACTGGGTATATACCCAAAGCATTATAAATCATTCTACTATACAGACACATGCACAGATATTTGTTGCAGCACTGTTTACAATAGCAAAGATTTGGGACCAACCCAAATGTCCATTAACGATAGAATGGATAAAGAAAATGTTGCACATATACAGCATGGAATACTATGCAGCCATAAAAAAGAATGAGTTCATGTACTTTGCAGGGACATGGATGAAGCTGGAAACCGCCATTCTCAGCAAACTACCAGAGGAACAGAAAAGCAAACACCACATGTTCTCACACATAAGTGGGAGTTGAACAATGAGAACACATGGACACAGGGAGGGGAACATCACACACCAGGGCCTGTTGGGGGGTGGGGAACAAGGGGAGGGAGACTATTAGGACAAATACCTAATGTATCCAGGGCTTAAAACCTAGATGATGGGTTGATAGGTGCAGCAAACCACCATGGCCCGTGTATACCTATGTAACAAACTTGCATGTTCTACACATGTATGCCAGAACTTAAGTAAAATTAAAAAATAAAAATAAAAAAGAACAATAAGGGAAAAAGCTGTCCCCATGATTCAGTTACCTCCCACTGGGTCCCTCCCATGACATGTGAGTATTATGGGAGCTATAATTCAAAATGAGATTGGAGTGGGGACACAGCCAAACAGTATCAAACAGCTAGGGGGAACTGCCATTCATCTTATTACCGTAAGCTTTCTATTTTCCTTTTGAGTTTCTAACTTCTCCTGCTTTAGCCTACATACCTGGCTGTCAGCCTCTTTTCTTTTACTGATTTCTGATTCCTCTGCTGAGCATGGTTCTGCCTGAAATCCAGCCTAACTCAGAACATACAGCCCACCAAGCCCTTACCTGTGATATATTCAGTGTCTACTGTGGGGCAGGTATATATTTTCCCCTTCAGGTAATCTCACAACAATCCCACAAAAGACAATTTTTCCTCATCTTACAGATAAGACAACAGGCTTAGAGAAGTGAAGTGACTTCTTCCAAGTCCCTCCCAGGACAAGAATATTGGTCTGTCTGGCTCTGCAGCCAATGATTCTACTACCTAACTTACCTGTACACTGAGCCCCAAAGGGCCCATCCTGTCTTTAACCACCTTTCTCAGGTGTCCAGGCCTGGAGCTCCTTCCCCAAGCCTCATTAGCTATTGGCTAGATTTTTGTACAACTCTAATGGACCTTGGACCACAGAATAGTTAGCCAAGTGACTCCAGATATTGTGACCATCCCAAATTACCTGCTGCTGTTTCCCTCTCACCTAAACCAATCCAGTGTTTGTTTTTTATTTTAAACTTAAAAGAGTGATTCTATAATTATGCATTGTTAGAAATCTGTAAGTCACAAAAAATTAATCAAGGTATAAAGAACACCACTAAAGTATTAAATCTTTCACAGACCATGAGCAGATATCATTGCCGTTAGTACTTCCAGACTGGTATGAAGTTCCCTGTGCTGTACTCTTCTGTTCCCTCCTCCATTTCCTCAGCAGCCTGCCAGTGAGGACCTAGCATGCTCTGGCCTCACTCCTCAAGAATTATGACACTGAGGGTCTTAATTGACCACAAAACTCAATATGAGATGAAAATATGAAGTAGCTACCAGAAAATTGAATGCCATTTTAGACTGCATTAATAAAAAATTGTGTCTGGAGAAGGTTTTGGAGTATTGCACCTACAAACCATCTATAAACAATTATAAAACAATGAAGGCCGTGTGCTCAAAGTAGTCAAAAACTAAAATAGAAGGAAAAATAGGATAGAGGAGGAGATGGCCTTTGAAATGGGCCTTGAAATATTGGTAGAATTTTGATAGGTAGAGATGGCAGTCAGACATTCCAAACTGAGTTAATGTGTTTTTGGTTTTGTTTTAATTTTAGAGACAGGGTCTCACTCTGTCACCCACACTGGAGAGCAGTGGTACAATTATGGCTCATTGCAGCCTCAAACTCCTGGGCTCAAGAGATCCTCCCGCTTTAGCCTCCAGAGTAGCTGGGTCTATAGACATAAGCCATCATGCCCTGAGGGTCAGCTGCAGCCCTGTTTTAGAAATAGTATGGACTCAGGGGCTAGAATAGCAGCCAGAATTCTAGCTTTCTCTTTCCCCTCATTGTTCTCTTCATGTGTGCTTCGTTCATCTCTTTTTGCAGATTGGCATCCTCTGCTTCTCGAATCCCCATACAGAAAATATGGCTACCAACAGCTTCTGAATCTACCTGCAGAGAGACTGACTGCTCTGTTATTTTCCCAGCATCTGTGAAGAGACTCTGACTGTCTAAAATGTTGGTATAGTGATCACCCCAGGGTTAAGCAACCATGACTGGTGAAAAGGAAAAACGTTATGAACCTGGCTGTTCAGAGCCACCTGAAGGAAGCTTGTAGAAGAAGGTGTCAGTTTACAGAGAAAGGGGAGGCCTGGGCAGATGATACAAGAGGTGCCCATTACATCCCTCTGGAGGTGAGCTGTCTAAAATGGTAGGCACTGGCCACATGTAGTTACTTAATTGTAAATGTAAACTTCTTAAAATTTCCTTGGACACATTAGCCTCATCTCAAGTGCTCAATAGCCACATGTGGCCAGTGGCTACTGTATTGAGCAGTAAAGATATAGAACATTTCCCTCATTGCAGACATAGTGAACACCTCTCCTCTAGAGTTATTTTTGGTTCTACCAGCAAAAGCCCAAGTGTTCCAGCTAGAGAAACAGCAAATTTCTTTGGGACATGAACAACTAGAAAACATCTCACCTTGTCCTCCAATAACTTGGAAAGAAAGTTTTTGTTTGGAGACCCCAGAACTGGTTCTTGTTTTTTGTTTGTTTGTTTGTTTTGTTTTGTTTTTGAGACAGGGTCTTGCTCTGTCACCTAAGCTGGAGTGCAGTGGCATGATCTTGGCTCACTGCAACCTCCGCCTCCTGGATTCAAGAGATTCTCGTACCTCAGCCTCCTGAGTAGCTAGGACTACAGGTGCACACCACCACACCCAGCTAATTTTTGTGTTTTTAGTAGGGATGAGGTTTTGCCATGTTGGCCAGACTGGTCTCGAACTCCTCGAGACTGGCCAGACTCACTCGACCTCAAGTGATCCACCCACGTCGGCCTCCCAAAGTGCTGGGATTACATAGGCATGAGCCACCACACTTGGCCTGGTTCTTGATTATATCCCATTTGAACACTGAACAAAGCCTCCTAATTTCATTATGCCTGAATTCTTAGACTACCTTACCCCCAAATTTCAAAGATAATTAATTCAATCATCCATCTCATCTTCGTTATGCCAGGCTACGAGACAAATGCAATTCCTTTTAGTTAACTGTTTTGTCCAGTTTCCATAATATTCTGTTTCTTCTTCTGCTGGTTTCCTTCTCAGTCCTGTCTATTATGCCTTATCAGGACTTTACATGGCAGAGATGGCTGCTGTCCCCTAAAATTCAGCATCCCCTTTCACAGTGTAGATATGTCAGTTGAATTTGGCTGCCCAGCCAGGAACCGCATCTTCCAGTCCTTCCTGCATCCAGATTATGCCATGTGACTAGTTTTCATCAATGAAATGAGAAAGAGATTTATGTCACCTAACAGATTGGTTTTTTTAAAAGCATCATTGTTTTCTCTGCTCTCTTCCCCTGTCTGAATAGGAAGGATTCTGTAGCTTTAGGGGAAGTCAGAGCCACAAGATGGAAGGAGCTTGGATCTCCGAACTATTCCATGGAAAAAAGCTGCAGTCAATGAAGAACACCTGCAATGGACTCTTAACCTGGGGGTGACGACAACCACTGAAATGTGAGGGCTTATTCGTGAGCGTTTGTCTAGCATTACCCTAACTGATACCTAATTGATTTCCTCACATCCTCAAACTTCTTGCCTTAAATTTCTTCTCCTGCCTCTCCCCTAGCAGTCCAGTTCCCCTCAAGCTTCTGGAAGAGAGGCTGCTCATTCTTCCACAGCAGCCTAGACACCAGGGAGGCTGAGAGATGCTACTGGCATTTTCTTTTCTTTTTTCTTTTTTTTTTTTTTTTTTTTGAGATGGTGTCTCGCTCTGTCGCCCATGCTGGAGTGCAGTGGCACAATCTTGACTCACTGCAACTTCAGCCTCCCAGGCTCAAGCGATTCTCTTGCCTTGGCCTCCCGAGTAGCTGGGATTACAGATGTGTGCCACACCCGGCTAATTTTTGTATTTTTAGTAGAGATAGGGTTTCACCATGTTGTCCAGGCTAGTCTCGAACTGCTGACCTCAGGTGATCCGTCCATCTTGGCCTCTCAAACTACTGGGTGTGAGCCACCACGCCTGGCCGGTATTGGCATTTTCTTAACTCCTAGTTGCATTGTTCAGACCACTTCACATGTGAAATTAATGCCATCCAACTTTTTTTTGTAGTTGGTGTTCCACACACAGATTGGCATTGACATTGTTAAATAGTCTGCCTGTGCTCAGGGAGAGAATTTGAGGACAAAAGGGAATATTGGCATCAGTGTCTATGGCAACCTAAAGAAATGTATATGAATTTGCGTATACATCAAGCTCTCTACTTACCATGAGGAAAAACATGAATTCTCTCCCAGTCTGGTCTCTCTTATTAGTCTCACTCTTCTTTCCCCCATCCACCAACTGCCTCATCTGTCCCATTTCCATGGGGTGTGTGGGCAGCTGAGGGAGATCCAGCATAAGACATCAGTGCTGAAAAGCCTAGCCTGGAAAAAGCAAAGGCCAAATGAGACTCCATCACAGAATTTCTAACACATATATCCAAGGTGCAAGGACCAATTTGTCAGACCTTTAGATTACATGATAATTGACTGATGATTCACTTTAGAGATGTGAAAATAAAAGTACTTTTATATTTTTGTTTTTCTGAAAATGGTCCCAAAGTTCAATGATTTTCTCGCATATCTCAAATATTACAATGCCATCGGTGATTTAAGGCCAGCACATTTTTGCAGGATATCTGAAAAGAACTTACTTTTCCATAAAGCCCTCTAAGTTTCTTTGCCGCTTATTAGATTTATAGCCGATTCTTTCAAAGTTGACTGTGACCTTGACCTACAGACAACAATAGCAAAATACAAATTTTGTGGAAGGCAGTAGCACTGTCTTTCTTGGATAAAGTCTGCATCTCCTACCAAGAAAAATTCTAAGAGGTGTTGCCAAGCTAATGCACATGGTTAAAGTAACTGCCTCACTGCCCCTTTTCTTTCTTTCTTTTGATTTTTTGTTCTAGGTTTACTGCACTTGCCTCTAGCAAGTTATGGAATTCTGTGCCACTCAAGTCCTCTATCTGTTGCAAAAATGTGCATCCCAAGATGGTGCTCTTGAGCTGTGGTGGAACATCTTCAGACAGACACTATGGGACCCACAATGAAGCAATTGAGAAAAAGGACACCCCTAAAGAACCACCAGGGTGCAGCATTCCTGAGTGGCAGAAGCCATGCAGGAAATCGCAGTATGTACAGCTGGCACTTTGAAGAACAATGAATTCCTTCAAGGCTCTATGCAGGCATTTCAAACAGTGGCTACCAGACAGGCTTGGCATAACTTAGACTCAGTTACAGCTAGAATTATTTTATTTCTGGGTAGGTAACTGAGAGAAGCAGGAATTGTGCATTTATCTCAGTATGGTTTTATTTTTAAAGAATGAAACAGCAACAAATAGAAACAACTGCGCAAAGAGCATAGTTTCTTCTAAAATAAAGATTATATTAGAACACTCCAAATGGGGACACATTGTCTGACAAGAGGTCAGAATATCAGAAAATGGAAGTGTCTTACTTAATTAAATAACCCTGAAGTAATTTAATTTCATGGGTAAGTGAGACTTTTAAAAAGGGTTAAACAAAAGCCAAATCCCTAAGTAGAAATATGTAGCCCGATCGCCTGCAAAATTGTTACAGATCTTTGTGTTTTATTTTCACAGATGCTGCACCTTAGTCCAGGGATTTTTAAAATGTGGTTCCTGAAAGAGCTGTCTCAGAGTCATCCGTGTTGATGGTGTAACGTAAAGATTTTCGGGCCTCAAGACTGAAGTAGGACAAGGAATTTGAATTTTTAAGCAGCTCACCTGACTTGTCTGTCCTCTAATATCTGAGAACACCTGACTTCTGCTCTTTCAGTAAAGGCAACAATGGTTTTATGAGCACTGTCGTCACATCTCTCCACTCTAGGGATCCTTCTCATTTCTCCCAGACGAGGTCACCCACAGCTGCTGCTTCTAACTGCTGGCTTCCAGCCTGCTGTCTGCCAGCTGGCTCTACCCTCTCCTATAACACAGCAGAGAGTAGCTGTGATCTCCTGTGTGCTCACCCTCCGCTCCCTTGGGTCCATGTTTTGGTCCTGCACTTAAATTTTACAAGCATACTCTCTGTCTCTTAAGGTAAGCAACCATTTTAAATCTCAGCAGTAAACAAAACAAAAAATCACCAGGAAACTATATCAAATCAGGTTTTTTTGTTTGTTTTTTGTTTTTTTTTTTTTTTGTGTGTTTTTGTTGTTGTTTGTTTTTGAGATGGAGTCTTGCTGTGTCACCCAGGATGGAGTGCAGTGGAGCGATCTTGGCTCACTGCAACCTCTGCCGCCCAGATTCAAGCGATTCTCCTCTCTCAGCCTCCTGAGTAAGCTGGGATTACAGGCACCGACCACCAGGCCTGGCTAATTTTTGTATTTTTAGTAGAGATGAGGTTTCACCATATTGGCTAAGCTGGTCTCGAACTCCTGACCTCAAGTGATCCGCCCACCTCGGCCTCCCAAAGTGCCGGGATTATAGGCATGAGCCACCACGCCTGGCATCAAAGCAAGTTTTAACCAGCCTTTTTGTCCACTGATAACATAAAGGAGGTCAGCAGCAGCTAAGTCCTGTGCCGGTAGAGCTTTCTTGTCCTTTCACACTGCAAGATAAATAATCACTTAGCTAAGAGGCCAATTTTACCTTTTTAAAAAAAATTTTTAAATGAGGCCAGGTGCAGTGGCTGACTCCTGTAATCCCGGCCTTGGGAGGCCGAGGCGGGCAGATCACTTGAGGTCAGGAGTTCAAGACTAGCCTGGCCAACATGGCGAAACCCCATCTCTATTAAAAATACAAAAAAATTATCGAGGTATGGTGGTGGGCACCTGTAATCCCAGCTACTTGGGAGACTGAGGCAAGAGAATCCCTTGAACCTGGGAGATGGAGGCTGCAGTGAGCCAAGAGTACACTACTGCACTCCAGCCTGGGCAACAGAGCTGGACTCTGTCTCAAAAAAAAATTTTTTTTAAATGAGAGCTATATCTTATTAACAAAATTAAACTATGTTTGTTTTTGGAGTTTTATTTTTGTAGCATTTACAGAAATCTGTTAAGAGCTTCTTAATTATAAAAATAAGTTAATAACATATTTCTCAAATTGACTTATCAATTCATTGTCATTGTGGATGAAATTACTTTATAATCAATTACCAGAAAGAAACCTGATTTGATTTCAGCTCACCCCCAATATTCAAGGCACTTGGATTTTTGGTCTCCGCCCATTTATTATGTGGTCTACTAAAAATAGACCACATCCTAGGAGTTAGGATTCCAAGAACAGTTTCCACTTATTACTCACTTCTTGATATTTATGGAACTAGTCATTTCGCAAATATGAGCTCTACTCTCCAATCTTTAGAAGAAAAAAGAAAATAACAATAACAACAATAGAATTTCATTCTCTCCAGAGAATTAGCAATGAAACGAGAGTGGAAAGAAAGCAAATGGGAATGTTAGAATTGGGGAAAATGTAATGCAAAGCCAAATGTGAATAGGAATTGCAGTTGACAAGAGGGGAAAAGAGGGTGTGGAGGACAAATATACCAACAGAAAACATGTAAAGTCAATAGCATGCAACCTTTTAAAAAATAAATGTTTTAAGTTCATTTTGATAGTGGATAGGACAAGAATATTGGCACATTATGAAAAAAGACATGACAAGACTATGAATAAATTTTAATGAAAATATATAAGTGGATTACCCTCTATTATAACACCAGAGGCCACAAAACTATAGGAAGCAAATTCTTCACTAGAAAATATTCTTCACAGTCTCTTTTAATCATGATGTATACATCTTCATTCTACATTAACTTTCATACACAGAAACAAATTAGAATGACATTCATTTCTATACTTACAATCTGACATCCTTAGATATGTGAATCTTATGCCAACTTAGAGCAAAAATCAAAATTGGAAGATTATAGTGTAAGAAAAGACCATGGCTTGTAATCGCAGCACTTTGGGAGGCCGAGGCAGGCAAATCATGAGGTCAGGAGTTTGTGACCAGCCTGGGCAACAAGGTGAAACCCTGTCTCTAGTAAAATACAAAAAAATAAGCCGAGTGTGGTGGCGGGCGCCTGTAGTCCCAGCTACTCGGGAGGCTGAGGCAGGAGAATTGCTTGAACCCAGGAGGCGGAGGTTGCAGTGAGCCAAGATTGCGCCACTGCACTCCAGCCTGGGCAACACAGTGAGACTCCATCTCAAAAAAGAAAAGAAAAGACCATGGGGACCAAATCGAGTTGTAGAGACTTCTGGTGTGGATGTGCAGACACGGTTTAATCCATAGTCTATGGTAATCACCATCTGTAAGTGGAGACCCCAGCCTACTTGACTTGGTGGTAGACATTCTTTCCACTGGCAGCAGCTTTCATTTCTTTTTCCTGGAAATTTTATCTTTCTTTTCTGTTATAGAGTAAAATGGAAGCCTGCTAGCAGAACACATCTATCCACATGACTCTGATATAGTAGCCTGCATTTCCCAGCTTGTACCAGCTTCCTTTATGGGAGTTATTTTTCATTGCATTCCAAAGACAAAAGACCTTCGGTGATAATCAGTAAAGATCCTAACTTGGTGGCTGACAGTTTTCTACGGAACATGCAGTTCTGACTCCAATAAGCCACAAGGCAGTTCAAATAAAACACTTGGCTGCCCTTTGGGAAGGAGCTGGTGGGCACATCTTTCTCTTTTCCTTCACATCTCATTGCCTGTTGTCACTCATGGAATATGTGCATGGCAGGATCAAGACACCACCGTCTGGTGTTCCTGCTGGCAGGGAAAATGTTGGATTTTGAACCTAGATTCCCAATGTATGTTATTTTACACCCCTCTACCATTATCTCCATTTTATTACCTGGGGGGAAAGTCGTGTTCACTAAGGAGGAGGTGGTTATTGCAACTATTTGAATCTTATCTGGGGCCATTAGGAATTCATCCATCTGTCAAACCTGTGGAAGGAAGGAATATGAATGGAGTACCAGTTCTGATGGTGAAGGGTGCCTTAGAACAGATGTTTGAGTTAACAAGTCTTTTCAGTGGTGTAACACATACCAGGGTAGCACTGGTACCAAATGAGAATGGGGCTTTGTCTTTGTAGCCTTTTTTCCCTTGTGGCTTGTTGCAGAGGTTTGAACGGCATGGTTTTTTATTTATTTATATTTTTTTAAAGAGAATTTAGCAATTTGTGGGATTTTTCTAGAATTGAATACTTTGATAATAACTCATTTACTGAAGGAAAGTTCCATTGTGAGATTTTGCTTTGTTTTTTGTTTTCATTTTTTTAAAGAAAGCACAGCAGCATCAGTTTATTATTGTACTCTATTTTAGGGCTACTCCCACTTTAGACATTCTTTGTGAGGTGTCATGCTCTCTCTCTCTTCCTCTCTCTTGGGTGTGAGGGAGGCTTTGCAATATGTTCCTGTAAGAGTTCTCAAAAGTGAGAAATGAGATTTTCAATCTTCTCATTCAAACAGTAACTGCCTGAAAAGCCAAGAAGTGGAGTGACGGGTGGTGTTGAAGGTGACAGATTGATGAAGATAAGGAGAAATGAATTTGGATATGCAGGGAGAGCAAACCAATGAAGAGTTGTAAAAACCAGAAAAGCAATTCTGAATTAGATTTAGAAGTGGGAGAATGACAAGGTTAAGTTTTCTATAGGGAGAAAGTTGTTAGGTTGCCTTGTTTGAGACAGCCTGGAATTTCTGAAAAGTGGAAATTAAAAAAAAACTAGAGCAGTGTGATCATTCACAAGAGGCAGGAGTTGATGGTAGGGGTATCTGCAGAGGCAAGCCTTGGGCAACTTCTCTGGGGGTGGTTACTTAATTCTTTGCCGTGGTTTGGTCAAAACAGTGTATTAGTTTGTTTTCACGCTGCTGATAAAGGCATCCCTGAGACTGGGTAATTTATAAAGATAAAGAAGTTTAATGGACTCACTGTTCCACGTGGCTGGAGAGGCCTCACAATCATGGCCGAAGGTGAGAGGCACATCTTACATGGTGGCAGACAAGAGAGAACTTGTGCAGGAAAACTCCGCGTTATAAAACCATCAGGTCTTGTGAGACTTATTCACTATCATGAGAACAATGTAGGAAAGACCTGCCCCCAGGATTCAATTACCTCCCACTAGGTCCCTCCCATGACACATGGGAATTGTGGGAGTTTCAATTCAAGATGAGATCAGAGTGGGGACACAGCCAAAGCATATCAAACAGGTTGTTTGTTTATAGAGAATTAACTGCACATCAAATATGTGAGTCAGACTTAAAGTCATAGAGAACTGACCACAGGAACCCCTGCATGAGGCTCAGATTTGGAAAGCTCTCTTGCTCCTGGCCTCCTCGTATCATATATAGTTACTTCATCATTACTTTTAGCTCTGTGGCTTGCACTAAGTATCTTGGTCTCTGTTGCTTCCTGAAAATTGACAAGAAATGAATAATCCAAGTGATCTAACCCCTTCAACTCTGTCTGTCTCACAATGCATCCTTTTCCTCACCTTAACATAGGTATTGGCAAGGTTAAAGGAAAAACAGTTGGAAATCTACATTAAGACATGATGGAGAACAATGTCTGGGTTCACTAGCTTTCTGGGCTTCCACAGAGTCTCTCCCTTTGTGGCCTGCATGAAATGGTGGACACATCTGCTCTCCCATCCCCAGCCCTGTTCTCTGGAAAAGAATTTTACAGTGCCCAGGGCAAAAGAGCTAGGCAATCCTCATCTTCCCACCTAGCTCCAAGGTTTCTAGTGAGAATCAAGTGAAATAACATGTACAGAAGTGCTTTGTAAGGCAATATAAACACAATCCATATATAGGTGTGAATATAATGTTTTTCTTAAAATTCTCACTTCACATCTCCTTTTCTTATTTTTGTCTCTTTCTCATGTGTGTGCATAGAACTGCCTGAGCATATGAGTGCATGCATGTGAGTCTGGGAAACATTTGCAAAGTTTCACCTGAAAAATTTCTTTCTATACCATCCTAAAATTTTTATAGAGTTCAAATTTCAATTATTAGATTGGTGCAAAAGTAATGGCAAAAGCACCATTTTTTGCCATGGCAGTTTTCGCCATTACTTTATTGTGCATTTACAAGAGGTAGTCAACTCTCCCATATACACAAAAGTTAAGAACAACACATACTGAACAGAACAGGGAATGGAGAAAGTGCTTTTATAATAAGCATCTTTTTTTTCACCAGCCTTAGCATTCTTAGGACAAATTGAATTCAGTAATCCCCATAAGGCCTAAAGATGAACTTATTTTTTAAGAGAAAGATGAACTCCGTGTCAAGATGGTGGAAGAATATTATTGCTATTCCTTTTATTATCATATATAGTACCTTTCCATTGAAAAGCCAAAGGTATTTTACAAAATCTGACAGTGATCCTCTTAATGTCCCTCTGGGCTGAGCAGGCTTCATTACAAACAATAAATAATAACTGCCCTTTATTTTGAAATGTCTCCGACAGAAGCTATTAAAAATGGATTGGATAGTCATGATTCATGGATTCTAAAGGGAGCTTATTTTATGAGAGGGAAGATGGTGGGTTCCTAGATGTTTCTATCTGTTGGAGTTGTTTTGACTCAAGAAGCTAATTGCATCAGAACTCCAGTGTACCTGAAAAGTGTCTCTCATAATTACTAACATTTACTTACAAATTAAAAGAAATATAGGCTATAATCATATTATATAGAGTAAATATGAAACAATTATCAATTTACCGACTCACTGAAGATCTCCAAACCAGATAATGAAACTATCTACTGGCTTGTCTTCTGACTGAGTTCCCCTGAGTTAGTTGTTTAACTAGAGATGTCAGTCACACTGCCTGGCTGACCTGCAGGTGCTCCAAAGGAAAGTGGCCCCTTCTCCATTCCCTACTGAAGGAAGAGCCCTGGGCAGTCACATTTGGTACCATGTATTCCCACCTCTCAGGACACAACTGGTTGGAAAAGAGTGGGCACCAGACCCAGGGCAGTCAGTGTATGAGCTAGTTAGTGACCCATGCATGAAAGATGGTCTAAGCCAATGAGACTATCTATCTTAGGCAATCCAAGTGGGATATTCTAGGAGAATAGAGTTATCAGTGGGAAAATACAGTGAAAGGGAGTGAAATGGAGATAGGCTGGACCATGTTATGAGTGAGGTAAACTGTGCATGAGCTATAGTTATAAATGAGCATATACTTCAAGATGGAGAAAAGAATCACAGATTAGAGGGTGAATAAGCCAGTTCCTAGGAAGAGAAAACAGAGAGGCATGTGTGGAAGGGTAGGTGCCCTGTCAATTGCAGAGCACTGCGGCAAAGACATACTGCTGAGATCTCCAGAGAAGTCTTGGAGTAAGACCCACCTTTCAGTTTATTCTCCTGAATGTATGTGTGTTGACCCTACTCTGGCTTCTGTATCTGTGACATTTCTTTTGTCCTCTTATATGTTCCCAATATCCTGACTTAATTGAGTTAGTTTGGGTCTTTGTTCCTGGAAACCAAAAAGCTCCTTAAGACAGTGACCCTCCAGCATGACAAGGAGTATCGGATATACTTGTTGCTTAGTGTCCACTTCACCAGTGTGTGAATGCAAGCCGTAACTTAGAAACAAATAAAGCAACAACAGCAGAAACATGTCTTCCCAGAACATCTTCCACCAACCTTTGAGACCATTCTCTACTCTGTAGACGTTTTACTCATTAGCACGCTAATTATATCTTTCAGCTGCCAAGCAGGATTAGATGTTACTCTAATAAAAAAGGCATGTAGACAGGGGTATTCATGGAATCTCACTGCATTCTCTTTCTAGCCAGTTTAGTATCAAAATTGTCCCCATTAGTATCAAAATACATATGCGAAACACCTGACAATTTATGCTACACTTTATGCTACAATTTGTTCTATTCTCTTCCCCAAACACTACTTTTAGAAATTAGCTGTTTTCCTTTGGCCATCTAATATTCAAGAGCCATGCAATCATCTTTCCTTACTATTTTCTGGCTTTGATTAATCATCTTTTAAAAATTACTGAATATAGTTGTCACTATTGACAAATAAAACCAGAAGTTCTCATTAAAATGTTACACATTTTCGGCTGGGCGCGGTGGCTCATGCCTGTAATCCCAGCACTTTGGGAGGCCAAGGCGGGTGGATCATGAGGTCAGGAGTTTGAGACCACCCTGGCCAACATGGTGAAACCCCATCTCTACTAAAAATACAAAAATTAGCCGGGCACAGTGGCAGGCCCCTGTAATCCCAGCTACTCAGGCGGCTGAGGCAGGAGAATCTCTTGAAACCGGGAGGTGGAGGCTGCAGTGAGCTGAGATCACGCCACTGTGCTCTAGCCTGGGCAACAGAGCAAGACTCCGTCTCAAAAATAAATAAATAAAATAAAATAAAATAAAATAAAATGTTCTACATTTTCGTTAATATTTACTCTCCTTGATATTATTCATTAAACAATTAAATTACTATTAGCAGATAGTAATTGCAGGGTATAAAATGCAAATGTCTATGGTATCATACAAGTATATTTTGCTGATAGAATTTAATTTAAATGCTCATTGTTGATTGGTCCTTTTCTCATAGAAATAAAAGATAACAGGAGTGCATATTCCATTCACTTATATTAATGAATGCATTTATTCAAGAAATCCTGGTGGTGTTTAAGTTAATGATATGAAAAGATCATGACTTTTTAGCATATGGTCAGTGGAAAGATATCTGCCTAGGCACAGAATAGACTGAGGTTGAATGTTTAATGTCTGTGGGTGTTTACTGCTTCTCTCTGTAGACAGGATAGCACTCCTGAGTCCCAAGGAGCTGAAATTCTTTACGTTACCTTGAAGAAGGGAATAGTTTGAACATCAATGATTTCTCACATTTTCCTCTACGAGTGACCCGTTAAAGAGTACTTTCAGGCTGGGAATGGTGGCTCACGCCTATAATTCCAGCACTTTAGGAGGTCGAGGCGGGCGGATCACCTGAGGTCCGGAGTTTGAGACCAGCCTGACCAACATGGAGAAACCCCATCTCTACTAAAAATACAAAATTAGCCAGGTGTGGTGGCACATGCCTGTAATCCCAGCTACTCAGGAGGCTGAGACAGGAGAATCGCTTGAACCCAGGAGGCGGAGGTTGCAGTGAGCCGAGATCACGCCATTGTACTCCAGCCTCAGCAACAAGAGTGAAACTCCGTCTCAAAAAAAAAAAAAAAAAAAAAAAAAAAAATTTCTCC
Organism: Macaca thibetana thibetana; assembly: GCF_024542745.1. Lineage (NCBI taxonomy): Eukaryota > Metazoa > Chordata > Mammalia > Primates > Cercopithecidae > Macaca > Macaca thibetana. The sequence continues at coordinate 151,229,771 of NC_065581.1, read as the reverse complement.
CATGGAATTCTTGTTTTAAAAGAGTCTTTCATATTTGAAATATACCTTTCAAATATGTTTATTTAGTTATTGATTTATTGAAAACATTCCATTAATTCAATATATATTTAAAACTAAAATGAGCTTCTGATTAGGATGAGAGAGCAATCCTTAGCATACTGACTTTATAGAATTTCAGTCAAAATCAAAAAAATTTAACATTTTAGTTAGTTTGTATAGACCTTTTCTCCTAGGGTTTTTGAGATATTGAAAATAAGCTCAGAAATTCCATCAGTACCTTCTGATATTTCTAAGGAACACTAGGGTAGGAACCACTGTCGTCACCATCTTTGTGGTTTTTCAGATTTCCCAAGGTAATCTTGTTATCAAATGCTCATTTTTACTGCTAGCTCTGATTTGGGGTTTTGATATAATATGGTTATATCTGTAGCCAACAGATCTTCCTATCCTTCAATGCTAACAGAACCTGGATTTGATCAATTCTTATGTATTCCATGTCAAGGGAAACTGACTCCTCACCAACCCCTAGGAAGGACTTATAGTCTACGTGTGCCTTTCCCTGCTTTGCCTTTCATTGGAGTTGGTGTGTACAATATGTTACTTAGTTCTATCAATGAGAAATGAGGGGATGTCTACTGATTTAAACCAATCATAGTACATAGGTGACAAAAATCTGACCAATGAGAAGCCTGATGGGGAGTTTTATGAAATGCTTTCTTTATTCTTAAAAAAAAAAAAAATGGCAAAAAACAAAGATGTTTCACTTTTCCTTTGTATTGCCTGTGGAGACTTTGTAATGATGTGATACCTGGAGCTAATGCAGCCATTTTGTGACCATGGGGAAACTGCTGGCACATTGATGACTGGCAGGCTGGAAAGATGGAAAGAATCCTGGCTCTGATGATTTGTTAAGCAATTTTGTTAACTAACCTGGAACTTCTTTACTCCTGGAACGCTTTTTACATAATGTAGCTTAAGTCACTTTTTGATACATTTCTCTAGATCGTTCTGATGCTCCCACCTAAAGGTAATTCAACTGATATAATATAAACAATCATAATTTTAAAAATATTAGCAGTTAACAAATATATTCATGGAGTCTCAGAGTTGGGAGGGACCTTAAAGGTCATCTAGTCTAATCCTCTGCTTGTGTTATCCAAATTAAAAATTTGATGCACAATCTGTAATCACTGTTGTGCATTAGTGCTGTGATATAGGCTTACATTGACCTTCTGAAATTATTGTCACAATGACTAAATAAATGGCATATTATTAATAAGAGGCAAGCTGTTGTGGGCTGAATTGTGTCCCCCTCAAATTCATGTTGAAATTCTAACCCTTAATGTGATAGGGCCTGTAAAGAGGCAGGAGATATTTGGACATTTGAGGAATTTGGAGATAGAATTTTTAAGAGATAATTGAAGTTTATTTTTGAGACGGAGTCTCATTCTGTCACCCAGGCTGGAGTGCAGTGGTGCAGTCTCAGTTCACTGCAACCTCTGCCTCCCGGGTTCAATCCATTCTCTGCTTCAGCCTCCCGAGGCCACCACGCCCGGCTAATTTTTTTGTATTTTTTAGTAGAGACGAGGTTTCACCATCTTGGTCAGGCTGGTCTTGAACTCCTGACCTAGTGATTTACCCTCGTCAGCCTCTCAAAGGGCAGGGATTACGGGCGTGAGCCACCACGTCCAGCCTTTGACCCAGTTTATTAGCTGGATATGTCTTCTGATATGTAAAATTGCGAGGGCAAAGAAGACAAGATTGCAGGTAACATCCCTTAAGACTGTTCAGCTTTCTTTGACCTTATTCCATGCTTATTAAGCAGTTTCCTTTTGATTAATTAGGCTACCTAACTACTTGGATAACCGGTAGAAAGTGCCCTGGATAGCCGCCTGATATAATTAATACATTAGAGAGGTGTATCACATGTTATAAATTAATAACTTAATGCTCTGACCTCACATAACAGTCTCGTGAGTATAATTAGAGTAAATAATTTGTTCGTCATTCACTCAGCACTTGTGCTGGGAACTACCATAGGTGCTGAAAATATGGAAGTGAAGAGGATGGATTCCGGCTCTGAGGGCTTCTGTCTCTATTAGAAGCTCACAGTCCCACAGGCAGCTCTTATAGGTACCATTTAGGGAGCAAGTCTTAGACACCGGAATAAGGACTTTCTGTGTTTCACAGTTGTGCTTCTTGTTCCCTTTAACCTCATTTCTTAGAATTATTTCCCTCATTCATTCTGCTTTGGCCATGCTGGTCCATAAGCTGTTTTTTTGTTGTTTGTTTGTTTGTTTTGAGACAGAGTCTTACTCTGTTGCGCAGGCTGGAGTGCAGTGGCACGATCTCAGCTCACTGCAACCTCCACCTCCTGGGTTCAAGCGATTCTCCTCTCTCAGCCTCCGGAGTAGCTTGGATTGCAGGCACCCGCCACCATGCCCAGCTAATTTTTGCATTTTTAGTAGAGATGGGGTTTCACCATATTGGTCAGGCTGGTCCTGAGCTCCTGACCTCGTGATCTGCCTGCCTTGGCCTCCGGAAGTGCTGGGATTACAGGCGTGAGCCACCAAGCGCAGCCCATAAGCTCTTTAAGTTTTTTCTTGCCAGTCTGCTCAGGACTTTCATGGAACCAGATTGCGTGGCAGATGATTCAGCTGGAGAAAGCAATATTTTGGCTTCTTTTGTCTACCTCTATTTTTTTTTCCAAAATTAATTCCTTCTCAGTCTCATGATATATTTGAAGAAAGGATCATGGAGCTCTTATCCCTGTTGTTCACGCACACTGACCTCCAGTTTGATTTTCTAGACCCTTCAGTTTGAATTCATGGATGGTACCATGATATCCATGCATCTCTTGTTGGGAAGTGGAGACTTCTTCCCTGCATGTATGGACCTGCAGTGATATGTGCTGTCTTTCTAAAACACAATGAAAAACATGTAAAACTCCTCCCATTATGATTTGAATAAATGTCAATTTATTAAAATTTTTCTTTCCCTACTTCACATCTTTTGCCTGAAAATATAAGCAGACATTCTTCTCCAGTGTCTGCTCTTTCATCCTGCTAAGGGTGAGGATTCAGGATATCTTTTGGATGCCTACTCCTTTTAAAGCAGGCCATTTATAGTTTTGCTGCATGGACATAATTTTAACCTTTTCAAAAGAAGCAGGGCATGTTTCAGAGGAGAGGTGAAGTGCATTAAAGACAATAGCCTCTCACAGTCTGATCTGAACTATGGTTTGGGTCAGACAGTATTTTAATTAGTTTGGATTTTCAGTCCATTAAAGGAAAGCTCTGATTACATTTTACAACAGGTCACTAGACAAAAATCTGCTTCATCTGCACAATGATTGTGGTTCCTTTTCATTTGACTACGTCACTGGAAGACACTTACTCTGTGCTGGGGAGCAGAAGCAGCCCATGAGGGTGTCTCATTCTCTCAACCACATCAAAGCACTTTTTACACCACAGAGCCCTGAGGGACGATACTTAGATGCACGAGCTGATGTTTACTTATTCATTTCATAATATCCAACATCAGCCTCATGTCCTTAAAACAATGGGGTGGTTGCTGCATTAAAAATGCATCAGTTACCAACTCCAGAACCCAATGTGAGATTACAGGATAACCCTGCCCCATGTAATGGAAGCCCCTATCTTTCCACTTTAACAGTGAGCCGAGGAATAAGGAGGGAAACTGGAGTTCTGGAACATTGCAGTGCCTATTAGAAAGAAAGCATGCTTGCTGTGCCTGTGCTTAATAGTTGGTCTTAGAATGACCAAAAAATGTGGGCAAGGAGGGAGTTAAAAACTTGAATTTTTAAAGCTGTAAAGCCTGGGGTTTAGTGGCACTCTGAAATGTTTGCAGTATGTGTCAGTATCACTAAAAACTCATTATATTAAAAAAATCACTTCTGGTCATGGAAAAGCATCATCCAAAGATACAGTAGACTTTCCTTGCCTTTCAGTCCTTTGTAAAAGGCATTTATTTAATAAAAGACAAGTCCAAGTAGGCATTTTAAAAAATTCATCATTGTCTTTATTTTACAGTAGAAAAACTAAGTCATTTCATGAAAAATTGTTACCGGTGGAGGGTGTTCAGTTGTTATGCCCAGACCGTTTGTTCCCCAAAGAAGACCACCAGAGTCCAGAGTCAAAGCCAAGCGGCAAGGATCTTTACTACAAGTTCGAACTTGGTCCCTCCATTCCACAGCATACAGGAGGGCCTCGAACAATGCGAGTGCTTGCTTTTTATAGCCCGATGTAAACAGGATATGTAAAGTTATAGGGAACAAGGTAATCCTCTCGGTTACAGCATTACAATTGGTTAACATTCTACATTTAGCATTCCTTATCGGAGATCTCTCAGGTGATGTTTTTCTGAAGTTTGAAAGAAATATGGAGGAATGTGTTTGTGCTGGGCTCAGGAAGTTGGGAGATATATGGGGGATGTGCCTCATTCCTTTCACAGTTTCTTGGCATCTTGAACAAAGAACTGGATAAAATGCACTAAGCAAGGAAGGAATGAAGGGATTTATTGAAAATGGAAGTACATTCCACGTTGTGCGAGTGGGTCGAGCATAGGGGCTCAAAGCACCGTTACAGAATTTGTGGGGGGTTAAATACCCTCTAGAGGATTCCATTGGTTACTTGGGGTACACCCTATGTAAATGAAGAGGATGAAGTGAAGTTACAAGGTCATTTACTCCATGTATACCCTATGGAGAGGATATTCCCTGCCACAGCTGGAGAGTAAATTGGCATTTCTTTACAATATTTATTATTTTACTTTAATCAAGATTAAGAGCTTTATGAAAATGTTAGTTAGCCAAATATCTCCAATTCTCCATCAGGTTTTAAAGAATATTTTATTATTTAAACTTTTTCTACATCTTCCCCTACTTAATGATTCCTTACTACATTGTTTCACAAATAACCTTTTCAAATCTGTACTTTGAACTAACTTTTAGATAACTTCTGAATTAGACAAAATTATTCTTTTTTTCACTAACAACATAACCCTTTCTGGCACATTTTGTATACAAAATTATGGATTAACTAGAATTTTTATCCTTAGAAACCTAATACTTCAGTGAAACCCTAAAAAGCAAGAAATCTTGAACTCTCAGATATGGGAATTTATAGATGAGAACAATTCCACAATTTTGGAAACATATTTGTCTATATAACGACCCTTTCTTAATTGAAAACGACCCAGATATTAAATGAGCATCAGAAATAACTTTAAGATTTTAATTTACACAAAAAGTTTACCTAAAACACTTATTCCATTCACTGTACTCAATTCTTTGACTTTTAACCTGGGAGACAGGAGACAGCAATCAACATATGTAAAATGAACATTGGTTTGCTCCAGAAAGGCAGGCGGGAAAACTCAAAACAGGGAGGGGGTTTGGGGGCTTCCAGGTCACAAGTAGGTGAGAAACAAATGATTGCATTCTTTTGAGTTTCTGATTAGCCTTCCCAAGGAGACAATTAGATATGCATTCATCTCAGTGAGATTTTAAATAGAATAGGAGGTAGGTTTGCCCTAAAGAGTTCTTAGCTAGAATTTTCCCTTCAGCTTGGTGATTTTGAGGGCCCAAGATATTTTCCTTTCATAAATTACTCTCATTTGTTTAAAAAAAAAAAAAAAGCATGCAAACCAAGATCATTTTGTTTTGGCTGGGTTTATAGTTTTATAACTTTCTATGTCAAACACTCACATCTCAAAATCTCTAGCAAAGACAAATTTATCAAATCCAGACAAAAACGTATGCTTACAATTCTGAAGGCATTTCTATCTTTATTTTACCAATAATTTTTTTTTTTTTTTTTTTACCAATAATTTTAAAGCCAGCTTGTTTAGTAATGTAAGTCACATGAACTTGAAAACTGCTTAGACTATTTACTTAATTTATGGGCACTCTTTTACTTATAAGCCAATTTGGTAGACACAGGATATAACACTAAGTATACATATAAATAAACACATCTAGACACGTATACACAGGCATCAATGAAGATCCAATTGCTTACAACCCTAGCCATGAGATAGCAATAAGAGCTCACCAGTTTTACTTTGTTTGCCCCAATAGATAATCCAATGAAGGCTGTGAACCAAAATTTCAGGTAAAGCAGTTTTGACAGCAATTTGATTTTTAAAGGCCAAACTTCCCCAGACTCCAAAGAACACTGAGGCTAAACAGCACCAAATGAGAGCATCATATGTTAGTTAACTAGGCCCGCTGCTTAGCACAAAAGCCTGCATACATGCAATGGCCATCCCACTCTCCCAGTAGACAGTGAACTCCAGATTCTAAACAATTTTGGGGCCAAGCAGCATTGCAACTCTGAGAGAAAATTCTAAGGAGGGCTTATGATTGTCAGGCCTCTGAGCCCAAGCTAAGCCATCATATCCCCAGTGACCTGCACATATACATCCAGATGGCCTGAAGCAACTGAAGATCCACAAAAGAAGTGAAAATAGCCTTAACTGATGACATTCCACCATTGTGATTTGTTTCTGCCCCACCCTAATTGATCAATGTACTTTGCAAACTCCCCCACCCTTAAGAAGGCTCATTATAATCTCCCCCACCTTTAAGAAGGTTCTTTGTAATTCTCCCCACCCTTGAGAATGTACTCTGTGAGATCCACCCCCTGCCCCCAAAACATTGCTCTTAACTCCACCACCTATCCCAAAACCTATAAGAGCTAATGATAATCCCACCACCCTTTGGTGACTCTTTTCGGACTCAGCCCTCCTGCACCCAGGTGAAATAAACATCCTTGTTGCTCACACAAAGCCTGTTCGGTGGTCTCTCCACAGGGATGCGCGAGACATTTGGTGCTGAAGACCTGGGTCAGAGGGACTCCTTCAGGAGACCAGTCCCCTGTCCTCACCTTCACTCCATGAATAGATCCACTTACGACCTCAGGTCCTCAGACCAACCAGCCCAAGGAACATCTCACCAATTTCAAATCGGGTAAGTGGTCTTTTCACTCTCTTCTCCAGCCTCTCTCGCTACTCTTCAGTCTCCCTGTCCTTCCAATTCCAGTTCTTTTCCCTCTCTAGTAGAGACAAAGGAGACACATTTTATCTGTGGACCCAAAACTCCGGCGCCGGTCACGAACTTGGGGAGACAGCCTTCCCTCGGTGTTTAATCATTGCGGGGACGCCTGCCTGATTTTTCAGCCACATTTCATTGGTGTCTGATCACCACAAGGACGCCCGCTTTGGTCATTGACACACATTCCCTTGGTGGCAAGTCAATTGCGGGGACACCTGCTTTGGCTGCTCACCCACATTGCAGCCCAGGGCTGTTCCCCACCCCGTTTCTCCGTGTCTCTACCCTCCTCTTTAAACTTGCCTCCTTTACTATGGGCAACCTTCCACCCTCCATTCCTCCTCCTCCCTTAGCCTGTGTTCTCAAGAACTTAAAACCTCTTCAACTCTTACCTGACCTAAAACTTAAACGCCTTATTTTCTTCTGCAATACCGCTTGGCCCCATTACAAACTCAACAGTAGTTTCAAGTGGCCAGAGAATGGTACTTTCGATTTGTCTGTCCTACAAGAGCTAGATAATTTTTGTCGAAAAATGGGCAAATGGTCTGAAGTGCCTGACGTCTGGGCATTCTTTTACACATTGGTCCCTACCTAGTCTCTGCTCCCAGTGAGACTCATCCCAAGTCTTTCTTCTTTCTATCCTGTCTGTTCCTTCAGTCTTCACCCCAAGCTCTGAGTCCTCTGAATCCTTCCTTTCTGCAGACTCATCTGACCTCTCTCCTCCTCAGGCTGCTCCTCACCAGGCCGTGCCAGGTCCCAATTCTTGCTCAGCCTCTTCTCGCCCACCCCATAATCTTTCTATCACCTCCCCTCCTCACACCTGGTCTGGCTTACAGTTTCGTTCTGTGACTAACCCTCCCCAACCTGTCCAACAATTTCCTCTTAAAGAGGTGGCTGGAGCTAAAGGCATAGTCGAGGTTAATGCTCTTTCTTCTTTATCCGACCTCTCCCAAATCAGTTAGAATTTAGGTTTTTTCATCAAATATAAAAACCCAGCCCAGTTCATGGTCCATTTGGCAACAACCCTTAGATGCTTTACTGTCCTAGACCCCAGAGGAAGGCCATCTTATTCTCAATATGCATTTTATCACCCAGTCCACTCCTTTAAAAAAAAAAAAAAAAACACTCCAAAAATTAGATTCTGGCCCTCAAACCCCACAACAGGATTTAATTAACCTTGCCTTCAAGGTGTGCAATAATAAAAAAGAGGCAGCCAAGCAGCAACTTATTTCTGAGTTGCAATTACTTGCCTCCACTGTGAGAGAAACCCCAGCCACATCTCCCGCACACAGAACTTCAAAATGCCTAAGCCACAGCGGCCAGGCGGTCCCCCAGGACCTCCTCCCCCAGGGTCTTGCTTCAAGTGCTGGAAATCTGGCCACTGGGCCAAGGAATGCCTGCAGCCCGGGATTCCTCCTAAGCTGTGTCCCATCTGTGCAGGACCCTACTGGAAATCAACGGATTATCCAACTCACCCGGCAGCCGCTCCCAGAGCCCCTGGAACTCTGGCCCAAGGCTCTCTGACTGACTCCTTCCCAGATCTTCTCGGCTTAGCGGCTGAAGACTGATGCTGCCCCATCGCCTCAGAAGCCCCCTGGACCATCGCAGATGCTTTGGGTAACTTACAGTGGAGGATAAGTCCGTCCCTTCCTTAATCAATATGGAGGCTACCCACTCCACATAACCTTCTTTTCAAGGGCCTGTTTCCCTTGCCTCCATAACTGTTGTGGGTATTGACGGCCGAGCTTCAAAACCCCTTGAAACTCCCCTACTCTGGTGCCAACTTGGACAGCATTCTTTTATGCACTCTGTTTTAGTTATCCCCACCTGCCCACGTCCCTTATTAGGCCGAGACATTTTAACCAAATTATCTGCTTCCCTGACTATTCCTGGGCTACAGTCACACCTCATTGCTGCCTTTTCCCCCAGTTCAAAGCCTCCTTCACATCCTCTCCTTGTATCTCCCCACCTTAATCCACAAGTATAGGACACCTCTACTCCCTCTTTGGCGACGGAGGGTGCACCCCTTACCATCTCATTAAAACCTAATCACCCTTACCCGGCTCAACGCCAATATCCCATCCCACAGCATGCTCTAAAAGGATTAAAGCCTGTTATCACTTGCCTGTTATAGCATGGCCTTTCAAAGCCTATAAACTCCCCTTACAATTCCCCCATTTTACCTGTCCAAAAACCGGACAAGTCTTAAGATTAGTTCAGGATCTGTGCCTTATCAACCAAATTGTCTTGCCTATCTACTTCGTGGTGCCAAACCCATATACTCTCCTATCCTCAACACCTCCCTCCACAACCCATTATTCTGTTCTGGATCTCAAACATGGTTTCTTTACTATTCCTTTGCACCCTTCATCCCAGCCTCTCTGCTTTCACTTGGACTCACCTTGACACCCAACAGGCTCAGCAAATTACCTGGGCTGTACTGCCGCAAGGCTTCATGGACAGCCCCCATTACTTCAGTCAAGCCCACATTTCTTCCTCATCCGTTACCTATCTCAGCATAATTCTTCATGAAAACACGCATGCTCTGCCTGCCGATCGTGTCTTGCTAATCTCCCAAACGCCAACTCCTTCTACAAAACAACAACTCCTTTCCTTCCTGAGCATGATTAAGTATTTCTGCCTTTGGATACCTAGTTTTACCATCCTGACTAAACCATTATATAAACTCACAAAAACAAATGTAGGTAACCCCATAGATCCTAAATCCTTTCCCCACTCCTCTTTCTGTTCCTTAAAAACAGCCCCAAAAGCTGCTCCCACACTAGCTGTCCCTAAATCATCCCAACCATTTTCATTACACAGAGCCAAAGTGCAGGGCTGTGTGGTTGAAATTCTTACACAAGAGCTGCGACTGCATCCTGTAGCCTTTTTGTCCAAACAACTTGACCTCACTGTTTTAGGCTGGCCGTCATGTCTGTGTGGCGGCTGCCACCACCCTAATACTTTTAGAGGCCCTCAAAATCACAAACTATGCTCAACTCTTTACAGTTCTCATAACTTCCAAAATGTATTTTCTTCCTCACACCCGACACATATACTTTCTGCTTCCTGGCTCCTTCAGCTATACTCACTCTTTGTTGAATCTCCCACAATTACCATTGTTCCTGGCCCAGACTTCAATCCGGCCTCCCACATTATTCTGGATACCACACCTGACCCCCATGACTGTATCTCTCTGATACACCTGACATTCACTCCATTTCCCCATATTTCCTTCTTTCCTGTTCCTCACCCTGATCACACCTGGTTTGTTGATGGCAATTCCACCAGGCCTAATCGCCACACACCAGCAAAGGCGGGCTATGCTATAGTATCTTCCACATCTACCATTGAGGCTACCGCTCTGCCCTCCTCCACTACCTCTCAGCAAGTCGAACTCATTGCCTTAACTCGAGCCCTCACTCTTGCAAAGGAATTACATGGCAATATTTATACTGACTCTAAATATGCCTTCCATATCCTGCACCACCATGCTGTTATATTAGGCAGAAAGAAATTTTCCTCACTATGCAAGGGTCCTCCACCATTAATGCCTCTTTAATAAAATCTCTTCTCAAAGCCGCTTTACTTCCAAAGGAAGCTGGAGTCATACACTGCAAGGGCCACCAAAAGACATCAGATCCCATCACTCAGGGCAACGCTTACGCTGGTAAGGTAGCTAAAGAAGCAGCTAGCCTTCCAACTTCTGTCCCTCATGGCCAGTTTTTCTCCTTCTCATTGGTCACTCCCACCTTCTCTCCCACTGAAACTTCCACCTATCCATCTCTTCCCACACAAGGCAAATGGTTCTTGGACCAAGGAAAATATCTCCTTCCCACCTCACAGGCCCATTCTATTCTGTCATCATTTCATAACCTCTTCCATGTAGGTTACAAGCCGCTAGCCTGCCTCTTAGAACCTCTCATTTCCTTTCCATCATGGAAATCTATCCTCAAGGAAATCACTTCTCAGTTGTTCCATCTGCTATTCTACTCCTCAGGGATTGTTCAGGCCCCCTCCCTTCCCTACACATCAAGCTGGGGGATTTGCCCCTGGCAGATTGACTTTACTCACATGCCCCGAGTCAGGAAACTGAAATACCTCTTGGTCTGGGTAGACACTTTCATTGAATGGGTAGAGGCCTTTCCCACCGGGTCTGAGAAGGCCACTGTGGTCATTTCTTCCCTTCTGTCAGACATAATTCCTTGGTTTGGCCTTCACACCACTATACAGTCTGATAACAGACCAGCCTTTATTGGTCAAATGACCCAAGCAGTTTCTCAGGCCCTTGGTGAAAGGACACAAAGATAGATGTGTACCCGCCCCCCACCCGCTACACCCTTGTTCTGCTCTCTAATCTTTGCACATACCAGAGATTTCGTAAGTTCTGTGAGTACCTGGTTTTCTGCACGTACCAGAGATTTTGTTTTGCACATCCAGAGATTTTGTAAGTTCTGAGGCAAGGTCACAAGACGTGTTTAAGTAAGATAAACTCTTGCTGCCATAAACCTGCTCTCCCGCCTCAAAGTTTGAACCAAAATATCAGAAATGGCGGGAACCAATCATAGTTAGCCAAATCGCCTTGTTCAAACACTAGCCAATCATATATCTGATTTGTATAATAACTCTATGCCCACTTTTCTTAGACTATATAACACTGCTCGGAGCTCAGTGGGGGAGCTCTCCTGCCCGTCTCGTTTCACGAGCGAGGGAGAGTTCCAGGTTCGAACCTGTAATAAAGATCCTTGCTGCTTAGCTTTGACTCTGGACTCTGGTGGTCTTCTTCGGGGAATAAACGGTCTGGGCATAACATTGGTAATTAGTGGCTCCTGGTTTTACCTCAAATCGCCACCCTTAAGTCTCTCTTGAAGTGGATAGAAGATCTTCAGTGGCAAGGTGCCCTCCAATACTTTCACCTGAAGAAGTCTCATTCATTTATATTCACTCTTATTCTGGTTCCCATTCTTATGCCACCCTCTACCTCTCCCCAGCCATCTCCACCACACTATCAAATTCACTCTCTCCTAGCTGTTTCTAATCCTTCTTTAACAAACAATTGCTGGCTTTGCATTTGTCTTTTCTTCAAAATCACTGAGACCCTGACTTACTCACTGCTAAAAAACAGGGGGACTCTGTATATTTTTAAATGAAGAGTGTTGTTTTTACCTAAATCAATCTGACCTGGTATATGACAACATAAAAAAAACTCAAGGATAGAGCCCAAAAACTAGCCAACCAAGCAAATAATTATGCTGAACCCCATTGGACACTCTGTAATTGGAAGTCCTGGGTACTCCCAATTCTTAGTCCTTTAATACCTGTTTTTCTCCTCCTCTTATTTGGACCTTGTGTCTTTGGTTTAGTTTCTCAGTTCATACAAAACCACATCCAGGCCATCACCAGTAATTCTATACGACAAATGCTCCTTCTGACACCCCCATAATATCACCCCTTACCCTAAAATCTTTCTTCAGTTGAATCTCTCCCACTGTAGGTTCCCACGCTGCCCCTAATCCCACTCGAAGCAGCCCTGAGAAACATCGCCCATTCTCTCTCCATACCACCCCCAAAATTTTTTGCCGCTCCAATACTTCACCACTCCAACACTTCACCACTATTTTGTTTTGTTTTTCTTATTAATATAAGAAGACAGGAATGTCAGGCCTCTGAGCCCAAGCTAAGTCATCATATCCCCCTGTGACCTGCACGTAAACATGCAGATGGCCTGAAGCAACTGAAGATCCACAAAAGAAGTAAAAATAGACTTACCTGATGACATTCCACCATTGTGATTTGTTTCTGCCCCATCCTTGTACTTTGTAATCTCTCCCACCCTTAAGGAGGTTCTTTGTAATCTCCCCCCACCCTTAAGAAGGTTCTTTGTAATTCTCCCCACCCTTGAGAATGTACTATGTGAGATCCACCCCCTGCCCCCGAAACATTGCTCTTAACTCCACTGCCTATCCCAAAACCTGTAAGAACTGATGATAATCCCATCACCCTTTTCTGATTCTTTTTGGACTCAGCCCACCTGCACCCAGGTGAAATAAACAGCCTTGTTGCTCACACAAAGTCTGTTCGGTGGTCTCTTCACATGGACACATGAGACAATGACTAGGTCTCACAACCTCTACTAAGAGCCTCCCCTTTGGGGAGGCTGAGGTCCACAGGATCCCTCAGAGTGTCCTCCTGTGGTGTGCAATCTTAAAGTGTCAGATGTCACTGTTTAGGTGGGCACCAGTGCCACTTTTCGTGCTTTCCCTTCAGAGCCTACTATGAGCTTTCCTTTGTACCTGAGTGTAATCCTTGACTTTTAGCATCCTTATAATTTGATAAGGCCATGCTTTCCCAGTGCTTTCCTTTCCACAAACTTCAATGATAGGAACTGGAGGCTGGGTGGGTTTCTTTTGCCCTTAGCCAGTTGAACAGGGGAAGGGTAGAATATAGCATAAGAGAAGAAGGTTTAAGTCACCTGAAATTTGTGCAGGTTTGCTCTGAGCTGTGCTACATGTAGGGAGCAGGGACCACACCAAGAAAAGATAAAAAAAAAGAGTCATTTCCTCTTCTGGGCAAGGCAGTTATTCCCATGCATTCGTAGGCCTTCAGGCAATACTAGGGAGTGACTCCGGCCAATTGTCCTCAATTTCCAAGGAGCTACTAGGAAACAGCCACAGAAAGACTGAAAAAGAAAGAAAGGGGGAAAAAAAAAGAAATGAAAAAGACCCTGGTCCCTTAAGCAAACTGGGTGGTGGCAGTTCGGCACCTTCACATGGAAACCCCTTAGTTTCACCAGCCACCGCCAGTAACCTGCAGTTGCTTCCTTGCTTCAGTGCTGTCCACCAAGGGTCCTGAGTTGGAAAGAAAAGAGAGACAGAGAGAGAGATTCCCCTGTAAAGAGCAGAAAGGAAAGGGGAAAGAAGAAGAGAAGTAAGTCCCAAACTTTAGGCCTACCTTCTCCTGGAACTTCTGACTGGCTCATCAAAATATGTTACCAGTGGAGGGTGTCCAGGTTCTTGGCATCTTGAACAAAGAATTGGACAAAATGCACAAAGCGAGGAAGGAATGGAAGATTTATTGAAAATGAAGGTACACTTCACAGTGTGGGAGTGGGCCTGAGCATAGGGTGCTGTTACAGAATTGGTGGGGATTTAAATACCCTCTAGAAGATTCCACTGGTTACTTGGGGGTACTCCCTATGTAAATGAAGAGGATGAAGTAAAGTTACAAAGTCATTTACTCAGTGTATGCCCTATTGTTGGGAAAAGTACTTGGCGGGGGAGGTGGGGGGGGCCTGCATAAGCTGGCCATAAAAATATGGGACAATAAGTTGTGGAAAGCCACGAGAGGCCTCTGAGGAGGAAAGCCTCCTAATTGCCATCATGTTCCCATGCTCAGAGCGAGATCTGCTCTCTTGTCCATAAACACTGTGTTCAAGGAGAAAGATACTCCTTTGAAGCATTGGAATGTGGCCAGACATGCAGCCTCCTAGTTAAGCAGGCTCCCACTAGCTACTCTCTGATAAGTTAAAGATATGCTGTTTAAGCATAAAGGAGATTCATTTAAACCACCTCTGCTATACATTACACTTATGACACACTGCCTCTCTTTCACTGTTCGCCCTGAACATCTGCTTCTTAGATCTAAGTGACCGTACTCAATAAATAGTGTGGAGACCAGAACTTTGGGTCTTTGCAGCCTCTGATTTGCTCTGGCCCCCTGGCTCCTACCTTTATGAACTCTTAACCTGTCTCTTCTCATTCCTTTGTCGCCACCAGACTTCAGGTACCCTATGGGTTGTGTTGAAGCTGGTCCCCAACACCCTATGGAGAGGATATTTCCTGTCATAGCTGAAGTGTGAATCAGCCTTATGTTCCCTTGGCTCCAGACCCTATTTTCTTGCCTCAAAATGAAATCATTTGTCCAATGCATAATACAGTCAAAGATCTTGACACAGTGGGTGTCTTAACTATCATTTCTCACCTTTTTTTTTTTTTTGAGATGCAATTTCTCTCTTATTGCCCAGGCTGGAGTGCATTGGTACGATCTTGGCTCGCCGCAACCTCTGCCTCCTGGGTTCAAGCCTCGGCCTCCCAAAGGCATGAGCCACTGCACTCAGCTTCTCACCTTTAGTCAATAAATATTATTTATCTTTAAAGACAATGAAAAATTACTCACTAAATGTAGTAAAAATAAACATCATTATTTTAAACACCACATCTCTGTAACCTCTTTACATTCATTAACACTCTGGAGTAAAAATAATGATGGTTTTTGTTATGGCTTTGTGTTTCTTTAAAATATCAACTAAAATAGATTTCTAATCTTTAAAATGTCAACTAAAATAGATTTCTAATTTGGGAAGCATAATAACTAATGTCATTTGATTTTAAAAGGAATTGTATCTTAATCATCAAGCTAAAGACATAGAAAGAAAACAAGGACATGGTCACTTTTAGTTTGTCTCAGTCTCCTGTTCACCATCTAATCAGGCACCCTTAAAATAATTCCAGCAAAATGTCTAAGAAATTCATGGATCAACCTCTAAAGCACATTTGGAAAAGTGCCAATATAGTGAATGGCAAGAAAAACAATAGCAGCAGAACATCTTATTTAAATTTGTTTTTTCTTTTTGAGACAGAATCTTACTCTGTCACCAGGCTGGAGTGCAGTGATGTGATCTCACTGCAACCTCTGCCTCCTGGGTTCAAGTGATTCTCCCGCCTCAGCCTCCCAAGTAGCTGGGGCTACAGGCACACTCCACCATGCCCAGCTAATTTTTGTACTTTTAGTAGAGACAGGGTTTCACCATGTTGACCAGGATAATCTTGATCTCTTGACCTCATGACCTGCCACCTCGGCCTCCCAAAGTGCTGGGATTACAGGCATGAACCACCGCGCCTGGCCTTATTTAAACTTTTGAGATAATAAAACAATACAGGAGTGGGAACCCTTGTGATATTTTTTTCTTATTTTGGTTAACAAGATCATTAATACTTCATAAACTTTATACATGTGGCACACTGTAAGGTTTAAAGAATAAAATAAGCAAGATAGCTCCCTAAAACATTTGAAATAAGAAATACTACATTATAATAACTTTTATAGGCACAAAATTCCTTACGTTTTGAGCAAGTTGAAATTCAACCCTCATTAATCACAAGGACTCCAAGTAAGCCAGTTTACAAACCAGCATGGGCACCCTACAGATGGCTCTTTCTTACTAAGGAGTTCTCGGGATAAACGTGTTTACACTTTGAACAGTCACGTAGATATCATACAGATGGTGATTGGATATCACTATTCGGTGAAATTACTTGCCTTCATGATTTCTTCAGCCTTTGTTTGTTTGTTTGTTTGTTTGTTTGTTTGAGACGGAGTCTCGCTCTGTCGCCCAGGCTAGAGTGCAGTGGTGCCATCTCGGCTCACTGCAAGGTCCGCCTCCCAGGTTCGAGCAATTCTCCTGCTGCGACTACAGGCGCCTGCCACCACGCCTGGATAATTTTTGTATTTTTAGTAGAGACAGGGTTTCACCATGTTGGCCAGGCCGGTCTCGAACTCATGACCTCAGGTGATTCACCCGCCTCGGCCTCCCAAAGTGCGGGAATTACAAGCATGAGTCACCGCACCCGGCCCAGACTTTCTTTTCAGTAGACAAAAGATTTTCGAAAAAGTCTGAATCTTCCAAGTGTAGCTCATCAATTGGAAAAAGCTGGAGCCTCCCGTCAGCAGTTAACAAGGTGATGGGCATTCATCTTTCCTATCCTTCTAATGCACCATCCAGACAAAATTTGTGCAAGTCAGGGAGAGAGGCCAAGTTTTCAAGTCTTCTTATTTCGTAGAACTGTGAGGGTGCCAACCACATTTCTTTTGATAAGAAACTCAGCTGCAACTGACAGAGATGACCACTGGCAGCCCACCACCTTGGCCAAGTCAGGGTAAACCGGCAGCGGCTCAAGGAGGCAACGCAGTAAGGAGGCCGCGCGGGAGTGACGAGTGACGGCGGGCATGAAAGGTGTGAGCCAGGCACTCCCGTCCTGCAGCGCCCAGATGTCGGGCGTGCAGTCAAGTCGCAGGCACAGCCACAGGAAGGAGCGCAGGTCCCGGTGCAGGCAGGCTGGCCCCTAGGCAGCTTGAGGACCAGGCCAGGCCTTGGCGCAGGCCAGTCGGGGAGGCCCTGGGCCAAAGCAGCATTATGGCCACCTCCTCCAAGCAGCATTCGCTTTTAAGATGCCAATCTATCAGTACTTTAAGATTTCAAAGTGAAAATATTCATAGTTTTCTGGTCAAAATAAAAATTCCAAATGTTCCCTGGGCCAAAAAATGTACAAATGCAAATTAAAAGCACAATGAGATATCACCTCACACTTGTTAGAATGGCTTTTATAAAAAAGACAAAAGATAAGTGTTGATGAAGACGTGGAAAAAAAGGAATCCTTGCACACTGTTGGTAGGAATGTAAATTAGTACAATCATTATAGAAAACAATATGGATGTTCCTTAAGAAAATTAAAATAGAACTACCATATGTTCTGCAATTCCACTACTAGATATGTATCCAAAGGAGATGAAACCCATGTGTTGAAGAGAGATCTGCACCCCCGTTTGTTGCAGCATTACAGGAGCAAGCTAAGAAATCAACCCGAGTGGCCATCAACAGATGAATGGATAAAGAAAATGTGATACATAAACACAATGGAATACTATTCAGCCATGAAAAAATAAGGAAATTCTGTTTTATGTTACAATGTGGATTAACCTGGAGGACATTATGTTAGGTAAAAGGCACAGAACGACAATACTGTATAATCTTACTCGTGTGTGGAATCTAAGCAAGTTGAACTCAGAGAAGAAAAGAGTAGAATGGTGTTTATCTGAGGCTCGAGCTATTGGAGGTGACAAGGAGGTGAGGTTGGGCAAAACCGAAATTTCAGTTACACAGGAGGAATACGTTCAAGGGATCTAGTGCACAACATCATGACTATAGTTAATGGTATGTTACATTTTTGAAAAATGCTAAGAGAGTGGATGTTATATGTTCTCACCACAAAAATGATAACTCTGTAAGTTAATGTGTATGTCAATTAGATAGACTTAGTCATTCCACAATGCATATATACTTTAAAAATCATGCTGTACATGATAAATACATACCATTTTATCTGTCTATTAAAAAAATAAAACAATGTATAAAAGGCATATATTTCCCTGACTAAATCTTAAGTTTCTTACTAGCCTCTGAGCTCCTTGAGGGTGGAAATGTGTCCTAGTTATGCTGACATCCCTGATGCCTTGCAGGGTACTGACTGCAGAAGAAAGGAAGAAAAGGAAGGAAAGGAAACTTCTGTCAGTTATGAAGAATTAATGTAATAGAAAGGAAACACTTCAAACAAGAGTGGGAGATCATGGCAGAGAGTGATCCTTTAAATGCTGGAGCCAGTTTCCTCTTTCTTCCTCCAATATGTTCCTTTTTTGTTTCTTGAGACCAAGTCTTACTCTGTCACCCAGGCTGGAGTGCAGTGGAGTAATCTTGGCTCACTGCAACCTCCGCTTCCCAGGCTCAAGTGATTCTCCTGCCTTAGCCTTCTGAGTAGTTGGGATTACAGGTGCCCACCGCCATGCCTGGCTAATTTTTGTATTTTTAATAGAGACAGGGTTTCATGTTGGCCAGGCTGGTCTTGAACTCCTGACCTCAGGTGATCCACCCACTTTGGCCTCCAAAGTGCTGGGATTACAGGCGTAAGCCACCAAACCCAGCCCCTGTCTTCTTAGGGATATTTTTTTCTGGCCTCTAACACATGTTAGGGCCTTGCATTTGAATTTCATAACTTTGTGGAATCATTTTACTGTAGTAAAGAGAGCAACATGGAACGCCAAGAAGTCTTGCCTGGGGGTGTCGTTTATTCCTGTGCCTCTTGTGACTTGGGGGAAAGGCAGGCATCTTTTTGTGGTTTAATTTCCCAGAGAATTATCCTCATGAGGCACAGGGACACTGGATAAATATATGTAAAGAAATTAAAACTTTTTAGATTAAAATAAAAAAGCCAAGCCAGGACGAAGTCTTATTATGGATAATACACTTGATGCACATTACTGAAAATGGGGTCATTTGTGGGCAATGCAAATGATTTTTGTCCCAATAACAATTTCATGATGCTAATTTTAAAAATATTCTTAGAACCTCAGTTAAAAATAAATGCATTTCTTTGACTTTTATGTTTTAAAAGAAGCCTAATTTTAAGAATATAATTGATGATTAATTACACTGCCCTTTTTCATAGACCTGATAATAAAACACTATACTTTTTACCATACTTATGAAAATAATTACAGCACTCGATTTTAGAATAATTTTTCCTAGACCTTCTTTCAAAAGCAAATGTACTTTCATTGCTAGTTATACCTTACACTTACAGTGTAATCATAAGTATACAACATTAATTAGTTAAGATTTTCTCTTAGGAATGACACTTCTTTGTATGGCTTTAGAAAATAAAGTATTAATCATTTTTAAGAGCTGACTATATAACAAGGGGTTATTGTCGTGAATTTCAATAAAGAGGTGTGTTTTCCACATTCTAAATGTGTGCATATTCCTCATACCCATTGTCTTCCTGGGTTTCCTCTCTTGGTGAAGGGCATCACCAGCCGTCATGGAAAGCTGGAGACACTAGAGATTCTTTCCTTTTAATCATCCCAAACATCAGTTATCAGGTCCTGCAGATTCTTTCTTCTTGTCATCTCTTCTCTCCATCCCCTCTTCTCATTCCCAATACTATTGACATAGTTCAGACTCTTATCAGCTCTTGTTTGGACGGGTAGGCTTTTTATGACACGTCCCCTTCAGCAAACTAATGTATTCAAACTCTCCAATAAATTAGATTTGATGACATTATGAGATTAAATACATGTACTATTTGTCTAATATTTTATACATTTCAAATATAAATTTTAGAAGATGAGATAATGAAACAATAGTGTTTTAGAAACTGTATTTATTAACAGCACAAAAGCAGTTTTCCCATGAATTATAGAAATTTGTCAATGCTCTTGATAATTATTAAACATCTTACTTTTTTAAAAAGAGAAAATAAATTTTATTTTTTAAATTTATTTTTTATATTAAGATATAATTGATACACACAAAACTAAGCATATTAAGTATGTACAGTTTGAAGTGTGGACATGTGCATCCACCTGTGAAACCATCACCATAATCAAGGTAACAGACATATCCATCACCTCCAAAAGTTTCTTTGCATCTTTGTGTGTGTGTGTGTGTGTGTGTGTGTGTGTGTGTGGTGGTAAGCACATTTAACATGAGATCTAGCCTCTTAATGGATTTTTAAGTGCATAATACAGTATTGTTGACTGTGTTGACTTAGAGGTACTATGCAATATGGTAAATCTCTACAACTAATTCATCTTGTATAACTGTGACTTTATACCCATTGAACAACAGCTCTTTGTTTTCCCTCTCCCCAGCTCCTGGTAACCACCATTGTATTCTCTGCTTCTATGAGTTTGACTATTTTAGATGGCCTCATATCAGTGGAATCAATAGGTGAATTAACAAAGTGTGGTATTTATACACACACACACATGCAAAAGGCAAAATGGAATTTTATTCAGCCTTTGAAAAGAAAGAAATCCTGTTATTTTTGGCAACATGTATTAACCTGGAGGACATTATGCTAAGTGAAATAAGCTAGTAAGAAAAGGACAAATACTGTGTAATTTTTTTTATATGTGCTACCTAAACTAGTTAAACATCTTACTTTTTAAAATCCATTTCAGGCTGGGCGCGATGGCTCACACCTGTAATCCCAGTACTTTGGGAGGCCAAGGTAGGTGGATCACGAGGTTGGGAGCTCGAGACCAGCCTGGCCAACCTGGTGAAACCCTGTCTCTACTAAAGATAAAAAAAAAATTAGCCGGGTGTGGTGGCACACACCTGTAATCCCAGCTGCTTGGGAGGCTGAGGCAGGAGAATCTCTTGAACCCAGGAGACAGAGGTTGCAGTGAGTTGAGTTTGTACCATTGCACTCCAGTCTGGGTGACAGGGTGAGACTCCATCTCAAAAAAAAAAAAAAAAATCTATTTCAAGTAAACTTTATTCAACTGCAGCTTTTATGTAGAAAAGATGATACACTGTGAGTGTGCAGCTGGATGAATTTTCACAAAGTGGACACAGCATGTGAGCATGTAGTTTAAATTAGGACCAGGATATGGAACATTGCCAGTACCTACAAGCTCCCCTCATGACCTCTCCCAGTGACTCATTCTCCTCCCCCATCACCAAGGATAATCGCTAGCCTGACCTCTGACGCTACAGCTATGTTTTACTTGTTTTGAACTTTATACACAAATTTCATCAATAGCAAATCCTCCTTTGTGTCTGGCCTCTTTTACTCAATGTGAAGTTTCTGAGATTCATTCATTTTGCTGTAAGTAGCAATATATATTTTCATCCTCGCTGTTCAAACGTCTTAGACATTCTGGTGACTTTGTACTACCACTAACTAATAGATGACATCTCACAGCACAATACACAATTTGGATAAGGTTTATCTTTAAGGATGTGAAACAATATTTTACATAGACTTATGGATAATTTAGACTGTTTTGGCCAATTTCTTGTTAGATCTACGTGGTCATTGCTTTTAACGATGTGGTTGAGAAAGAGCTTCAGCTCGCAGAAGAGGAGGCGTTAGCTCTGCCATTTCCTTGTGCTTGAATTATTCATATCATCTACAGTCTAACATCTCTTTGCAGGAATCTTTTAAAAATCATGTGCTCATTTTTTTGAGGGCTAGTTTAGCTTAAATTAGATAATATAAGCCATAAATCCATCTCACTGGGAACATCTTAGCTGAAATAGACACTCTAAAGTTTGTGAGATGAAGAGTGTCACTGTCAATGGTTCTACATCACAGAACTCTCTTCACTCTGCCATCAGGATAAATAGCACATGGCCCTCTTGCACGTAGACCAAGGAAAGATCTCAGTATTAATTCGTGTACTACTGGTAAACCTTAATGTTTTAGACAACAATAAATATAACAACATATCAAAAGAAGTTCTGAATTTAAAAATTAGCCAGGCATGATGGTGCGTGGAGCCCGTAGTCCCAGCTACTAGGGAGGCTGAGGTGGGAGGACCGCTTGAGCCCAGGAGTTTGAGGCTGCACTGAGTTATGACTGTATCACTGCACTCCAGCCTGGGTGACAGAGCAAGACCCTGTCTCAAAAGAAAAGAAGAAAAAGGAAAAAGAAGTTCTGAAGTTCTGATTTCCACTAAAATGGATAGGCTTGCCCCTCTCCTAGGGCACATACACTCTTCTCACCTTGGACACCACTGATGACATGAATACAATAGTATCCTCCTAACATTTTTTCTAGCCTCACATCCTACTTGAGTCTACTCTCCAGACAGTCGCCCAGTCAACTTTTTCAATGTGTATCTAATTCAGGTATTTTCATGTTTGAAAACTCTTTAGCACCCCGATCTCTTTTGATAGCTCTGTGATCCATGTCCTGCCTATACTGCCAATTCATTCAGTTCTGCCCTCCAAACTGACCCCTCCCCTGCCAGCATTTTCCTGGCTGTCCTCTAGTCACCTTTAGCTGCTTTTTATTACCCTAATATGGTCCACACTGGTACACGTTCCCATACTTTCGCTCATTTTGCTTTCCTGCCTAGAAGGCCCTCCCATAGCTCTTCTGCGGGCCAAATGTTTTCTTCTCTTTGTAACTTGTCTTATGAATAATCTTTTTGACGAAGCTTTTCCTTTCAGTGGTGGGATTTTAGTAACCATGTTGTGTAAGAAGCCTCTGTCCTTGGCCGGGTGCGGTGGCTCACTCCTGTAATCTCAGCACTTTGGGAGGCCAAGGCGGGTGAATCACCTGAGGTCAGGAGTTCAAGACCAGCCTGGGCAACATGATGAAACCCTATCTCTACTAAAAATACAAAACTTAGCTGGGCGTGGTGGTGGGGACCCGTAATCCTAGCTACTCAGAAGGCTGAGGCAGGAGAATTGCTTGAACCCAGGAGGTGGAGGTTGCAGGGAGCCGAGATCATGCTCTTGCACTCTAGCCTGGGCGACAAGAGCAAGACCATCTTAAAAAAAAGCTTTTATCCTCAACTCCTGCCCTACTTCCTACTTTCTGGTTTCTGTACTTAAAGTCCAGCAGCATCACTGGATTTGGGATTCATCAGACACCCCTAAATCCTTAACTGTTTCGTAAGCTAACTTCACTGGATTTTTATTTGTTTCATTTTAGAGTACCAGCAATCCCCTTTCTCATACCTAGTTTTACCCTTAGTGCCCCAGCGAACTCCATCTAGATCTTCAAACAACTATACACTCTTGTTTTTATGTTCTCACTCTAAGTGACTGTGGGTTGTTTGAGAGCAAGGTCCATAAAGTATTGGTCTTTATATTGCCAGATCTCAGCACAGTCCCTAGAACAAGGCAAATATGCAATTCCTTAAGAATGAATAGCTATGATACTGAAATAACCAAA
The DNA here is from genome assembly GCF_024542745.1 of Macaca thibetana thibetana. Classification (NCBI taxonomy): domain Eukaryota; kingdom Metazoa; phylum Chordata; class Mammalia; order Primates; family Cercopithecidae; genus Macaca; species Macaca thibetana. Next base: position 151,206,176 of record NC_065581.1, on the reverse strand, counting down.
TTATCTTGCATAATTCTGTAGGGGTTAAAAGTTGACCCAATGAATGAATAGAAGGAATTTATTCCCTTATCTACAAATTCTCCTATCCTAATAAATTTATTTAGGAACTTCCTTGATTGCTTTACTTCTGACCCATATGTCAGAGAATCAGGCTGAGAGAATGAGTATGTTCTAGGCCTTGTGAAGGTAAAGGTAAATATCAGCTTGCCCAAAACAGAAAGCAGGACTTTTTAAAGTTTGGTTAATTTCACTCATCAAACATTTGTTAAAAACTGACTACATGGTATTTTGTGCTTAGTACCAAGGGAAATCTATAAATGTGTAAGATATGTTTCTTACGTTTGAGCAATCAGGCTACAGTACTAGATGAGGAAACATAAGGGATATTATTATGTAAACGCAAGGCAGGATCTATCCTCTAGAGCCTAACTAGATAGAATTATGTTTCCTTAGTAACATTCATTCCTTTGCCCCCAGCATTTTATTTTTTTTTTCTTTGTCTTCCTCCTCCTCCTCCTTCTCCTTCTTCTTTTTCCTATTCTTCTTCCTCTTCCTCTTCTTACTTTCCTTCTTCTTTGAGATGGGGTCTTGCTATGTTGCCCAGGCTGGTCTCAAACTCCTAGCCTCAAGCCATCCTCCTGTCTCAGCCTCCCAAAGTGCTGAGATTAAAGGCGTGAGCCACCATGCCTAGCTGAAGCATTTACTTCTTTCCCTAGCACCTTCTCAAAAAGTACATACTCAACAAGCCATGATGGCTTTCAAATTGCCAAATTCATCAGACTTATTTTTTTAAAGTTTACTGGTTATCAAACTTTGGAATATACCAGAATCATCTTGAAGGCTTTTAAAAACACAGACTGTTGGGTCCCACTTCCAGATTTTCTTATTCAGTTTTGTGTGCTACCCAAAAACACATATTCCTGAGCTGGGCATGGTGACATGCACCAATAATACTAGTTAATCAGGAGGCTGAGATGGGAGGATCACTTGAGCCCAGGAGCTCGGGTCTAGCTGGGGCAACATAGTGAGATCCTGTCTCTTAAAAAAAATTATAAACTTCTGTCAAGGCTCCCTTAGTCTAATGTTGGCCTTAGTGCAGGAACCTGGTTGCATCTTGGATAGAGTGCTCTTACGGAAAGACTAAACATCACATTTGAAAGACTATGTGCTAGATCAGCAACACTGATATTTGGAGTTAGACAATTCTTTGTTTAATTCCTCTGTCCTGGGCATTCTGGGATATTTAGCAGCATATCTGGCCTCTATCCACTAGTTGCTAATAGTAATTCTCTCACACTCCTCTCTCCTTTCCTCCCTTCCACTCCCAGTTCTAACAACCATAAATATCTCCAGATGTTGCCAAATGTCTTGTGTGAAGCAAAATCACCTGTAGTTGAGACTCGCTGTTAGATTTATCACTTCTTAGCTGTGTACCATCAGATTACTCAAGGAATCTCTCTGTATTTTGGTATTATTATCTGTCAAATGGGTATAATGACATATCTTAAAGGGTTGTTGTATGGATTAAATAAGCAGATGTATATGGGAGTGCAAGCTGATTTGGACTCAGAGTTTGACTCATCTTAAAACTCATTATTCTCCTGGCTTCCAACCCCTAGAAGATATCATTTCTTTTGCTTTTCTCTCTTTTTTCATTGACTCCTCTACTTCGTCCAGTCTGCTAATTCTCATATTCTCCAAGGCTTATTTTAAATACCTTCAATCGTTCCTTTTTTTTTTTTTTCAGATGAAGTTTCGCTCTTGTTGACTAGGCTGGATCTCAGCTCATGGCAACTCTGCTTCTCAGATTCAAGCGATTCTCTGGCCTCAGCCTCCCGAGTAGCTGAGATTACAGGCATCTGCCACAATGCCCGGCTAATTTTTTGTATTATTTATTTATTTATATTATACTTTAAGTTCTAGGGTACATGTGCACAATGTGCAGTTACAAAGGTATACATGTGCCATGTAGGTGTGCTGCACCCATTAACTCATCATTTACATTAGGTGTGTCTCTTAATGTTATCCCTCCCCACTCCCCCCACCCCACAACCATTTCTCTGATGGCCAGTGATGATGAGCATTTTTTCATGTGTCTGTTGGCTGCATAAATATCTTTTTTTGAGAAGTGTCTGTTCATATCCTTTGCCCACTTTTTGATGGGGTTGATTTTTTCTTGTAAATTTCTTTAAGTTCTTTGTAGATTCTGGATATTAGCCCTTTGTCAGCTGGGTAGATTGCAAAAATTTTCTCCCATTCTATAGGTTGCCTGTTCACTCTGATGGTAGTTTGTTTTGCTGTGCAGAAACTCTTTAGTTTAATTAGATCCCATTTGTCAATTTTGGCTTTTGTTGCCATTGCTTTTGGTGTTTTAATCATGAAATCCTTGCCAATGCCTATGTCCTAAATGCTATTGCCTAGGTTTTCTTCTAGGGTTTTTATAGTTTTAGGTCTAACATTTAAGTATTTAATCCATCTTGAATCAATTTTTGTATAAGGTGTAAGGACGGGATCCAGTTTCAGCTTTCTGCATATGGCTAGCCAGTTTTCCCAGCACCGTTTATTAAATAGGGATTCCTTTCCCCATTTCTTGCTTTTGTCAGGTTTGTTAAAGATCAGATGGTTGTAGATGTGTGGTATTATTTCTGAGGGCTCTGTCCTGTTTCATTGGTCTATATATCTGTTTTGAGACCAGTACCTTGCTATATACTGTAGCCTTGTAGTATAGTTTAAGTCAAATAGGGTGATGCCTCCAGCTTTGTTTTTTTGGCTTAGGATTGTCTTGACAATGTGGGCTCTTTTTTGGCTCCATATGAACTTTAAAGTAGTCTTTTCCAATTCTGTGAAGAAAGTCATTGGTAGCTTGATGGGGATGGCATTGAATGTATACATTATGTTGGGCAGTATAGCCATTTTCACGATACTTATTCTTCCTATCCATGAGCATGGAATGTTCTTCCATTTGTTTGTTTTGTGTCTTCTTTTATTTCGTTGAGCAGTGATTTGTAGTTCTCCTTGAACAGGTCCTTCAAATTCCTTGTAAGTTGGATTCCTAGGTATTTTATTCTCTTCGAAGCAATTGTGAATGGGAGTTCACTCATGATTTGGCTCTCTGTTTGTCTGTTACTGGTGTATAGGAATGCTTGTGATTTTTGCACATTGATTTTGTATCCTGAGACTTTGGTGAAGTAGCTTATCAGGTTAAGGAGATTTTGGGTTGAGATGATGGGGTTTTCTAAATATACAATCATGTCATCTGCAAACAGGGACAATTTGACTTCCTCTTTTCCTACTTTAATACCCTTTATTTCTTTCTCCTGCCTGATTGCCCTGGCCAGAACTTCCAACACTGTTGAATAGGAGTGGTGGGAGAGGGCATCCTGTCTTGTCCCAGTTTTCAAAGGGAATGCTTCCATTTTTTGCCCATTCAATATGATATTGGCTGTGGGTTTGTCATAAATAGCTCTTATTATTTTCAGATACGTTCTATCAGTACCTAGTTTATTGAGAGTTCTTAGCATGAAGCACTGTTGAATTTTGTCGAAGTCCTTTTCTGCATCTATTGAGAAATTCATGTTGTTTTTGTCATTGGTCCTGTTTATGTGATGGATTACGATTATTGATTTGCGTATGTTGAACCAGGCTTGCATCCCACGGGTGAAGCCGACTTGATCATGGTGGATAAGCTTTTTGATGTGCTGCTGGATTTGGTTTGCCAGTATTTTATTTAGGACTTTCACATCGATGTTCATCAGGGATATTTGTCTAAAATTCTCTTTTTTTGTTGTGTCTCTGCCAGGCTTTGGTTTCAGGATGATGTTAGTCTCATAAAATGAGTTAGAGAGGATTCCCTCTTTTTCTATTGATTGGAATAGTTTCAGAAGGAATGGTACCAGCTCCTCTTGTACTTCTGGAAGAATTCAGCTGTGAATCCGTCTATTCCTGGACTTTTTTTGGTTGGTAGGCTATTAATTATTGCCTCAATTTCAGAGCCTGTTATTGGTCTATTCAGGGATTCAATTTCCTCCTGGTTTAGTCTTGGGAGGGTGTGTGTGTCCAGGAATTTATCCATTTCTTCTAGATTTTCTAGTTTATTTGCATAGAAGTGTTTATAGTATTCTCTAATGCTAGTTTTTATTTCTGTGGGATCGGTGGTGATATCCCTTTTTTATTGGGTCTAATTGATTCTTCTCTTTTTTCTTTCTTATTAGTCTTGCTAGTAATCTGTCAATTTTGTTGATCTTTTCAAAAAACCAGCTCCTGGATTCATTGATTTTTTGAAAGGTTTTTTGTGTCTCTATCTCCTTCAGTTCTCTTCTGATCTTAGTTATTTCTTCCCTTCTGCTAGCTTTTGAATGTGTTTGCTCTTGCTTCTCTGTTTCTTTTAATTGTGATGTTAGGGTGTCCATTTTAGATCTTTCCTGCTTTCTCTTGTGGGCATTTAGGGCTATAAATTTCCCTCTACCCACTGCTTTAAATGTGTCCCAGAGATTCTGGTATGTTGTGTCTTTGTTCTCATTGGTGTCAAAGAACATCTTTATTTCTGCCTTCATTTTGTTATGTACCCAGTAGTCATTCAGAAGCAGGTTGTTCAGTTTCCATGTAGTTGAGTGGTTTTGAGTGAGTTTCTTAATCCTGAGTTCTAGTTTGATTGCACTGTGGTCTGAGAGACAGTTTGTTGTAATTTCTATTCTTTTACCTTTGCTGAGGAGTGCTTTACTTCCAACTATGTGGTCAATTTTGGACTAAGTGTGATGTGGTGCTGAGAAGAATGTATATTCTTTTGATTTGGGGTGGAGAGTTCTGTAGATGTCTATTAGGTCCTCTTGGTGCAGAGCTTAGTTCAATTCCTGGATATCCTTGTTAACTTTCTGTCTCATTGATCTGTCTAATGTTGACAGTGGGGTGTTAAAGTCTCCCATTATTATTGTGTGGGGGTCTAAGTCTCTTTGTAGGTCTGTAAGGACTTGCTTTATGAATCTGGGTGGTCCTGTATTGGGTGCATATATATTTAGGAGGATAGTTAGCTCTTTTTGTTGAATTGAGCCCTTTACCATTATGTAATGGCCTTCTTTGTGTCTTTTGATCTTTGTTGGTTTAGAGTCTGTTTTATCAGAGACTAGGATTGCAACCCCTGCTTTTTTTTGTTTTCCGTTTGCTTGGTTGATCTTCCTCCATCCCTTTATTTTGAGCCTATGTGTGTCTCTGCACGTGAGATGCATCTCCTGAATACAGCATACTGATGGGTCTTGACTCTTTATCCAATTTGCCAGTCTGTGTCTTTTAATTGGAGCATGTAGCCCATTTACATTTAAGATGAATATTTTTATGTGTGAATTTGATCCTGTCATTATGATACTAGCTGGTTATTTTGCTCATTAGTTGATGCAATTTCTTCCTAGCATTGATGATCTTTACAATTTGGCATGTTTTTGCAGTGGCTGATACCATTTTTTCCTTTCCAAGTTTAGTTCTTCCTTCAGGAGCTCTTGTAAGGCAGTCCTGGTGGGGACAAAATCTCTCAGCATTTGCATGTCTGTAAAAGATTTTATTTCTCCTTCATTTATGAAGCTTAGTTTGGCTGGATATGAAACTCTGGGTTGAAAATTCTTTTCTTTAAGAATGTTGAATATTGGCCCCCACTCTCTTCTGGCTTGGAGAGTTTCTGCTGAGAGATCCACCATTAGTCTGATGGGCTTCCATTTTTGGTAACCTGACCTTTCGCTCTGGCTACCCTTACCATTTTTTCCTTCATTTCAAATTTGTTGAATCTGACAGTCATGTGTCTTCGAGTTACTCTTCTCAAGGAGTATCTTTGTGGCATTCTCTGTATTTCCTGAATTTGAATGTTGGCTTGCCTTACTAGGTTGGAGAAGTTCTCCTGGATAATATCCCGAAGAGTGTTTTCCTACTTGGTTCCATTCTCCCTGTCACTTTCAAGTATGCCAGTCAGACGTAGATTTGGTCTTTTCACATAGTCCCATATTTCTTGGAGGCTTTGTTCATTTATTTTTACTCTTTTTTCTCTAAACTTCTCTTCTCACTTCATTTCAGTCATTTGAATTTGATCGAATCAAATTCTTTCTTCCACTTGATTGAATCGGCTACTGAAGTTTGTGCATGCGTCATGTAGTTCTCGTGCCATGGTTTTCAGCTCCATCACATCATTTAAGGTCTTCTCTATGCTGTTTATTCCAGTTGGCCATTCGTCTAATCTTTTTTCAAGGGTTTTAGTTTCTTTGCGATGGGTTCAAACATCCTCCTTTAGCTTGGAGGAGTTTGTTATTACTGATCATCTGAAGCCTTCTTCTCTCAACTTGTCAGAGTCATTCTCTGTCCAGTTTTGTTCCATTGCTGGCAAGGAGCTGTGTTCCTTTGGAGGAGAGGAGTCACTCTGATTTTTAGAATTTTCAGCTTTTCTGCTCTGGTTTCTCCCCATCTTTGTGGTTTCATCTACCTTTGGTTTTTGATGATGGTGATATACAAATGGGGTTTTGGTGTGGATGTCCTTTCTGTTTGTCACTTTTCCTTCTAACAGTCAGGACCCTCAGCTGCAGGTCTGTTGGAGTTTGCTGGAGGTCCACTCCAGACCCTGTTTGCCTGGGTATCACCAGTGGAGGCTGCAGAGCAGCATATATTGCAGAACAGCAAATGTTGCTGGCTGATCCTTCCTCTGGAAGCTTCATCTCAGAGGGGCACCTGGCCATATGAGGTGTCAGTAGGCCCCTACTGGGAGGTGCCTCCCAGTTAGGTTACTCGAGGGTCAGGGACCCACTTGAGGAGGCAGTCTATCCATTCTCAGATCTCAAACTCTGTCCTGGGAGAACCACTACTCTCTTCAAAGCTGTCAGACAGGGATGTTTAAGTCTGCAGAAGTTTCTGCTGCCTTTTGTTCAGTTATGCCCTGCTCCCAGAGGTGGAGTCTTCAGAGGCAGGCAGGCCTCCTTGAGCTGTGGTGGGCTCCACTCATTTTGAGCTTCCTGGCCACTTTGTTTACCTACTCAAGCTTCAGCAATGGTGGATGCCCTTCCCACAGCCTTGCTGTTGCTTTGCAGTTCAGTCTCAGACTGCTGTGCTAGCAGTGAGCAAGGCTCCATGGGCATGGGACCCTCTGAGCCAGGCACGGATATAATCTCCTGGTGTGTCATTTGCTAAGACCATTGTAAAAGTGCAGTATGAGGGGGGGAGTGTCCCGATTTTCCAGGTACCGTCTGTCACAGCTTCCCTTGGCTAGGAAAGGGAATTCCCTGACCCCTTGTGCTTCCTGGGTGAGGTGATGCCCCCCCGCCCTGCTTCGGCTCATGCTCCATGGGCTGCACCCATTGTCTGACAAGCCCCAGTGAGAGGAACCTGGTACCTCAGTTGGAAATGCAGAAATCACCCACCTTCTGTGTTGCTCATGCTGGAAGCTATGGACTGGAGCTGTTCCTATTCGGCCATCTTGGAACCTCCTCCTAATTTTTTGTATTTGTAGTAGAAATGGGGTTTCACTATGTTGGCCAAGCTGGTCTCAAACTCTTGATCTCAGGAGATCAACCCACCATAGCCTCCCAAAGTGGTAAGATTACAGGCGTGAGCCACTGTGCCTGGCCCAATTGTTACTTTTGTGTAAATGATTATCAAATTTAAATCTCCAGAGCTAATCTCTTTCAAATTCCAATTGTGTGTGCACAGTGGCCTGTTGAATCTTTTAACATAGATTTTCCTGCTAACACCTGAAATTCAACATGTCTAAAATTATTTATTCTATTCCCCTTTTCTTTCTGATTTTTCTACTTAAGTGAAATGCATCATTATTTTTTTTTTTCTACAAGAAATAAGCTCAGGGTCCATGTGGTCTGGTCTAGGGATTGTGCAACATTTGAAGAAATAGAGCTGAGCTGCAAGCTCCGCCTCCCAGGTTTACGCCATTCTCCTGCCTCAACCTCCCGAGTAGCTGGGACTACAGGCGCCCGCCACCTCACCCAGCTAGTTTTTTTTTTTTTTGTATTTTTTAGTAGAGATGGGGTTTCACCATGTTAGCCAGGATGGTCTCGATCTCCTGACCTCGTGATCCACCCGTCTCGGCCTCCCAAAGTGCTGGGATTACAGGCTTGAGCCACCGCGCCCGGCCTGAACTCCATTTTTCTAATTAGTGTTTTGAGTAAACTACAAAAGGAGGTAGACTAAGGTTTTCTGCAAGATCTAAAATATCAACTAATTAAGTGCAAGTCAACTTCTATACCATTACATATAAATCACATTTAGTGTAGTATTTGGGTTCACTTTGAAATGTTTGATTGAAACATGTGGCTTCATTGGGTTTGGGCCTCCAAACTCAGTGTCTCAGCCTTGAAAGACTTTGAGGGCCTTGAAACAAGCCTTTCTGGAGAAGTTGCAAATGCAGGTTATAATATGCAATATTATATATTAAATATTGGAAATTTATTTTTATTTTTTCAAAAAAGTATGTGGGCCAAATAAAGTCAGCTGTGGGCCAGACTGGGCCCATGGGCAAATAGTGTATGAATCTGGTTCTATTGGTGTGAATTATTGAAATAGTTTTTATGCTGGTTTTTCCAGCTTCATGCTTTTAATCTGTCTTGTTCACAGGTATTGCCTTAATCTTCCTAAATCATCAGTCCATTTATCTGCAGAATAAAGTACAAATTGCTAAGCCTGACATTCAAGACACTACATCTTTTTGCTCTTAATTACCTTTTCACTTTTATTTTCCATTATATCTGCTACGGGAATCCTGACTGTATTCAAATCAGAAAAGCCAGATGAATTCCAATCTCTAGCCCTTTGCTGACATGCTTTCCTTACCCTGGATGCCCAAGTTCCTCTTCTTCATTTGTCCAGTGCTTCCAGTACTTTCAAACTCACTTCATGTCTGTAATCTCTGTGAATTCTTCATTGACACCTCTCTAAGAGCAAGATGTTACCTCTTTCTGTAGCATTTGTTTTCCTTAGCTTTCCTTTGGTTGGTAGTTTGTACACTTAGCTATTTTCAATACATATTCTTTTGTTTTTGTTTTTGTTTTTTTGAGACGGAATTTTGCTCTTGTCTTCCAGGCTGGAGTGCAATGGTGCGATCTCGGCTCACTGCACCCTCTGCCTCTAGGGTTCAAGCAATTTTCCTGCCTCAGTGTCCCAAGTAGCTGGGATTACAAGCGTGTGCCACCATGCCCAGCTATTTTTTGTATTTTTAATAGAGACGGGGTTTCACCACATCGGCCAGACTGGTCTTGAACTCCTGACCTCAGGTGATCTGCTTACCTCGGCCTCCTAGAGTGCTGGGATTACAGGCTTGAGCCACTGCTCCCAGTCTTTTCAGTACATATTCTTATGTATGTTGGTTTTTGCCTCAGTAAATGTTTGGTGATGGTGAAAAATCTAGAGTTATATATGCTGTTTCAAAGTCTAGAAGATAAAAGAGTTAACGTGCCCATCAAAGGACCAACTTTCTTAAGAAGTCACTTATGTCCTTGAATAATCTCAGGACACCAAAATGGAGAGTCAATACATGAAAAAGGTCATTAATCCAGCTGCCTGGGAGCACTTTGATGATTGATGGAACTTTGGACTGAATCGGCCAGCTGTTCTGTTCAAAGCCAATGTATATTTTTAGAGCGAAAGTCTGTGACAAGAAATGTAGGACATTTATTTTTGCTCAGAAGTTTCTAGACATGTTTCTGTCTGCTTACACCTTCTTCAGAAAGCAGTACAGATGAGAAATAGCCCTGATTTACCAAGTTTTGTGTTGGATTGACTTTTCCTTATTAAGTGATGATTCTTCACATCATATTGTCTATCATATTAGAACATTTTTTTAGACAAGTTGTAATCTACTATTTATATTTAATAAAAATTGGTTCTTGGTACATAACAATTTCACCTGTAGGGTACTGTCATGCAGACTTTCTAAGATTCCAAGGTTACAGCATCTTTCTTTCTTGCATCCGAGAGTTAACGTTGAGTGCTTGGCGTGTCATTAGTAGCATTTCCCTGACTCTGGCCTTTACACCTTTTACTCTGAGTGTGAAATGCTCTCATACTCTTCATGGCAAACTAATTATGATGTTGGCTTTTGTATGTGTGTGTGCTGCTGCTCTAATATCTTTAAATGGCATCTCTTATTACCCCTGTTAGTGAAAATGATCATATTTTCCTGCAGGCAGGCTAATTCTGTTTAATGAAGGGAATCTTTGTCCATTAGTATTCCCAATTGGTTTCTAAAAATAAAGCCTAATAATTTCTTTAGGATAGAAGTTAAACTAGCCAGTCCACAATTTTCTGAATCTAGAGCATTCTTGATCTGTTGTTACTGTTATCGTTATCTAATTTCAATTCCTCAAGAATTTTTCCTGAATTCTTGGCTGATGTTATTCCAATTAAATCACCTTGGTGTTTAAGTGTTGTGCTAAGAATTTTTCTAATCAGGACTTTTTTTTTTTTTTTTTTTTTTTTTTTGAGACAGGCTCTCGCTGTCACCCAGGCTGGAATGCAATGCTGCAATCTTGGCTCTCTGCAAACTTCGCCTCCTGGGCTCAAGCAATTCTCCCACTTCAGCCTCCAGAGAGGCTGAGATCATAGTGTGCAACACCAGGCCCAACTAATTTTTGTATCTTTTTTGGTAGAGATGAGATTTCACCATGTTGCCCAGGCTGGTCTCCATGAACTCCTGGATTCAAGTGATCGGCCTGCCTTGGCCTCCCAAAGCGTTGGGGTTACAGGCATGAGCTACTGCACACAGGCTTAATCAGGACTTTTAAAATTGACTGGCCAGGCACAGTGTGGCTCATGCCTGTAATCCCAGCACTTTGCCAGGCGGAGGAGAGTGGATCATGAGGCCAGGCATTCGAGACGAGCCTGGCCAACATAGTGAAACCCCGTTTCTATTAAAAACGCAAAAAATTAGCCGGGGGGGGTGGCGGGCGTCTGTAATCCCAGTTACTTGGAAGGCTGAGGCAGGAGAATCGCTTGAATCTGGGAGGCGGAGGTTGCAGTGAGCCGAGATCACGCTATTGAGCTCCAGCCCAGGCAACAGTGCGAAACTCCGTCTCAAAATAAATAAATAAATGATAAAATGACAACACGAATTTTGATAACGTGACAGTAAATGTTGACACTGCAGTCTTGTTCATTCTTTTGTTTGATGAGTAAATCAGCCTGTGAGGGACACGGAGATGGTTTTCACTGCCTTTTCGAAGAAACTGATGTACTTCTGATTCCTAAAGAGCAGTTTGAAATAAAATCAGGCAGAGTACATTGAAGGCAGCTAGCTTGTTTCTTTCATTTGGAACTAAATGTTTGTTTGTTTGTTTTTTCTTCTCATCTTTAGCTAACAGTCCTTCCCCAAACGAGTTAAGTAGCATGTGATATGTTTCTTGGCATAATCTTTCCATCTGTTGCTTGTCTACCTTGGGCAAATTTTCCAAAACAATTCAATTTTGTCAGTTTGCATCTCATTTAAATACGTTCAGAAAGCTGTGAACTACTGTCCTGAAAGTTTTCCAAACTTCCTAATTCACTTACCGTTAAAAAAAAACCATATATATGTATTATATGTATGTATTTTATATATATATGTATTATATATATAATTTAGATGTTTGTAACTTCTCCAAAACAAAAACAACAACAAAAAAATGAGTCCAATAGAGTAGGACATTCTACCTGTCTTACGATTGCCTGACCTTTGGTTTTGTACATTATTAAAAGAAAATCAATTTAATTTCTTATTTCTTGTGTAAGTTGCAAGTTTTCTCAGTATTATTTCTCAAATAACCAGTTTGTTTAAAGTGGGAATATTTTTTAGTATTCTGTTTTTTAATAGAATATGAAAATACCATAAAATATGGGTTGGAGTAGTAAATATTCTGATTAATAGATAAATCTCATCAATTCTTTTTACCAGAATGGATGTAATCTTTGGGCATATGGACATTTTTCATGCTGAAGATATGTGAAGTGTGGCTCCAAGAATAGAATACATTCGACGACACGAATAATCTCTGTGTATGCTACACAATACATTACTTTAACAAAAAAGTCATTGATGATAACTATGCATACTGAGAACTTAGCTAAGCACTGTGGATACATTATGGAGACATGATTTATATCAAGTTAACATGCTAGTTGGAGAAACAAAAATGCAATATGGTCATTTAAATGATAATATAAGACAGTAAGTCAATAGAAGTTTATAAGGTAGTATTTGTAAAAGTGAGTTGTGAATTCAGAGGAGTGCAAGGTCATTGGGTGAGATTGGTCAGAGATGTCTCCATAAAAGAGTTGACACTACAGCTGAGTTTTGAATGATGGGAAAGATCCAAATAGGCAAAGGATAGGGAGAAGGCATTTTGGATGGAAACAGTGGTTGGAGTGAAGCTTACAGTCAAGAAAGCAAGAAGACATGCTAGGAACCTCATAGTACTATTTTTGTCAGTTAAGAGTAGGACCTAAGTTTGAAAGGGTATTTAGAACCAGATTGTGGAGGGCCCTGATTGAAATCCTAATGGACCTCGAGTTTGTCTTTAGAATAATGCAAAATTACTACAGGAATTAGTAATCTCTTTGCTCTTCAGTTAACTATTAAGTTAGGATAATAAAATAGTTCCTGTTTCATAGGCTTGTTGTGAGAAACAATGCATATAAAGTCTTTAGAACAGCATTTGTCATATAATAAGCCCTCAATGTCAGTGATTATTATTTTAAATTATTATTAGTATTGTTTTTATTGCTTAGTATGAAGGAGCATTATGAAGATGCTGACACCAATCTCTTCAGCAGCGTACAGGAAAGGTTTCTTGGGTAATCATTCCTAAGCTTCATCTTCAAATTGCTAAATTCTTCTTTATAGATCTTTTAAATAAAACAAATATATGAAATAAAATGGAAGATCCTCTTCCATCATTCATCATCAGCCCCTTTTTTCCTGAGTTATGACTTGGTTCAGTAAATTTTACTCTTTTCTCAATAGTCCCAATTACATCAACTATTTTACTCTATTTTATATCTTTGCTCACTCTATCCCTCCATTATGTCCTCTATTTTGATGCAAAACAAAAAACAACAACAACAAAACCCTCCTATATATATAAAAGTGCATCATGAAAGATATGGAGCAGAACAACGGTTCTCTAGCCCTTGCTCAACGTGCTCTCTATTCCTTCAGTCACTCATTTCTTGGGCTCCCCCTCCCCTGATGTGGTAGGCACTGTGCCAGGCTTTGGGCACACTGAGATCAAAGACACATATCCACTCTCCTTTCTTGTTTTCCATGTACTCCCTTACTGAATGCCAGGAGAGAAATGGAGAAGAGCGAGGAGGAAATGAGAGAATCAGAGAGAGAATAAAAGAAGGGTATAACTGAATGTAGGGGACAGAGAAGCAGGAACAGTGAAGATAAGAGGAAACACATTCAATATCAGGTTAGGCTTCTAGGCTGCACACATCCTGTGGAGCTTCCTGTGTGGTCCCTGATGCAAACAAAAAGGGAAAAATAACATTCTGAATTGATGTGGTAATTAAAAGTAATATATTACATTCTTCCCAAGACCTAAAATGACTTTACAGTAAAGGCATATGGAATAATTTAACCAACAAATGATAGAGAAAATGTTTTTTCAGAACAGTACCTGTGTTTTAAAAAATGTATTGCTCAAAGTATTTAATAGATGGCACTAGTCAATTTTAATATCTATCTTCTTTCTGGCAAGGCTGGTCACTCATGATTGCAAGTAATTGCCTTTTAACCTTTCAGGCAGATAATATAAAGGTTTAAATATTATCCAGTAAGTATCTACTAACTTTTTTGAATTGTGTATTTATTTTGGAAGCTCTTTCTATTTTATAGAAAATGCATTATTAATTTTTTAAAATGTATTTTGCTCCCAGGACTTCTATTCTATCTTTACAGTGATGCTACTTATTAAATTTAAAAAAATACCATCATGTGACACAAACAAATGCAAAAATATTCCATGCTCGTGGATAGCAAGAATCAATATTGTTAAAATAGTCATAGTGCCCAAATTAATTTATAGATTCAATGCTATTCCCATTAAACTACCACTGACATTCTTCACAGAACTAGAAAAAACTATTTTAAATTTATATGGAACAAAAAAAGCCCAAACAGCCAAGGCAATCCTAAGCAAAATGAACAAAGCTGGAGCCATCATGCTACTTGACTTCAAACTATACTACAGGGCTGCAGTAACCAAAACAGCATGGTACTGGTACAGGAACAGACACATAGGCCAGAGTGGTGTTTCACAGCTGTAATCCCAGCATTTTGAGAGGCCAAGGCATGAGAATCACTTGAACCCAGAAGGTGGAGGTTGCAGTGAGCCGAGATCACACCACTGCACTCCAGCCTGGATGATAGAATAAGATTCTGTCCCAAAAAAGTAAAAATGTCCTGAGACTTTGCTGAAGTTGCTTATCAGCTTAGGAAGATTTTGAGCTGAGACGATGGGGTTTTCTAAATATACAATCATGTCATCTGCAAACAGGGACAATTTGACTTCCTCTTTTCCTACTTTAATACCCTTTATTTCTTTCTCCTGCCTGATTGCCCTGACCAGAACTTCCAACACTATGTTGAATTGGAGTGGTGAGAGAGGGCATCCCTGTCTTGTGCCAGTGTTCAAAGGGAATGCTTCCAGTTTTTGCTCATTCAGTATGATATTGGCTGTGCGTTTGCCATAAATAGCTCTTATTGTTTTCAGATATGTTCTATCAGTACCTAGTTTATTGAGAGTTTTTAGCATGAAAGGCTGTTGAATTTTGTCAAAGGGCTTTTCTGCATCTATTGAGATAATCATGTGGTTTTTGTCACTGGTCCTGTTTATGTGATGGATTGCATTTATTGATTGCATATGTTGAACCAGCCTTGCATACCAGGAATGAAGCCGACTTGATCATGGTGGATAAGTTTTTTGATGTGCTGCTGGATTCGGTTTGACAGTATTTTATTGAGGATTTTCACATTGATGTTCATCAGGGATATTGGTCTAAAATTTTCCTTTTTTGCTGTTGTTAAAGTCTCAGGATACAAAATCAATGTGCAAAAATCACAAGAATTCATATACACCCATAGCAGACAAACAGAAAGCCAAATCATGAGTGAACTCCCATTCACAATTGCTACAAGGAGAATAAAATACCTAGGAATACAACTTACAAGGGATGTGAAGGACCCCTTCAAGGAGAACTACAAACCACTGCTCAATGAAATAAAAGAGGACACAAACAAATGGAAGAACATACCATGCTCATGGATAGGAAGAATCAATATCATGAAAATGGTCATACTGCCCAAGGTAATTTATAGATTCAATGCCATCCCCATCAAGCTGCCAATGACTTTCTTCACAGAATTGGAAAAAGCTACTTTAAAGTTCATATGGAACCAAAAAGGAGCCCATATTGCCAAGACAATCCTAAGCAAAAAGAACAAAGCTGGAGGCATCAAGCTACCTGACTTCAAACTGTACTTCAAGGCTACAATAACCAAAACAGCATGGTACTGGTACCAAAACAGATATATAGACCAGTGGAACAGAACAGAGCCCTCAGAAATAACACCACACATCTACAACCATCTGATCTTTGACAAATCTGACAAAAACAAGAAATGGGGAGAGGATTCCCTATTTAATAAATGGTGCTGGGAAAACTGGCCAGCCATATGTAGAAAGCTGAAACTGGATCCCTTCTTTACACTTTATACAAAAATTGATTCAAGATGGATTAAATACTTAAATGTTAGACCTAAAACCATCAAAACCCTAGAAGAAAACCTAGGCAATACCATTCAGGATATAGGCATGGAAAGGACTTCATGTCTAAAACACCAAAAGCTATGGCAACAAAAGCCAAAATAGACAAATGGGATCTAATTAAACTAAAGAGTTTCTGCACAGCAAAATAAACTATCATCAGAGTGAACAGCAACCTACAGAATGGGAGAAATTTTTTGCAATCTACCCATCTGACAAATAGCTAATATCCAGAATCTACAAAGAATTTAACAAATTTATAAGAAAAAAATCAAACAACCCTATCAAAAAGTGGGCAAAGGATATGAACGGACACCTCTCAAAAGAAGACATTTATGCAGCCAACAGACATATGAAAAAATGCTCGTCATCACTGGTCATCAGAGAAATGCAAATCAAAACCACAATGAGATACCATGTCACACCAGTTAGAATGGCGATCATTAAAATGTCAGGAAACAACAGATGCTGGAGAGGATGCGGAGAAATAGGAATGCTTTTACACTGTTTATGGGACTGTAAATTAGTTCAATCACTGTAGAAGACAGTGTGGTGATTCCTCAAGGATCTAGAACTAGAAATACCTTTTGACCCAGCCATCCCATTCCTGGGTATATACCCAAAGGATTATAAATCATGCTACTATAAAGACATACGCACACATAGGTTTACTGTGGCACTATTCACAATAGCAAAGACTTGGAACTAACCCAAATGTCCATCAATGATAGACTGGATTAAGAAAATATGGCACATATACACCATGGAACACTATGCAGTCATAAAAAACGATGAGTTCATGTCCTTTGTAGGGACATGGATGCAACTAAAAACCATCATTCTCAGCAACCTATAACAAAGACAGAAAACCAAACACCACGTGTTCTTACTCATAGGTGGGAATTGAACAATGAGAACACTTGGACACAAGGTGGGAAACATCACACCCAGAGCCTGTTATTGGGTAGGGGGAGTGGGAGGGATAGCATTAGGAGAAATACCTAATGTAAATGATGAGTTACTGGGTGCAGCACACCTACATGGCACATGTATACCTATGTAACAAACCTGCACGTTGTGCACATGTACCCTAGAACTTAAAGTATAATAATTTAAAAAAAGATTAGTTAGAGAAAAGTGTCTGATACATAGGAAGGCAAACTAGCAGCTTTGAGATCCTGAAAAGTCACATATGCTCACTTTAGCTTATTATTGAATTGTTTGAATACAATTATAAAAGCTGCAGTCTATTTTTCTGGGGTGGTACTGCTTTTTAAAAAACTGAATTATCTTTGATTCTTTTATTCCTGACTGAAAAGTTTGAATGTGCTTCTTAATAGAATCAAAATACACATATTAAAATGTTAAGATCAAAATAAATAAAATAAAATAAAATAAAAAAACAGACACATAGACCAATGAAACAGAATAGAGAACCCAGAAGTAAGAACACACACCTACAACTATCTGATCTTCAACAAACCTCACAAAAAAGAGCAATGGAGAAAGGATTCCCTGTTCAATAAATGGTGCTGGGATAACTGGCCAGCCATACACTGAAGATTGAAACTAGACCCCTTCCTTACATCATAAACAAACATTAACTCAAGATCAATTAAAGACTTAAACACAAAACTCAAAACTACAAAAACCATGGAAGATAACCTAGGCAATACCATTCAGGACATAGGCATGGGCAAAGATTTCATGATGAAGGCACCAAAAACAATTGTAAGAAAAATAAAATAATTGACAAATGGGATCTAATTAAACTAAAAAGCTTCCGCAGAGCCAAAGAAGCTGTCAACAGAGTAAACAGACAACTTGAAGAATGGGAGTAAGTTTTTGCAAACTATGCCTCCAACAAAAGTCTAATATCCCACATCAATATGGAACTTAAACAAATTTACAAGAAAAAAAAAACCCATAAAAAAGTGGGCAAAAGACATGAACAGACATTTTCAAAAGAAGACATACATGTAGTCAACAATCATGTGGAAAAAAGCTCAACATGCAAATCAAAACTACAATGAGATGCCATCTCACACCAGTCAGAATAACTAATATTAAACATTCCAAAAAACAACAGATGCTGACAAGGTTGTCAAGAAAAAGGAATGCTTATACACCCTTAGTGGGAGTGTAAATTAGGTCACCCTTTGTGGAAGATAGTTTGGCAATTCCTCAAATACCTAAAGACAGAAATATTTGACCTAGCAATCCCATTGCTGGGTATATACCCAAAGGAATGATAAATTATTCTTTTTTAAAGACACGTGCACACCTGTGTTCATTGCAGCACTATTCGCAATAAACAAAGACATGGAATTCACCTAAATTTCCATTAATGATAGACTGGATAAAGAAAACGTGGCCTGTTTTTTTTAAAAAACAGTTCTTAGTTGATGTTCATGAAGAACAGTGAGTACCTAGAACTGTGCCGCTAATGAAAGGAAATCCTAAGAAGGAGCATTTCTTTACAGAGCTGTGTCATACCATCCTTTGGGACCTCTGCTAGAAAAGTAGAATCAAGTCTGAAATAATGCCTTTTTAATTGTATCTTCTAGTAATACAGATGTAGGACAGTACTTTATCATACCTCTGTGAATGCAAAAATATCTTGTACCCACTTTATGATACGTAGTAGTGACCATGCTTTATCAAAGTCGTTTTTAATAATGTTATTCTAGAACGTTTTTCTTCCAGATAATGATTCAGAAGCTAATTTAAAAAATGGTACCAGGTACCACAACAGTAACAGAATTTTGCAATTTTCTGGGATTTTGGTTTTTACCCTTTTTTCCCCTTTTCTTTAAATGGAGTGTGCTGAGTGTCTCTATAATTTTTTTCAGATGATTGCAGAACCTGGACAAGCTGTTGCTGCTATTGATGTATAACATGCTGCTATTATTGGTCTTTTTATATAAATGCGTATATATAAAAAATTGTATATATAATTATACAAACATAATTATATATATATAATTTGAATTTTTGGAAACTTTAGCTGTACTGTAAACTTTTGAAAAAGTATCCCAGTTTACCACGTTGAGTTGACATTGTACATAAATTAACAACCATATTTGTGTAGAAACATTAAACTTAATTTATTTCCATTTGTACAGGGGTAACACTTGTATTAAATATGTAAGGTTTTATCTATATGCGTTTGATTACAGTGACTAATATTCTCTAAATAATGAAAAAAAACATACCATTATGTTATGTTGTAAGAAGAAACAAAACTTACAAAATATTAACACTTTTTTTGACACAAAAATTACAACAGTAACAATAATTAGTTAAAAACAGTGGTTGAAATGTTATTGGATGTTCTACCTTTATGATCATTGTGCATAAAAAGAGACTTGCTTAAAAAGGATTAGTTTTGTTGAGTTGAAATTAACTTAAGGAAAATGAGATAAGAGGTTGAAGTGATTCTAGTGTCTCTGGGTGGAAGACTTAACATGGTGTAATCAGCTCGCCATGATCACCCTCCATATGGTTGAAGTCCTGCCTAACATTGGGTTTCTTATCCAGCTTAATGGTATTTTCTGTAACCAGACTACTCAGTGTCAGTGAACTCAAACATGCATCGATGTTCAGAAACTCACTGAATCCAGAGGATCCCAGCTTACATGGAACACAATCTATTCTCTTGGATAAAAAATAAAACAGTTTAAAAGCAAATTTCTGTTATATGAGTGGCTGTGCAGTATAATTGAATATGGAGATTTAGGGGTTGGAGGTCATACAACCAGACTTTAGCTATGTGAATCCAGGCAATTTATTTAATCTTTCTGAGACCTTTTATTCATCTCTAAATAATAGCCATTCCAGAAGGGTACGGTGAGGGTTAATGAAAGAATGTATCTAAAATGCCAATCATGGTGACTGGCAGACAACAGATAATAGTCAGTGGTATGTTACAGCTGACCTCTACAAGCTCTCAAAAACTGATTGATAAATTAGAAATTTTGAGAGCCAGTTGTTAAACAAAGGCATTATGCAAAATTAATTTATATATACTTGCAGTTAAATAAATTATATTAAGAATAAATGTAATCAATACTTAAAGCTTATCACTTATCACTTACTAATAATTTTATTACATTTTACTAATAGCTATCCCTTAAGGTTTTTTTTTTCTTTTTTTTTTTTGACAGTGTCTTGTATTGTCACCTGGGCTGGAGCACAATGGTGTGATCTCGGCTCACTGCAACCTACGCCTCCTGGGTTTACGTGATTCTCCTGCCTCAGCCTCCCCAGCAGCTAGGGTTACAGGCACGCACCACCACACCCGGCTAATATTTTGTATTTTTAGTAGAGATGGGGTTTCATTACATTGGCCAGACTGGTCTCTAACTCTTGACCTCATGATCCACCCGCCTCAGCATCCCAAAGTGCTGGGATCACAGGTGTGAGCCACTGCGCTTGGCCGCTCTAAGGTTTTTTTACCTGGATTGTTTCTGTGCAATAGAAATGGCATATTATGGTGTTCCATGGCGTATTTCTTCCCAGCTCTGCATTCAGTGACTACCTGGTGGTAGCGTGAAACCACGATGGGAGTATTCATACCACAGACATTAGCAAATGCTACAAATCAAGGCCCTTTCCACCTACAGGAGAGCTGGTTTGCATTTGGCTAACCAAAGATATTGGTTAAATATTTACCAACATGCCACTGGTAACAAAAAACACTAGTTTCCCTCCCTTTAATGTATGTAAAATGTCTGGCAGAGTGCATGGCACACGGAATGCGCAGGTGAAATACAAGTTCCTTTTGCTCTCAAATGGGTTAATTAATTAGCCTTTTAGAAGTGAACAGAGCTTTAGACATAATTTCATTCAATTCCCTTGGTGGCCCAGAGAGGTTAAGTGGTCTGCCCAAGGTCATTTGGCTAATCAAGGACAACCCCCAAAACTCACAGTCCATTGTCTGACCTTGATTATATCCAAGATTGCTCTCCTTCCTGACTTCAAAGCCAGAGTAATCAGCTCTACTTGGAGGCTCAGGGTCTAATTGGGACATTAGTCAGGAGGGACTTAGGAGCTCTAGCTTGACATTTGAGTTCAGCCTAAGCCCCATTTGGTGCATTTCCAGCTGTGCCCTGAGCTCCAGTTCTGGTAACTCATCTTGGGGCCTATTTTGGCATCTCAGTCTCTTCCCCAGATGCCTGGCAGCTCTACCAAAGGGTTTGCCTTGATCCTTCTGCTGGGTTGCTATCTTGGGACCCTGAGCCTCTGCAGTGAAGGCTTTGCCTTATCCTTACCGGGCTAACCTTCCTCTGGAGGGACCCTTGTTACCAGTTGCTACCCAGCATGTGTCAGTCTCAGGATTTCCCTTGCACCTGGATTCACTGCTGCTGGAGCCTTATGTCACTGGTGTTAAACTCTCAGCCTCCCCGACCACATGCCAGGACCCACAGACGTGAGCCCGCACTGGAACCCACGGTCACAATATTGCCATATTCAAGCTACCGGCTTCCACATTTGGCCTGATAAACTGCGCTTCCTCCTTGCACCCCCTGTCCCTGTGGCAAGTCTGGCTTTGGATCACACACCCTTTTAGTCTTCTCTGTTCTTCTGTGGTTGGCTCAGCCGAGAAAGACTCTTTCACAAAATAGGAAAACGGTAAAACTACAAGGGGAACTACTTCTACTAGATATCAAAAATACACTATAAATCCTCTATAACTAAGACAGTACGACACTGCCTCCTTGGAGACATAGTTTATTCCAGAACTAAGGTAAGGAAAATACAAGATGAACCTGCAACATTTTGTGATCTTTTTAATGGGAAAACACGAGGCTTTTCCATTAAGATCAGGCATTCTTCTAGTGTCTTAGTCCATTCAGGCTGCTATAACAGAATACCACACTGGGTGGCTTATGAACAACACAGATTTATTTCTCACAGATTGGGAGGCTGGGAAGTCCAAGATCAAGGTCCGAGAACATTTGTGTCTGGTGAGAGCCTACATCCTGGTTCATAAACGGCACCTTCTTCTTGGGTTCTTACATGGCAGATGGGGCAGGGGAGCTCTCTGGAGTCTCTTTTACAAAGGGACTAATTCCATTCGTGAGGGTTCTGCCCCCATGAACTAATTATGTCCCAAAGGCCCCACCTTGTAACAGAATCACATTGGGGATTAGACTTTAACATATGAATTTTACAGGGACATAAACATTTGGTCTATAGCATTTTTCAACCCTTTGAAGACCACACGATTCAAGTGGTGTATAAATTATTCCAGAGAAGGTATCAGCCACTGACCAAATTTAGCCCCAGCCACTTGTTGTTGTTGTTGTTGTTTTTTATAAAGTTTAATTGGAACACAACCATCCTACTTGTTTCCTCATTGTATATGGCTGCTTTGGGGCAAAGTTGAGTAGTTTCAACAGAGACTATATGGACCACAAAACCTAAAATATTTACTGTGACTGACTATAAAGAAAAATGTGCTGATAGCTGCTCTAGAGCCCTGAAAAGGAAAGAAACCTCTCCAACTACCTTTGTGAAGCAAGTATAACACTGCTGTATAAGCCAGATAAAGATAGCACAGAGAAAACCACAGACCAATATCACTCATGAATATCGATGTAAAAAACACTACGTAGACGCTAGCAGATAAGGTGTTCCTTTAAAACCTCATTGACCTTTCTGGAGCAGAGATGGAGTAATTTGGCTCAGTTCTACACACATCTGTGTTGAAATTGGTGGCAGTTGTTTTGTTTTTTTGCAGTCACTGTGTGTAGTGCCAGGGATACAAGCAGAAACAAGTTATAATTAAGGCCTTCAATATGCTCAATATGCTTATAGTTAATGGGGGAAATAGACACTGAAAATATTTCACTCAAAAATGTTGGTGTTTATCAGTATATAAACGGGGGTTCTGAAAGCAATGATTAGGCCAGGGGTTCAAGAAGGCAGCCCCTGGAGGTGTGACCCTTTGCATTGTATACCATAATTTTGCCCATATTGAGCCTGGCACACATCTCTTTATGAGCAACAATCTTGTTGTGCACATTGTCACGCTTCTGTCTTTTTTTTAAGAGACAGGGTCTTGCTCTGTCTCTCAGGCTGGAGTGTAGTGGTGTGATCCTAG
Source organism: Macaca thibetana thibetana (assembly GCF_024542745.1). Lineage (NCBI taxonomy): Eukaryota > Metazoa > Chordata > Mammalia > Primates > Cercopithecidae > Macaca > Macaca thibetana. Next base: position 151,183,292 of record NC_065581.1, on the reverse strand, counting down.
CTCACTGCAGCCTTGAACTCTTGGGCTCAAGGAATCCCCCTTCCTCCGCCTCCCAAGTAGCTGGAACTACAGGCATGAGGCACCACACCCAGCTAATTTATTTATTTATTTATTTTTGAGACAGAGTTTTGCTCTGTCACCAGGCTGGAGTTCCGTGGCACGATCTTGGCTCACTGCAACTTCCGACTCCCTGGTTCAAGTGATTCTCCTGCCTCAGCCTCCCAAGTAGCTGGGATTACAGGCATGGGCCACCATACCCAGATAATTTTTGTATTTTTAGTAGAGATGAGGTTTCACCATGTTGGCCAGGACGGTCTTGAACTCTTGACCTCGTGATCCGCCTGCCTTGGCCTCCTGAAGTGCTGGGATTATAGGCGTGAGCCATCGTGCCCGACCAGCTAATTTATTTTTTATTTTTTGTAGAGATGGGGTCTCCCTGTGTCACATTTCTTGTGTCTGTCTAGCAGTCAACCCATTCTCAGCTCACTGGGGCTCATCTTGTATACCATCGTGTCCTATACACCCAGCACTGAGTCTGGCCAAAGCTCCTTGAAGGTAGGTGCCTTGCACTGTGCATATCATTATCATGTTCCTTGTGCTCAGCTCTTGCCTGGCACCCAGTAGTAATCGGAATGATTCTCAGTTGAGCCTTGAAGGATCAGCAGATGTTACCCAGGTAAATGCAGAACAACAGGGGATTACTGATAATGGAAGTAGCCTTTAAAACACACAGATGTAATTATTGAGTCTTAAGTACACTTTTCACTCTTACCTTCTAGTTTTTCCCTACTGTTTTGTTGTTGTTGTTTTGTTTTTCATATTTTGGCCAATCCTGAAAAATGAGTCATGGGAAAATCATGACTGGCAACCGGCCTCTGCTTCCTTTCAGGGACCGCTCGTTTGGGGCCTCAGTTCCACTGCATAGTAGAATTTGCATCTTGCTAATTTGCAGTGAGATAAGGCTCAAGTAATTTTCTTGGAGATGACTTGCTAGGCTCAAGAAGAAGCAGAACAAGAAGCAACTTACTTTAACTTACTTTCCCATTTTTCTCCCTATTCTACCTGTAGAGAGAGTTTTGTTATTTCATGCTTTTCTGATGAAAGATGTCACGGGTGGGAACATCTTCAGCAACCCTGAAAGTGTCAGAAACTTTCAAAGAGGAAGGAGAACATGCTTTGAAAGCTGAGTTAAAACTCTTCTTTCTTCTGAATGCCCTTCACTGCCTCAGGTCTGGTCTTTTCAACTTGGCTTTTGAAGTTCTGTTATCTTTCAAGCTTAATTCCTCTTGGAGTGTGACCAACTTACTAGAGAAGCTACATTTTTCAAAAGGAATATTGAAACCTGAGCATTTCTATGGGAATGTGGATTAGTGTTCCTGTACCTTTTCTCCCGTTTGCACTTGCTCTGTTCAAAAGCATATTCTCCTGCAGACCTGTAGATCTCATGCTTTTGTTTCTCAGTCGTATTGACAAGGGAGAGCAAAATGAATACCTAAAGGGCAACTTCTCTATTAACAATCCTGTTATGAAAGAGTTTAGTCCCATATGTATGAGGATTGTTGACTCTCAGAGGCCCAGGGGCCACCAATATTTTGTGAGATTCCAGGCACATTTTTTAAAAAAGTCAAAATATGTGGTATGTGTCAGAGCTTTTCAAAGAGCACAGTATAATCTCATTTGGAGGTATAATATCACTGCTGTAAAGTTGGGACTCTGTCGATGTGAGGCTTGGAACAAATGGGCTTTCTTGCATTCCCATGATGGGTTCTGAACTAAATGCCTATATGTAAGACCATCCGAGGTGTTCTCTGCGAGTTATTTTGCATCAGAAGCTATTTTTCAGCAAATAATGAACTTCAGAGATTCTCGATAATTTTTTGTAAACCAGGTACACCCTTATATTTTTAGCTTCTGTAAACCTTTTTTCTACTTGATATGCTCTTTAGTAAAGAATAATGTAAGCCAAGAAGCCATAGTAATTTCAGTTTTTACATTTAATTCTAATAATTAAAAGAATAATTATTATCTGGCAGGGTTTCCTGTTTATGGTCCAAGGTATCTGGGTGAGTCATGAATGGATTAGAAATGTGCCGAGAAAAATTGTTGTCCTCAGATGATAAATTGATGCCCTCTGAGCATCTGGACAGGGTCTGGATAGCTAAAGAGTCTCCAGGGTCAGGAATAATAGCTTTGTATGTACTCTAGGTTGCAAACAAATATTATCACATATACATATGTGTGCTGCGGCATGAAAAGGTTTGAGAAACCCCATTCCCTGCCTGTGTGCTGTAATCCCAGATTTTGAAGGATTATACCTGGCACTTTCAGGATGTGGATATGGCTGTCCTTCGTACTCTCCACCTTTTTTTTTTTTTTTTTTAAATCATGAATTGCCACAAAACAGCCACCCTTCCTAAGTGTAATAATAACAATGGACTAAATATAATCAGAACACATGGGTTCCTGGAGTGGTGGGAATCTGAATCCCTGGGGATCTGGTCCCAGCTTTGTAATTACCTGTTGTGTGAGCTTAGGCAGGTCATTGAAACTTTCTGCATCCCAGTTTTCTCCTCTGACATATGAGGGTGGGAAGTGACATAAACATTTATTTTGAGTCTCTGCCAGAATTACCTGTGAGATGCTGAAATAACCAGTTTGGAGGGTAGATGTTAACCTTATTATCCATCATGCCTAGACAGAACTATCTCTATTGACTTAGATAGATATCCAGGCCAAGAATTTTTCATTTATTCACAGCTGCTGCCTCTTCGTTTGGTGAATTTTCCAAAGTTATTCATGCATTAAAGTATGTTCCTAAATGATTTGCCTGTGTCTGTATGATGTAACCAATCGACTGAGATGCAATAATAACTAGACTCAGAGAATGACAATTTCAGTTTGCAACTTTGGAGAGTAGAAATAAGTGGATCATCCATGGTCTGATTATTTTATTTGTACACACAAAGCCTTGTGCAAATAATTAGTCTTAATCATTCTTTAATTAATGTCTAATAGTGATTTCCTAAATACGTCAAAGTAAATAAAAGTGAGTGTTTCTCCTAATCTATGACTGGAAAGTTGTGTATATGTAGACCCCTATTACTCTCCAGAGTCATTGAACTGCCTGCTTCTCTTTGAGTCCACCAGACTGTGTCTGGCACTTTGCCAGGCTAAGATTCATTAACATGCAAAAAAAGATAGAATTCAAGTGTAATTCAAAACAACAATGGCCAGGCACAGTGGCTCACGCCTGCAATCCTAGCACTTTGGGAGGCCGAGGCAGGCGGATCATGAGGTCAAGAGATCGAGACCATCCTGGCCAACATGGTGAAACACTGTCCCTACCAAAAATACAAAAATTATCTGGGTGTGTTGGCATGCGCCTGTAGTCCCAGCTACTTGGGAGGCTGAGGCAGGAGAATCACTTGAACCCAGGAGGCGGAGGTTACAGTGAGCTGAGATCGCACCACTGCATTCCAGCCTGACAACAGAGCGAAACTCCGTGTCAAAACAACAACAAAAACTAGCTCTAGCTTCCATACCACTAGTGAACTAAGATGTTCACTTTTAATATCATAAAACCCTGAACAATGAATATTCAGAACATTGGTTTAACATGATGAAAGTGGCACTTCATTTATTGCTTGAGTTATGGTTTTGGAAACTTACAATTTTAACTCATGCTTAATTAAATGTAAAATTTAACAGCTTAACAGAGAAAATTTAGGGAGCCATGTTATTGAGGGACAAGGACTCTTACATAAATAGGAGTTGACATCTACCACCTCACTGTAGTATATTACAAGGCATAAAGGAGCAAAGTGACTTGAAATGTCATGCTGGTACCTGGCACGAGAAGGCTTTTGAAGAGCAGAGTTTGAAGCCAGTCCTTGGTTCTTTGTGTTTGTGTCTTACAATGCATGAAAAGTATAATGGACTTTCAGGAGCTCAGCAAAATCCTGCACTGTGTTCACTGCTAGGGGATATGTCTGGCTCTTTGGTGGATTAGCCACCAGAAATCTATTTGCATAAAGAATTTTAGGTTCTCTTGGCAGAGAATCCAACTGAAGGGAAGAAAGAGGCAGATAAGTTTATCCAACTAGTAATGCCTTTGTCATTGTAATGAAAGAGTGATTCATTCACCCACTCCATCAATGTCTATTAAACACCTATCATGAGCTTCTGAGTTTAACATGGTGTCTACTACCCAGATTTGTCTTCCACTCCAGCCTGACTCTATTAAGGTCAGGGGTAGATTCTGAACATAGGAACTGAAAGAGCGGCTTTATTGATATATCACCATAGTGCAGCTTTGGTACTTTTTAAAAGGGAGTATTACACAGGAGATAAAGAATTACCTGCCCTCATCCACATACACGTGCACACACACACATGCACACACACACACACCCCTATTGTCATTGGTCTTTGGTTATTTGGAGACTATGGCAATGCCTGACTAGGGAAGCCACACTTCCTGAACAGATTTGGCTGCAGTACTGAGGCACACAGCAGGAGGGCAGCTACGCTTGACAGGTGATGTGTAGTGCTGACTGGCTTGTGTGTCAGCAGAGCTTAGAAGTTCCCGAGGACTCCTGGAAATACTCTGGGAGTACATTTACAGGAGTTGGGGCCATGTGGGGCTTGAGGCAGCCAAAGAGATTGACAATGAATTAATTTCACACAAAGAATTCTTAAGTTCCTTCTCCAGATACTTCAGACATTATTTGAGACAGATACTGGAAAGGTTGGAGTATGATCATGTAGTAACCAATAATTTGACCAACTTAACAAACTTCATCCAAAATAATGGCTTGTGTGGCTAGATTTGGCTGGTTCATCTGTGAGTATAAACACAGTTGCTAATGGGTGTCAGTGGGTGTGTGTGTTGGGGTTCTTTTGTCCCTGTGAATCTGACCCCTCACTGCAAACACCTTTAGTTTTCAGTAATTGCTTGGCTCTTTAGCTCAGAGTTCCTAAGGACATTTCAGGATCTCAGAGAAAGTTATCAAGCCTCTGTTCTCAGAGTTTCAGGCTTGAGTTTGTATTCGTATTAATTTATCACTTTATGTTAATGAAGGAGACCTCAAACACAATAGATGCAGACAATAATACCAAGTAAACACTTTGTTCTTAAATTTATCTTTAAATTTAATTGTGCTTTCAGAGAAAACTGATACAATTTCAAGGCGGAAGACTTGCAGTGATGGTCAGGATGAAAGGCAATGTGATCATCACAATGGGATGAATCAGTTAAAGAATGGCTGAAAATCACATGCACACACACACAATAGTTGGATGTATAATACTTCCTAAAAGCACTTTCAGTATCCTCGGATTAGAAGACATCTGCCTTTTACTGTTGAAACTTCTTATACTATATACTGACACTTTAGGCAAGCTATCCTCTTTTGCCAAAGTATTTGTTTCCAGATTGGCTGATGTGCTTTTGAAATATCAATTTATTGAATTTTTCTATTTTTTCTCTTATATATTCTTACTTTGTTTGGCTAGACTGCGACACCTTTGAAATATAATTTTTTAAAGAGCTGCTGTGTAAATTTGACAGGTAACTGTTAGCAAAAGAATGTTTGAATTGCTCCAAGGATGAACCATTATTATTGGCTTCTTTCAACAGGCTTACAAATAAAAATGTATGTGTTCACATATATTACATGTATAAATGGATGTACATCTTAATTTTAATGCTAATATATATATTCTTGAGATGAGGTCTTGCTATGTTGCTCAAGCTCATCTTGAACTCCAGGGTTCAAGCAATTCTCCCACCTCAGCCTCCCAAGTAGCTGGGGTTACAGGCATGTGCCACCGCACCCAGCTAATTCATATTTTTATACAGATTCAGTACATGCTTCCATTCAAGGTTAAGTACAAGGGATTAAAATGTACCCAATGAAACAAGATTAGAAAGAGGTTAGAAACACATTTTAATTAGAAAATTGCCACCTCAAATCCATTTAGGAAGTAGGCAGGTATAAATAATAAATAGAACCACTTGGAGACTTTTCTTGACAAGTGGCCCTGGGTTGGAATTCTGGAGAGCTGTATTCTGGTCACACGCCTAACTCTGGTTTTCCTAGTGACTTTTAGTAATTGATGAATTCTTCAGGAGCTAGGAACATATTAGATGGTCAATAAATACCTCTGAATCTCATTAAGTCCAAGAAAAATCATTTAAGGTCTTTTTTTCCCACGGGATGATTTTCAGTGCCATTTAGAGGAAATTTTGGGATCAACCTGGGAAAAGACGGAGGTTCCTAGCTCCGACCTTTGGGGACTTCAGATTTTCTGGATCAAGGTGAGATACTACAAATTTGTAACAAAAAGAGAAATGTTTTCTGTTTTCAGCATAAAAGCCATAATGTTAAAGATATTCAAAAACATCATGTAATCTGCACTTTGCATAAATGATTCTGAAATTTAGCATTAAAATTGTTTTTTACTCTTTGAGCTACAGTGAAGGTGTCCCAGAAGCAATGAGGCTTCTCCATGACCAGGGGATTGTGTCCTGCAGGGTCACTCTGCCTGCATTCACTAGGCCTGTTCAGTCTTAGGGATTTGCAAAGGTTCTCCTGTCCTTCAGGGCTTCTGTTTGGCTTGTTCGGAAATATCCTTCGTGATTGATGGCTCTTGCCATATCACCCATTCATGATGAAGGGGAATAAGCTGATTAAACACGACATTTTGTGAGCCCTCCATTTCCTCTTGCTTCTTGTGTTAGTTTGCTATGGCTACCGTAATAAATCACCACAAATTTAGTGGCTTAGAACAATATGAACTTGTTATCTTACATTTCTGCAGGTTTAGAAATCCAACACAGGTCTCACCAGACTGAAATCAAGTTGTTGGCAGGGCTATGTTCTCTTCTGGAGGCCCTGGGGGAAAGCGCTCCCCTTGCCGTTTCCAGCTTCTAAAGGCTGCACACATTCCTTGACTTATAACCCCCTTTCTACATTTTCAAAACCAGCACTGTTGCATCTCCCTGAAGGTCCTTGAAGTGTAAACCCATTTTCAGTTCTTATTATTCCACTGACTGCCCCTTACTGCCTCACTTTTCTACCTTTAAGAACCCTTATGGTTACATCAGGGCCACCCAGATAATCCTTGATACTCTCCTCATCTCAAGGCCCTTAACTTCCTCATATCTGCAAAGTCCCCTTGCCATGTAAGGTAACATATTCACATGTTCCCGAGATTAGGATGTAGATATCTTTGAGGGAGGGCATTATTCTACCTACCACTCTTCTTATTAAGATTATGTATTTCTTTAAAAATTAAGAAACATAAAATTTATTCTGTATTATAATTTTCATCATGATAAAGTCAAGGTTGAAGTGTAGTAGATTATTTGCAAAAATGGTCACAATAATTTCCTTTCTTATTGAGTGTGGCAGCTCATGCTAAGGTAAGGGGAAGGATTGCCTGAAGCAGGGAATTCGAGCCAGCCAAGGCAACTAAGAGAGATTCCATTTCTTCAATTTTTTTTTGTTTTTTTGTTTTTTGAGACAGGATCTTAATCTGTTGCCCAGGCTGGAGTGCAGAGGCATGAGCTTGGCTTACTGCAACCTCTGCCTCCCAGTCTCAGGTGATCCTCCCATCTCAGCCACCTGAGTAGCTGGGACGACAGGTACATGCCACCACACCTGGCTAATTAAAAAACTTTTTTTTGCCCAGGCTGGTCTTGAACTCCTGGGCTCATGTGATCTGCCTGCCTCAGCCTCCCACAGTGCTGGGATTACAGGTATGGGCCACCATGCTTGGCCAAAACATTTTTTAAAAAATAATTTCCTGTCCTGTATCCACACACTTATGAAATACCCTCTCATGTGGACTCTAAGCTTGGCCATATGACATACTTTGGCCAGTGAGGCGATTGCAAACATGATGGAAGCAGATACTTGAAAAGTACTTGCACACTGGGACTTTCCCTCTCTTAAGCCCTTTCTGACTACCATGTGAAGAGGCCTGGTGCATATACTAAGTGAGAAGATACATGTGACCTAGGCACCTTTGTCACCAAGCCAACAGGTAAACTGGGAGGCAGCACCAATCACTAAGCAGCGCAAGCCACCAGACATTTAGATGAGGCCACCTGAGATCATCCAGGCAGCTGCTGACCTGACAGAAACCACAGGTATGTGAAAGAGGCCAGCAGAGGGAAGACAAGCGGGGTCAGAACAGAAGAACTGCCCAGCTGAACAACAGAATTGTGAGCTAAATTAAATTTTAGAGGGGTGGTTGGCTGTGTGGCAAAAGTTAATTAATGTGGGAAGGGATAGGTAAACTAGAAACCAAAGTTGAGAATGAGGTTGAATGAATGGAAGTTTGGTTGCAAGGGAATGGTGACAAAGAAGAGACCTTACAGGCAAAACCATAGACAATGTTTTTTGGAGAGATCATTTGCACAAGTACAGCAGGGTACATTGAGTCTGGCCCCTCCTTCCTCCTCCACCTTCATGCCTTGACTCTGTGGATGTTCAGTGTCACAAGAAATGCTCCAATAATCCCTTTCATGGAATGGTATGATGTCATAAGAAGGAGTGTACAAATACCTGTTCTGATTCTTCTATTTAACAGGAAGCTCAAAAAGACAAAATGGCTTGCCCATTTCATCCTGAAAGTTTAGCTTATACGGTGATATGCCACATAATGATATTTTTGGGTCTGCAATGGACCACATATATGACAGGTGGTCCCATAAGATTATAATGGAGCTGAAAAATTCCTGTTGCCTTGTAACTTTGTAGCCATCGCAATGTTGTAGCACAATGCATTACATTTCTGGTGATGCTGATAGAAACAAACCAACTGTGCTGCCGGGTGTATCAAAGTATAGAACATGCAATTATGTACAGTATATAATACTTGACAATGATAATAAATGACTATGTTGCTGGTTTGTGTATTTACTTTTTATCATTATTTTAGAGTGTTCTCCTTCTACTTATTAAAAAAAAATAACTGGAAAACAGCCTCAGGCAGGTCCTTCTGGAGCATTCCAGAAGAAGGCATTGTTATCATAAGAGATGACAGCTCCATGCCTGTTACTGCCCCTGAAGACCTTGCCATGGAACAAGATCTGGAGGTGGAAGACAGCGATGTTGATGATCCTTATTCTGTGTAGGCCTAGGCTAATGTATGTGTTTATGTCTTAGTTTTTAACAAATAAAGCTTAAAAAGTGAAAGAGTGGAACAATTTAGAAGTAGAAGAAAGCTTATAGAATAAGGTTATAAAGAAAGAATATTTTTGTACAGCTGTACAAAGTGTTATTTGTGTTTTAAGGTGGGTGCTATTACAAAAGAGTCAAAAAGAAAAAATTAAACATTTTATAAAGTAAAAATTACAGTAAGCTAATGTTAATTTATTACTCAAGAAAGAAAAATATTCTTTTATAAGTTTAGTGTAGCCTAAGTGTACAGTATTTATATATAAAATCTACAGTAGTGTAGAGCAATGTCCTAGGCCTTCACATTTACTCGCCACTTACTCACTGACACCCAGAGCAATTTCCAGTTCTGCAAGTTCTATTCATGATAAATGCCCTAACTCCACAAGCGTAGCATATAAAAATGTTTTATACCATATTTGCACTGTTCCTTTTCTATGTTTAGATGTGTTTAGATAGACAGATCTTTATCATTGTGTTACAATTGCCTGCAGAATTCAATATAGTAACATGCCGTACAGGCTTATAGATTAGGAGCAATAGGCTAAACCATATAGCCTAGGTGTCTAGCAGGCTATACCATCCAGGTTTGTGTAAGTACACTCTATGTTGTTCACACAATTACAAAATTACCAAATGATGCACTTCTTAGAACATATCCCTGTCATTAAGTGATGCATGATTTTATTTGCTTTATTTGTAATGAAATGAATATGTTTCCTGGCTTTTTTTTTTTTTTTTTTTTTTTTTTTTTGAGAACACTCTTACACCTATCTTGCAGGAGAATATTGTGCTTGTTTTTCTTTTCATTCCCATGTCTCCTGTTACAGTCCCAGGATGGGTGAAGTTTTGGTGAGAAGCCCAGTGGCAAGGAGACAATATGACTCTTCCACGGTCAGTATACCCACAGAAACACTTTTTCCTCAACCTCAGAAAAAAAGTGAGCCAAATATGGAGGATCCCATCAGCTGCAGCAAAGCTACTGGTCATGAAGAGAAGTGAAAGAAGCAAACAGTGAGAGAAGCAAAGAGAAGAGTAAAGCAGAATGGGAAGGAAAATGGTGATTCTTTAGGCACCAATCATTTGATTTTTTTTCTCTTTGAAAGATAACCTTCGGCTTATTAATTTTATCATATCTTTTCCAATATTGAACCCTCAACCTCTAAGAATCAGCTGGGTGTAGACTCAGCGTGATGGGCCTGGCCTGCTACCTAGCAGGGTCCCCTCAGGGCTATGGTGGAAGGAGTCGCTCAGGGCCTAGGAAGCTCTGTTGCAGTTTCCATTCTTACATTCCACCTTCTCTTGTTACCTACTCTCCAGCTATACTGGATTTGCTAGTCTTTTTCACACTTTGTGCTTTTGCTGTAGTGTTTCCCTCATCCTGGAGTATGTTTTTCCTGTTTGTCTCCCTGATGAGATGTTATGATCTTCAAATGTGGCCTCATGGAAGCCTTCTCTGATTCTTCCAGGCTGAGTTATTTATTTATTTCTCCTACAGTTTCTGAACTGTGACTCACTAGTTCTACTTGGTATGGCAACATTGTCATCTGGCCTTGCCAGAGAGTCTCACCTTTAAAGAGTTTATTAAGTTTATTTACAGGACCTAGTGTTAGATTACCTGACCATGAAACAATTACAACTTCTTTTATGATCTATGCCCAAACCTTTATGTGAGCCTTATTGAGGCTTTACCAAGGAAACAGGCAGTTTTAGAGTTGGCCTTAAGGATGTTCTCTGGTGTCATCAAAGAAATGGAAATGCAAAGCAGAGACATGTGCATTTAGATACGTGTAAGATAAGCTACCTCTTTGGAATGGTGCTATACATCTGTTGGGAGACACCTTCTTGACAGACTCTTTTTGAGAGAGGGTGACACATATCCTTAGAAAGAATAAAACCTTTCACCAACACTTCCCGCAAACCTGGTAGACTGATGTGGTTCATAAATTCATCAATAGATCTAGCCTGATCAAGTACCAATCATGCTACGGCCTACTTGATATGACTGAAAAGGTACTACTGCTTTTCAACTGAACTACCTTTAAATAACAGACACTTGTTTTTGGAATACCAATCAAGTGTTTCTGTGGGAGTTGCATATTGCTCTCAGTTCAGTTCTGCCTTTCAACTCCTCAATCCGTTTCTAATCATTGTGAAATAGCACTATTATTCTTAAAAGGTGCAATAAAATGTAACTGAAAAGAATTTTTTGAAAGCCCAAATGTAAGGAAACTGTTTATATAAGATGTATAGTAAGGTATCGTTAATTAGAACCTTACCAAATGATCATATTTTGGACAAAATTTCACTCTTACACGAGCTATAAAAGAAAGGTGTGCTATAAAAATTGACAGATGCTAGGGGGCTTGAATAACCTGCTTAAGAGAACAGACTATTTTGAAATACTTGAATAATACCAATTTGGAAAAAAATCCAATATGCCAATTATGAGGCTTTGATTTGGCAAAGCAGGCACAATTGGATATTTTTTATTTTTTATTTTTTATTTTTTTTGAGATGGAGTCTTGCTCTGTCACCCAGGCTGGAGTGCAGTGGTGCAATCTTGGTTCACTGCATCACTGCAACCTCTGCCTCTCAAGTTCAAGCGATATTCCTGCCTCAGCTTCCTGAGTAGCTGGGATTACGGGCACGCACCACCACACCCAGTTAATTTCTGTATTTTTAGTAGAGCCAGGATTTCACCATGTTGGTCAGGCTGGTCTCGAACTCCTGACCTCGTGATCTGCCCACTCAGCCTCCCAGTTTGATGGTTTGTCTACTTGGCAATAATTGCAATGAATTTGTTTTAAAATATTTTATATTTTCACCTTGTTAGCCCAAATTGCTAAGATTTTGCTGTATTTAGTAATTTTGAGGGGGAGTGTTTTTCTCTTTCTCCTAGACTGTAGACTATTTTTAGTGGAAAATGGCTGCTGAGTGTGTGGAAAGAGTATGCAATATTTCAGTGGGAAGATACTACAATCATTTGAAATTCTCCATTGCTGGAAAATTCTCAAATTAGGCTTATGAAGGCAATTTGATTTAGCAAGCAGCTTATTGGACCAAGCAAAAGCATCTCAGCAGGGATGGAATTTGGACTGCACTTGTCCCTGGTTCTCACCTTCCCTGAGCAGCAGCGCATCTGCAGTGTCCCAGTGATGCCCCCCACAGGCGTTGAAGCTTGTCTTCCAGAAAAGCCTTCATTTCAGGGGCAGAATTCCAGGAAGCATGCCCATGAAACACTCATGAGGAGGAACTGGGCTGCCAATTAATGACTTCTCACTGCTCCATCAACGTAAAGATTACCAAATCTAAGATCAGATGGGATTATAAACCTCAGAGGAGTTTACAAGCCTTTGCTTGATCATATATATTAACTCAGAACCAAAATGTCTTGGGCTTCTGTTATCCTATATTGCAATTATTAAGAAAAGTTTAGTGCCTTAATTAATCAAGGTTTTATATGCAGTGGTTTCAGGTGGGTAGGAGATAGACTTGGAATTTGAGGATGTGTATCTGTGGGTTTATTTTACTGTTCTAAAATCTAAAATCTCTCCGATCCCTAGTCTCTCTCTGTTCTCTTGGGCTATTTGTATAATTGTAACTGGAATTCCTTGGCTTCCAGAAAAGGTGTAATTTCTGCTTTATGGTCCAGCAGAAACCCTGCCATTGCTTAAACAATTTTTCTCTTTGCAGCTAGAACTGTTTCACAAAACTGTATGGTTCCACTGTGCCTCTTGAAAACATGCAAGGTGTTTATGACATAAAAGACGTAACTTATTAAAGAGAGCCCTAGTGGAGCTATTGTAACGAGGTGAAGATTTCTCTAGAGTTCTGTTGTCTGTCTGATAACAACAGGAAACATTTTTCTAAACAAGCAGGTTTAAAATCTCCACGAGTGTTATGCTATTAAATCATAGCATTTTTATTTCTCCCTACCTAGCTCAATCAGCAGTGGCTGTGACTGTTGTTTTACTGAAATAAAACCTGCCACCCAAAAAATTCTCCCAACATAGGCCCTTGCTTTAAATCTCCGTGGGGAGGCTTGAAGATTTAAAACAATTCTCAAACTTACTCAGGAAGTGGAACAACTAGAAATCACAGTGCTTCCCTCCTCCTGCCCCCAAATATGAAGAAATACTGGCTTATTGAGATAAAAGTTGGCATAAGTCAAATAGAATCTTAGAATAAAGTCTGATATACGCTATTGGTAGCAGTAGCAAAGTGTAAGAAAAATTGGTAACAGAAAAGATGATTACTGAGAAATTTCAATTTATTAACTTATTTTTTATTCCTCTATTAATCTGGGAAAAGATGACCATTTTGTAATTTTACTGATGGAATACCTGGTCTGAGTTTTTGAAACATCAGTGTTCCAAGGGAGCATAATTTGACAGTTACTGGGACAAAATCATATTGGCTGTATAGCGCTCTAGGAATACTTCTATGAAACTAATGATAATACAGTGATTGTGTCCTTGAACACTGTATTCAAAGAGTTTATACTGACGGTTAGCAGAGAGTTGAGGCCCAGAGAAATCTGACAGCAGGATCCTTATATTGACTTCATTCATGGCTTAGGGGAGAAGTGGCTGACATTTAGACCTGAGGCTGTCACTCTAGAGTCATCCCACAGTGAGGGAGGAGCTGGCCTGCCAGCACGTGTTGGTGTCATGCCTGTTTCATGCTGAGAGAACAGCATCACTGCTAATTCAAACAATAGAGATGATTACCAAGGCAGTGACTTGAGAAGCAATATATACCGACACCGGAGGGGAAAGGGCTATTTATTTAGAAAAGTTCACCATCAAATCACTGGACAGGATAAACAACTCATAGGGAAAATCAACACTTATTACAATCAAAGGGGAATCCATTGTAATTTGCTGGTTTCCCTAGGCACTCTCACTGTGATGTTGAACAAAACTCTAAAATATCTCCCACTGGATTAGCAACTGTGACTGTGAGAAAAAAAAAAAAAAATTCATCTTTTTGTTGTTGTTGTTAATACCCCTTTCCACATTTTACTGAATATATGTAAGCATAATACTGTGTATCTGATGTTAGCGAGGCACCAATTTAGCATTAATTTCTCTGGATGGAAATATGAGCCATATGTTTATGTTAGTAATGGCAACACTAGGCAACTGAATCCTTTCTGAGCAAATTGATATATTTTCATCTAACAGGGAGAGTTCTGAGATCTTGTATTCATTTTGGAAGCATCAGCAGCTTTCAGTACAGAGTTTTCTAATCTTATTTTATTTAATTTCTCTACCGGTCTGACTCTGATTAGAGGTTCAAATAAAATGGTGATTCTTCTATGCCTGGATTCTGTTAAAATATCCCTTGTCTCTTGCCCTGAGCAGCAGCAACTGCAAGTAAATTAATTGTTACAAAGTTGTAGCAGAGCAGCACTAGGATTCTTTGAGGTGGCTATTATACTTGATTTCCAGATGGTTGAGGTTTTTCTTTTTTAATATACTCAACCTCACTTCATAAATACATTTTCACAAGGGTACAGAAATCCAGCAGGGAAGCACATCTTTCCAAGTGCTCTCATATGCACGTAAACAGCTTCCATTTTGGAAGCCAGCAGGGGGCATGTAAAACAAAATGAGTTAAAAAAAAATTGCACATAGAGTAATTTTAATCCATTCCATTTTTAAATACCACAATAAATTTAATTTTCACAATAAATTAAATAGCCATATTCAGTTTACAAAATAGAATTACTTAGTGTGAAACCAGTATTTACAACAATATACATTATGTACATGACATTTCTCTCTGTTGACGTACAACGTGGAAGTAAAAGGACTTGACTTTCCAACGTGTGATTGACATGCTATAAGTGACACCATGGTCCATACGAGAAAACAATAGTGCACAATCACCATAGGAACTTTGGACAATGTCAATTTTATGAGATAAGACATTCTTTTAAATAATAAGAAAATAGCATTTTCTGTTTTCATGGCACCAATTCAGCAACTGAATTAAAGAGCCAGCTTTCCCTTAGGAAAAAAAAAAAAAGCATCACTGGATCTCTACTTCCTGAAGCTTCGCAGCCATTGGTACATTTTCACACATTTATCTTTTGGCTTAAATCTATGAAAATGGTGGGTGACAGATTCTGAATCAAAGGAAGACTAATTCTTTGAGAATAGCTGAAGTCACTTTCCCCCCATACCACCACCTCTTCTTTTTTGTAAATAGCTTAAAAGATGTGACTATGCAGACAGCATTTTTTTTTTTTTTTTGTAAATTTTCAGTAGAAAAAGAACTGATCTTATATTTGGTCACACACTGCGTATGTACAAGTATACATGGAAAAATGACTTGGATAGCTCTGCCTAGGAAAAGTGCATATTTTAATCTACAGGAGACATTGTGTGTCTCCAGGCACAACACATAGTGTTGTATGACATATTATTTTAGGGCCAGTTCAATGTCCTCCCAGTGATCTGGTAAAATTTTTGATTAAAAGGATGAAAGAATTTGCGCAATTTGGTAATGACAGAGGGGTCCACCTCTGGATGAATGCGCCCCTTGCTGCCTGCCAGGCACTTATTAAAGATAATATTAAACCGTAAGCAGTAAAACCCTCTGGTAGCATTGAAGTATAAATTGTATTGACTTATCCTTGGAGGCAGATTTAGGAACTTCTCCACGAGCTGAAGTTCTGGCAGAGGTTCTGTGATGAGGCGATCTCCATCGACGACATGAAATTGCTCAATTGGAAAGTATTTCAACCACCTTTCCAGATGTTTGGTGTAGATGCTGGTTCTTACTGCTTTGTATTTTGTGTTCACTTCACATGTATTAGGGTCTATGGCCAGCTTCTCAAACTTGTAATACGTTTTGTTCTTCCTCTCCTTCCCCTCTAGCACCTGAGTATAATCAGAAATAGCTCTCGTGGTTGGCTCCCTGACAATGATCAACAACTTGATGGATGAGTTCATTTTGTAAATCCTTTCTGGAACCTCCTCCGTGATAAAATATGCTGGGCTCTTTTCAATTGTGATTTGCTGAGGGTAGGAAAAAGGCATCTTTTTCCTATACCACTCGATGCCCTTACCATAATTCTCATCATTATCAAAAAAATGGATTTCTTGAGAGGCTTTGACCACTGCCGGATGTAGGTTCAGCATTTCAAGCAGGGCCCTTGTGCCTCCTTTCCTCACTCCAATGATAATGGCCTTGGGGAGCTGCTGGACCAGGTCATGGAGGCGAACCTGCTCCTTGGAAGCGTTGCCCTTCCGGAACTCGTGTAGCAGGCCACGCTTAAACTGCAGGGCGCGGAGTGGGAATTCAGCCTGACTGCGGGCACCACCCAGTCGACCTTCAATGGGGCAAATGGGTTGTAGCCTGCAAGCAAGACAGAGACACTTTAAGCTCATTGCAGCTAACTTCTCATTTTCCTGGTTCCCCAGTCAGACCAAGACTTTAAATGCATAAATAAAGCCACTGATTCCCAGCCTGCTGCAATCCATAATGAACATATGTTTGGGAAATTTTATTTTAAGCAACCATGTATTAAATGGAGCACACATAATTGATGAGATTTTTTTATTAGTGCTCCTTAAAATTTTTTATTCCCCAAGCACTTAATTGACTACGGCGCGTACCTCTGTTCGCAGTACAGGATAGACAAGTGACACCAGCCATACGAATAGCTTTTTAACAGCTCACCAGTTAAAATCATTAAGAAAAAGTGAAAGGCAGGAGATTATAATCTTCAGCTGGGGGGCGGAAGGGTAGCAGGGAGGCCACGTGTTTCATGTTTCGTGTGGTATTATTTTCTTGCAGCCCGGCAGCACTCACATGGCTGTTGAAACTCTTTGAGATATAATCTGAAAGGAGGTCCCAGTTTCTGCCCTGGGCTGTTTGCATCATCAACCTGCAAAATTCCAATCTTGGAACTTGCTGAGCTTTTCATTCTGAGACTCTCTGCCCTTGCTTGGCCTTGAGGACAGCCAGAAGAATATAATATTTCTTTTGCCTCTCTTTCTCTTTCTATATAAAGAGGTCAGGATTACATTTCCACTTTGCTGAATATAGGATCAAACCCAATTGCCATCAGCAAGTGCTATATATCACCAACCACACCTGGGACCAGGCATCAACAAGACCTTGACAGGGCCAGAAACCTCAAGCCCTCATTGCCAAGCCCATTAAAATCAGGAACTCAAGCTCATAAAGGAAGGAATGCAATGGATATAGCCAGAAAGGAGGATTTTCACTTCAATATTATCCTGAATAGTGAACGACCATCTCTGCTTTTCTCAGGGAGAAAGATGTGGTAACAGTCACAATGATAGTAGACGATGGTGACCGTTTAATTTGTCATGGCTAACATATATGGTTAGCAAATTGAGTTTCCATTTAGGTATAGTCTGAATTGAACTGAAATTCATTATACTTTCCCTAGGTTGATCTGTGAGGGCATTTTAGCCTTCTTGGTAAAAGGAATTAATATCAGTCAAAAAGGCTGTTAAACCAATTCTTACACCTGAAAGCTTCTAGTTATTCTAATAATTTGGAATCTGTATCTCCCCCTCTGTGGCAATGAGGCTGTTGCTTGCTCTTCCCAAGAGACCGTATGGCATCTTTCTTGTTTTCTGAGATGAGAAACAACCTCAAGGTCATGCCCAGTGATATGGTTTGGCTCTGTGTCCCCACCCAAATCTCATCCGGAATTGTAATCCCTACATGTCAGAGGAGGGGCTTGATGGGACGTGACTGGATTATGGGGGTGTATTTCCCCCTTGTTTTCATGATAGGGAGTTCTCATGAGATCTGATGGTTTAAAACTGTGTGGCACCTCCCCCTGCAAGCTCTCTCTCTCTCCTGCCACCATGTAAGACGTGCCTTGCTTCTTCTTTGCCTTCTGCCATGATTGTAAGTTTTCTGAGGCTTCCCCAGCCGTGCAGAGCTATGCGTCAATTAAACCTTTTTTCTTTATAAATTACCTAGTCTCAGGTATGTCTTTATAGCAGTGTGAAAACGGACTAATACACCCAATCTGTTCTGCAGAATTGAGGAGCATGGTCTTGGTCTGTGTTATTTAAACAACTATCTATCATATTGCTTAAGGAGAAATATCAATATATATTACTTTTCGTGATGTTTCCTTTCATGATTTTTAAAACAATTCATGCTCATTGTGGAAAGTGTGAAAATATAGAGAATCTTTTTTTTTTCTTTTTTTTTGAGATGGAGTCTTGGTCTGTTGCCCAGGCTGGAGTGCAATGGCTTGATCTTGGCTCACTGCAATCTCCGTCTCCTGGTTCAAGAGATTCTCCTGCTTGGCCTCCTGAGTAGCTGGGATTACAGACATGTGCCACCATGCCCAGCTCATTTTTGTATTTTTAGTAGAGACGAGGTTTCACCATGTTGGCCAGGCTGGTCTTGAACTCCTGACCTCGTGATTTGCCTGCCTCGGCCTCCCAAAGTGCTGGGATTACAGGCGTGAGCCACTGAGCCTGGCCTAGACAGCTTTTAAAAAACAGGATTTAACCCAGTTAATAGTTTAGACAAACATGAATTTTGTTTTTACACTTGTTAATGAGATTAATGTACTAGGGCTTTAAATAGAGGATATAAAATTATCAGTAGATACATAGGCAAAGATGCTTTTAATTGTGACACTGATTGGAATATTACAAGTTCATCTTTCAGTTCTTCTTGGGTTCTGGTTGAGAATTAAGCTCTAATTCCATAAGGCATCCATTGATGGATTTCTGTTCTAAGCACCTAGAATGATGTCAGTACCAGCCTTGCAAGAATTGAGTAAACAGTCACTCAAATTCTCTTTTGCAGGATTTAATTCTCTCATAGTACCCTGGCTGAGAGTGGCTGACATAGATAGTCTCTGCTTTGTTTGAGGTCAAATGGAATTTCCCTACTTGTAGAAAGGGTCATTTTCCTTCTTTCCTTCCTTCCTTTTTCTACCTTCTACCCTGGGAGATCACACGCTGCAGAACAGTCGCCTTTTGGACTCCCTAACTCAAGATAGGATGTGAAAATATGAGAAAATATCCTATTCTTTCCCACTTCTGACAGCATAGATTCTGAATGTGGGTCCCAGACTGAAAAATCATACAGGTTTAGGATTGGAAGGGATGGAAGAAGTAATATCTGCCTCCCTCCCAGAAAGCAGGGTCTTCAGTTAGTGGAGGGTGGGCCTACATAAGCCTGTGTTACCTTCAGACGTAATCTCAAAGTCTCAAGTGAGAGGCTTTTAGAAAGCCCACCAAACCATTCAATTCCGAATAAAAGCTATCCCCTTAGAGACTAGAGACAGAGTTAAGAAAATGAAAAGAATCGTCAACTAAATAATAATGCATTAGTGATCATTAGATCAATTACTAAGTAAAAGGTAAATGATTGGAAGCTAATTAAAGGTCAGTTGGGAAGGGCTGGATATAAAAGTTCCATTACAGAGGTAGGCCAATGGCACCACCTCAAGGCTTCTCATTAATCATCAAGTGCTACTTTAGGAAAGTGCTGGAAGTCGGGGAGAAGCTCTGATTACACTTTCAGGTAGGTAACAACTAGTGAGTGGGACAATTACTCAGCAATTTTGAATTGAGAAGCATCAAAGGAGTTCACTTTACCAGTCAAAATGACAGCAACTGAAGGAAAACAAGGACCACTGCTATGTTATTTCTAAATATCTAAGTGATAAGGTCTACAGATTAGCTTAAACTTTGGAAGGAAAAGAAAACTGAAAGGAAGAGATTTTCATTTTTAAGTTTGTATGTGTTTTCACTGATGGTGAGAACTGAACTCACAGAGAACACACTTCAGTCTTTCCAGTGCAAGAATTAATTTTAAAGGGCCGGCCAGGCACAGTGGTTCATGCCTGTAATCCCAGCACTTTGGGAGGCTGAGGCAGGTGGATCTCCTAAGGTCAGGAGTTCAAAATCAGCCTGGCCAACATGGTGAAACTGTCTCTACTAACAATACAAAATTAGCTAGGTGTGGTGGCACAAGGCTGTAATCACAGCTACTTGGGAGGCTGAGGCGGGAGAATAGCTTGAACATGGGAGGAGGAGGTTGCAATGAGCCGAGATTACACCATTGCACTCTAGCCTGGGCAACAAGAACGAAACTGCAATTAAAAAAAAAAATTTTTTTTTGAAGGGCAAAAAAGGAAGCTTCACATTTCAGAAATTAACTTCTCTGTTCTTGCCCGTTAGACTAGACACAGAACATACCAGAAACATTTAATGTGAAGCCAGCTGATGTTGCTGGGACTTCTGCAAGTTCAATACCTCTCAACTGTTTGTCTGTTTAGAGCTAAGACCTAGCACTGTAATTTTCTCTCCATGGATTTCCCATTGCTTTCTGGGCAATTATTCTGAGCAACAGCCTCCTTGTCTGGTGCATTCAGGCCCTGAAAACCAGAGCTAATTAGCATAGTTAAAACTCCCCATGCCTGCAGCCATCTTTCCAGGGCAATGGATTGCAAACTTGATGAGCTCCTTTAGAGACTCATACATAATTTTAATGCTCCTGATAGCACATTAAGTGTCCACTCATAAATTTCAAAAGGAAGATACATAGATACATCATCACTGTTTTGCTACAGGTAGAGGTCAACACCAGATGCACGCAGACCACACTGAGCTCTAGTAAATGACAGTTTTACTGTACACAGCTTTATCCCTTCCCTGAAAACAAGTGTCAATGCACACGGAATACAAATGGATCCTGACAGAACATCTTGGTTTGAGCAACTTGGATCTCTCTCTTTTAAAGGCTCAATAAATCAAAATCAATACTGCAGAAAAGCATGTTTCCTGGGAATTTTGAGGGAGAAAAACAAGTGGATAGACTTAAAATTATGTCCTAAAGAAGTTTACATCAAGACTTAAAGTCACAGGGGTATAAGCATGTGTTTAAGCACCCACCTATCCAAGCTCCCAACTCTGGCGACTAGATACAGGAGACTCCCAACGGCAAGGCTTCCCAGCACCAGGAGCTTCTGTCTCAGCCACGCCTGCTGTTTGAATAGCATGGCCCTCCATCAACCTTCAGGACTGCTGCAGCCTGCGATAGAAGGACTCATCAGCAGTCATCTCTTAGAGGCTCTGTTTGTTGTCACAGAGCTAAGCAGAGGTGGAAGACAGGTGATAAGCGACACTGCACAAAGAGCAGATCCCACACCAACTCTGATAATTGTCATGATGTAACAGGTATATTTAGCAAAACTTACCTTTCTTTTCCTGGCCCATGTTATAAGATCAAATACTAACTCTAGGGGAAAAGATGCTAACTAGACAGAACACTGTTAGATAATTGTCGAAGTAAATTAAAATGCATGTGACATATAGTGTGTGTGTGTGTGTATAAAATGATTCAAAGAATATGGATAGAATGAACAACATGGCCAGGCGCGATGGCTCAAGCCTGTAATTCCAGTACTTTGGGAGGCCAAGGCAGGTGGATCACCTGAGGTCAGGAGTTCAAGACCAGCCTGGCTAAGATGGTGAAACCTCGTCTCTACAAAAATGCAAAAATTAGCTGGGCGCAGTGGTGGGCACCTGTAATCCCAGCTGCTAGGAAGGCTGAGTCAGGAGAATCGCTTGAACCCGGGAGGCGGAGGTTGCAGTGAGCCGAGATCATGCCACTCCACTCTGGCCTGGGTGACAGAGAAGACCTGTCTCAAAAAAGAAAAAAAATAAAAGAGCAACTTGAGGCTTACCAGCAGGGCAATCATAAACTGAAGATTCTGCTTCAGAATAACAAGGTGAATTTGAAATCCCAGTTCATAAGTTATCATTTTGAGCACAGCAATGACATATTTTAATTACATATGTTTTTGTTTTGTTTTAGTTGTGAGTAGAAGGGGGTGAGATCAAAGTGATACTTACTGAAGTTATCAGTGGTAAGTATCAGAATGTCACATGTTTGAGGACAATGGCCTTGGGGAACCTGATGTTTCCCTCCATGTCCTCTGCCCAGTCCTGGGTTCTGAAACATGTTCAGACTAGATGCTTTTGCTGTGTGACCTCCCCTGGCTGTCAATGAATTTAGACAGGTTTGGTGATATTGGTCTCACTCTTAGATCGTGAAAGAAGCTTACCTGGAAGCTCTGTTCTCATATACCTGAAATAAGGCCAGCTGAGGAGTCTAGGGCTTTACTAGTGCTGTTATTAAATTTTTTGGGAAAATGCAAGCTCCCAATTCAGCCTTTCTTATTAAAAATAAATCCAATCCCCTTTCAAGATAAGATTGTTTGCCTCTTACTGAAACTCAAAATAGTAACCCAAGAAGGAAGCTATATAGATAGAAATGAGTCATGGTTAGAAATTGTTTTGCTGCAATGATATCTCTGTATTGCTATGTGAAGATTTTCCTTGTGCAAAAGGGATATACTAGGATTGAATGATTGATCTATTCATTCGTTCATCGAGAAATCACTGAATTCCCAAAGCATTTTCAACTATTACACTAGGTTTATAGGAGATTCCAAAACAGATCCCCAAAGAGTTTTAGTCCTTAGAAAACTGATAATGTGATTAGGGAATCAGGAAACAACCAGAGAACTTTACCCAATTATGATAATGTATGAATAAGTGTTGGGAAAAGAAAATTAAGGAAAAGGTCAGAGAATGTGGGCATGGTAAAATTTTTTTTTGTGTGTGGAATGTACTATGTGAATTGCTGAGGAAATGGTAGGAGGGCATCCTAAGAGGGAGAGATGAGACCAGTACTCATCCAACACACAATTGACAAATACTTATGGAATATGTGTTATGTGCTAGATTCTGTATTGGGTACCATGGAGAATAGTGGCCGAATAAATAGACACGTTCTTGTCCTGTGGGAGTTCACAGTCTAGTGGAGAAGACAGGCATTAAGCCTACAACAGGATTAATGCATACTTACAAATTGTATTCAGTATGACAAAGGAAAGTTACAGGACCTAGTGAGAAAGAATAATAGGAAGAACCTACTTCAGTGCTTCCTGAAGAAGTAACACTTGGGGTGACACCTGGAGGAGGAGAAGCAAAGAGGCACGAGCCAGCAGAGGAACCAACTCACATGAGGGATTGAGGAGGGAAAATGCTTGGCTTGTTTAAGAAGTGAAGGTAGGAAGGTGTGGCTGGACAAAGGTAGAGGGAAAGAGAGAAAAGGCTAAGAGCATAAGCAAAGAGAGAGCAAAGACAGGTAGGCTGGGTGAGCCTGTGGTTTTGATGTAGCAGAGAGTGCCTTATGTGTAGATAAAATGCGGAAGACAAAGAGAGTGAGGTTTCTTGAGGCTCACTGTGTAGCAAGGACATTGTCCAGGTGGTATTTCAGGAAATTCTCAAAAACCCTATAAAGTAGATGGAGTTATTTCCATTTCATAGGTCAAGTGAAGCTCACAATTTTCTCCAACTTGCCTGTGATCACACAACTGACAGATAATGTGAAGACAAAGACAGTTACCTACGTAATGTGATTCAGAGCTCCACTGAAAGAACCAATCTCCTGTCTACAGGTTGATGTCTGAAGTACTCAGTTAGACCCACGTGCCTTGGGCTCTGATCCTTGTTGAAATGCAAATACTGCAGCAAGTTGCAGAACAGGGTGGCAGAAAGAAAACTGTGTTCAAGTCCCCCAATTAAATACTCCCCTTAGTAGCTCTACGGTTTTGAGGTTGGATTCTCTGGGGTTTCCTTTTCTTATCTGCAATATGAGGACCACCTCTGGTGTCCCCATTCCATAGTGCTGCAGGAAGAATGAAATGAGGTTTCTACAAGTGATATTACTATATAAAGGTTTATTAGCTTGCCAGACTAATGCAAAGGACTATGTGTCATCTGTTTCTTAGCATGAATGAATTTAGTGTGCATTCACAGATGAGGAGTGTGAGGGAATAAAGCTTGTCTGTGGCTGAGCTGCAAAGGGAAGGGATGGGAAAAACAAAGGAAAAATGTGCCTGCCCCATGACCCTTGCAAGGGTCTCCAGCCTCATACAAGGGGCCAATTCAGAGGAAGGCTAGGGAAGTTGTCGACCTCCTCTGCTATTTAAACATAATGCCCACACCCTCCTGCTTAAAACTATACTGCACAATGCTTCGTCCACTTTCACCAGCTCCTTGGTCCACCTGTCTATTTTTAGCTCCAGTCCACCCATTCTCTAAGGTCTGGGCTATATCACAGTTCCTCTAGGAAGCCTTCTCCAGCTTCCAGTCCAGGATCATCACCCACCTCCACTAACTCTTGTTCTTGCAGTCAGAACCACAGTTAGGCATTTCATTGTGCATGAGTGTTTGATTAGTGTTAGCTGCTTCTTGGTGTGTATCATCATCATCTCCTAGCAATGGACTAAACCTACTGACTGACTCAGAAGCACTAGAAAGCTTACGGAAAGGTACTAAGCCCAGAATCTGCTTTGCTGCACAGGCCAGTGATTCTCTATGGTAAGTTTGCAGAGCCTTTAAAACACACACACTTGCTACCACCCTCAGATATTCTGATTCAACGGGTGTGAATTAATTTTGTATTTATAAAACTAGAACAGGCTGGGTGTGGTGGCTCACGCCTGTAATCCCAACACTTTGGGAGGCCAAGGCGGGTGGATCACCAGCTTGGACAACATGGTGAAACCCCATCTCTACAAAAATACAAAACTTAGCCAGGCATGATGGCGGGTGCCTGTAATTCCAGCTACTCTGGAGGCTGAGGCAGGAGAATCACTTGAACCCGGGAGGTGGAGGTTGTAGTGAGCCGAGATCACACCACTGCACTCCAGCCTGTGTGACAGAGCAAGGCTCCGTCTCAAAAACAAAAACAAAAATAAAAAAAAACACAAAAAACCTAGAATAAAGTAATAAAGCTCATCGTTTTCTACCATCTTTTGTATCTTCAGCCACCAAGGTCAGTAAAAATGATTTCTCCTTAATTCTTCTTGCTTTGTGCCGTGCAGGCACTTTGTGCCTCCCTTGCTCCTTAACATTTTGGTATGCTCTCCTCGTTCATTTCCCATGGCCCTGCATAGTACTATTAATCTTCCTAATATAAGTTATTTTGTCCCTCATCTATTTTTGGTTGTTCACTGGATCAAGTTCAATCGCTTCCTCTTGAAAGTCTACGCCCTTCCTTCTGAGGTCCCAGTGTAGACAGTCAGCTTCTCACCCTCTTAAGTCACTCACTGCAGCCTCTGAGCCTGTCAGGTCAGTCCCTGCACCGTTCCCCATATGCCTTTTCTCTAATCTCTGTGCAATCATCAGCTTGCTTGCTGACCTGGGATATCTTTCCTATGTCTCCTCCTTCGAGACTTCCGGATCTTACTGGTGTCTTCCTAGGAAGTGATCTTGATCTCGGTGGATGTGGAGTTTAGGGGAAAAATCCCAATACACATTCCTTTGGTGGGTAGGAATGGGTCATGTCCATTGGATAAATAATTACAGGACCAAAGGATAATAGGTGGGCTCAGGAATAAAACTTGCAAGGCTTTTGCATGTAGGGGTGGGTGAAATTATAAAATGACCTCATTGTTAAACTGTTCAAGTTTAGCAGACAGGAAAAAGAAGAAAAACATGACAGAATGTGAAGCCTGCTGAAGAAGTAGTGCAAGATTTAGGAGACTATGATGACAAAACTATCAGCATCCAATTGCAATGCACAGGTCATCTGGTATATACTAGGCTATAAACCCAGTTTTCACCATAGAGGTTTTGCTCTGTGGGATTAGATACTACTGCCAGCCTAGCTTCTCTGTGCCTGAGATGCCTTAAATATGCCTGCTGAGGTTTTTTCCCTCTTCAGGAGACATGATTTCTCCAGCATTTTGTTCACAAGACTGGTCTGGCTCCCTACACTGCCCCCTCTGGTTATGGCAGGCCCGGTATGCATGGCAAGGTACCTTCCTATCTACTGTGACACTGAGAAGAACTAATATTTTTACTGAAGATCTCAACTAACATGAGTGAGCCACTCATGGTGAAGTGGAAAGACCACTAGATTGGGAGTCAAAAGACCTTGGGTTACATTTTGGTTTGGTTTTGTAATGGAAATTTTCTGAGTTTTGCTTTCCTCATCCATAAAATTATGATAATAATATCTGTCTCACAGGGTTCTTAAGATGTGAGCACGGAGTAGAACAGTAGGATAGAAGTTGTGAACATTTGTGCATTGTACAAAAATGAAGCATAATTAATAGCTTCAGGAGGCAGATTAATTATTGCAAGGCATTTTACAGAGAAAAATAAAATAAATGCAGTTTTCATAAATAGTATACTTGAATTATGAAAAATAGTATTTTAAGTATAAATAACTTTTAATGGAAATTCTTGTTAAGAATTAGAATGCTAATGCTATATTTTTTGGTTCAAAGCAAGATGGTACATGCATATACACACACACAGTCAATATTTCTCTTTCAGCTCTTCTTGAGCTGAAATCTCTTGGAATTTTTGAGAAATGAGGAGGCCAAGCCAGAAGTTTCTATTGAGGCTCTCTAGCAGATAGAAAGTGAAATCTCATTCTGTTTTGTAACCAGTCGCAGACTATGTCTAAGAGACTATATCATAGCAGCTCTGAATAAAACTTCCCCAGGGAAAACCAAAGATATCTGGTTAAATTAACTCCGAAAATGCCTCTTTGGTTTTCTATAACATTATAAAGCATTTGAATCTGCCAGGATGGTGTCTTAAAAGCTGGAGATTGTTGCTTTTGGTCTAGGAATATAAGACAAAGAGAAGGCACACCATTCGATCCTTATGGACAATGCTGTTAAATTGGGTAGCATGTTAACTGCTTCTCCAACCCTCAAATCCCATTCCTTCAGCTATGCCAGCTTTAATGGGTATTTTAATAACCTTTCATCAAAGCAGTTATACTGGTAATGGGAAATTTATATAAAGTTTTTAAAAAAAAGTTTATTATTTCTTTTTATATAAAAAGTGGTTGAAGACCTACAGTGATATTTAAGCTCCCCCTATCTCCAGTTTTTAATCTCTCAATGTCTTCCATTTCGCCTGCCAAGAACAGCACAATTAGTTTCTTCAGACTCCTAAAGCTTTAACAGACATGGTATCTTGGCTGAACAAAGCAGAGTATCTAAATAACAGAGTATGTGGCCAGAAACGACAAATTGTAGAGACATTTGGCTGTTTCTCTAAAGCAGCACTAAGCAAAGAAAGAAATGAGTCCCCAGATGAAACAAAGAAATAAGGAGATTCAAAAATAATAATAATAAAGATGTGTTCAAGTGCTGCTCAAAGGCTTGTAGACATGGTTACCACAAGCCCTTGGTACCAGTAAAAACAGTAAGAGGAACAATAGCAGCAAAGTTCATTAAAAATGACTGAACTTATATAGCAGAATTATTCCAAGGAAATCATAACCCTCTTTTGAGTATTAGCTCATTTATCCTGGGCAACAGCCTTATGAGGTGGACAGGAACTACATTTATTGAACACTAGGCTCTGTGTTACTTTTTTTACATTTATTATCTCATATGATACAACAGACCTCTGTAATATTATCTTTTTTTTTTTTTATGGAAACTGAGCAGAGACATGAGTAGATTTTTTTACCCAAGGGCTGTGGCTGGTAAATGCAGAAGTAGGATTTAAATTCAGAATTATCTGACCCCAAAGAACATGACCCTATGATTGCAGCACCAGCCACAGAGTTTGGATACTTACATGGGAGAATTTTTTTTTTTTTTTTTTTTTTTTTTTTGACACAGAGTCTCACTCTGTCGTCAGGCTGGATTGCAATGGCACAATCTCGGCTCACTGCAACCTCCACCTCCTGGGTTCAAGCAATTCTCCTGCCTCAGCCTCCCGAGTAGCTGGGACTACAGGCGCTCACCGCTATGCCTGGCTAATTTTTCTTTTTTGTATTTTAGTAGAGACAGGGGTTCACCATGTTGCCCAGGCTGGTCTCAAACTCTTGAGTTCAGGCAGTCCACCAGCCACGGTCTCCCAAAGTGCTAGGATTACAGGTGTGAGCCACCACACCTGTAGACTTTTTAAAAAATAATAATTTTAATAGTTTTGGGGATACAGATGGTTATATGTTATCTTGTTATATGGATAAGTCCTCTAGTGGTGATTTACACTTACATGGGAGATTTTTAAAAAAATAATTTCAATAGTTTCAAGGGTACATGTGGTTATATGTTATCTTGTTATATGGATAAATCTTCTGGTGGAGATTTCTGAGATTTTAGGGCACTTGATATACGAGCAGTGTACACTGTTCCCAATATGTAGTCTTTTATCCCTCATCCCCCTCCATACCTTACCCCGGCCCAGTCCCCAAAGTCCATTCTATCACTCTTATGCCTTTGTGCCCTCACAGCTTAGCTTCTGGGAGATTCTTAATAAATATTTGTTCATTGACTGAGAGCAAAAAAAAACACTTAACTCCACCCAAATTACCTGCCACTGAACCTTGAGTTAGAGGATGGGGAGATGAAAAAAAAAAAAAAAAAAAGAGGAAAAATGTTTCCATAAAAGGCCAGGTAAAAGGGACCATTTAGGTTGTTTGAACCTGATGAAAGCAGGGAGAAAATACTAATAAGTAATGACAGTAGCAATTATAATGAAAGGTCATGTTTCCATAATTTACCAAGGGTTTTTCATATTCACCAAGCCACTTATAATTAAAACTAACCAGAATCATGCATACCCCACTTTTTCTCTCCATGACTCAAGAACTATCTCTTAGAAAGATTTATAGTAGATGATCAAAATACCATTAGGATTAGCTGCCACTTGTCACAGACTCAGATTCTTATGTGCTGGTCTTTGTAAGATCTTGATTAAATCTGTCTTTGCCCTCCCATTATCACCCAATCCCTACACACCCCTTCCCATAGCACTTCCTCTCAATATCTCAGTGAATGGCTCCCCATCTGCCCCTCATCCATGCCAAAAACCTTGGAAGTTGTCATTCTGGTCTCCACCCTGTCCCCATGTCCAATCAGCCAGTAAGATGCTACCTCCAGTACTGGTAGAATCCACCTAATTTCTGTCATCACTTGTGACAGACTTGGTTCGGGCCACTGTGTCTTTTAGACTACCTTATGAGCAGCCAAGTGGTATCCCTACTATTAGTTTTGTTCCTTCCTCAATTTATTCTTCATACTGATGCCAGAGTAATCTTTCCCAACGGAAACTGGATCACATCATCTCCAGCCTTAATACCCTTTAATAGATGCCTATCATCCACAAGACCCTTTACTCCTTTCCACTGTAACTCCACATACCCCGCCCAAAGCTTATATATACAAACTGCAATACACAGAACAACTTGCAGTTCTTTTGAATAAGCCATGATCAGTTCTGCTTCAGGGCCTTTCTTCATAAGATTTCCATTGCTTGAAAACACCAACTCTGTGCTCTGTTTATCAGTTCTGTCAAATGGGATACCAATAACCTGCCCCACAGCACTGCTCCGAGGAGTAAATGGGCATGTGTTGCTTGGCTTATAGTATAAATGTTAGACACGTCAACGGATGCTTGCTCTCCCTCCCAGGCCATGGTTTAATTCCTGTGTTTTAGATCTTAGGTTCTCACTGCTCTTAGGTTCCTTGGGAAAGTCTTTCTTCATCACTTAGGGCTGGTTTAGATGTTCTTCCTATATGGCACCACAGCAGTCTCTACTTAATTCTATTTAAGCCATATTGTAATTGTCTGTTTACTTGTGTGTAACTCTAACTAGATCAAATTCTGTGAGATTAAGAAGTATGTGTTGTGCATTATTGAGTTATCTCCAGCATTTAGGGTCATTGATACTCAGTAAATGATTGCTGAGTAATCCAATCAGTTAGATGAAATGAACTTTGAATATCCTAAGATTATGGCATCTGGATACCTCATCTCTTTAGATACTACTACTTTGTCTTTGTATACTACTTAGCAGGTTTGCCAAGTGCTGTCTGTGTATAAATGACCTTAGTTTTTCTATCTTTTTATTTTGAAAAAATTGAACACTCATATATCCTTTGCCTAGATTCACTGATTATTAATGTTTTGCCATATTTGCTTTATTTGTCTCTATACAAATACATATTACTTTTATGGAACCATTAAAAATAAGTGGCAGATCTCAACATTGCAGCATGTGAGAAGCCCCCACCTGACACACACATGTTGCCCTGTGATAGAAGTGGGGCAGTGGGCATCCTTGTCTCAAAGCCTAGGGAGGTGAAATGACCTGCTCAAAGCTTCAAACTGCTTAGTCTGGGGTTGTAAATAATTATATTAGGGCTTTCTACATTGCACCACTCTGCCTCTCTATGAAGTTCATGCAAAGTTGAAAATATTGCAGATTTTATTGGTAGAAATAAATGTATCCCTCATCTCTGTCTAAACTTTCAATCTGCAAATTCTGAGTTGAGTGTTTAAAAAGAACAAAACCTTTGGCAGGGTGGTGACAAAAAATACTCTTAGGAGATTCTTGTCTTGTCTCATATTACACTATTCTGAATTCCTTCTAAGAAAGAAAAAATAGAAAAAGCTCTTTTTATATTTTAACACAGATGGTAGAGTCATGTGGTGATGCCCATCCACTGGCATGCTACGGCTGGCTCCTACTTTGCAAGCCAGTTGTTAAACTCGTTATTAAAAATTAAAATTGTATTATATAAATTTATAATTAAGTAAAGTAAAGCAAAGGTAATAAATTTGAAAAACTCCTTATTTTCTAAGTATCTTACTCCATTTTACTATTATCTATGGTCTTGAGTTTAAGTCTGTTGCATCTGTACAATGGAATACTACACATCTCTTCCCAATTTCACATTTAGTGAATTCATCTTAGTAGCTTTAGATTCCATATTCAGTCAATTCATGTTGGTAGCTTAAAATTGTCCATGAAGTGGACAGGAAGAATCAATATTGTGAAAATGGCCATACTGCCCAAGGTGATTTATAGATTCAATGCTATCCCCATCAAGCTACCAATGACTTTCTTCACAGAATTGGAAGAAACTACTGTAAATTTTATATGGAAACAAAAAAGAGCCCACATAGCCAAGACAATCCTAAGCAAAAAGAACAAAGTTGGAGGCATCACGCTACCTGACTTCAAACTATACTACAAGGCGATAGTAACCAAAACAGCATGGTACTAGTGCCAAAAGAGATAAACAGACCAATGGAACAGAACAGAGGCCTCAGAAATAATGCCACACATCTACAACCATCTGATCTTTGACAAACCTGACCAAAACAAGAAATGGGGAAAGGATTCCCTATTTAATAAATGGTGCTGGGAAAACTGGCTAGCCATATGTAGACAGCTGAAACTGGATCCCTTCCTTACACCTTATACAAAAATTAACTCAAGATGGATTAAAGACTTAAATGTAAGACCTAAAACCATAAAAATCCTAGAGGAAAACCTAGGCGATACCATTCAGGACACAGGCATGGGCAAAAACTTCATGATGAAAACACGAAAAGTAATGGCAACAAAAGCCAAAATAGACAAATGGGATCTAATTAAACTAAAGAGCTTCTGCACAGCAAAAGAAACTATCATCAGAGTGAACAGCAACCTACAGGATGGGAGAAACTTTTTGCAATCTACCCATCTGACAAAGGGCTAATATCCAGAATCTACAAAGAACTTAAACAAATTCACAAGAAAAAAATAAACCCCATCAAAAAGTGGGCAAAGGGTATGAACAGACACTTCTCAAAAAAAGACATTTATGCAGCCAATAGACATATGAAAAAATCCTCATCATCACTGGTTATCAGAGAAATGCAGATCAAAACCACGATGAGATACCATCTCACACCAGTTAGAATGGCAATCATTAAAAAGGCAGGAAACAACAGATGCTGGAGAGGCTGTGGAGAAATAGGAACACTTTTGCCCTGTTGATGGGAGTATAAACTAGTTCAATCATTGTGGAAGACAGTGTGGTGATTCCTCAAGGATCTAGAACCAGAAATACCATTTGACCCAGCAATCCCATTACTGGGTATATACCCAAAGGATTATAAATCATGCTACTATAAAGACACATGCACATGTATGTTTATTGTGGCACTATCCAC
Organism: Macaca thibetana thibetana; assembly: GCF_024542745.1. Taxonomy (NCBI): domain Eukaryota; kingdom Metazoa; phylum Chordata; class Mammalia; order Primates; family Cercopithecidae; genus Macaca; species Macaca thibetana. The sequence continues at coordinate 151,151,077 of NC_065581.1, read as the reverse complement.
AGTAGCAAAGACTTGGAACCAACCCAAATGTCCATCAATGATAGACTTGATAAAGAAAATGTGGCACATATACACCATGGAATATTATGCAGCCATAAAAAAGGATGAGTTCATGTCCTTTGCAGGGAGATGGATGATGGCGGAATCCATCATTCTCAGCAAAATAGCACAAGGTCAGAAAACCAAACACCGCATGTTCTCACTCATAAGTGGGAGCTGAACAATGAGAACACATGGACATAGGGAGGGGAACATCACACACCATGGCCTGTTTGGGGGTGGGAGGCTGGGGGAGGGATAGCGTTAGGAAAAATACCTAATGTAAATGATGACTTGATGGGAGCAAACCAACACAGCACATGTATACCTATGTAACAAACCTGCACATTATGCACATGTACCCTAGAACTTAAAGTATAATAATAATAATAATAAAAGAGCAAAAAAAATTGGCCATGAAGAATTTATGCAATAGAAATTGACAAATACTACAAACCATACCCCTCTCCCCAAGAGCTAGTTGTTAAGTATTTACCAGGATACCACTGATTGTACCCCATTTATTTTTCTTTTGCACATTCAATAATCAGGTCTTTCCCAAGTTCCAATCAAGTGTGCAGTATGGTGCCAAGAACTCTTTTAAAAAAGAGGGGGGCCTACCTCTCACCTTCTGTTTTTAGCCTCCCTCTTCATTCTGCCTTTTTACAGGGGCCTATTTTCATTTCTGAGACCCTTGTGATCCTTTTCTTTCTTTTTTGACTTTTCTAAGTCTTTCTTCCCAGCTTTTTTGCTTCTCACTATACCCTGCCACTGACTATGTTCTCTAAATAAAATAACCTAAAAAGAAAAGACTGGCCGGGCGCGGTGGCTCAAGCCTGTAATCCCAGCACTTTGGGAGGCCGAGACGGGTGGATCACGAGGTCAGGAGATCGAGACCATCCTGGCGAACACCGTGAAACCCCGTCTCTACTAAAAAATACAAAAAACTAGCCGGGCGAGGTGGCGGGCGCCTGTAGTCCCAGCTACTTGGGAGGCTGAGGCAGGAGAATGGCGTAAACCCGGGAGGCGGAGCTTGCAGTGAGCTGAGATCCGGCCACTGCACTCCAGCCCGGGCTACAGAGCGAGACTCCGTCTCAAAAAAAAAAAAAAAAAAAAAAAAAAAAAAGGAAAAGACTGCTGAGATATTATTCTTAAGTAACATTGATAGCAAAAGTACACCTAAAAATCTTAGGAAATTTTATAAGGATTTAATAAACCTATAAAATAATATATAATTAGCTTGTATGCAAAATGATACTAAAAGTCTCCCCTTCTTAGGCGTGCTAACATTTTCTTAAATTGCAGTATTAAAATTAGCATTCTTAACATGCTTGAAAACTTTTTTCTTTTTATTACCAGAGACACCTTTCTTCTCTAAATATTTGATTTTCCTTTTAGGGCCAGAAGGACTCCACCAAATTTCAACACTAAGATAACCACCTGTTACCAGTCATCAACAAATAGTTACTGAGGACCTACCATGCATCAGGAACTGCAGATGCCGGAAATAATATGGACAACAGACCCAGATTCTGCCTCATTACTTTTGTAGTTTTCTACTGTTCAACTCTTGGTATACATCTAAGGAAACTGCATCATCTACTAAACATAGAGCTTGGATCCTCTTATGAGAGTTCAGGCGCATTCGGGGGGTGTGGCTGTAGCCTCTGATTCTCTTAGATTGGCAGTGAAGGAAGAATCCCTACAAAGGCGGGATCTGCTGCACTTTGGAATCTCACCTCCTGACCCTAAAATCAGCCTTGAAGAGTCCTCGCCTCCTGCCCAAGTAGGCACAATCAAACTACTATACCAAAAAGCACAACTCTTCCTTCAACAAGACTCTTTTCTTCAAAAACCACATGCAAGTGAAGACTTCACTGGGTATGTGTAGACCAGACATTACTAAGTAACTACTTGTGGTGAGACATGAGCTGGTACCTGTGCATTTACATGGGGGCTCTGTGATCAGAAAGGCCCTGTGCTTGGTTTAATGCTCTGTCGTCGCTGTCTTAGAATTCTCTGCATTTTTATTTTGCCCTGGGCCCCACCAATTATGTGCCTGATTCTGCAGCCAGACTTTTTGGTCTTTCAGGATAGATTACTTGTGTGGAGACTGTGGCTCTTCACAGTGGTACCTCCCTTCTTCTTCTGACACTGAACTGTAAGAGACAGACACTGTCTTAACTCCATCACACAGGAACACAACCCTTCACATCTTTTTACAGAGTTGGGATTTTCACTCCCTTTTATTTCTCCCTCTCAGTTCTGTGGTCTTCCCTGAGGCTCATCTCTTCCTTGGGTAACAAACACTGAAAATGGTGTCTGCCTTCGAGAACGTGGTAGCTCTCCACAAAGCCTTAGAGTCTTAAGTACAATAACCATAGCAGAGAATGTGCCACACAAGGTAGTGCTTGAGATACACACACACACACGCCCCCAAAAGAAAGGGTTTCATCACAATAGATTAGTGGGGGAAATCCTGTGAGGTGAAGGGACAGTATCTCTATCAAACAGGTAAGAAAATGCAGATATCTGAGGACATTTGCTCCTTCTGTGGCGCAGGAAATTATTTCTCCATTTCATGTTCCCTTCAAGGGAAAAACAAAACAGGAAGCTCAAACTATGTTACCCTGCTGCTATGTGACTTTGTGTAAACCACTTAACCCCCGATCTTGTTTTTTTTCATCCAAGAAACAAACGCCTGAGAAGAAATGAGTTCAGCAATCCCTCTGGGCCCCAAATTCTCTTATTCTAGGGAAAAATGAATGTTCTTATAATGAGAGATGAATGCAGAAGGAAGTAAAGACAACTGCATTGTGGTGGGAAAGTCGTGCCTGAGGTACATTTTAATTTTTAATGTCTTCATAGCCCCCAGTTTTAAACAGTCCTGACCTCTTTAAAGATGGCTGCACCACATCATACTGCCTATTACTGGGAGAAACAATCCTCTTGTCCTAAGACATAAAATTTCTTAGAAAAGAAACCGATACTTAAGAAAGATTGTACTGATGAGCTTTCAATCTGCACTGTTGTCAGGGAGCCTATAGAAATCACATTTTGAAAAAATTAACCAAGGGCAGCTGAGGAAAATTGTCATAAAGAATTCGTTTTCCTTCTGTAACAATAATCACATAAGAGAGCTGTAATGAGAAAGAAACAAATGAAGAGGGGCACAGGAACAGGGCACAAAAAGCAGTGTTGTGCATGTGTCAAGTCGAATGTGGAGATGGGGTAGAGATTAAGAGGAAAATGGACACCATTTGTTAGTAGATTAAGCAGAAAGTCTATCAGTCAGGATGCTCATAATTGCTCTATCAAATGGCTAAGGAAGCTATTTAGCTCTATGTTTCTTCAGTTAACCATAAAGGATCAATGTTAGAAATGAAAAGGAAAAAGGTTGATAAATTATACAGAACTGCATGGTGGAATACTGCTTATCCTCCCTGGAGTTGTGGCGGGAGTAGCTTTGAGCAAATTCCAAATTTTCATATGGGTTCTTCGTTTCTTTCCTCCATTCAGCTTTCCATATCAGGCATAGATTATTTATCACAGCCCCCATTATTGCGTTAGCTTGAGTAGTCCTCTGGCTCTCTGTCTGCAGGAGGATACTCATTTTGCATTTGTAATTACCAGACTTAAAAGGAGCCAGTTAATTCTGCTTCTGTTCTGGGGTCTCATTTAGTAGAATGATGTCTTAAGAAAAAATATGGGAACTGAATTTTGCTTGGGCCTGGAATCCCAATTACTCTTAATCCCAGTGTCTCACTGGTATAGATAACTAATGTTTACAGAAGGGATAAACTAATGTTTATCCACTATTCCCCCAAATTTCTTTTCACTGCATTAAACGGTTGTTAGTTTAGTAAATTTGACCTGCTAGTGAGTTCAGAAGCAGAATCTTTCCTTCTTTAATCTTGTATTTATATAGAAAAGTGTGAGTTGCAGAGGTAACAATTATATAGTTAATTAAGTTAATATACACAGTCCAAACATCATTTTAGAGATATAGGCTCCTGCAGTTAAAGAGTTCCAGTTAACTGGATTAAGCTCTTCCCTCTGCTCCATGTAGCAAACATCAGTTTTATAGTAATATTAGTTCTACTTGTCATATCCGTTAACAGTTGAAGGTATCTATTTTAAAATCAAAGGTAGTATTCACTACCAGACAGAAAGCCAACTTTTAAATTTTATTTACCTCAAGTTTTGTTTTTGTTTATAATGAAGATGAAAGAAATATATATATAAAATGATATATATATATTTATATATATAAAATGACTTTTAATGCCATAAATACATTAAAAGTATGATGGTATTTTTATCATCAAGCTTCATTTCATTGTAGTTTTCATTAACCTCTCTCTGCAGTGACTTTTTCTCCTTTTTAATTTCCATAACACTATGCCATATATTTCTTTCGTAATGACTGATGATGAATGCTGATTTTTAACATTAAATATTTTATGTGAAGAATTAAACCATTAGCAGACTGTGCAGAAATACGAATGTATCATATTCAAATTACCAAGTTAGATCCAGAAAATTTAACGTTTAATATAAAATTTTAGCAAATTTGTGTAAGTATAACCTCCTGAAAACTTTACAGACAGATAACCTACTGTTCACTTAATAACCATAAACACACAGTTTTCTTTCTTTCTTTCTTTTTTTTTCTGTGAGACGGGGTCTCGCTCTGTCACCCAGGCTGGAGTGCATTGGCGTGATCTCTGCTCACTGCAACCTCCACCTCCCAGGTTCAAGCAATTCTCCTGCCTCAGCCTCGCAAGTAGCTGGAACTACAAGTATGCGCCACCACGCCCAGCTAACTTTTGTGTTTCTTTTAGTAGAGATGGGGTTTCACCATGTTGGCCAGGCAGATCTCGAACTCCTGACCTCAGATGATCCACCTGCCTCGGCCTCCCAAAGTGCTGAGATTACAGGCGTAAGCCACCATGCCCGGCAAACAAACAGTTTTCAAAATACTATCCATTTGTATAGCGCTTTTCAGTTTTTAAAGCACTAGTTTAAACATTTTATTGGACTTTCACAACAAAAATATAAGGGATACAAGACTCTTTTATTCTCCATTCTATAGATGAGGAAGCCAAGACCTCATTAAGGTGTAGTGCCCCGGTCTACCTAGCACCTATAACTAGCAGAGTTCAAAATACAGTCTAGCTGTATTGATCTTCAGTATTTGTGCTGGGTACATTCATCCCCTTTTTATGAAGATTTGTCATTATTTGGTTCTAGGACTGGATACGCATTCATTAGTGCAAATCTAATCCTTGAGTAGTATAGGCACACGTTGGAGATGTTGTGGATTTGGTTCCAGAGCACCTCAATAAAGCAAAAATCACAGTAAAGTGAGTCACACAGATCATTTGGTTTCCCAAGCGTATAAAAGTTATGTTTACACTATATTGTAGTCTATTAAGTGTGTAATAGCATTATTATAGTATAGTGTTCTAAAAAACAATGTACATGCCTTAATTTTAAAATATTGTATTGCTAAAAAAAAAAGCTAATGATCAACTGGGCCTTCAGTGAGTTGTAATCCTTTTGTTGGTGGAGGGCATTGCCTCAATGTTGATGGCTACTAACCAGGGTGGTGGTTATCAAAGTTGGGGCAGCTGTGGCAATTTCTTAAGTTAAGACAGCAATGATTTGCCACATTGATTGACTCTTCTTTTATGAAAGAGTTTTCGGCAGGATGCAATATTATTTGACAGCATTTTAACCACAGTAGAATTTACTTCAAAATTGTAGTCAGTCCTCTCAAAATGTGTCTCTGCTTTATCAGTGAAGTTTATGTAATATTCTAAACCCACTGTTGTCATCTCAACAATGTTCACAGCATCTTCACCAGGAGTAAATTCCATTTCAAGAAACCATTTTCTTTGCTCAGCCATAAGAAGCAACTCCTCATCCTTTCAAGTTTGATCATGAGATTGCAGCAATTCAGTCACGTCTTCAGGTTCCACTAATTCTCTTGCTATTTCTACCACATCTGTAGTTACTTCCTCCACTGAAGTCTTGAAGTTGCCAAAGTCATTCATGAAGGTTGATATCCACATCTGCCAAACATCTGTTAAGGTTGATAGTTTGATCACCTTTCATGAATCACAGAAGTTCTTAATAGCAGCTAGAATGGTGAATCTTTTCCAGAAGGTTTTCAATTTGCTTTGCTCAGATTTGTGAGAGGAATCACAGTGGGAGCTATAGCCTCAGGAAATCACACACACACACACACACACACACACACACACACACATATACATATATATATATTTCTTTTTTTTTTTTTTTTTGAGACGGAGTTTTGGCTCTTGTTACCCAGGCCAGAGTGCAATGGCAGGATCTCAGCTCACTGCAACCTCCGCCTCCCAGGTTCAAGCGATTATCCTGCCTTAGCCTCCCGAATAGCTGGGATTACAGGCATGTTTCACCACGCCTGGCTAATTTTGTTTTTTTTAGTAGAGATGGGGTTTCTCCCTGTTGGTCAGGCTGGTCTCAAATTCCTGAACTCAGGTGATCTGCCTACCTCAGCCTCCCAAAGTGCTGGGATTAGAGGTGTGAGCTACCGCGTTCATCTTACAATGTATTGCTTAAATAATAAGACTTGAAAGTTGAAATTATTCCTTGATCCATTTACTGTAGAAGGCATGAAAGTGATATTAATCTCCTTGTACATCTCCATCAGGACTCTTGGGTGATTAGGTGCACTGTCAATGAACAGTAATCTTTTGAAAGCAGCCTTTTTAAATAAACAGTAGGTCTCAACAATAAGCTTAAACACATTCAATAAACAATGCTGTAAACAGATGTGATATTTACACATATGTTTAAAACACTTTTTATTTAAAGTGAGAGACATCACAGAACATAAAACAGAACTACCATTTGACCCAGCAATCCTATTACTGGGTATATATCCAAAAGAAATTAAATTGTTCTACCAAAAGAAATGTGTACTCATATGTTTATTGCAGCACTATTCACAATAGCAAAGACATGGAATCAACCTAGGTGCCCATCAGTGGCAGACTGGATAAATAAAATGTGGTGCATATACACTATGGAATAGTATGCAGCCATAAAAAATGAAATCATGTTCTTTGCAGCAATTTGGGTGCAGCTCGAGGCCATTATCCTAACTGACTTAATGCAGGAATAGAAAACCAAATACTGTATGTCTTACTTATAAGTGGGAGCTAAACATTGAGCACTCAAGGACATAAACATAGGAACAATAGACACTGCAGACTACTAGAGGTAGGAGGGAGAGAAGGGGCAAGGATTGAAAAACTAACTATTGGGTATTATGGTCAGTACCTGGGTGATGGGACCATTTGTACCCTAGAGTTCAGGGTACAATATACCCAGGTAACAAACTTGCACACGTACCCCCTGAATCTAAAATAAAAGTTGAAATTACAACAAAAGTAATAAAAAATAAAGCGAGAGATGTGTGACTCTAATATGAACACGTAGAGGCCATTGTAGGACTATTAACTGGTCCACTTGCAATATTGCTGTGTCTCAGGCAATCGGGAGGCCTGAGGAGAGGAAGAAAGACAAGAACAGCTGGTTGCTGGAGCAGACAGAGCACACACATTTATTGATCAAGTCCGCTGTCTAATGTGGGTGTAGTTTATGGTGCCCAAAATAATTACAGTAGTAACATCAAAGATCACCGATCACAGATCACCATAACAGACATAATAATGAAAAAGTTTAAAATACTGGGAGAATTACCCAAATGTGGCACAGAGACACGAAATGAGCACATGCCTTTGGAGAAATGGTGCTAGTAGACTTGCTCAATGCAGGGTTGCAACACATCTTCAATTACAAAAAAAAAAAAAAAAAAAGCAGTATCTGTGAAGCAGAATAAAGTGAAGCACAGTAAAACAATGTATGCACAAACAAATTTTAAGAGAGAGCTGAAGTAATTTTTGTAAAAGTACAGAACTTAGAAGAAATGAAAGAGGTGTCAAATAATTTGAAATTAACAAGTGTTAATAGTCTTTCTCAGTCTCTCTGGATGGAGCAATGGTTCCTCTCATAAAACATCATGCTAGGATGAGAAGGATTATAATAGATTTATCAAGCCTAGCAAAAGAGGAAATAAACTAGTTACCTGAATAATTTCTGAGACTGACAACGGTGGAATTAGTACACCAATTCCAATATCTCCTCCTCACTAATATGTACATTTTCTTAAGCAGAAATTTCATTATAGACTGATTCTCCAAATCCCCCTATATGGGACATTATTTTTATTTCTGTTTTAGACAATATTTGTTCTAGATTTATCCACATTTATCAATACTGTCACTCACTATTCCGTTTTATTGGTCTCAGCTTTATTGAGATATAATTCACATGCAACTCACCCATTTAAAAGTATACCTACATTTTAATATATTCACAGTATTGTGCAATCATCACCACAATCAACTTTACATTTACGTTTTCATCATCCCCCAAAAAACACTGTACCCTTTAGCAGTCTACCCCATTTCTCCATTTTTCCCTCCCAGCCCTTGGCAACTGCTAATCTAGTTTGTGTCACACTATTCCTTCTTGCATCTCAGCTCTTTCATTTTCCTTCTGCCAGAAGTAGAATTTCCCTCCATTCAGCAAACAAAAATTGTGACATTTCAAACCAAATGCAAAATATTTTTCCTTAATTTCTTCTCATTCCCAAAGGCAAAAATATGTAGGACTTCTTTCTTTGAGCTGTGTTCATTAGGATGAACTAATCCTTGAAAGATCATCCTGATGATCAGCTCTTGAGACTAGTAGTGAGTTGAAGCTGGTTTCAAAAGAGTAAGTTACTAAAATTTTCTCCTCAAAAAATTAATCTTAGTCTTTTTTTCTTAACTGGATTTTAAGATATTTAGTGTTCAATAAAGACCTCTTGGTTAGTAATTGCCTGCAAAATATTTAAGACACATACTTGTAAAGAAGAGTCAGTATCCAGGAGGCAAAACACCTTCACGGGGACCAGGGAAATGTATTGAGATATCAGAATAAAGTTTGCATTTATTGAGAGGTGTTAAAGAAAAACAAAGCCAGACACTAGTTAAAGGTGGTAAAGACAGTTTCTATTCAGTAATACTACTGCAGTAGTGGAGAGAGACTTCAGTATAGTAGATATGAGTTCTAAATTTCTCTTCAAATAATCAATATGTCAGTATGTTCAATTCTTTGCCTTCTACTTTTAAATGTAACTTCCTCATAAAGCAACCTTTTTCGATTACCTGCTCCATCCTGACTCATTCCGATTAACTGCTCTTTTTCCTGCCAAACCTTACTCACCCCGTCACTCTCTTTAAATTAGCCAATTGGAATTAGTTTAGCCTGTGCGGTCTAACTCTGGCCAACAGGGGAATGACACAGCAGCAGGGGCCACGTGTGTCAGGGATAAGAACCCCTTCCCCTCCCTTGTCAAGTGGGCACTCATCACTGCTCCATCTGTAACGGTGCACCCTTCTGTAGAAGTACATTGCCTTGCTGAGAATTAAAAAGAAAATTTTATATTCGAATGTTATTTCTTTTGCAGTACAGAAACTTTATTTATAACAAGTATAAAACTGAGCTCAACTTCAATTGTGTAGAGGTAATGGTGGTTTAAAGAGAGACTGATGAAACAGGGAGGGAGAAACCAGTGGCAGGTCCAAGAGAGTCAGGGAAGTGGAAAATTACAAAAAACAAGAAGGGGCTTGGTCAATGTAATCAGGCCATCTGGTTTATTAATTGGCACTTTATGGAGAAGAAACAAACTTTGAATCTCCAGGACAGGAGGTAGTTTTACAAATTGGGTAAAGCACCTATCAAAATTAGTCCCTTACCCTCCCACGGAGCCTGGGAGACAAAAGAACAAGAAGGTGGTAAGAAGACAGGAGATGGGATGGGAGTGGGGGAGTGGGGGTTGGGGATGAGTGGAACTCACACTATCTCCTTTGAGGTCGAAGAGAGAGCTCCAGGTCATTAAGGAGATAGCTCTGGGTGGCAGAAGATTTACATATCAAAAAAGTAGTTTATAAGCAGGCTAACTATTTGTACTTTGAAAGCAATCTCTCTTTTCACTTTTTCTGCTTTTAAGATCTTCTCTTTTACTTTGGTGTTCTATAGCTTTTCTTTAATATGTCTTGGCGTAGAAATCTTTTCATTTATCTTGTTTGGGATCCACTAGGTTTCCCAGCTCTAAGATTGGTATCTTTTAAAAACTGGGGGAAATTCTTATCACCCCATTGAGTATTCCTCTTCTCCATTATCTCTATTATCTCCTCCTGAAACTCTGATTAGATATATGCTTAACTTTCTTACACTAGCCTTTATAATGACCTATGTTTCATGCTTTCTATCTTTTCATCTCTCTGGACTGCATTCTAGTTTGTTTCTTAGGATTGATCTGCCAGTTCACTATCTGCATTATTATCTAATATGTTGAATGGTATTATCCATTTCATTATAATTTTTAATTATTATATATTACTTTGCAGAATCTAATATTGTACAAACACTTGGTCTATTTTTATGGTCTCAGGTTCCCTGATCATATTTTCTTTTCTTTTTTTTTTTTTTTTTTTTTTTTTTTTTTAGAAACGGATGTTTATTTCCCATTAATTTAATTTCCATGTTGCTTAAGAGCCCATGCAAGAACAGCTTAAGACCATTCAGCATTCAGTGGTTGCTCCTTCTCATTCAGTGGCCTGAGTGAGCAGTGGGAGCTGCAGATCAGTCTTCCATGGCAGGCCGAGTGCTCCAGTCTTCAGTAGGGAACTGCTGAATAGTCACAGAGGGCACCTGCACGCCTTCAGAACAGTTTGCAACCTCGGGCTGAGTAGCAGTGAACTCAGGAGCTGAAGCAGTCCATTCACCCTGAAATTCTTCCTTGGTCAGAGCCTTTTCAGCAGCAGCCTGCTCTTCTTTTTCAATCTCTTCAGGATCTCTGTAGAAGTAGAGATCAGGCATGACCTCCCACAGGTGTTCACGGGAAATGGTGCCATGCATGCACAGAACTTCCCGAGCTGGTGTCCACCACATCAAACCCACTGAGTGAGCTCCCTTGTTGTTGCATGGGATGGCAATGTCCACATAGCGCAGAGGACAGTCTGTGTTACAGAGCAATGGCAGGTAGGTTAACATAAGATGCCTCCGTGAGAGGCTGGTGGTCAGCCCTGGGGTCAGTAGCCACAAGAAGCTGTGGCTCCTGGAAGGTTGCCTGGATTTGGGTAGTGAAGTTTCCAGGAGTGAAGAGGCCAGCAATTGGAGTGGCTTCAGTGGCAGCAGCAAACTTCAGCGTATTTTCAAACTCTTAGAAAATTTCCCTTCCTTCTTTCCTTCCTTCCTTCCTTCCTTCCTTCCTTCCTTCCTTCCTTCCTTCCTTCCTTCCTTCCTTCCTTCCTTCCTTCCTTCCTTCCTTCCTTCCTCCCTCCCTCCCTCCCTCCCTCCCTCCCTCCCTCCCTCCCTCTATCTTTCTCTCAGAGTCTCCCTCTGTTGCCAGGCTGGAGTTCAGTGGGGTGATCTCGGCTCACTGCAACCTCTGCCTCCCAGGTTCAAGTGATTCCCCTGCCTCAGCCTCCTAAGTAGCTGGGACTACAGATGTGTACAACCACCCCCAGCTAATTTTTTGTATTTTAGTAGAGACGGGGTTTCACCATGTTGGCCAGAATGGTCTCGATCTACTGACCTTGTGATCTGCCCACCTCAGCCTCCCAAAGCGAGAAAATTTCTTTAAACATAACTGTTTTATATTCCATGTCAAAAATTCTATTATATGAGGATTTTGTGGTCTGTCATTTTACTCACAGTGCCTTACTTCTTTCATTGTTTTGCGATTCTTCACTCTTGACTGCTCATTTTATAAGAAACTTTATTTGTGGTATCTTGAATCCTGGGCTGAAATTGAGTTCTTTCAAAGAAGTTATAAATTTTCTTCTGCTGGTCACCTGAGGACATGGTCGTCTGGGATCATGCTTGAGGTTTTATGGACCACACATGCACGATGAATCAGAACTCAAGCAAAGACCAATTTGGGATTATGAATCCTCAGAGAATTCCATCCTCTCACACGATGCCAAAATCAATTTGCTTGTGAAATATCAGAGTTTGTTGCAAATTCATTCTTACATTGACAGTATAGCTCTCTAGAATACTGTTATTATGAAGGCCTCCTGTTAGATTTCCTGCACTAACCAAGACCTAGGCTGTATCTCACAGCTGGTCCCACACAACCATCAGAATGGAAGCCAAATAATTCTAGGGTTTAGCAAAAATTCTCACAGCAATACCCACTTGGGAACTTGCTTACCAATCTGATTTTCTGATTTTATTTTATGTTAGGGATCTGTTCACTCTTTACTTTCAAGCAGCCTCATAGATATAGTTGTATATTTATAGATACAGACATATATTTTAATTATTTCATCATATATTTTAGTTATTTCAACAGTGAGGGTGATATAGATGATATAGGGTACCTATTCTACCATACTACCGGAAATAAAAATTGTTTTTATTTTATTCATTTTCTCTTAAATTCATATAAATTTATTCCCCCCCCCAATTTAATCAGCCACTGAGAGGAAAAACTCCTATATCTGTCCTTTTATGGACATTCAAAGATTTTGTTTTGTTTTTGTTTCATTTTTAGCAACAAATGCTTCTTTCAGTTTACAGGAAAAAAAAATAGTTCTATTTGAAAGATACTCTGACATGCTATTAAAGGGAGTGTGGAATTGTACATGGACCCCATAACCCTGGTCTTGGTGTTACTACTATGATTGTGATACATTACAACGTAAAAGATTTCACAGATTGTAATTAATGTTACTAATCAGTTGAACTTAAGATAGGGAGATCATTCAGGTGGGTCTAATTTAATCAGATAAGCTCTTTAACAGCAGAGTATTTTCTCTAGCAAGTAGCAGAAGGAGTGATTAGATTCCACGCAAGAGAAGGATTGACATAGTGTTGCTAGTTTGAAGATGCAAGGATTTGGAAAGCAGCCTCTAGGATTTGTGACCCCTAGTCAATAGCTAGCTAGAAAACTGGGACCTCATTCCTACAACCACAAGGAACTGGATTCTGCCAACCACAAGAATGAACTTGGAAGCAGATTCTTCCTGAGAGTCATCTCCAGACAACAGCACAATCCAAATGACAACTTGATTTCAGCCTTGTGAGACGCTCAGCAGATAATCCAGTTGAGCCTACCTGGACTTCTGACCTAAAGAACTATGTGCTAATATAGATGTTAAGTTTCCATGGTGGTGGGCTTTTGTTATGCGGCAATAGAAAACTCAAGCAGGCATATTTCTCCATCACCTGTAACTTTAAGAAAAAACAAAACTAGTGAATTTTTCTTGAAGCTTTTGGTTCGGGGAACACAGAATACCGAACGACAAAAGCTCACCTTCAAGAGATACATTGTGCCTATGACTATACTATTAAACTTTGAACAGAGAAAATAATGCAATTGAGTTTGCTATTGGCAAGCAAAGGTCAATTTAGTGAAATGTCAAATACTTTTCAGTGAAAAGGCAGATCATTTTATCTGACACCAAGTCAGTGTTCTGGATTGTAATCTGTAAGCCACTGTCTTCACATTACTCTCACAGAAGCTGACTCCTCTCTGTCTTTTCTCAGGTTAAAGCCATGTTCTCCAGTGCTCACCTGTGGGCTCTGGAAGTGCCCTCTCTCCTTGATGAGGCTGTAGGTCTCTGCAGCAAAGTGGAGCCACTTTACATTTAGCTACATGTTGACCTCCCTCTTCCTCCAATTCACCCTTAATTGCCTTTCTAGCTTCATTTTTGATAAATATCCACACAGATCCTAAATTGGGAAGATATTTATTGTTGCCCAGACATGCCAGGTACTTTCCTAATTTCCAGCAGGTTCTTCCTTCCCTACATGATGACCATTCTTCCATTTCCACCTGTAGAAACTGTAATCATTCAATATTCAGCTCAGGCATCACTTGCCCCATTTCTTGATTCTTCCAGGCAGAACTGGATAGTTCCTATTTTGTGTTTCCAAAGTCTTCAAAGATAGCTTTTGCCCTCTGTTGTGTAATTGCCATGACATTAAGTTACTGACATTAAGAACAATGGCCTATGAATCCCCAAACATCTATGAATCCCCAAAACCTGGCACAGTTCATTATTAGATGTTTGATCCTTGTTTGTGGAATTGAGTGAACCTAATTTGGCTCAGGCCCAGTGAGATAAACAAAATAATCAGGTGCAAAAGAATAGTTGTATGCAAAAGAATAGTTCTGTTTTTTTAAATGTATGAGTCAGCATATTGCTCACTACTTTCTCTTCAACTGGATTGTGTAGCCTCAATGTTTCTCCCAAGTTTTCATAACCCATGAGTCAACCACCAGGCTTCAAAACCAGATGATTTTAACAGGTTCAACTCTCTGTCCTGTGCTATAACATCCTCACAATCTGATACACATCTACATACAAAAGCCTCATTCAGCTGCCTAAAAGTTGCTTTTACTAAACTGCTCTCCCTCTAAAACCCCGTAATAACTTTTCATAGCCTAGAACTGCATGATCTAATATGGTAGTCACTAGCCCCTATCCATGAGCACAGCTTGAGATGTACCAAAAGTGTTAAATGTCCACTGGATTTCAAAGACATAGTATGAAAAAAAGAATGTCAAATATATTGATTTTATGTTGCAATGCCTACACTGAGTAAAGAAAATTTATCACTAAAATTAATTTCCCCTGTTTCTTTTTACCTTTTCTAATGAGGCCTCTAAAATTGTAAATTACATATGTGGCTTGTATTATACTCTACTGGGATGTGCTAGCCTACAGCATAAAGTCCCAGCACCTGAATTTGGTGCTGTAATTCACATCTGGCTGCAATCTCCTCTACTTGTCTCAACTCTCATATCCCACATATGAAATGTCCACCATGGCCAGTATTTTTTCAGAGACTCTGTGCTTTCTTATTCTTTTCTTCTGCTCATACTATTACCTGGATGATCTCTCTCTCTCTCTCTTTTTTTTTTTTTTTTTTAAATTTTGCTTATCAATATCTTATCCTCTCCTGCAAGCTCACTTTAGCTTCACTGCCTGGAAGAAACCTCCTCTGATCCCACTAATGGAAAGGGATTTCTTCTAAAGGAAGGATTCTGATGTGTATTTATTGTATATTTATCTTGTCTTGTCTATTACGTTATAAGCACTTAGAAGATAGGGACTATTGCCTTCACAAATAGCATAGTGACTTCCCTCAATAACTCTCAAAAATGTGCAATACATAAATTGAAGGGAGGAATTCTATTTAGAAGATAGGTTATAGGCTATATACAGATATGTGTGTACATATATACATGTTCATGTATGTAAATATATATACATAAATACAGACTCAACATTTCATAATTTAATGAAGAGGGAAAGACTCAGCAAGATTATGTAGGTCTTTAGAGAAGAATAAAAAATGAAAATCTTCAGAGAGAATCAACACTGAGAACATTAGGGCTGGAAGATACTGTAGAGAGCACTGCACTCATTTCCCGCTTCTTGCAGATGAAGGAACTGAGGCTGGAGAAGTTAAGAGACCCCTGCTAGAAGGGAAGGCATGTGAGAAGTATACTGCTCTATCTCCTGTGGTCAGTACAGGACCTGATACTTAAGAGGTCAATAAACATTGGCTGGATGAATGAATGAATAAATGATCAATGCAAAGTAAACACATCTAGTGAACTCAAACTAGGCTACCTAGCTCCTGATTCTCAAAACAGTAATATTTTCACTCTACCATGTAGAGAGGGGAAG
The DNA here is from genome assembly GCF_024542745.1 of Macaca thibetana thibetana. Taxonomy (NCBI): domain Eukaryota; kingdom Metazoa; phylum Chordata; class Mammalia; order Primates; family Cercopithecidae; genus Macaca; species Macaca thibetana. The sequence goes on along the minus strand of NC_065581.1, from coordinate 151,135,223 downwards.
GACAGTTGGGAAGAAATGGGGAGCTATATTTATAACAGAATTTCAGCCGACCATTAAATTTGCCATCTAACAGTTTTTCTGGCAATGGCATCTAGGCATAGGTGGATTCACAAGAGTTAATTACACCTTTCCTTCCTTTTCGAATGACCCTCTCCAAGTTGGTCATTACTGATCTTGCTGGCATTTATCTGTGCAGAAAACAGTATATATGTGTTTTCAATAATTTTCCTAATTTTCAGTGATGGATTTTCATTGATCCCCTATCCTTTCGTGTCCTGGTCCCTTTCATACATGTATTTGTTGCTTGATATTTTACAGAGCACCTGTCTTATGTATTCTATGTCATCAAATTTTCAAAGCAAACTTATTAGGTTTTATGAGCACTTCCACTTTGAAATGTGGAGCCAAATAAAGAAGTTAACTTAAACTGATCAGATGTCACATACCTTAGGAATGTTGGAGCTGTATATGTCTTCTATATTATTTTCAAATATTATGATTGCTTCTTTGCTTCCCATTATTACTTGTATTGAATAAGAGCACAGATTCATCATGCTGAGCAAGGGGTATAATTTGTGGCCACTGAATGGAGGGAAGCTGTTGGGCAATCTCATGATCTCAGTCTCCCTAGATAATTTCTTATTCTTTATTCTCTTCAAACACAATTTTGATGGTTTAGTATACATGGAAAGAAAACAACCTTTCTTTCAATAGTTTTATCCAATATAACAATAATTGGAATAATTGCTAAACTGGTTTCCCAAAACTTTAGTTGGGGGTACTCTTGCATTTCTGAAGCTCTGGCGTTGGGGAGTTAGCCACTGACATTTCTTTGAGAACCCTGTACATGTGGAATCTTCCCTCTGCCAAAGATAAGGAAACTTTATTTAAAGCTTGAAGATTTTGAAATGTGGGGCTTAGGCTTTAATGGTTTTTCTTTTCTTTTCTTTTCTTTTTTTTAAAAGAAGGCGAAAATAATGCAGTCCGTGCTTTTAAACAGAATAAACAAGCAGGACAACATTAATCAATAAGTCTTAGTTGAGGTTGCCTCACAGGAAATCTATGCACCTTACACATTGTCCATCTGTGTAAGGCAATTTGCTTGTTATTATTTAGATGTGACTGACATAATTTGGCAATCTGGTTTATTAGTATACTTTGTAACAAATTGTGTGTTGAATGCCAGTGATATTTTTTTCTAGCTGTAACTTAACAAGGTGACTTATTCTGAAGTTGTAAATGAATGTTACAAAGATTCTCTCCCACTTTCCCAACTCCTCCTCCCTCTTCCCTCTTCTCTCTTATTCTTTCTTCTTCTCTACACTTATCTTTAATCCACTGATGACAACAAATTTTAGAACACCAAATATTATGGCAAAGTTGTTGGTCATGAGCGTTACCATGGGTACGCTATGTTCCAGCTTTCCAGTTTTAGGAAGCTGAGGTAAATGTCGGCTCTTCCCTTGTGCTGCAGCCCTCCCTTCTCCCATTTCCTTTTTGGGTACTATGGATAGTTTGAAAAAAATGCCAGCGAAATTAAGTGAAGCAATTCCTTTTTGACTTGCATCATGAAATCTTTAGTGTTAAAATGAGTGTATCTTAGTGGAAGAGCCTATTAAATGAACAAGAAGTAAATAATAATGAAGTCATCTTGCTAATTAACCTGGACGGTGACCTGAGTTTTGCTGCAGCTGAAACTCAGCAGTACAATTGCCTTCTTAGCAGAGTTCTGGTGCATCAGATTCTCCTCTTTCTCTGGTGTCCACATGTCTAGCTATTTCAAGAATGTTTGCATCAAACTTTTATTACAAATGCTAATACTGAGTTATTTAGGGAAAAAAGCGACAAATACTTTCTGTGGGGAGAAAAAAACTATTTCTTTCATTTCAAGGGGCCTAATTATAAAACTCCTTTCTATTTTAGTCCCTATTTATTTTCCAATTCTTTGGGGATTGGGTAGTATTTAACAATGAAACAAGCAGTGCCCCGCTGCCTAATTAAGATTTTCTTGTAGGATTAATAAGTCATGTCTCATTAGCCCCACTGAACTAGAGGTGTTAATCTTCACCTTGGCATTTTAATTTCGAAATAAGTTTGTGGATCAAGTATTGAAGGATGTTCAGCAAACACTTTGATTAAAGCCACTGAGTCTTCAGATGCCAGTCTCATGTTATTGATTCAAATGCATCCCTACATACAAATGTTTACATGTGTCTTTTTAAATGTACTAAGCAGTGGCCGGGTGCAGTGGCTCACGCTTGTAATCCCAGCACTTTGGGAGGCCAAGGCGGTCAGATAATGAGGTCAGGAGATCGAGACCATCCTGGCTAACAAGGTGAAACCCCGTCTCTACTAAAAAAAAAAAAAAAAAAAAAAAAAAAAAAAAATTAGCTGTGTGTGTGTGGTGGGCAACTATAGTCCCAGTTACTTGGGAGGCTGAAGTAGGAGAATGGCGTGAACCTGGGAGGCAGAGCTTGCAGTGAGCTGAGATTGTACCACTGCACTCCAGCCTGGGTGACAGAGGAGACTCCATGTCAAAAAAAAGAAAAAAAGAAGTGTGCTAAGCAGTGGTCTGGAATGATTGCTGGAAGAAGCCACCATGTTTCGGCCTTCCCCAACAAAGAAAGCAGAAAGTATCTGTGCGTGTTTTCTGAATTACCTGTGTTTCTTCCTACGATGATTTTTATTTATTTTTTCTCACACTGGGGAACAAGCAAAGAGGTCAGAGCATAGCAGCCATAGACAACTCTTGAGTTTTCTGGTAGAGACTTGCAGGAGGCTATACCATGGACGTTTGCTGGCAATGCTGTCCGAGGCAAGTGGCCTCTGTTTTACAGTGGCATGGCAGAAGACAAAACAATTCACTCCCAAACTCTCAGTTAAAACATTCTAGACTTTTATCTCTTTGTTTTTCCAAATGACAGTGATTCAACAGGCCAAAAAGAGGCCAGTGAATAAAAAATTATATGCCACTGTCATTTCTGTGATTCTCAGTTGCATCTTTGTAAAAGCAAAGAGCTGGGCTAGATAATCTCTTAGGGTCCTTCCAGTTTGAAGATGACAGTGCCCTTACTTTAGTGATGTAACCCACGCCTACCTCTAGGAAGCTGAGCTTGTCTTCTTTGTTGTTTCATCCCCAGTACATCACACATGGTGTTGAATACATACCTGCTGAATGGGTGACTGAAATGGGGCCTTGAAATGCGTTGTAATCTCAAGTGCAGGTTGAGTATGATGAGCTCAGCACTGGGAAATCTCTCCCCAAGGAGCTTTTAATATCATTGAAGAAATTAGCTTAAATAACCTGAAACTTAGTACACCTAAAGAACATTCTGTGGTAAGTGGCACAATGTATGAGGCAGGTTTTATGGATCACAAGAGGTTAGAGAAAGGCATGCAGACCTCATAAAAGGATAGCTACAACTTGGCCGCTATTTTGGTTTTGGCAGATAGAAAAATAAAAATAAAAATAAAATGATGAAAATCAACATATATGTTGTATACTTGCCAGATGTCAGGCTTTTTTTTTTTTTTTTTTTTTGGTTTTGCTTTGCTTTTTTGTTTTTTTGTTTTTGAGAAGGAGTTTCACTCTTTTTGCCCAGGCTAGAGTGCAATGGTGCGATCTCAGCTCACTGCAATCTCTGACTCCTGGGTTTAAGTGATTCAACTGCCTCAGCTTCCCAAGTAGCTAGGATAATAGGCACACGCCACTATGCCTGGCTAATTTTGTATTTTCAGTAGAGATGGGGTTTCACCATGTTGGCCGGGCTGGTCTCAAACTCCTGACCTCAGGTGATCCTCCCACCTTGGCCTCCCAAAGTGCTGGGATTATAAGCATGAGCCACTAAACCTGGTTGATGTCAGGCATTTCGTATAGTATATGTAATCACATTTAATTCTCATAACCCCATGAGATTGGTAGAATGATCCACATGTTACAGATCAGTGAAGTGAGGGTTGAGGAAGTTCAATAACAAGTCCAAGGCCAAACAGTTAACAAATGGTGGAAGAGGAATTTGAACCCATGTCTAACTGGCTACAAAGACCCTAATCCTCCACACACATCAGTCTGCCTGAACAGGAAGAACACTGGGTTGTTAAAGAACCTGGCTTTCAGGACGAATGTGGCCTCTCTAATCAAGCTGTTCCTGGTGAATATGCACCTGCCTGTTCTCTTTGCTGATTCATCCCTATAAGGCCTGAGAATATCCTCACATATGACCTTGTATCTCTTTTGCCTTCTGGGATTTTTTTTTTTTTTTTTTTTTTTTTTTGGTGGATGTTTTCTGTCTGCCCCTCTTTGCTTGTCTCCATCCTTGATATTTACATTTGTCCTGGCTAACCTGCTGGGCTTGGATTGGTTTTGACTTCTAGAATGTGATGTTATTACTGTTCATTTTGCCTACCTTATTCCAACCTGCTGGCTCTGCCATGGGCTTTGCCTTCTGAGTTCCATTATGGGTTCATCTCGTCTTTCTCCTTTTCTTTTCTATACATCTGGCTTCCTCTTACTCTTTACCTGGGCTCTCCCATCGTGCAATATCTATTCATCGTGACTTAGGGCAGACATGATGACAGATGCATGGACAACCCAAACTGGAAGTAAAATCTGAGCAGACATAAAAAAACAGAAACAAGCCTGCTTTGTATAGAGGCCAAGAGGAAATTATTTGGAAGAGAAAATATGGTTTGTATTAAGAATGGGAATATAATTGAATAGGCAGGTACATTAGATAATAGACCTTCTAAAAAGGCAGACATGGGCATGTACATGGTAGTGTAGGAAACGGAGCACCAGCACACATGACTGAAAAAAGAAACTGCATGTTCAAAGCTGTTTATATATGATAAAAATTCAATCTTGAATAGCTCTGACAGAAGAGGAAAGGGAAAAGTAGAGTAAGGATACCAGATAGGACAGTGATGCGGATTTATCCAGACATAGACAGTAGTAACAGCTTGCACCAGTGTTGAGAAGTTGTGTAAATAGAAAAAAGGGGATGGGGTAGAGCCAGTATGAATATTTTAAAGAAAGAGTCATTAGGACTTAGAAGAAGACTGGATGTAATATATGCCATTTTAGGACTGCCCTAGTTTTTAAAAAATCTTGACTTATTTGGGGGGAGTTCAAGAAGAGGTGCACAAGGAAAGAATTTAAGGTGAGTTTTGATACTTCCCTAAATATTTACAACAAATCAAACTTCACAGTGGATAGGAAAGCAGCCAGCAACAATCCAATGTTACAGTGTTATTTAGTTTTAAGTATTCTTGGAATTTGCTCTTTGATAGTTTCCAAACCATGAACTGAGATTTCTCAGAGGTATATGAGACAGTGAAGAACAAATTTCTGTTAGAAAAGTAGGAACCCTTATGAATAGGGGGTAAAGATCAGAAAGAATGGAGTTATTCTTTTTTTTCCTCCTATATGGTAGCTATTCTTGGGACATTTATTCTAATAATCCTAAGGCTATGTAATAATGATCCAAGTTATAGTATAATATAATTTCCTTGAATGGATAGTTGGAAGTAAAAACACTCAGAAATTTCACATTTTGTAAACGTTATAAAAATACTCCTATGATAGACAGGGTGACTGTCGTGATCCCTGGTCCCTGATGTTCATGCTTTTGTATAATCTCCTCCCCATGAGTATGGGCAGAACCTGTGACTTGTGTCTAGCCCACATAGCAAAGGTGATGGGATGTCACCCTTGTGATTTTGATACCTGACAGAGGATGGTCCTTCTAGTAGGCTTACTGGGGACTCTATCTCTGTTGCTGGCTTTGAAGGAGGAAGCTGTCACGAACCTTCAGCTGCTAGAAACTGAATGCTGTCAACAACCACATGCAGGGAAGCACATCTCCCTCCCTTAGCTGAGCCTCCAGATGAGAACCAAGGCGTAAATGACACCTTGATGGCAGTCTTGTGAGACTCTGAAGCAGGGAACTCAGCTAAGCCATGCCCAAACTCATGCCCCACAGGAGTGATGAGGAAATAAATGTGTATTGTTTTAAGTTGCTAACTTTGTGAGAATCTGTAAGACAGCATAGAAAGCAAATAAACTTCACTTTTGGCCCTCCTCTATTATTGGCTGTATAAACAGTGATTAGTGCTTCCATCTTCCCAGTTGTGATGCCAGAGACCTTGGAGCCATTCTGACCTTCTCCCTTTCCTTATGCCCAACATCTAGCATCTAACCACTCTGCATGTTCCAAAATCCTACCTTTCAACCAGTTCTTCTTTTCTATGCTTCATACCCTTCAAACTAGTGAAGCTCAAACTACACAACCCATGCCTTTCTTCAGGGCTGATGGCTATAAGATGCTCACATGAATATGGGAGAGGGAGGGAGGCAACAGAATTGCCAAGGATAAGGGGCAAATAACCGACGAAGACAACACTGATTGATTACTGAACCGAGGCAGGGTGGTGCCAAGGCCTTTGCTCAGACCCCAGTTAATTCTACCATTGTCCGGGGCATCAGTAGCCCAGCAATGACCTCACTTTACTGTAAAGGCACTTTTGACAACTTTCTCTACCAGCTCTCATTGTTTCCTGCTTGGACCAAATGTTCACTCTGACTTGGAATCTTATTCCCCCTCTAATTTATCCTCGAGTCTATTCCCAGACTGATTTCCTAAAACAGAAATCTGGTTTATCTTACAATATTTTCTACTAGTATCTAGGATACATTAAAACCCCTTACTGTAGTCCACAAAGCCTTCCATAGTGTAACTGGTCGCTGTTACATCTCTGGATACATCTCCTGTCCTATGCTCCTACCTGTCACTCTGTATTTCAATGATACTAATTGTTTATAGTATAGTTTCCGGGGCATATTCATGCTATTTTTCTTTTCTTTTTTTTTTTTTTTTTGAGACGGAGTCTTGCTCTGTTGCCCAGGCTGGACTGCAGTGGCCGGATCTCAGCTGACTGCAAGCTCCGCCTCCCGGGTTTAAGCCATTCTTCTGCCTCAGCCTCCCGAGCAGCTGGGACTACAGGCGCCCGCCACCTCGCCGGGCTAGATTTTTGTATTTTTTAGTAGAGACGGGGTTTCACCGTGTTAGCCAGGATGGTCTCGATCTCCTGACTTCGTGATCCGCCCGTCTCGGCCTCCCAAAGTGCTGGGATTACAGGCTTGAGCCACCGCGCCCGGCCGCTATTTTTCATCTCCATATTCCTATTGAAGTTATTTTCACTGTGAAGAACATTCTTTTCCAGCATTTGTAAGACTAACTTTACCTTACCTTTTAAGATTCCATGGATGTATTTTAAACCTTCGGGAAGCATTCACTCACCTATTAAGAAGGATAATTTTAGGCAAGGGCAGAGGTTTTGTGGGTATCCAGCTGAAAAAGCATCAAAAATGCTGCAAATTGTTCACTAGTCCAAGGCAACATCACCCTTGAGCCCATCATCAAATCTTGAACATAAACTAGTGTAACGTTAAAAAGTTCCAAACATGTTAGGTGGCTGCCTCAGTGATAATGCATCTTAGGTATCATTTTGTATATCTTTTCCTCTGGCTATATGAAAGTATAATGAAGACACGCCTCTTTACTGCAGTAACGTTAAAATAACATCTATTTGGGTAAGTGTATGCTTTTACCATTTAACGCAGGACTTTTTTTCCCCATAAAAATGTTTTTCACAGTGAATCTCCAAATGGTTCCTGAGATGACTGGAAAGGTTACCAGGTGAGAAAAAATGAAAAGAGATGTTTAGCAACTGAGCATTTGAATAACCAGAGATAATGTTATTATTACATTTTTGAGGCAATAAACGTGCACAATTTGTGTGGCACATAAAAAGAAGTCAACTTGGGTTTAAAAATTGGGGGAAAAAGTCAACCAAATTATGTTTAGGTATCAAAACTGGTCCAAGCAGTTAGTAAGGAAAACAACTTTATTCTTAGTTTGGAAACTTAATAGGCATATAAGTGCCACTAGGGGGCTCTCTAACATTCCGTAGGCAGGAAGCCTGACTATCACAGCAGGGGTAATAGAATAATGAATAAAAAAGCCCTGTAATTTAAAGTATATTCCTTAGTCATATTAACATTTGCATGTTTGTATAAAGCCTGAAAAATGGAACTTTATTATTTTAAGGTTTTCTAGTGTTAAAAATGTATTTATGGCAAATAATTTAGAAATGTAAATGTAAATACACACCTGATAAAGAAAGGCATAATGTGGTTCATTGCGCTCAATTTCTTTGGTGTAATAAAAAGGGGGAAAAAAAGAGCTTCCTCTAGTTTCCTGATTATTTTTCTTCCTGAGTAATACAAAACACAAAGTTTAAAATTTTTGCCACTTGAATTATTCCATCAATTAATAGATAATTATTTATAGATATGAAATATGTATCTCTATACATATATATAATTGGATATTAGGTTGTTTAACCTTATTCAACAGAATATACAGAATAAAACTTTTAAATTGTAAATACTAATGTATTACCAGTTAAAGGAATTCATTAAAAGGTTTGGTCCTGTGTGGATATACTTAAGAAAAAAGGTAACTTATTAGGATGTATTTCATTTACTGTTCTAAGACATGCAAAATGCAAAACTTGTTTAACAACTTTTCCTAGGAACATTAAAACATATTAAAACAAAAGCATTATTACTAGGGAAGGAAATATTGGGTATTCAGCATCCTTTATATTGTATATTGTAATTTATGTTTGTTTCCATGCTTTCAAATATGTTCCAATTATGAGTTCTGTGTTGCATATTTCTTATATTTTTCTATGATTGTCAAATGTTGTGGCATAAATATATAAAATTCTACATAGAACTATATTTGGAGTCTATTTTGTGCTTTGGAAAATATGAACACTTTGAATTGAAGTAATCAAAATTATTTTTGGATAGAAGATTTGGGGAATGAGAAAAGGAAGATAATTTTCCTGAGCTCTACTTCCTTATTCTTTCCTTTTTTTAAAAAAATCAAAAAATAGTATATATTCTCATTATTTTCTGGTTTCCCATCTCAGCCTGTTAATTCCAAACCAAAATTTAAAAAAAACAGATTTTTAACTAACTCTACCCCCAAAGGACAAAAAAGGAGTAGTGAAAAATTTTGTGGGCTGGCAAATAATTCATTCTTATTTTTAGGTTTATATGTGTATATATATATATATATTTTTTTTCTTTTTCTTCTCTACAATCAAAAGACAAATGCATGACTCATGTACAGACATTTAGTTCCCTGCTTCTTTCACTAGTACAGTACTTGGAAAAGTGAGGTTGGCCCCTGAAAGGAAAGGCTGGGAATTAAATGGTAATACATGCTTTCTAATTCAGATGTTTTACTAAGTGAGTGGAGAACATACTAAAACATTCAAGGTAGTTGGTAAGATAAAGTTATTATGATCTTTTGCTTAACCTGGAAGTTTTTGGCTGTGACAATTCTTTTCCTGAAATCATTTGCTTTCTTTTATTTAAAACAAAAAAACCAAGTAAAGAAAAACCTTCAACTTGGTAACTCAAGTTAAAATCAGAAGATCAGTTAATTTGTTGAATGTATATCTTTACAATATATTTACAAATACTGAGTGGTCACTAAACCTGGAAATAAAACATATAACAAATGATGTATTAATATTATATTACATATAGATGATAATTAATATTGTCTATATTTTCAGACTTTATGGCCTGTCTCAAATTATTTTTTCTCATCTCAAGTACATATATATGTATACATATATATTTATCACTTTCAAATATGTATTTTAGTGTATAATTTAATATAATATTTAATATATATATTTGAAAATGATATTTATATGCTTGAGCATGAAATACAACTATGAAATACTTGATGAATGGGCATACTAGGCAGCTATATAAACCATAAGAAGAAAGAATAAACATTTATTGTTATTCTGGATAATATCTTCTGAGATAATTTGCATTCACCTTAGAATAAATAACTGTGTAAAGTCATTGGTGAGTATTTCTTTGATTTCAGTTAAAAAGTGATTAAATAATTTAATGTCATAGGAAGACTAGCTCATCTTGCATTAAAAATATATACATACACACATATATGTGTACATGTATGTATGTATATTTGTGTATTTTTCCCTTGAGCAGTTATGAATTTCTGCACTGCTGCCAACACAATGAACTATAATGCATGTTTTTATTGAGTTTAATGTCCTGTTGGAGATTCTTAATAAATATATACCTGAAGTTAAATAACAATACAAGAAATGACGGGAGTTGGAGCAGTCAAGAGCTGGTCTAGAACTCCTGATAGATAGGCAAAGTCTCTGAGTCAGCGCTGGTCTTCCATGCCGCAGAAAGGGCTGCTCTTGTAGCCACCTTAGGGATACCCTAGAGGATCAGCCAGAAACCTTAGCTTGTTAGTCAAGTTACAGGGCCAGCAAGCTACACCTGCTTTAAGAAGTACAAGTTAATGTTAAGTATGTTAAGGCAGCAGCCCTAATTGAAAAGTTCCATCTACTTAGATCATTTGTAAGACCTCATTTGTCTTCCCAGTTACTGGTAACAACTAGTTTAAAACACTAGTTGAAAGTTTTGTTACACACTCCTAAATTTTAATGTAGAACTTTCAGTATAAAATTGTCTCATCATAGTAATTCCTATTCCCTTAAGGTCTATTTCAGATCATTGTTTTTCCTTTAATGTCGAGCACAAGGCACACAGATCATAAAATTTAGAGTACGGCAAAAGTCATTGAGTAATCAACAAAAAGTTAATCAATTTGCAAAGTGAAGTCTTCATCATGTGTCTGTGCCTAAGGCCAATAAATCAAACTAAGTGGATTCAGTTCTGTAAGCTAGCATGGAGGGAAAGACCATTTCCCTTATTAGTTTATTAGGGTTTTCTCTAATCCTGGTAGTTGATTCCAAATAATCCACATATATTGCTAGGTGATGACCCCTCTCCTCTTCCACACTAATTTTCCACTCTAATCGCTTAATATTAGCATCCATACTTTATCCCAGCTGAGTCAGAAGTGCAGCCTTACCTAGGCAGCTGAAATCCCCACAGATATGACCCAAAGCTGCGTGATTATTATGACTCTTGGCCTTTTCATATATAGTTAGTCAATATTTACAAGCACTGCAGTCTATGAATAAGGTACAGCTCAGGGAATAACTCCTAAGAAATGGGGAAAAAAATGTGGCTAGTTTTCCTACAGTCTGAAGGAAAAGAAAGACCCCAACTTCATGGTTCATATTCTAATATGTTTTACATTTTATCCTATATTGTGGTTCTCTCTGGATAGAATTTTCTAAAAATAAATTTCTTCTTCTGCAATGATTTATTCTAGGAGACATAGGATGACAATTCCTAGCTGAAGCCTACGTGTGTGTTATGAACCATACACAAACAGACCGATGTGTAGATAGGTGGCATGAGCTCACACCCTTCCCCACATAAACGTCTTTCATCAAGACAATCTTTATAGTCTCTGGGCCATGTTCTCCATGCAGAGGTTGCAGACGATAGAGAGGCATCCTACCACACCTCAGTTAAGGAGAAAAATTTGATGTCTGGACATGTGTAGTCTTGTGGAAAGGAACCTTATTTCACTCATAGACAGGCAGTAGTATGGCTAGCAGTATTTCCCCAGAGATGGTCTGATTTAAAAAAAAAATCGATATCAACTCTTGACACATTTTCATTTACATCAGCACATGGCTTTCAGTCGGGGCCCAAATCAATAGGCAGCTTTTAACACTGCCCAACTATTTCTTCCTATTGGGCTTCAGGCAGGCCATTTGCCGTTAACATACCATGTTTCTTGGGGGAGGAAGTTTAGCTGTTTTTCCTGTGACTAATCACAACAGCCTAAACTGTAGCATTAATCACACGACATTTTCTTCATCACCACTTACAGCCAATTGACTTTTTACTTAGTGAAAGCATCTGAAGAAGGTGACAGTTGTTCTAAGGGGGTCAAGAGTCAATGGAAAGAAGAAATATTTAGTTCCAAAACATATACAGTGTATGGCTTCACAAGCTGACACTACGCCAGGCATTGTTAGAAGGCTTATCATTCTGTAGGTACGAGCTCACAGTCAAGATGGAGGAGAAGATTTGTTCAAAATTAAAGTGTTATCTAAGAGTCACAGCTTTTGGTTTGAAAACAATTAATCTGGGCCTTTCTATAAATTAAAAGTCACATCAAGGGTCACTAGTAATTGGCAAAGTTTTTAACTTTTGGAAGTGAATTATTTTTCTGTCTTTTTTTTCTAAAGCTAGCAGGAAAATTCAGTTAGGTCTGATGCCCTGTGAGGCTGGCAATCTGGGTAGTATTGGCAGTCTCGATTAAATGTAATATCTAGTTCATTACTGCAGCGACTCAGATTTCTAAATAATGAATCGAATTCCTACATTATTCAGAAACCACAAAAGGGTTATTAAGCCAAATAAGCAGAGACTCACAAAGGTTTACAACATATTTATCTAGGGCAACTCCAAAGCACAAAAGTAGCATGTTTTAAAAATATACAAAAGGACAACCTCCTATATGATATTGCATTATATTTATATTGTCCCAAACAGCAATATCTTTTTAGAGAAGGACTCTCCTGGGATGCTATTCTCCTCACATGCTCCCAAAAAAGCACCATGTGGTTAAAAAAATTAGAAGAATGATGAAATTGAGGACAGAGTGCCCCTTTTGTTGATTTACAGTGCCTGTGGGTATATCAAAGGCTCCAAAAATATTTTCGATAAAGAAAACTCTATGATGCCGGTGAGGCTGCAGAGAAAAGGCAGTGCCTATATACTGCTGGCGGGAAGGTAAATTAGTTCAGCCACTGTGGAAAGTCATTTGGCAATGTCTCAAACAACTTAAAACAGAATTACCATTTCACCCAGCAATCCCATTATTGGGTACTTATCCAAAGGAATAGAAATTATTCTACCATAAAGACACACACACATGTGTGTTCATCTCAGCAGTATCCACAATAGTAAAGACATGGAATCAACCTAAATTACCAACAGTAGACTGGGTAAAGAAAATGTGGTACACGTACACCGTGGAATACCATACAGCTATAAAAAAGAATGTGATCACATCCTTTGTGGCGACATGTATGGACATGGAGGCCATTATCCGAAGCAAACCAACTCAGGAACAGAAAACCAAATACCATGTGTTCTCACTTATAAGTGGTAGCTAAACATTGAGTGCACTTGGACACAAAGATGGGAACAAGAGACACTGGGGCCTACTTGAGGGTGAAGGATGGGAGGAAGGTGAGGATGGAAAAAACTACCTATTGGGTACTATACTTAGTTATCTGGGTGATGAAATCTGTATACCAAGCCTCTGTGATACAATTTACCTATATTACAAACCTGTACATGTACTCATGAACCTAAAATAAAAGTTTAAAGAATGTGTATTAACTGCAGAGTTGCCTCTACTGCCTAACCATTCAATATGTTACTGCACTCCTGGCTTAGAAATGGTGGCACATAGTTCTTTCTACCTCAGGTCTTTGCCATTCCCAGAACATAAGCTGGTTCCAGAATCTCTGACATTTGGCACTGATATAGGAGCCTATTTGTGGATCTGGAGGAGCTCGCTGTTGTCTACCTTCCCCCATCTGGAGCAGAAGGACTGGTGTTCCAGACCTCTTGAACATTACCATGATGGGTCCCCTATGCCTTAGATGCCTAGGGAGAATTTTGCCATGATGAAGGAGGGTAAAGACAGGAGTAACTTAAAGGTAATAAACTTTGACCACAGTAGCTCTACCCAAGGAAGCAAGAAATAGACATTCTGGCTTGAAGAGATTTACAAGGTCTTTGTTTTCCCTTTTCAAACGCTCAGTTTATTGGATTTTTCGCCTATGCCAAAAATCACACACTATAATCTTATTTCAAACCCTATCCTTAAAATACATCATAATGCTAACATGCTGAGCCACAGGTAGGGCTGTATAAAAAGTTTAAAATCTGGCTTCTTAAGAACGCATTACAGGCCGGGCGCGGTGGCTCAAGCCTGTAATCCCAGCACTTTGGGAGGCTGAGACGGGTGGATCACGAGGTCAGGAGATCGAGACCATCCTGGCTAACACAATGAAACCCCGTCTCTACTAAAAATACAAAAAAAAAAAATTCGCCGGGCGTGGTGGCGGCGCCTGTAGTCCCAGCTGCTCGGGAGGCTGAGGCAGGAGAATGGCGGGAACCCGGGAGGCGGAGCTTGCAGTGAGCCGAGAGCACGCCACTGCACTCCAGCCTGGGCGACAGAGCGAGACTCGGCCTCAAAAAAAAAAAAAAAAAAAAAAAGAACGCATTACAGAAAAATTCTGCACTCCAGAATGTGCCAGTATCACCCCTTCCTTTGACAAAACAGAGGTTGCCATACCAAAATAAAATTTTAAACCTCAAATAAAAATTTTTCTTCAGATTCTACACTTCCAGATGACTTTAGTGACTGTAATTTTTTTTTGAAAAAGAGAATTTTCAAAAAAATTTCTAACTCACCTTAGTTAAAAATCAATACTGTACTTTTAAAGAGGAGAGTGATGGTATCTGAAAAAGAATCAAATAACAATTTTTCAACCCTTTTATGGCTTCTGTTTCTTACCCTGTTCGGTCTCAGCTACTTGCCTGTATTTTAAGAACTTCTTCTTCTCTAGCAGTGTTTATTGAGGCATGATATACAGAACTTTTAAAACTTTTAATAAGTATGAATTCATTTTAATATGTATTAGAATTATTGGGAGGCTGAGGCAGGAAGATCATTTGAGCTCAGGAATTAGAGATTATGATTGCACCACTGCACTCCAGCCTGGGCAACAGAGCAAGATCCTGACTCTTAAAAGCTAAAAAAAAAAAAAAAAAAAAAAAAAAAAAGATAAACACACTGACCTCTGATTTTATGAATATTATGTTTTAGGGTAAGAGTAATGTGGGTGCAAAAGGGGAAAAATGAGTTGATTTAAGAAAAACTATTAACTAAATAATTGTACAGATTATTAGAAGACATGGGAAAGCTCATGAACATCAGTTAGCTGACTTCAGAAACATAGTGAGCAATTCATTTCTTGTTGATTGACTATGTTCCTTTCTCTTTCTTTTTCTAAAATTAATTAATTTTTTTTTTTTTTTTTTTTTTTTTTTGTAGAGACAGGGTCTGACTCTGTTGCCTGTCTCAAACTCCTGGCTTCAAGCCTAACTGTATTCTTTATTGTTCTAATTTTCCCTTCCTCCCTTCCTCCCAAGACGGAATTTTGCTCTGTAGCCCAGGCTGGAGTGCAGTGGGGCGATCTCGACTCACTGCAAGCTCTGCCTCCCGGGTTCACGCCATTCTCCTGCCTCAGCCTCCCCAGTAGCTGGGACTACAGGCGCCCACCACCACGCCCGGCTAATTTCTTTTTTTGTATTTTTAGTAGAGACGGGGTTTCACCGTGTTAGCCAGGATGGTCTCAATCTCCTGACCTCGTGATCCACCTCGTGACACCCGTGATCCACTTTGGGAAGTGCTGGGATTACGGGCGTGAGCCACTGCACCCGGCCTATTGTTTTACTTTTCAAAACACTCTTACATATTTCATTCCTTGTGATATTTAAAACAATCCTGTTATCCAAGGAGGGGGAGTACTTGACTTTTTAAAAAAAGTGTTTAAACTGTAGAGATTTTTATAAGCTACAAAACTCATCACAGATAAGTGACAGGTCTTGGAATTAAACCTAGATCCTCTGACCCCCAGTCTGAGTGGTATATTTGTAAAAAATACTAACGACTAGAGAACTGTGTAAATTCAGATATCCAGCAAGGAGACATACCTTACCTCTCACCTCTGGTGAATAATTATAAGTTAAATTAGGTCTCAAGGGACACAAATACACACTCATCATCTCTTTTTCTGAGCATCAGTGTTTATATCAGTGGTGCTTGGTACCCTAAATCCAGACCTCCCGGCCCCCATAGCCATTTCACTCTGCATTTTCTTCAAATATGCTCAGCTTTGAGGTTTCTCAGAATTAGTCCCAGTTCCCTGGCCTGTATGGGATCTGCAGAATCCTATACCTACCTTCGTTTCAGCAGCACTCCTGGTACCACTTGAACAGAGCTGATTGTATTCTGGCACTTTACTCGGTTGTGTTCAGCAACATGTCAGGCATGAAATACGCAGGTTCGGTCGGGCGCGGTGGCTCAAGCCTGTAATCCCAGCACTTTGGGAGGCTGAGACGGGCAGATCACGAGGTCAGGAGATCGAGACCATCCTGGCTAACACGGTGAAACCCCGTCTCTACTAAAAAATACAAAAAACTAGTCGGGCGAGGTGGTGGGCGCCTGTAGTCTCAGCTACTCGGGAGGCTGAGGCAGGAGAATGGCGTGAACCCGGGAGGCGGAGCTTGCAGTGAGCTGAGATCCGGCCACTGCACTCCAGCCTGGGTGACAGAGCGAGACTCCATCTCAAAAAAAAAAAAAAAAAAAAAAAAAAAAAAAAAAAAAAAAAAAGAAATACGCAGGTGCAAGCCTTGAGAAGCAAATGTAGCTTCCCTAGGCAGCCCTGACTTTCTTTTTACCCTACTTACTTAGAAAGTTGTGAGGAATTGGGGGTTGAGAACAAATACACAGAAGGAGAATACTTTTGGTTCAAGTTACCCATGGATTAAGGGTTATGTCACAAGACTCATTTTTGTAGCATTGAATATCATTTTCCTCAGTTCAGGCTCAATGAACACCCAAACCTCAACTTTTTACCACTTTTGTCCATCCACTTAAAACTTTGACAGACTTTGAAGCAAGTACCTGTGCTCTGGGATACCAGTCATCTTCGCGGTTTACAAGAGCACTTTCAAACATCCACAGAAAAAGGAAAAAAACAGTTTGTGCTAATGACCTGGTGATTTTTTTTTTTTCCTATGATCTCCCAGTAAAGTGTGAACTACTCTCATAGCTGTCAACAGAACCACTGGGTAACCAGTGGCTTCATTATTTGAGGCGGTTTTAAGGTCAAAGGGATAATTATGAATGAACACTTTTGTTGGCTAGAGGAAAAATACATTAGGAAAAAGAAGGCAGCAGCTCAAATGTCTATGGACAGTTTCAGGAGCGCTGAAAAGTGATATAGTCCTTCCAAATTATCCTAAATTCTAAGCCAAAGAAACGTCAGTAAAATTTTAGCCAAAGCATGTTTCAGCTAGTATACTACTTTAGGTAACCACACAGTAGAGTAGAACTGTTAGAAATTATGTGTACAGGGAGTGGGATTTTTGACTCCTGAGGAGCAAGTAATAAGTAAATCTGTGCTGTTTTATATGACTGGCAGCATAATTTTGCCATTTTATCTCATGAAAGAAGTTTGTATTTGTTGTATCTTTGCTACTGTGATATAATATTGATTACATTATTTATTTATTTATTTGATCGGGAAATGTAACCACAATAACATTTTCTGCCTGTGGAGAAATGCTGTTGTCATCTTAGAAACAATTTTCAAGAATTAAATTTGGCAAAAAGTGGGGACTTCTTATTCATGTGGTCACTATTGAGTAGCTTCTCCTTAGGATGTGTGCTATAAATTTGCTATAATAACTAACTGATCAAATTTATAAACAGCTATTTTCTATGTCAATAAATGTTTCTATATAGCTCTGTACACATCTCCTGCCCTAACCGGACATAACTCATGTTATACAATGATTAAATAGAGCATTTTGAGGTAATATTATTTTTGTCTCACAGAACTACCTTAGTGAGATCAAATTAACATTGCATATGATTCAAGTTTATGAAATAGATTGCACACATGTTCTTTTACAAATGGATTTGACTCCTTGTGGCATTAGTGAAATTTACATTGATTAACCAGTAAGCTGTAATGTTGTTTTCGATTTGGGCTCAACAAATCAATTTTACTTAATGCTCTAAGTTTTCTTTACTTTGGGGTATTTAGGGTAAGTAGATATTATATTGCCTGTGGGAAAACACTACATTTGTAATTAAGCTAAGGAGGTAATTTCGTGAAAAGAAGAAGATAATAGGGCAAAGTTTTCAAGATAATGAGATTCCCAGAAATGCAGGAACTATCCCTACTTGAATGAAATAAATTACATTATCATCCATCATATGACTAATCTAAGAGTAGCCACTTCTCTGTTAAAATAGACCTATCAAATAAAATGATAAAATACTGTCACTTAGGAAAAGGATAACAAATTAATAAATACTGTTAACAAAAGAACGCTGTGTAGAGTTGGCATTCCATAACTGTTCCTTGATTTGAATTGAACAAAAAGACCTCCAAAAAAGAAATTCTCCCTTTCCCACTTACAATATATTCTATTTGTACTTTTCTGTAAATAACAGTACAGAGTAAAAACTACGTATAATGGGCACATATCCATACTTTAAAAAATACATCTATAACAACTTCTTTTATGCATTACATGAAAATAAGGTATTGATTTGTGGCAGCTCTAGTAAAATGACTGTCTAGAAGTTGGGAGAATATTTAACATGAAGTTGAAACTTTTCTTTTGAAAAAACTTCCTTCCTGGTTTAGAACTGAAGTTTATACCATTACTGAAATCACTTAGTCAAGGTAATTATGAAGTGCAAGGTACAATGTATAAAAGTTGAAAATCAAGACAAGGTTCTGAGAACATATACAATTATCTACTCCTAGAAAATAATAAGGAAAAACTACTTGCATATTAGTTCTGTTGGAGAAAAGTTACCAGGTAAGATTGTTATGTATCTTTTATCACATCTCAGACTTTGTTACTGATGCTAAAATTAGAAGACCAACAAATAGTATATTAAAAAAATTTCATTAAGCCCATCTCAGAAACTGAACAAAGAGACTTGGGTTGGAAATGATACTGAGAAGTAATGGGAAGCAAACATAGATTCTGTTCTTCCCCAAAGCTCAAATTACTTACTAAAATTGAGTAAGAGGTTGAGAAGTCATCAGCATATTTTCCTCACTGTTTTTTTCCCTTCCCAAAAGTTTTATATTCTGCCTTTTTGAGAAGAAAGATAGAAAAACATTTAAAAAATAATTCGTCATGAACAAGTGGAGTTTATCCCAAAGATGGTTTCACATTTGAAAATCAAATAATGTAACTTATCAGAGTAATAACTAAAATAGAAAAACCATATGATCACCTTAGAAGATGCCAAAAAAGCATCTGAGAAAATCCAACATCCATTTCTGATGAAAACTCTCAGCAAATGAGAAATTGAAGGGAATTTCCTTGATCTGATAGAGATCATCACAAAAAAAACCCTGCAGCTAACATCAGAATTAATAAGATTTAATGCTTTCCTCCTAAAATCAGGAAGATGACAACGTCTGTTCTTACCACTTCTACTCAACATTGTTTTGAAAGTTCTAGCCAGTGCGATGGGAAAGAAAAAGAAAAGACAGATTGGATAGGGAGTGGTAAAACTGTTTGTTTGCAGATGACATGATTACATAGAAAGACAGATGGAATTTATAAAAATGCTACTAGAATAAGTTAATTTAGTGAGGTTGCAGAATACAAGTTCAGCATAGAAGCTCAGTGGTATTTCTATATCCTAGCAGTGATCAATAGGAATTTCAATGTCATTACAATAACATAAATGTGTGAAATATTTAGGAAATAAATTTGACAAAGAATATGCAAAACCAGTACACTGATAATTACAAAACATTACCGAGATAAATTAAAGATGCATGTATAAATGGAGCAGTATAACTCGTTTATGGGTTAGAAAACAAAATATTGCCAATCTGTCAACTCCCTTATATTAATTTTTAGATTCAATGTAATTCTAATCAGTATTCCAGTAGGCTTTTTTTGGTAGAAACTGATAGGAGTTCTAAAATTCATATGGAAATTCACATGGGAAGGCAGATATAGGTATACAAATACAAACAGATGTGTGTGTGTGCGTGTGTGCGTGTGCATGTAGATATAGATATATGAGAAGGTAGATATGGTCTGGGTCCAATCAAGAGAGGAAATCTGTACAGTAATTCAAACAGAGAAAATATAAAGAATTACTAACTATAACAGGGAATTGGAGCAACCAGGAGTAAAGAGAACTCTACAGGAATAGCAGCTATAAGGAGCAGCTATGCTTTTGAATGCTGAGGCAGAGCACCCGAGAAAAAGCCCCATTCCTTGCCGTGCTGCCACCGCCTCAATAAGGTTGAGATACAGAACTGGACGGCAAACGAAGTGACTGGTGCAGCACTGGTGTAAGCTGCTTGAAATCCACTTTCTAGGCTGCCAAAGGAGCTGTTCATAGAACGTGTCTCACCAGAGGCACTCACCTATGAAAATGCCCGAGGAACGTGGTGGCTCACGCCTGTAATCCCAGCACTTTGGGAGGCCGAGGCGGACGGATCACAAGGTCAGGAGATCGAGACCATACTGGCTAACACGGTCGAAACCCCGTCTCTACTGAAAATACAAAAAATTAGCTGGGCGTGGTGGTGCACGCCTGTAGCCCCAGCTACTCGGGAGTCTAAGGCAGGAGAATCGCTTGAACCCGGGAGGCAGAGGTTGCAGTGAGCTGAGATCGTGCCACTGCGCTCCAGCCTGGGTGACACAGTGAGACTCCTTCTCAAAAAAAAAAAAAAAAAAGAAGATAATGCCCGAGGAAGTATTTCAGGGAGCTTCTGGACACCTGGTAACGCCGGCCCCTAGAAAACCCTGTCTAGTGTACACACTGGACCCCAGAAGGGAAACTCTTTCCTCTGGTAATATCTCTCCGGCGCCCTCTACCGACAAAGCTCAACATGCTGCCAGCTCCAAAGGGAAAATATTTAAAGGGCCTAGGTCCATTTTCATGGAGCAGGCAAAAAATGCATTTGGAGCTGAGAGGTAATAAATCATTAACTAGCACAAATAGATAACAAAGAGGCATAAGGACATTTTAGGGGGAAGTGGTGATGGATATGTTCATTATCTTGACTTAGTGACAGGTATGTACATATGTCAAAACTTATCAAATTGTACAATTAAAAATGTGCCATTTATTATATGTCAAGTCTACCTTAATAAAGCTGTTAAACATGTAACTGGTCGAGCACAGTGGCTCACTCCTGTAATCTCAGCACTTTGGGAGACTGAGGCTGGTGGATGGCTTGAGCTCAGGAGTTGGAGACCAGCCTGGGCAACATGGCAAAACCCCATAAAAAAATACAAAAGTTAGCCAGATGTGGTGGCAGGCACTTGTAGTCCAAGCTATTCAGGAGGCTAAGGCAGGAGGACTGCTTAAGCCTGGGAGGTCAAGGCTGCAGTGACCTGTGTTTGTGCCACTGCACTCCAGCCTGGGTGACAAAGTGAGACCCTGTCTCAAGAAAAAAAAAAAATGTATCTGAAAGTCTTCCACTACTCTCCTAACAGAAGCAATCCTTGAACTGATTAAAGGCTTAAGTGAAAGGCGTTTTGTATCTATATGTGTGTGTGTGTGTGTATATATATATGCATTTATGTATTATTTTTTCATACCAAGAGCAAAATTACTGACCATTGAGGACTCTTCCTCAGGGTGAAATCCCCTAGGGGCTCAACCTTCAGATCCACAGCTCGGGAGCCCCGTTTGGCCGGGGAAGCTCACCTGCATCTGCCTTTTCAGCGGGACCAAGAATTTAAAAACCTCCCTTACCAAAATCCAGCGGCTCTGGACCGGAGGCTGGACTTCCCCGGGGCCAGTCTTAACAGATACTTGGTGTTCATGAGCTCCGGCTGTCTGGCTGCAGCACAGCACTCCTTCCCTTCCTCTCTGGCCATTTCTTGCTTCCTGGCTAATGGAGATCCCTGGACCCTCATTGCTCTCCTTTCTGGGAGGACCTGGTCGATGGCTGCTGGTCATGAGAGGTTTAGTATAATACACCATGTTACCACAGTGTTTGCTACCTTTGCAGTCTTAGAATGTACTGACTGCCCTCCCTTTCTCACTCCTCAGTCTTCTTTATGTTAAATAGAAATTCTGCATTAATTTAATATTTATTGCCTACTGTATGCAAGCATTGTGTTAGCTATGAAGGCTACAACAATGAACAATGCAGACATAGTCTTTGCCTTGATGGTGCTTACCTTTTAGGAGAAACTGCAGAAAACATAAAAACCCCAACTTAGCTGGACTTGTATGATGGTCAAATGGACATAATATGATGATTTTTCTCTCAATATGCCCTGTCATTCTTCAAACCAGAATTACTGTAAGCTCCTCAAGGGCAGGGACTCAGAAACGATGGACTACAGTGATGCCATTTACATATGCACACATGTGCATACAAAATATTCACCTCTTGGGATGACTTTTTGATAGATGAGGGCTTATTAGAGATTGGTTTGATTTTCCCTTAGCTTACTTTAAATTAATCTGTCAAAAGGTAATTAAAATTGTTGTTGTTGATGAAATTTGTAACGGTGGCCTTGAGTCTATACATTATTTTATTTCCCTGCCACTGTCACCACTGCCACAACAAAATGAATTTCAAACTAGATGTTTATTGAAAGTTAGGTAGGGTGTGCTGGAGGTTGGATGGTGAGTTGAGACATGCATTAATTATCCATTAAATCAATCAATAAAACATGCTTTTGAGCATGACTCTGTGCCCAGGACCAGGCTGGTTCTGTAGGGGTGTGGGAGAGCCATGTAAGAATTCCGTTTGTCCTTACAAACCTCAAATTTTTCAATGTGAAATCTAGCCAGCATAGAGCATTTGCTTTGGAATGGTGGTACTAAACCCAAGGCCAAAAGAAAGTCGGAAATGAATCGTGTTTGGGCCTTACAGTCAAAGGACTTTCTGTGGAAGAGCTAAGCTTCATAGGATATTTAGAAAATTGAAAAGTTGAAAGAAGGGTTTGGGGAGAGTGGATATAAGAGAGCAAATGAAGGGCATGATGTGGGATGAGACAGGTGAGCCTATTAACAGTGTCATGGAATTAATCACATGAATTTTTAAAAACTGCAACTTGTATTTTGCATATTCTATAATGTAGTGGCTTCTATTAGTTTGAGAAAATATTTAAAATATGTATAGTGTACTATTTTCTAACTATTAAACCATCAAATTTCATTCTCTTCAAAAAGCGTAGGGCAAATTCTTATTTTCTAAGAATATCATTGTGATAATTACATTGAATTAATTCTTGGCCTTGGAATACATCATGCACCATTTCATCTATTCTGTAGTTTTATTTGGATTCCATATCCAACTCATATTCACTCCCCAAAATACAGAGAACATGCAAACCTGATCTCTTATTTTTAGTAAACTGTCATTTTTTACTACTTCGGAAAAAAGTATATGCATGGGCCTGGAAGAAAATGTTATTTTTATAATCTGACATGGAAACTACAAACTTCTGAGTCCATTTTGTACTGGTTTCAATGGAGCATAACTAATTCATTGCTTTCTGGGCATAGTACACTAGAGAGAAATCTTTCAACGAATAGTGCAATGAGATGGCCCATATTTGTATGGCAAAATATATCTTGAAACAGTTTTAACTTCAAAATAGGAACATCCTTAGCAAATTAGATGCTAAATGTTCCCTAGGTACCATAAAGACATCCCAGATAACTCTACCACACTTTGGTGGAAGTATTTGCACATCATTTTCTGAGTCATTTACTCGTCCCCAAACAAAATGTCCTGTCTTCCTCACACAAAGCATGGGTCTCCTGCCTAGGTCTTTTGGCCTCTGCTTCCCTGGGTGGCAGAACTCCCTCTCTATGCACTGCACTCCCTACTTCTCACACAGCTCGTGCTGGGGAATGACTTCCTCTCGATAGAGGTCTAGGGGCCAGGAACAGAATGTGAATCTGGGTTTACTTTTCGGGAATCAATAAACTGTGCATATTCCATTAAAAAATAAGCACCTTAGAACCTTACCATAACGTTGGGGCCAGTGCTAGGTATTTGACTTATTTTAGAGGAAAGTGACTTGTTACTCATTTTCTTGGGTTTTTCAGTTTCAAAACTCAAAAGCGTTGCCGTGTCCAACGACTTCACATTTCTGAAATCCGATTTTGAAATCTCCTGTCTCAACCATCACGTCCTATTTATCCAGTTTACTGATTCCAGTACTCCACTTCAGAAATTTTCTGACCTCTTTGGGACCCATCACTCCCTGACATGACTAGCGTGTTCCCTCCTTGCCATCCTTCTCATAACCGCACTTTCTCCTTGGCTTGGAGTCCATGGTTCTGCTGTATAATTATCCCTTATAAACACCGTCACTCTTTTCCATCCTCTTCATTTGCCAAAACCTCAACCATGATAAGCTGGGCAGAATAATGGCTACCTAAAGATGCCATGTGCTAATCCCTGAATGTGTGAATATGTCAGATTATATGGCAAAGGGGAGTTAAAGTTGCAGATGGGATGAAGATTGCTAATAGCTAGCCTTGAGATGGAGAGGTTGTCCTGCATTATCCAGGTGGACCCAGTGTAATCTCATGGGAGGTAGAGGAGGGAGAAGCAGAGGTATGGCAGCCATTGCTGGCATTAAAGATGGAAGGGATCAACAAAGCCAAGAGATGAGCTCTAGAAGCTGGAAAAGGCAAATAAATGGATTCTTCCTTAGTGCCTCCAGAAGGAATGCAGCCCTGCTGACTTCTTGAATTTAGCCCAGTGATATCCAGTTTGGATTTCTGACCTGTAGCAAGGTAATCAACTCGTGTTCCCTAAGCCACTAAGTCTGAGCAACAGAAGAGCAATAGAAAACTAATGCCCATGGTTAAATTCAACTATCTACTTACTCTCTGCCAGCATCTACAGAGTTGATTATTGCAAATAGCATACCACCATGCTAGTTGGCCTCACTTCAAATATGGCTACACGTCACAATTGGCCTCTTGACTTTTTCAGACTATCTTATCACACTTCTCCTTCTCTTCCAAGATAATTATTTTACAACTTCTCTTTCCTGAAATCTCCATCACTGCATCTCCTCAATTAATTCTTAGCTAATGCTTCTTACTTTACCGAAAAAACAATAATAAATAATTGGAAAATACCACATGTTCCTGCCATTTTCCTCATCTGTTTCCATTGCTGCACAGGTTCTCTGTCTTCCACATGTTATAGTAGTAGATGAACTGTCCATGAGCCAATTGAAAGCCAATCTCTTCCATTGAGTCCTGGATCCCATCCCTCTTGACTTCTCAGGGGCCTCCCTAATGGCAGTAACACTTAGCAGCTCAGGCAAAATATGCTGAAGTCTTAATTTGACCTTCCCCCAAAATGCCATATCCAAATGCACTGGTAATTCCTGTTGTCTCTACACCATAAATGCCGTGAGTCCAATACTTCTGTCATCTAGAGATGAGACTGCTACAGTTTGGTCCAGTTCTTCTTCATCTCTCACCCGATTGGATGCAATGACCTTTCTATCTTCACTCTCCACTGTTCTATGGCCTTAGTAATTTTTTTCTAAAGTGTAGATTAAACTATTTCTTCACCCATAATCTTCAAAATTCTCTCCACTGCAACCAGTAAAAAATCCAGATTCTAGCACACGCTATGAAAATATATGTAACTGGACACCTGTTTACTCCAGCCTCATTACAACTTTTCCCTTCATTTACTCCAGTCATGCTGGCCCCCTTTCTCTCCCTCACATTAAATAGTCTTGTTTCTACCCGGGACAGTTGTATTTGCTATTCCTTCTCTTGGAATGATCTTCTTCTCCTTCAATGGATGGCTGCCTTCTTTGCATTGATGTCTCAATTCAAGAGTCACCTCTTTTAAGAAGACTTCATTAATGCTAGCCAAGTAAGCCTAAAGTTGCTCTATTAAATTACTCATAGCATATATCAGTATCCAAACTCTCATGGATCCATTAACTAAAACATCATCAATTTATTGTCGGCCTGTGCCCACGAGAATGCCTGGCATATAGTCTTTCAATAATTTTTTTAATGACTGACTTTTATGCTAGTCTATAAGTTAACACTCCAGAGTTAACTTGGTTGAAGAAAGATTTGGGCAAGATAACTGTCAAAGTCTTTTTTTATGTGATCATTTACTTGTCCTTGGAAGTACTATGAAAGTATGAAAGTAGGATGCCTGTGTATCATTCCATTGTTATCGTTAGAAATAAGGCTGGCCAGCTGCAGTACCTACCCATCTTTCTGTGTTTCTACTTTGATTCTATGACAGGACTAGTGACAGCAATGATTACCTCAAACGAATAGTTTATACTTAACTGAGCATGCTTATATTTTAATTTTTCTTCTGCCATTACAATGACAAGCTGTGGGCTTTCTCTGCATATGTCACATGTGCATTGCTTTGGTTTCTGAGACTAAAATGGAATAACCTGGGTGGTGGAAACAATGTATAGTTCTTTACATTACTATAGTGCCAAACATGCAGCAGGTTCTCTATGACTAGTTTGATTCACTGATGGATTTTCTATGGAGTCACGAATACTTCTTGCCTCACTGAGGCCTTCCTTTCCTTCATGGCTACAATACACTCACCTTCTACTTTATCCATTGTGCTGTTACTTTTAAGTGATAGCAGAAGTGGGGGAATAATCCCTCCCATTCTGATTTACAAAATAGGATGTTACTAAAGTTTTCTTGATGGTAATGACATAAGAACTCTTAGAACTTTTCAACAGAGTCTTAGCTACTGAAGATCCAATAGGATCATATAATTATGTGATCTCTTACAGCATGATTTGCAAAAACAGGACTGCTGGGAAGCCTCAGTCATTGGCAATATAAAGTCACACATTTTTCCTATGTACAAAACTGCTCTTTAAAATCTGATTATGTGCAGATATTAGGTCTATTTTGTTATTATTATACATATGTTTTTATGATTGGCACAATATTCATGTTTTGAGTTTTCCTTTCTTGACTAAATTAATCATAGTACAATATATAAATGAAGCAATTGATATTACTGAGAGGACAAAAATGCTTAAAGAAAATGCTGCAGTTGAAACTGCAAGTTACTTTTTTTAAAGATCTTATTGATCAGTTGCTTTATTGTAATTTAGACTCAGCCATAGGAAAATATACTCTTTTTGTGTTAAAAGGTTATGTGAACACAAATGTCATTTGAATTCATTAATTCAGTCAGCAAATCACCTTTGATATTATCCTCACAAGCTTTATAAATGCAAAGACAGTGTTCATATGGTTCAGTATTTTTTCTGCAGTGAGCCAGAGTCCTGGTCCCAAAATCAAGTGCATTAATGCTATGTACAATGTGGAATCTCAGTAATTACCAGTTGGCAAATTATGAGGACAATAAAACTTATATGAGGATATATTTTATTTTTTATGCCATCCCAAGTATTTCTCTCTCACATGAAAAAGGCATGAAAGTAACACGTGAATTTTAGAGTGGTTAATGGTAGTTGAAGGGTATGTTCATTTTCCTGAAGATAATTTTTTTAAAATTCTGACTTTCTAAGAAAACTGTAAAAGTCTCTCATAGACGCATTAACAAACAAGAAACAATGACATTTATTTGAAGTTGGGGAATAAGTCTTTGCAATAAGTATGTATAGCATGAAGTTAGCAGTCTCAGAACCTTTTGGCTAAATTACATGAGTCTCTGTCTCTTAGAAAGCTAACCAAGTCTCTATTAGCTTGGTCTAGTCCTGCTATAAAGAAAAGAGTAATGTCATATATCTGTCCTATCATTATAATAATGATATAGTGTTAACCTCTTATGGAAGGGGAAAGAAGTGTAGATGCTAGATTGAATCCCACTGGCCCTAAAATCTTGCTCTTTCTCTCATACACAATCCCTCCGCAAATGCAAAAAGCATGGGCTGTGATCTTTCCCCACATTATTTCAAATGTCCAGAAAGACACTAAATAAAATCAGAAGTTGAACTATTTGAAGGAAGTTCTCTTTCCTTTTATTTTTTGTTTGAAATCCTGTTTAGCATTGAAGCAGGCTTCTGTGATTGACGGTGGTAAATGACACATAGGGTTCGATAGAGTTCTGTGGTGAAGGGTAAGTATTTTAGTGTCTCTGTGACCTGATCCAAAGGCTATTCCTAGCAGTTTGTCATTTAGTACAGAGAAGGTTAGTGAGGTCATGTTGATATATGATCTTTTATGCCCTGAACTTATCACTGCAGTCAAACTGGCCCTATAATTCTCATTAACAATGAGCAGTTATTTTTTGACACTAAAGAATAAAATAAAACAATTTTTTTTGCCCTATTCTCCAAACTACAATATAAAGAAAAGGCACCGCTTGAAGTTTAAAGTATTCCACTAGAGAAATTTAGGGTATCTTTATTTTTACTCATAGGAGTAAAAAGGCTTTAGTGTTCTCAGAAGAAAACCAAATGAGATCACACTAATGAGATTGCTGGTAAGAACTGTCCAAATGTGAACATCACCATGATAAATATCTGTTTTTAGTGGAGAATGAGATTACCTTTAAAGATATTCTAGCATCTCAGCATATATTCCAAAAGGAATAAAATTCTCTAAAGGAAGAAAATGCCAAAGAGATGGGAAGGCAATGTGGGATGGGGGAAAGAAATGCCAGCCTAAGAATTAGGAGATCCCGGTTCTAGTTTGCCTACGTTATGGGCTAAATGATGTGCAGCAAAGACCATAACCTCTCCTTACCTGGTCTTTTCTTGCTTGGATTTTACTAACAACCTGGAGTGTTTTTGAGTCAGCTGACACATTTACTAGGTCTCCAAATCCATTTACCCCACAGACCTTTCTATTTTTATAAGTTTCAGCAGCATCTCCAAGAGCATTAAGAATAAAGTTAAATTTCTTAGCAGGCCATAGAGGTCTTTCAAGGTTTAACCCTTGCTTACTTCTTACATTGCCCATCACCTTCCACTTCCCACCTCCTTCCCCATCCTCTTGCTGTCCAGAACTAATAGAGCTTCTGCCCTAACAGCTGGATCTCCATTTTCCCCCACCACTGACCCAAATCTTACTTAATGAGTTTAAGTAATGACTTACTTCACCTTAATTGCTGCCCTTCCTTTTGGGTTTGGTGCCATTCTTTGTTACATTTTAGCACTTACTGTATTATAATAATCTGTTTACGTATTTGTTCTCCCACTCCCTTCATCCATTAGACTTAACGCTTTTTGGCAAAGGGTAGTAAATGAATAATGAATGCATGAAAATCAACTTTTCTTATTCCTATTATTATAGGGGAAGGGGTGATGGAGTTGAGTCATTGGCTAATACCATTATCAAGAAATCAAATCATCATTTTTACCAGGAATTCAAAATACTTCCCCCTCCCCATTCCAGCTGAATGCTCTGGTGGAAAATAACTAACTAATTAACTGAATTAATTTTAATTCATTAGAATACTAAAATTAATCTTGAAGAAATAGTTCATTTCTTTTACTTTCTAGGCAAAAGATCTTGAATTTGACTTCAAATAATAAGTTCCTTTGGGCTAATTTTTCATTCAACCCTGTCTTGGTTCCAACCGATCATGGTTTATAGCTGGACGTCACTTATCTCTACTAGAAAACACAGATGTAGCCTGGAATAATGGAACAAATATAACTCCACGCAAAATCAGAAAATATGGGTTTGAGTTTGTCATTTCTTAGTGTGGTGACATTGGACAACATACTGAATCTTTTGAACCTCGGTCTTCTATTCTGTAAATTAGAGTAATATCCAGCTTACAAAGTTATGGCAAGTCTCAAGTAAGATGATGCATGATGTGAAAGCACTTCAGAAAGTTAAATGCTAAACAAGTATGCTATTACTCTAACCCTAAACCCAAAGTGTCAGTATTGTTTATAAATTGGCTATCCTAACTTCTTCCTAGTGATACTATACTAGGCAAAAAAGACCAATTTGAATTTTATCTCCTCTGCCAAGTAAAAAGAAACCAGAAAAATGCCTAAAGAAAGCAGGAAGATCAGTGCATCAAGCAGGCCAGATGTAATCCACAACGTAGATAACTGACTTAGGCTAATTGGGAATTCAGAAATAGACATCTCTGCCCTGTATAACTACCCCTTCCCTCAAATATTTCACTCCCTACCCAGACATCTACCTCTAGGAGTGGCACTGTGGGCAACATAGGGAATTCAGAGTTCATCAAATGTCTCTATAGTGTCTCATATTCTGAAAATGCTTTTGCAATCAATTCTATATATTATGCTTCACAAGGACTTAGAGAAGTATGTTAATATTATCCTTGGATCAGAAAAAGAAGACAGCTAGCAATTAAGTGATTTGCCTCAGGTCATAAAGGGAATTAATGCTGATACTAACATTCAAAGAGGCCTTCTTTGCATGGCAAGGAGAACTCCTTTATTTCTCCAGTTGTAAATTATCCATATTATGACCAGATTTACCAGTCCTCAAGGCAGATGACCTTGAGGTACCATTGAGACTCTGAGGGAGCATGTATGGACACCTATACTATTATTGCCAGCTTAGCCATTTCCACATAAGTCATAGCTAGGTGTAATTTTCAGTGGAAAAACAATGGCATATAGAAAGGAGCCATTGATCTATAGTCAGGCAGGTAATACAGAGAAGAGACACAAGGGCAAATCTGTGTTTTGTCTTTAAGAGTTTGATGTTCTTTCCTGGACACCAGTGATTCTCAAACACTTTATGTATTTCTTAAGGATGGGAGTTAACTGCATTATAAACAATCTATATATAAGAAAGCAATCATATGGTGTTATTACTATTATTTACCATTATCTTGGCTACTGGTTCTCATTTCTCTACTCAAGAATATATAGTGAACAAATTAAATAAATTTGAAAGTTTAAAACATGGAAGTAAACATGAGCTCCCACAGGTTAGACAGGCCTCATGACCAAAATGAATTGATAGAAAGGTATATGTCTCAGTCATTAATCTCTTCACAAGATGGTTTACAGTTCTTCTTTCCGACAGGTGGTAGGAGAATATCTCTCCATCACCTTTAGAAGACAGGAGTAGAATAGGACTATTCTGACCAATAAAACATGAGCAGAAATGGCACATGTTACCTCTAGGTGAGAGTTTTAACAGTTAGTGTGAAATGTGGGTCTCTTTTCTCTCTGCCACCATGTCTAGTGTCTGGGAATGCTCCAGATAGTGGCTGTTCTCTTTGTCTGGTCCTGGACGAAGGCCAAGGGGAACACAGGAGTACCCAAGCCATGATGGATACATAGCTTGAGAAAGAGAAAACATATATTTTAAATCACTTAAATTGGAGGGTTGTTTGTAATCAAAGCATAACATGTACTGTTCCTATGAGAAAATTCACCTGATTCAAAAACAGCAAAGGCACTAAAGGAGTAAGAATAGCAAAGCTTAAGAAGAGGCAAACAGTGAATGGATGTCCACAAACCTAAAGGGAAAAGTAGAACACAAAGTGTCTGAGGGACGATAAACAAGGCAGTAGAGAAGTTATTTCATTGGAGTGAGTGAGCCAAAGTCTTTCCTTACACGGATGGCAACACTGGCATGGTGGTTAGACCACCACTGGGAGACTTCATCCATTTGATAGATGTCAGAACTTTTGTTCTGATAAAATGGCAGAATCTGATAAATTCTTGACTTCCAGAAAATAATGTGACATTTCTTTTAAAACCAACAATGTGGTCTTTCAAAAGTTGGGGAGGCAGTGAGGGGGATTGCAAATTGAAATTAAACTTTCTCAATAAGGAAGAACTGCGTAATGTTAAGGACGACATGAAAAACCTAGGAGATTAAGTAGCAACCAACATAGGGAGAGCACTGCACACAGAACTGGACTCCAGCTTTTAGAGAAGTGAACATGAAAGATTTATAGAAGAGATATTTGTGATATCATAATTATACATTTTAAAAGGGTTTGGAACTCTGGCAGG
The DNA here is from genome assembly GCF_024542745.1 of Macaca thibetana thibetana. Taxonomy (NCBI): domain Eukaryota; kingdom Metazoa; phylum Chordata; class Mammalia; order Primates; family Cercopithecidae; genus Macaca; species Macaca thibetana. Next base: position 151,103,422 of record NC_065581.1, on the reverse strand, counting down.
ATGGGAAGATTTAGTATATTCGATTACAATAAAGTCACAAATAATCCTGATTAGGAGCCCTCAATCTTTGCAGTATACTATATGCTTCACCAATTCATTCAACAAATGTTTATCAAGTAACTACTGGGAGTTAGAAATCATGTCAAAATGGTGGGGCTCAAAGAGGACATCAGTTCTGCCCTCAGGAAATTTACAGTAAAGCAAGAGAGACAAACAATAAAGAAGTAATCCCAGCACTTTGGCAGGCCGAGGTGGGCGGATCACAAGGTCAGGAGTTCGAGACCAGCCTGGCTAACATGGTGAAACCCCGTCTCTACTGAAAATATAAAAATTAGCCAGGTTTGGTGACATGTGCCTATAATCCCAGCTACTCAGGAGGTTGAGGCAGGAGAAGCACTTGAACGCAGGAGGCAGAGGTTGTAGTGACCACCACTGCTCTAGCCTGGGTGATAGAGTGAGACGCTGTCTCAAAACAAAACAAAACAAAACAAAACAGAAAACAACAAAAAAACCCAAACAAACAATAAACAGATAAGCCCCCGGTAGCATTTATTAAATATTTAGTATTCGTTAGTGATTATGACTGTGCCTTTACCTAATTTTTTCCCCTAACTATAAGCCTGCTAGATAGGAGTAAACGGGAGAAACGGAGGCACAGAGAAACGAAGTAATTTAGCCCTACATTTATACAGTAATTGTCCAAACTATGACAGGAAGTCAATCTTCTATGATTTCAATGTCTGTATTCTTTCAACCATACTTTGATGCCTTTCATATCTAACTTTGAGATTCTATATACTGTTTTTACATTTTAAAAATGTGTGTGTGTGTGTGTGTGTGTAAAATGAACAATAGATTTATCTCACAGACAAAAAATACTTCTTTATGTGATTATTTTGTTCTTTTTTTCAGTTCAACTGGAAAATAGTTACAGAAAATCAGGGGACATTAATGGTTTATAGGCTATGATTTGAGAACCTTTCTAGTAGTCACATGTAAGATATAAAGTTGCTTTTCAACAAAGAGTCTAAAAATATTTAATGGAGAAAAACGGATACTCTTAGGGAAGAATGACAAAATCCTCTCTAAAAATACAAGCGACCAAATTGGTTTTACAAATTTATAGGTGAGGTTAGACATTTTCTTATTTTTAAGAGGATTTTGTTCTTTTTCTTCAGGGCTTGAATTCCACGAATTAAAAAGGGAGGTCTTACATATTTCTTTTTTCAGAAGTCCCAGTAATGTACACCTATAATTGGAGGAATTTTGGCATCTGAGAATATAACTCAGCATTTATTATAAGCCAAACAGCTAAATTGATTTTAGCATTCTGGAAGAATAATTGCACCTTTGGTGCTGAATTGCTTCCCTATGAGCATTGAGCCAAATATTAATGTACATTTGAAAGGAAACGAAAAACGTTCAAACTCTAATGTACCTCAGGCCTATAAATCGGAATCCAGTCACTTTAAATTAAGTTGGATTTCTTGAAGCAAAACTACTTTTATTATTTTTATATTACTGTTCTGACCCACAGTTTATACACCACATAACAGTGTTCTAAGCTTTTCAAATACAATAGAAATCTCCATGTGGGAGGTTTCTGTGATATTGCTCGCTCCACCTAACACAAGCAACCAGCCCAGTGTCAACTCATCTCCTAGGACATCCAAAAGACATGTGATATTCATTCTACTCAGAGTTCTTTCTGTAACTCAGTGCATCAAGGACAAATTTACTGCCTGTTAATTATTTTACATTTTTTTTTGCATTACAGAAAAATTTAAATTTCTAAATAAGCAAAAAAAGGAAAAATGTATAATCTAATTACCTAACAAAAAAATTGGTAATATCTTGGTTTGTGACTTTCCAAACCCTTTTCTTCGTAGATAAATAAAATTTTATTTTTACAAAAAATACAATACTAATATTTATTATTTTTTTACTTAATCACAGGTTAAAATAATATCTACAAATAATTTAACACAGATGTATAGTATTAGTGTATGGCTCTCCCATATATTTTAAAAACCAACCACTATATTTGAATATTTGTCTCCAATATTTGGTTATTATCACATCATTCCTTAGCATATCTGTCATAAAACAAGTTGAATGTTTATTTTTATTTATTTATCTGTACAATTGTTTATTTTTTGCAAATGTTAAAAATAACATTTTAGAGGTGGGAATACAATTTTGGGTGATAAGGAGTTAATGAATATTAGATCTTAGTTCTGACAGTGCGTCCTACCTTCTTCCTGCTGGAAGTCCTGTCCCAGGCCCCACCTGGGTGCTAGATGCCAGGGGCTTCTACCTTCTACACCCTTGCTTCGCTCCTTGTTGAGACTGGGGCTCTTCCCTGACCCAGTCCAGACATCACCACCTGTCCCTGGGGATGAACCTGTCTTGCATAACACTTGAAGGGAAGGTCCAGCCGCGATTGTCTGTCACTCTTCTTAGCCAGTCTTGCTAAGCTGACAGTTTCCAGAATGTGTGATGAGCCCTTAAAATCATGCTTTGCTACCTGGAGCCCTTAGGAGCCACTCTGCAGGATACCCATACCATCCTTCGAGGCTGACCTTTGGGGGCTGTGAGTAAACATTTCATCATTCACATAAGCATTCATTCATTCACCTATCACACAATTTAGTGAGATCGTACTTTTCATTAGATTTTGTCTGGGTTTGGAGATACAAGTGTGTATAACATAAACTCTATCTTCATGGAGTGGGTCTAACTTTCAGAAATCCCAGGGAATTCTCAGCCAAGAGAGAAGGCATTTATGGCATCCAGTTAGAAAATCTCTGGAATTCATTTTCAATAGAGTGGTAGATGACATTTAGTTTGGAGCAATTGTGGCATTAGGTATTTTTATTTCAATGATATTCCCTCTTACATTCACGGAAATCCTTGTTAACTCAAGGTTGGAAGAGAATAATGCACCTAGGATGTGAAACCCACCCTTCTGTTAACATAGGTTACAAATACACTGAAATACATAGAACCAACTATGCCTCCACCACGTCCACCTTCCCTACCTTGGAGGAGTGTGTATGTTATAGGTAAAGTGTGGGGACAGAAGCAAGGAACACGGGATGACTTGTGGGTCATAACATTATTGTGATTTAAACAAGATTGTAACATTGGATACTCTGAACTTCCAATCCGCAGCATTATTTATTTTTGGATACTGAATCATTAAGCCAATGAAAACTTTTCTCTTATTTCAATGTCAAGTGTATATACAGATTATTAATTTTTTTTTTTTAATATTAGATGGAGTTTCACTCTTGTTGCCCAGGCTGGAGTGCAATGGCACAATCTCAGCTCACTGCAACCTCTGCCTCCTGGGTTCAAGCGATTCTCCTGCCTCAGCCCCAATTACAGGCATGTAGCCACCACACCAGGCTAATTTTGTATTTTTAGTAGAGACAGGGGTTTCTCCATGTTGGTCAGGCTGGTCTCAAACTCCTGACCTCAGGTGATCCGCCCACCTCGACCTCCCAAAGTGCTGGGATTACAGGTGTGAGCGATCGCGCCCGGCCACACAGATTGTTTTTACACTACCCAGGCTCAACACTCTAAGTTGGAAGAGACCTCAAATATCTTCTAGCCCAAGACATTCATTGTAGAAATGAGAAAACTAAGCCAACATTACATGGCTTGAAGTTTTCCCACTTCAGAATTTGAATGTCCAAAAGCAATTAAGAGTTATTTCTGACTGAAAACTGAACAGAATAAGGTAATACCCTAAAGGATAATTCTTCAAAAAGTATCAAGAAAATAAAAATAAAAATGAATAATTGTCCAATTAAATAAAATCCCAACTTTTAAGCCAGACATTCAAGGTCCATTTCTTGTCCTTCCTAACATAAGGTCTCCTCTCCAGCCAAGTCACTTTTTGAATGAAAGCATACAGATCCATGATCCCGTTCAGCCTGCTAATCCACGACTCGACCTGCTTCACGCCTAGTTCAGAAATTCAGTCTGCCTTCCAGACAAGTAGGTCCTATAGCTATGGATCTTTGGCTAACATGTACTCTGTATGGAACACATATTCATTTGCATGTACAAACGTTACTTTGGAAATTTAATAATTCTTTGCATATGATGGTATGTGGTAACTCCAAGACATTTTTTTTTTATTCCAAGATTTTACAACCCTGTGAACTTCTCAGGATGCACTAGGGAGGAGAATTCACTGTTGCTCTATATATTTCTTTATTCAAGAATTATATAAGGATACCAGCTCTCTCACTGATCTTTACCATGATCATTATCACATCCACTCTCTAAGGCTGAGGTCAAAGCTGGCAGTGCCTTCAACATCTCCCTTTGCCATGCCTGCCTTTTTGTCCAGCTCTTGCTGTGACTGACAACCACCATGGACCTGATACCTTAGACCCCTGTTTTTCCTGATGTTGCACTAAACTACTGGGCTGAAAACCCCATACAATCCCAGCTCCTGAGTCCCAACCCAAGTCACACGTGCCCTGGACCTCAGAGGGAATATGAAACCCTGGAATGCAGGGTGTGCCAAGGATGCGTATTGGCCAGACTGAAACTCCTAACGCTTATCAATTCCTTTCATTCTTCTCAGTCTACAGCTTCTTATTCTACAAGGGCTTCAACTGACCATACCCATTCCCTGGCACCCAACCACATATGTGACTAAAATAATACAGGAGGTTTTTGTGTTTTGCTTTTGTTTTTGCCTGTATCAAACAGATTATTAATACTTTTCCATTACTATGGTTCAGTTTTTTGGTAAGCAGCTCTGTCCATGATTAGCTTTTTTTTTTTTTTTTTTTTTAAAATCTAATGGGACCAGCTAATGAAAACAAACCTTGATAATCAGAGAAAAAAATAATACACAAAGGATTTAACATTATTATCCTGCTTTCTTGGTCCATGAGACAATGTAACTGAAATCTATCTTTTAGATCATATTATTAACAATCAGCTATCGATTTTCAGGTTTACGTTGTTTCGGGTCATTTGTTGTATTTCTCTCCAGAACATTGCTAGATGGTAGCAAAGAAAATATCCTATAAAATGAGCAAGTAAGATGCAATGTTTCAAAGCTTGACCCATGGGGTGAGTCTAGTTGTGTGGCACAAACAATATACCTGGGTGGCTACCTTTGCTGGAAATCTCTTAAGAAAAGCAGCCAGGATATAAGTTTATATATCTTGGGTTGTCATTAAACTCAGTCTGGGGAAAGCAAATAAAATATAATTGATTTTTTTTCTCTGGAAGATGCGATTTTCCACTGAAATATGTAAAATAAAATATGTTCAATAAATTAAATGATTTTTTAAAAAATACAAAACACTTATGAAGTTGAAATATTTTTAGAAAGAATTACAACTTGAGCTTTCTAGCATCACATATCCAGGGCAATCTAACACATGCCTTTCAATTAGGAAAAGCATATACAACTTAAAAACTTTTATGTTTTTCAGTAGAAATTTCTCTACTGAGGCTTAAAATTCAAAAGGTGCATTCTGAAAGTCACTTAAAAATGTCTGAATATTCTGAGAAAATTATTTGTAAAATGTAGGGCAATATATCAAAAATAGTCATAAATATCTAAAACTATTTTGGTTCAGCAAAAGAGTCATTGAATTCTAGTAAACTAGTTTTCTAAAGTTGTATCTTTTTAATGAAGGTTGTTAAATATTCAGGAGGATCAAAAGGCATTCTATTTCCAGCATCATCTACATCAAAAGGCAGTTCTTAAGAAATTGGTAATTAGGTAGAGTTTTATTCCAATAACAGAGCTTTATATCACATATTCCTATTTAAGGCACTGAGACAACAAACAGCATAACTAGGACCCTAAGTTGAACCCCACCTGATTAATCGATACCCACTGTGCAGGGAGAGCACTTCGTTGAGGCAAAGCTGAAATCATTGCACAGCGTCTCAAATATATCAACTTGATGATTACCTGACTAGCCTTTCCTGCTGACTTCTTGTCAACACGTGAAAGCCCATTTGGCATTGTTTGACTCTGCTCTAAAATGCAGAAATAGGCAGATCACCCAGGCTCTCTTTTGAAGTGAAATACATGCAGCCTGGAAGCTGACAGGCAGTATTACAGGGAACTAGGAAACAAAACCCTCAGAGACCGCTCAGAAAAATACCTATAGGAGGCCATTAAGACAACAAAGCTCTTGAGGTAAAATTCTATCTAAGAAGCTTTAATCAAAGAGCAGTGTGAATCTTATATTCTTGTTCTTTCTTCAGCATGATTAATATCATCAGTTCCTTAGGGCGCTCAGTAAGAAACAACATTTCAAAAATACTCCCTGGATAGACCAAGAAAAAACTGCCAAATACACATTCTACACAAGCAAAGTATTCATTGTAGAGGGAGATGTTTTTTAAAAAGAGTAAAAATAAAAAAAACAGAGAGGTCTTTATAAGTTTTTTTTTTATAGCTAGTCATTCACAAATAGTAATTCAAGCCAGCTCCAGACACACTTATACACGAAGTCCAACCTGACTCCTTTTCCCAGCCACTTGCCTCAAGGTGTCCCAACTTTTCATCTCCCTTGTTCAGCATCTTATTGGAAGAAAGTCTGGTAAGAGTTGGTATGGAAAAGCACTATCTATACACATATGCAGATTTCAGATTAAGAAATAGGATCCTCCAGCTATGTGCTATGTAACTTTGAAGAAGTTACTTAAGTATTCTTGGGCCAGTTTATTCATTTGTTACATGGGGATAATAATGCTGAGCTCAAAAGATGATTTTGAGAATGAAGTGAGGTATCTAATGTATGTAGGAACAGGTTCAATAAGTGGCTGTTGTTTTTGTTGCTATAAACTGATTCCCCCTGGGTGAATCTGCTGTCGCTGCAACTCATCCGTAGGATATTTCCATTTTAAAGGGGTTTCTAGAGGATTGGAGAACTCTCAGGACCAAAAGATGTCAATTTAATTCAGGCATTTCAGGCACCCTGCTGGGCTGGTGGGTGAGTTAATTTCTGTCATGGGAGCCTTCCTTGTACCTTTCAAACAGATGCACAGGAAGCCATGAGCAGTGAATCTGGATCAGAGGAATTAGGTTCAAATGATGGTTTTACTACTTGCCAAGTGTGTGAACCTTAAGCACATTACTACTTAATCCTTCATGGTCTAGGCTTTCACATAGATAAGGTGGGGATAACGATATATAAGAGGTCATTGTAAGACATATAAGAGGTTAATAAGAGGGTTACATGACACAAAGCATAAAAATGACATCTTTTAGTCCTGCGAGTTCTCCAATCCTCTGAAAACCTCTTTAAAATAGAAATACCCTCACACCTGTAACCCCAGCACTTTGGGAAGACAAGGTGGGCTGATCATTTGAGGTCAGGAGTTTGAGACCAGCCTGGCCAATACGGTGAAACCCCGTCTTTATTAAAAACAAAATAAAAAACCAAATTCCTCCATTATTGGAAGAAAATTCTACTTAATTACCAATTTTTTAGGAATTGCCTTTGATGTAGATGATGCTGGAAACAGGCATGAAAATGAGTACCGTCAATGGTCAGTGTTATACAAGTGTAAATTATTACCATGATCCACTCCTTGCCCTTGTCATAGAACATGCCCCAAGAGTGATACAAATTTTTACCATTGAGAAACAAATAGTAACCTAACTGGTCAAGAATAAACCAGAGAAGGAAAGAAAATACACACACATTTAACCCAAAACAATTTTGATTCCAAATTTGGGCATTTCAGCATTCATATGGCTAGCAGAGTTTGAGAACTATCAAAATTACCTGGGCAAATAACAACAGATACAAGTCATAAAAGGGGTGAATCTTAAGGCACTACGCCTACTGAAAGAAGCCAGGCATACAAGTGTCCATCAAGAGATGAATTAATCAACAAAATGTAATCTATACATACAAATGAAATATTAATTCAGCCTTAAAAAAGAAGGAAATTCTGACACATGCTACAACATGGATGAACCTTGAATACATTATACTAAGTGAAATCAATCAGTCAAAAAGGACAAATATATATATATATATAGAGAGAGAGAGAGAGAGAGAGACTTATATATATAGACATATATAGAGAGAGACTTATATATGGAGAAATTTATATATATATGTATAAAATAAATATATATGTGTGTGTGTATATATATGTACATATAGCCTGCTGTCCTCTCTCTAACACAACTATACAGCTTACTGAAAAAGGAAAAAGTAAAAGACAATCACTTGGGATGCTCTATGAAAACGTGGATTTTCAGACTATACCCTGAACTTACTAAATCAGTATCTCTTGGAGAAAGACCTGAGCCTCTGTAGTTTTAAAGAGCTCTTCCAGATAATTCTGATATGTACCTCTGGTTAACCACTGAAAAGTTTCTGTGATCACATCTTAATCTACTTAACTAATTGAAATTTTAAGAATTTTTAACACTTTCAATTTTGTATGCTGCATTTTTGTTCCATGTTCTGATTATTTTATGTAAATACTAATCTTTTTTAAAGGTGGCAAAATTGCACCAAAAAAAAAAAAAAAAAAGTGAGGCAGAGAAACATAGTGCAACCATGTAAATATTTAGAATTTTGGTTATTACTTATGTAACTAATGTTGATTGTGTGCATACACGTCAGGAACTTTTCCAAGGCCTGGGGATATATTCAGAGATGAGCAAGCCAGACAAAGTCCCTGCCTTCACGAATCTTACACACTAGTAGAAAGGATCTCAGAGAAATATTGATGATGTGTAAGCAGGCTTTCATTGAAAAATAAACACTACTCAATAAGCACACATTAGAGTCTAAGAGATTTAAAAAAGTAAAACAAATCAAAACAAAATAAACCTGTAGATTTTACAACTTGTATTTTCATCTTGTAATTTAATTGAGACTACTGAACCAGCTCAGGAGCATGTCAGGTGATTAAGACAACTGCTGAGAGTAAAAAGTACAGAAAAAGAAAGTAAGCAACTAGCTCCAATCTTGTGTGAATGTCAATGAATACATCTGGCTCCTTATAGCTCTCAGTGTTGCTCTTTGAACCCTTAGTTGTTAAAAATATTAGGCAGACACATATGTTTTGCAGTGAAGAAAAACTGTTGCTAAGGCTTTGTCATTGTAGAAAAAGCTGCCAATAAATTCTCTTTGTTTTTCCATAATGCGCAAGTCAAACTCCAGGAAAAGAAAAAGCCAAGTTTCTGGATTGTTTCTTTGTCCATTTGTCAAACATTTATTAAACAGAGACTGTAATAGTATCTACCTCATAGATGTTGTGAGTGAGAAGTGAGAATACAAATCCTTTAGCCCAATGCTTGGTACATAAAATGCTCTTAGTAAATATTAACATCATTGGCATATTGGTCTGATCACTGGCCAGGCATCTTTCTTTCCAGGAGGTGGAGATGCAGAGACAATTGAGACACACACCTTCAACAAGAATCTTAATATAACATCTAGCAGAGGGTGGGATGCCAAACAAATAAAGCATTATGCTTGCTATTGTAAGGAGAGTTCAGTAACATCACCGAAAAGTTCTCTGGGGGGTAGAGAAGAGAGAAAGGAAGGTTAGGTGAGCTATTAAGGAGAAAGTTTTGCTAGTATTTTTTATGTAATTGCAATTGTGCAAAGATACTTTCAGAAAAAATGTTTTCTGCCACCTTTGTGAAAAGTCGTTATGATAATGTTGACTTCAAAGATTTTGTATAAAACTCAAATATATAGGATAATTCTTACGGATACTAAAGGCTCATATTATTAGATTTGGAGTTTAGATCTGTGATAGAATTAAAGCTGGTTTTAAAGAGTGTGCTATTTTGGGATAAAGAGGAGAATCAGACAAGTTTCAGCTGTAAACAGTATTAGAAATCATGTAATCTACACCTTCATCTAGATAAGAAAATTGAGGAGCACATGGGGTAAGTGAAAATACAAACAAAGGTTCCATCTCAATGAAACGAAGTATGTACGTAACAAGCCACATCTATTTGTTCTGTGTTGTCCAGTATGGTAACCACTAGCCATATTTAGCTATTTAAATTTAAAGTAATTACAATTAAATAAAAATTTTTAAAATTAATTCCCTGGTTAAACTAATGACCTTTCAGCTCTTTAATGTGACCAGCACCTCCCTTATCAAGCACCACATACATAGAACATTTTCATCATCCTAAAACATTCTATTGAGTTGCACTGTGTTAGTTTTACAATGAGAGAGAAAAGTAACTTTCAGTCACTACTGAAAGCATTTCACAATGAATAAAAAGCTTGTTTAATGTTGTTACCAAATTTTTCAAATGTACTTCTCAAGTTACCTATGCAATTGCTAGTTTATAGAAAAATCTGGGGTGGGAGATGGTGGCTCATGCCTGTAATCCCAGTGCTTTGGAAGGCCAAGGCAGGAGGATTGCTTGAAGCCAGGAGTTTGAGATCAGCCTGGGCAATATAGAGACCCTGTTGTTACATTTTTTTTTTGTCTGAGACGGAGCCTCGCTATGTCGCCCATGCTGGAGTGCAATGGCGCAGTCTCGGCTCCCTGCAAGCTCCTGCCTCAGCTTCCTGTGTAGCTGGGATTACAGGCACCCACCACCACGCCTGGCTAATTTTTTGCATTCTTAGTAGAGATGGGGTTTCACCATGTTAGCCAGGATGGTCTCAATCTCCTGACCCTGTGATCCACCTGCTTCGGCCTCCCAAAGTGCTGGGATTACAGGTGTGAGCCACCGCACCCAGACATATTACAAAAAAAATTTAAAAATTAGCTGACCATGGTGGTGCACCCCTGTAGTCCCAGCTACTCAGGAGGTTGAGGCAGGGAGGTTTGCTTAAATCCAGGAACTCAAGGCTGCAGTGAACTACGATCATGCCACTGCACTCCGGCTTGTGCAACAGATCAAGATCCTGTCCCTAAAAAATAAATAAATAGAAAAAATCTAACTTTGCACTCAAATGTTTCACATTAAAAATCAGGCGAGCATCACCACTGAATGCCTAACTTTGCAGATGCATCAAAGTTGCGAGAGTAATTTTTGGAAATGGAGGTGGAAACCATTTTAATGTTCCAATTGTCATACATTTCAGGAGCAATCTAATGCAAATATCTACTACAGATTATCAAAAGGAAAAAAAAGGAGGTAAGTGAAATTTAAGTAGACCATATTTCAGGAGAGAATTCATAAAGTAGAATACAAAGGAGGAAATGTAGGCTTCATTGCTTTCTTAAAATGTTATAAAAGTGAACTTTTAAAAAGTGACTTTTCCTATGAATTTAGGAAGTAAAAAACTGCGAAGTATTTCCCCCTTTTGATAATAGTTTTTCACAGTATAAAAATACATAAAATATTAGATCATAAAAGATGTCTTGTAAAAGAATATGCCATATAGAGAAAAAAGTGTCCTTAAACTTCTTAGGGAACGTGGTGTTATATCACGATTAAAAAGTAGGAGAAGGGGGACAATTTGAAATTTTAAAAAATTTCTTAAAATACTTCTTCCAGGAAACTGAATTTTGAAACTATCTACTGTGGAGTTTGTTCTTGGGCCTAAGAAGTCAGAGACCTACTCAGTATCTTTATCTGATTAAGTTTCTTTTTATGTAAAAATAAAAAATCCACAAATTTCCCTTCTGTGAAATCATTACTTACTATTGTTTCTCTCTGTACTTCTCTTTCTGATTAGTAACATTCGTTATCAGTGGCCACAATAAGCCTTGCCTGTAACCATATGGGCATTTAATATTCCAACGTGCCCTTACACTGGTGCCAAGGGAGTGATTGTGGTATATGCTTCCATTTGGAAATTCCTCTCTCATAATCATTTAATACGTTTTTCACTTCAATTTAATTTTTAAATATTTTACCATATAAACATTTTGAATTATTATCTTACTTGCACCCTAAATTTTAATTTATTTTTTGCATATTAATGATTCCCTTTTTCAATATTCTCATAGCTTATATCATAGTTGAGAGGGTCTCAAACACAAACTGGTGCCAAAAGTGACAAAATAAGAAAGATAAGGACTGTACAATGATCATATCTGTGCATGGTATAGATGGCTGATTTGTAATCAGTACACTTGCATGATTTTATGAATTTCCAGTAAAACTTTGCCAAAGGAAACCTTCATTTTATTGCTTGTTCCCACAATAAATTAAAGCTTATCAGCAAATGTGATTTTGTTTTCAGACAACCAATGCATCAATTTTTGATATCAATTTATGCATAGTTTCCTATAAAGTCTGTCATATCTTATTATGCCGTATAAATGTTGGGAATGAGTAAAGATTACCCTCGTTTGCACAGCAACTGGCTGGCCAAGGTAGTCAGAAAGACAGCCATTCAAAATTCAGCCAAATACCAGTAGGGCAGGCATTTTCCAGAAATGTGCTCCTGGTCACAAATAGCATTTTCCGTGCTGTTCACCTATAATCTAAAAGCAACAGCAAACAGAACAGTATTACGGCCTGAAGCGATGGAGATTGCCTGGTCCAATTGAAGCAAAGGTTTTGGCCAGATTCAAGGGGGGAAAAGGCAGGCTTATAAATAGTTATCCTCTCTGTGAGCACTGAATAAAGTCTTCACCAAACAATGTGTGTGCACCTAATGTGAACGAAGGCTGGGTTTTGGTAGGTCTGAAGGGGAGGCTAACGGCTGGACCTTGAGTCTCCTGTCCCATTCACCACCAGAAGCCCAGGTTCTCTTTCAAGCCAGTCTGAATTCAGAGGACTTGTGTTTTGACTTTCTTCCAGGAGATTTTCAGGGCTAATGTTAATGTGCCTTACATGACATTTTCATTGTTCTGTCCTCCTTGTCCTCTTATCCACATTCTGCTTTTGTCAACTTAATCCCCAACCAACCCTCCAATTTCATCTTTCCCCCACTCCAAACCCTTCCACAGTGCTTGCTGTGAGAGGATCTCGTCCTCCTCTTACCCCCTATTTCTCACCTCCTTCTCCATTTCCTCTAGACCCTGCATATAGATCTGCCCTTCCTGAATGATCTTCTTGCACAGATCTCATCATTCCCATCTTGTCTTCTACCCATCAAGGGATGACAGTGGGCCTGGTTCCTCACTGCCCTGTCCAGTTCTGCATTTTCTTCCCTCAGAGTCAGCTTTTTTGCACTTCCCAAAGACCTGAGCCTGCCTCTACGAAGTTCCAGGATTGGAGAGAACCTGAGAGCTTCTCTAGTCCATGACCCCACTGTTCCTCAGAGGACACCAACGGAGAGGGAGGTGATGAGGATGGCTGCAGTAGATAGTCCTTGCCCCTCTGTAGTATCATGTGTCCATGTGCACGTGTATACACAGTTGTATTTTAGCTAGATTTGCATAGAGAATCTACCCATGTGGTGGTGTATTCCTTGTTTAACCCATGAAAATGATGCCAATGGTATAAATTTTAGGCTAAGAGGAGGGGACTAGATGTCTTAATATGCCACCAGGAAAGATATTTTAGAGCATTTATTCAGTCAGTCAACATTTATTGAGTGTTTATTGTGTACCAGACATTGTTTTAAGCACCAAAAATATAAGACAAATAATGCATTTTAAGATGCCCATTTGTAGTGGGGGCAAGAGCTACATGCACAGATAGAATATAATGTGGTAAATGCAGTTAGAAATATGTATGGGACATTTCAGTAGCACAGAGAAGATTCCGGTTGAGATAGGGTGCAGGGGCTTGTTCAGGGACAGTTTCCAGGGAGGTGATTTGAGCTTGCATAGGGGTCCATGCCTGGAAGGACAGAGAGAGGCCAGGCCAGGCAGAGGGAGCAAGACCGGGATGTGATAGACACCACAGAGTGTGTGTATGTGGGAGCATGAGAGACAGAGTGAGGGCAGCGGCGGGCGGTAGCGGGAGGCGGTGGGTGGCGAGGAAAAGGAGGAGGAGGAGGAGAGAGAAATTTAAAACAATTCAAGTTTGAGAGTACATTGAGTCAAGAAACTCGCAAGCCTTGTGTCTGGAGGGCAGGGTAAGGACTTGCATAAGCCGGGTTAAGATACATAACACTGACAGCAAATAGCGCCTCCTACTGTGTGCCAGGCACTATGCGAGGGGCTGTGCACTTATGATATCATGGAATCATCACAGCCCCATGAGGTGTGTATGATTATTGCCATCTGGCTACAGGTGAAGAAACTGAGGCCAGGAGAGGTTAAATAATTTGCCCAAGGTTGCACTGCTGGCTTGGATCCAAGGTCTGACCCAGTGTTCTAACACGTAGCCATCTATTTTCATCTCCTCTGAAGAACTGTCTGGTTGACACCCCATTGTGGAGATACAGGAGTGGTAGGGAGGCTAAAAGGGGGAGTCCTTCCCAGGCAGGCAGAATCTTTTGTATAGAGCTGCACAGGAAGCAGGATCTGTAGTGAGGAGAAGGCCGCTTTGATTCTGCCTCCATGGCTCACAGCCTAGGCTGCACGTGGAACTGCCAAGAAAATACCTGCCTGGGCCTTACCCCAGAGATTCCCATTTAATTAGGGACGAAGAATCAGTTTTCTAAAAGATCCTCAGGTGATTCTAGTGTGCAGCCAGGGCTGCTGGAAACCATCATTCCTACCTAGCTCCTTCTATGCTGGGACTGCCAGGGCTGAGGGGAGGTGCCTTAGACCCTACCCTGTAAGCATTGCTCTTTGACCCTAGCCTTTGTGAATTTCTCTCTTTTCCTCCAGTGTCCTGAAATTTTGTGTGCATTTCAGTGTGCAATCCTCTAAAGTGATCTTCAGCCCACATTACTGTCGCAGCTTCCAAGTCTGCCATCCATGCTCACCATGAGGGTGTCACGGCACAAGGGCTGCACAGTGAGGAAGCTCAGAAACACCAGGGGAGCAGGTGACACTGGTTTTCTCTATAAGTGACTTCTAGATTGGTGAACCAGGGTGGAAGCGGCATGAGAGATACAGAGGCCTACACTGGCAAATAGATAATGTGGAGAGGACACTGTGAGCTCTTTCTTCAGAGCCCCTGCAGACACCTGCAGGTTGCAGAGGCCCCAGTGTTGACAGCTGCTCTTCCTATAGGTGGTTGCAAATGTTTCCTACACCCTGATCATTCCTTCCATAATTCACAGCACTATTGATTAGATTGTGACTCAGATACTGACCTGAGGATAACTGATATATATGTTAAGTCAGGTGAGAAAACAGATGGGTTTTCTGGGGCAGGGACTATGCCCAGAGACAGGAGGAAGAAGGGGTGATGACCACAGCACACTCCAGGCAGGAAAAAATAGAGGTAGATGAGGATGTGAATGGCAGAAAGAAACAGCAGGGAGCTGTTGATGAAGTAATGAACACCAGTAACCCACGGAACCAGAGCTGGAAGAGACAGGTGGGTGCCAGCACAGCTGACCTGCGTCTCGTTCTCACTCTGCTCCCTGCTCGTGCTGCTCACACTGCATGTCACCGTCCTCCCTCTCCGCCTAAGGCACTGTTTCAAGATTTAGGTCAGATGTCATCTTTTTCTATGATGTTTTCTCCTATTCCACAGTCAAGATTAATTTCTTTGTGATGTTTATTTATTGCTGTTTCTTGCACATGCCAGGCATAGTGTTTACTCTGTCCTTGCTCTTTCTTCTGCCTGGAAGGCTCTTCCCCAGCCACCCTAATGACTCACTCACCTCCTTCAGGTCTTTATTCAAATGCAACCTTCTCAGTGAGGACTCCTACTCCCCTGGGCTTTATCATTGGAGCCCAGGTTGCATCCCCCTTGTCTGCTTTGTTTTCCTCCATATCACTCATGGTCATTCCAACAATCCACATGTTAGAATCCCACACCAGGAAGGCAGAGATCCTTGTTTTCTGCTTTATCTCTAGCACTCAGAACAGAGACGGACACACAGTGGGTGCTCAGTGCATATTGGTTGAATGAATAATAAATCCTGCCTTGTGTTGTAATTGCAAGGGTAGCTGTCCATCTAACTCATTAGATTACAAACCTCACAAAACAGGAATCAGGCTACATCCACCTTTGATATGGTTTGGCTGTGTCCCCACCTAAATGTCGTCTTGAATTGTAGCTTCAATAAGTCCCACGTGTCATGGGAGGGACCCAGTGGGAGTAATTAAATTATGGGGACAGGTCTTTCCCATGCTGTTCTTGTGACAGTGAATAAGTGGATAAGTGAATAAGTCTCATGAGATCTGATAGTTTTATAAAGGGTAGTTCCCCTGCACACACTCTCTTGCCTGCTGCCATGTAAGATGTGACTTTGCTCTTTAGCCATGATTGTGAGGCCTCCCCAGCCATGTGGAACTGTGAGTCAATTAAACCTCTTTCCTTTACAAATTACCCAGTCTCAGGTATGTCTTTATCGGCAGTGTGAGAACAGACTGATACACCCTTGTATCTCTCATAGCACCTTGAAAGTTAACATGTTTTTGTTGTATTGAAGTGAATTGGGCATTAACTTGAAATCCTTCAGTTTCTCCTGAAGGGCCAGTTTGTTTGTTTGACTGTTGGCTACTGTAATGTGCTGCTCTTATTTTATATTTTTGGCACAGACTCACTTCAGAATACTATTCAAGGAACTTACGCCAATTCAAAAGCATTGTTTTGTTCAAGTGGAGGTTGTTGTGGAATATTCGTCATTCATTTGCATATTTCCAGTACTTAAAATCATTCTAGACATTTTCATGGAGTAAGGCATGGGGGCATTTTTCACTGGGTTCTGCATTTTTCTGACCTCCTTTTGGTTCTTTTAATTATAATTGTTACAAAAATGGTATTTACAGAGTGCCAAAAGTCCTGGTGTTTTTATGAAGAATTACTTTTGGAGAGAATATCATTTTTTGATGTTTCGCCTTCTCAATCTTATTCATTCAGAGAACACAATGAATTCTGCTGAAGAACTATTGCCAATGTATTTTTTTCCTAAATGGATATGTGGATATGACAATATAATGTATCACAGCAATCTTGTTTCGATGACTTTCTGGATAATGTCAGTATCCAAAGTGGAAACCTGAGAATTATCTCTTCTTGAATAGGTTATCTGGAAAAGATTTTTCTCCCTTAATGAGAGCAATTCCAATTTCTTCTCTCCCCCCCACCTATATCCCATTTATAGTTTCAAAGTACAAAAGTAACAGTATGCTGGCTTTAACACTTGGGTACTAGAAAGTATATTTCTCCTTGCATATGAGAAAGCCAATTTAATTTTGTCAAGGTGGTGAGAGAAATACACACCTATAGATGTCACAGGGATGTAAGATCTTCTGTAGTCTTCGGTGAAAAATATTTAGTATATCATTGCTTGAGTGCCAAGAACTGGGTTTTGAACTTGGTGTTGCTCTCCAGAAATATCTGCTAAATTGAAATAGTTAATATTAAGTTGGCCCAACAAAACAATGAAACACAAAGCAGTGGCAGAAAATAAGAGGACTTTTTTCAGGTGTCCATTCAAAAGTTGTCAAGTTGTGTCTCTCCTGCAGTCTGAGTGGACTCTTGAGGAAAGGAAATGCAATTTCTTATGCGGATAGGGCCCACTGTCCCAAGTGCTAACAAGGCAGGAATTCATGGCAAGTCACCGCTCCTCCACTGAGCTCCCGTTCTTTGCCTGCCTTTCCTATCCATTCATTTATTCCTACTTCACCCCTTCCACCCTTCCCATTTCCTGCTTCTGATGTCT
Organism: Macaca thibetana thibetana; assembly: GCF_024542745.1. Taxonomy (NCBI): domain Eukaryota; kingdom Metazoa; phylum Chordata; class Mammalia; order Primates; family Cercopithecidae; genus Macaca; species Macaca thibetana. The sequence continues at coordinate 151,085,789 of NC_065581.1, read as the reverse complement.
CCTCTGACATCCAACGCTGTGCCCTGTTGGTGACACTGATGACTAATCGGTGGCACTGATTATTAGGTCTTTGAAATTAAAGGAGTTTTCAGACTTCTTCAGTGCCCCCAAATAGATACACTTATAAGTATAATAATAAGAGCTCTCACTTATTAAATCCCTCTTATGAGCCAGGTACTGTGTTAGATGCTCTAAATACTTTATCTCTAATCTTAAAAATAACACTAGCATTTTATAGATTTAAAAAAAAAAAAAGGAGGCTCTGAGAGTTGGGTACCTTGTCTGAAGTCATATTGGTCAGATGGAGAAGTAGTAGTAATTAAATTAGCACCCTTTTCTGATTCCTTAGTCCATTATTTGTTCAAATTTACATTCATTCATTGAACAAGTACTTATTGAACATCTATATGCCATGATAGTTCTAAGTGCTGGGAAAGGGACAGTCACTGATCTCATAAAGTGAGGGCATATTGCTTTCAACTGTTGACTTGAAAAAATTCTTCTCTTCACAAAATGGCTTTTGGATTTATTTTGTTCTCTAAAAAGGATGTCTACTATGGTGCTAGCATAATTAATAATTGGGTTAGTAAGATTTTTCCTGTTATTACTGTTGGAGCAGTTGCTACGTAAATGATGGAATGGTGGAAATGTGGGCCAAAGGTCTTGATATCCGAAAAGGCCACATAAAAACAGAACCCAGAGTTAGGAGAAGCTGGGTTGGAATGACCAGGTAACAATGCAGGAATATCTTATATATACACTTTAATTGCCTTCTTAGCATCTCTCAAAATGGCTGAAAATATGACACTTGACAGTCTCTTGCATCTGACCCATCTACGTGGCTCTCCTGGTAAAAAATATTGAGTGTAATTTATCGGAAACATTTCTTCAAGCTCCTACTCTTGGAATGGAATGCATGAAGGTGAATTCCACCAAAGATAGTAATGGCGAGTTGTCTTAGTCCCTGCAAGCTGCTATAACAAAACACCACGGACTGGGTAGCTTATAAACAACAGAAATGTATTTCTTAGTTTTGGAGGCTTGGTAGATTCAGTGCCTGGTAAGGGCTTGCTTGCTGGTTCATAGAAGGCATCTTCTTGTTGCATCCTCACATGGAAGGGGCAAGGGAGCTCTCTCAGGTCTCTTTTTATAAAGCTATGAATCCCATTCATTAGGGCTTCAGAATGCCCCACCCCCTAATGCCCTCACCTTGGGGTTGGGAATTCAACATAAAAATATTGAAGGGACAAAAATATTCAATCCATAGCAGGAGTGCACTCTGCGAAGAGCAGCACCATTCAGTCCCACAGGAATATCTTTGCCCCGTTGCCTTGACCTTCTCCCCACTCTCCTTTCAGATGCGCTTATATTGTTCTCACTGCAGTGACTGAAGGAGTGTTTAGTTTCCAACTACCCCTGAGCTTTGGTGTTGAACAGTTAGGCCATCTGGGATGATTAACATGATAGCCTAATAGTGGCCACTCTTGGGCTACTGTGGTTGAAGAGGTTGATGTAGGTGGGAAAAGCGGTTGGAAAAATTTGAAGAACTCAGAATTTTAAACTCTCCCAAATGACATTAGGGACAAATGGTTAAAAAAAAAAAAAAAAAAAAAAGCAGATGAGGAAGAAGGCAGAGTGTACGTTTGTTGGTCACTTCATCTGGGTAATTCAGCATGAGTAGACCCATTTATCTGATTCTACTCTATATGAACTGTGCCAGAAACAAAGGTATTCTCAGTAAACAGAAGTTGAACTTCACTGCTGAATTCAGAAGGAAGGAAACAACAAGATTCCTGTCTATCTATTTAAAGATTTATCCCCTATTACTTATTTAATACATGTTGGATTCCCAACTCTGTGCTAGGTTTTGCCTTGTAGAACTTGGATCTGTCATAGAATCCGCATCTAGCTCTCAACTACCATTTATGCATCGTCTTCAATTGTGGAGCAGTATGTGGCATGAATAAGAACATTGTTGGAGTCAAGAGACCACCTGGGTTTTGGTCATACTGGGAGGAAGTGGCAGTTACAACATTAGAACCCATATTTGATTTCAAAGTGCAAATATGTCTGAATAAATACTTCATTTATTCACTCACTGAACTAAATGCTAGCTGTCAGGTATCAGACATGTAAACATTTCACCTTTCTGGACCTTAGTCTTTTTTTCTTTTTAATATGGGGAATATCTATTCCCTAGACTTTCCTAAATGATGGATACAAACCACTGGCTATGCTAGAGATGACTATAAGTAATGCACAGACATGGCATGAAATAACATTGAACTACCTGGTGAAAGAGTAATTTTCTTCTACTTCTTTTTCAATCCTTCTATTTATTCAAGGGGAAAAGTCTCAGTTTGATGCTACAGTATCTTTCACACCTCTTAAATAATGTCTAATCTATACTGGCTATCAATTTCAAAGAGTTTTGGCAATATTAGACTAGAATTTCATAATGTTATTTTTGTACATTTTTATGGTTATCTTTAATTTATGAAAAGTGATACTGGCTTGCCATTTATAATAATGATATATATTTTTTAACATAAATGCATTTAAAAAGTGTTAAAAAGTTTATTTAAATGGTGTATTAAATAATTGTAAAAGTGGTTGGTAGATCTGGCGAAAACCACGAAGGTGGTGTGTGACTGGCTGAAATTTGAGATGCATTACGTGTTTGAGATGAATTAGAAGTTCTCTAAGCTCCCCGTCTCCTTGCTTGTTATAGTGTTCTAAGATTATTTGTATAACAAATAAAGACTTAGAAAGCATTGGACCTTGCTGACTCTTTTCCATCCTCACTTTGGCTGTGAATCCAACACAGGGCATTAGTGTCATGTTCAGATGTGCTCCAACGGTACACGCTGGGCAGAGGAGCACAATGAGGAATGCAGAGAGGGCTGCTCTGAGATTGAGCCACCAGAGAGAAATGTCACTGCTCTGTCAAAAGTGGCTAGTTTGTTATTTTTTAAATTGCAAGCAGTATAGGGCAGAGGCAAAGGCAAGAGCTTGGAGCCTGGCAGTTCTTTGCATTTACTAGTTGTGTGATTTTTTTTTTTTTTAGCAAGTTATTTTATTTCTTTCTGCTTCAGTTTCCTCATCTGTAAGTTGAAGAAATATACCCACAAGGTTGTTATAAGGATTAAATAAGATAGAGTGAGAAACAATACCTGTAACAAATCAAGTACTGAATAAGTAGTAACTATTATTTTTATTCAGAGGTAAATAAAATGGCATTTTGCAAATGAGTGCATTATACATACTTTAAATATCAAGAGGACATCTCTGGCTAAAGTGCCTCATTAAAATATGCTTAACTTTACCACTGGAGACCTGTGTCTCTTCCTGCCCCCACAACTTCAGCAAATCTCTACTTACCCAGAAACCTGGGTTCATTCTAAATTGGATCCTTTTCTCTCCTTCACTCAACGATTGAAATGTAATCACAGCATTGCCATGGATGGCTAAAAACAGTCCAGTGTATTAACTGAAAACTTTTATCATGTAAATATGGATACTAAATTTGTTCTTCAGCGTATCAGTAAATCAGCAATGAAGAAGTTATTTTTCAGATCTCAAAATGCCATATAATATTTATAGCCTCTGAATATATTTAAAGCTAAGCATATGAGGGATAAGAAAAAGTTCCATAAGGGGAGAAATAAATATGCTAAATGTGTGCGGTGTATCTGTCCTAGGAGGCTCAAGTACTCTTTAGGCAGTCCTGAGAGTTTGTGAGTGAGAACAAAGCTACATCTCCTGGTTGTTCTTTTTAACTGTTAAGAAAGGTGATAAATTATAAATGTGTCTGAGTAACTCAAGTGTAACAGTTTTAGTATTCATTTTAACAATACGTACAATACCAAATGCATGAAACTCAGTTGGAATGTGACAAGGCAGTAGGGGCTGTTTGGAAGGCGAGGCTGAGAAGGTGAGTGCACTCTTCCTGCCCATTGGCTCCTGTCCTACAGACACGGGCTTGGGACTGCTAGTGTTCTCAGCATCTTGCCACTTTGTCAGCTTCCTGCTCTAAGATGATAGTTCGTGTGTGTGTGTATGTGTGTGTGTGTGTGTGTGTGTGTATTTTGCATACAAGCCTGCTATGCGAATGGCTCTCAGATCCTTATCTATTTGAATAAAACAAAGGCTTCCCTGCTTCATGTTCCATCTCATATTTTCTTCCTCATTTCCTACAGCTGGTTGTTTGTAATATTCATGATATTTCTTGGTTTCAAGTTTGTCTCTCTTCTCTCTCTCACAAAATAATGCCCTGCCTTTAAATTTTTCCATTTGTATACTGTCTCCTTTATCATCCTCATTACTCCTGCTTGGAGCATCACTGTCTGATTATGTCAAGGGTAACAACCTCCCATCTCTGTATAGAATTCTTTAGATGGAGATATGAGGAGCATGCATTTATAGGAGCTGTACAATTGCAATGAAGGTTTAAAACATGGAAAAAGTCCTGGGTCAAATAAGGTTTACAGTTTGGGATTGGTAAACCAATAAAAGGAATGAGTAAAATAAAGTAACATCAGAAAGTAATGTCAACAATCTTCCTTTTCATTTAAACCTATTCTATGTGGAAACTCTGAATATGGTCACGTGGCAGGCTCACGAGTCATGGGAGGTAAGCGTGGCTGGGAGAAAGGAGGGAGCAGTTACTGCGAGGGTGGGTGAGGATAACATAAGCCTTGTGAGCCAGACAGAATTTAAATGTGATAATCATTGCAAAATGTTTGTAAAGATGAATAATTATATAATCAATAGATATAATCATCTTTTTCCTCTTACAGGTAAATGCCATTTACAGAAAGCATTCTGTATAATAAAACTATTTCAAAGTCTCATAAGAGAAGCTAACATAACTGCCCTTAATCAGTCTAGTCTTCATGAGCTCTATGCAAAGAATAGTCCCATACCAAGGTTTTCCTGTATGTTTAGCCATTTATAGGGGATAAGGAAGCTTAAGGGAGGAGTGCTGTCAAGAATGGTGTCATTTCTTCTGGACTGCTACTAAGTAAAAGTTATCTTCTCACCTCACTCACCAATACCTGCCTTAGTATCACAGCAATTATCTTTGCCTAAATACATTCACAGGGAAAAATGTTCAGGTCTTGGAGAAGAGCTACAAGTGGTGGAAGGTGGCCACAGTGAAGAGTGGGGTTACTTAGACTAAATATTATATGTAAGTTTATCACGCTCTCTCTTTTCCCTTTATTGACTCCAAAGTACTTGTCACTCATTAAATCGGTCTCATCATCAGTTCTTTCAAACAGGAAGCATAATTTCGGTGATTGCTTTTCACTAGACATGTGGCCTTGGGCAAATTACTCAACTGTTCTATGCCTTGGTTTTCTCATCTGTAATATTGGAAGAATAATAATACCTACTTCATGAGACTGTTGTAAAGGTGAAATGAGTTAATATCCATAAAATACAAGAATAATGCCTGGCACATGATAAGTACTGCATAAATGTCTAGTATAACAATGATTATCATTGTTAATAACATATACGTTGTGTTCAGTGGGAGATCACCATATATAACCATTGTCTAATTCCTTTTCTGGATTTGTGTTCCTCTCAGGAACTTGTGCATGTCCATTGCAGAATAGGAGGTGATTAGATATGTAGTATCATTACTATTCCAATACTAGCATTTGGGGTGTGAAAGTCGTAAGATTCAAAATAGAGTCACTTGTGTCAAACTCAGGCAAATGGAGCCAAGAAGAGTCATGAAGGGAGGGATCTCACACATCATTTGCTTGACAACAGGAACTATCAGAAGAAATTTTTCCAAACTGCAGCTTACTACATGGGTCACACAACGACAGTTTGCAGCATAAGGACAGCTAGCTGCTTATACAAGAACACGTGCCTGACACAGTCTCACAAGCTGAGCCTAAAACTACAAGGGCCTAACTGTAACTTCAGGATTACAAGTCCTACCTAATAACTACTGACACTCGCCAGTCAGAACTCACCAGCTCTTTTGTTGTGCCAGCACCAATAAGCTTTCTTCCAAAACCAACGCATAGCCTCCACTTTCCCCAGTAAACTCTAACCTTTTCCTTTATTCTGTGGACACTCCAGAGGTCCATCTGGTCTGTATATATGTCCCAGATTGCAGTCCAACTTCTTGCATATTATTCTCAAATAAAACAATTGTTACTTAAGAGACTCATCTGTATTTTTTACGTTGAGGTTTTAAGTGAGTGGGAAACCAGCAGGCAGTGTAAATGCACTCCCAGAGTTCCCAGTGGCAACTGTGTTCACCACTCTACTCTGTAGTCTGAGCAGACTGGCACAGAACTGCCCCTGATCGGATTGATGAATATAGGAGAACCACTTTCCTATGTTTTTAGGCTGAAAAACTTCACTCTGTTTTGGACTGTACAGAAACAAGCATGCAGCATTCCCAAACACTGGCAGACCTCTCATCACCTTTGGATGACCTATGACTGATACATTCAGTGAAGAGATCACATTATTAACTGGATTTCCCACCAGTCATTTTTCAAAGATTGAAATTTCACAAATAAAATCAGAGCCTGATAAAGACATTTTTAGTTACATCACAAAGAAAGAAAACTCTTTCAGCTTTGGGACTGTCTTTGAAGTTGCATAACGGTCCCACACAGCCTAAAATTAAACTCTCCAAAAGCTCCTACCGTATGACCAAACATGAGCATTTAATCATGAAACTTCTATCCAGAAGATAGTTCTCAAAGAAATGCATCTACAGGACATAAGAAGAAACATGGAAACTGGAGGTAGCAGGTCCCAAAAATCCATAGATTGTTTTAAACAGACTTTTAACCCCTGCTGGACAGAAAAGGCAAAACCATTGGCATTAGGTAGAACTGGGCACTAATCTTAGCTGTAAAAGGCTGAGTTGATACCTACTTCAAAGTACTGTTGTTAGAATTAAATGAGTAACCTTTGTATAGCTCCTGTGGCAGTGCCTGATATATAACAGCTATTCAGTAAATGTTTTATGTCTGTCTAACTTGTTGCTCTGCTGTCAGTTGGGACCTGAACCGTGGGAGCCTTGGCCAGGTAGTGTCAGACACATACCTGTGTCTGCAGAGCCTGGGCCATTCAAACATCTCAACCGATGCTCATGGAAATTACTCTCACTTGTGCTCCAACTTCACTCCAGTTCCTCCACTCACTGTTGATTTTTGCTGCTGACCTGACCCTTAATTCTTGGAATTCCTCATTGTTTACCTTGAGAATCTTGGCTTTGAACCTGACTTCATACCTTGTATACCAACTAGGTTCTGGTATTCTGTCGACATTCCTACAAGCCCTGGAGGCAGGCCTTGGCTTTGTACTTCTAGGTTGGTCCTGATAGCACATTCCAGTCCTATCTCACACAGCTCAAAGGCTGCCTTGCTAAAGCAAAACAAAACCACCTCACACTGAAATCTCATCATCTCTCCAGGAATAGAGTTTCTTTATTATGAAAGATTCTTTCTCAAAATGGCTTAGTGTGCTTCAAGTTTCACCTCAGGTGTCATTTGCAGTGGTCCCAGCAGTAAGCCTGGCTTATCTGAGCCCTGGTTTAAGGCAAGGCTGAAATGAAATGACAATGTTGGGTTTGGGAGAGGCAGGTCCCCAAACCAGAGGAATGACAGGAACGTTCACATGGGGCCATGAAGCCTGCCTGATTAGAAGGAGGGAGTCTGGAGAGAGTGGCCAGGGTGGTTTACATGGATGGAAAATGAGAGATGTCAAAACCGTGAAGGTTCAATGAGAGTGGCCAGGTATGTGGAGCAGGCAGGGTCAAGGACACCAAAGCAAACAAAGACAGCAGATGCAGACGTGAGAGTTGAGTCTTGAGCTGCTGGGAATTGCAGTGGGAGGAAGTGCTCGTGTGGGGGTGCTGTGGGAAGCAGGGGCCTTCCTCACTTAGCAGGAACACAGCTGTCTGCCCCTAAGCCACAGCCCTCAGCTTTGAGAGGATAATTTCTCACAGTAGTGTTGTACCTATCGTAGTTGAATTTAAAGAATTTGTGGTAAGTGACCTTAATTGAGTTGATGCCCTTGAGATGTCTCATCACCTTTAAACCAATGGACATCTGAAAGAAAAGTACATCTTCCTAACGTTGTGATGGAATAGATTGTCATTGCAGACTGGCTAACTAAATGGGTTCAAACTCTCATAATTTTCAATGGAAAAAAATAGTCTTGATTTAGAAATAAAATCACCTTTAGCATTTATACTAAAATTAAAAAAAATTACAGAGTCCAGTTGTAGATATGCCTCTTCTCTGTAAGCCACAGTTCTACAAGAAGCAATCTTTGAGAGTAGAGAGCTTTATCCTAACGGCCAACCATAAAGACAGCTAAATAGGATATTTGAGATAGAAATCTGTGAGCACTGTGAAAGAGTACTTTTTTTTTTTAAGGTAGTCAACTTTGTTCCTCCCTTACAGAAGATACAGTTGGCTGACCTAAATTGACTAAGATTTGAGAGAATCATATAGTTAAAGAAAGTAGAAGTCTGGCCCATAAAGTCCTGTGATTGTTCAGTCCCTAAACGAGGTCCCCAAGGAGGGTTTCTCTCTGTCTCGCCTTACATGTGGCTAAGGAGAATACGGGCAAGGAAGAACCTCCAGAGAGGAAAGTCAGAAGCCATGGAGGCCAATGGCCAAGAATGTCCACCAGGGTCTAAGCAAAGGGCATCAGCCCCTAGAAGAGCAGGGAGGCTGTTCCTAAGTGATATGGTTTGTATATTCATTCCTGCCCACATCTCATGTTGAACTGTAATTCCCAACGGTGGAAGTGGGACCTGGGGAGATATGTTTGCATCATGGGGGTTGATCCCTCCTGGCTTGGTGCATCTTTGCAATGTTTGATGAGTTCTCTTTGGTTGTTTAAAAGTATACGGCACCTCCCCACATTCCCTCACTCCTGCTTCTGCCATGTGATATGCCTGCTCCCGCTTTACCTTCTGCCATGAGTAAAAGCTCCCTGAGGCCTCCCGGGAAGCTGCCATGCTTGTGCTGGCAGAACTATGAGCCATTAAACCTCTTTTCTTTATAAATTACCCAGTTGCAGGTATTTCTTTATGGCATTCAAGAATGACTGAATACACTGAGCAGCAGGCTTTCATCACTGGTGTGGATCAGGGACTACTATGTGTTTTCCTTTTTTTCTTTTCTGAATGGGAGATTATACTGCATTATCCTATTACTACACTAACACTATATAGGGGCACTCTGGGTAAAGTCAGGAATCGGAACTGTTTGCTCATTACCAGCACAAAAGAGTTATCTCAGCTCTTGATGGAAAAGCCAGTATATGCTGAATCAAAGACTAAATGGGATTTTGAAAGCGTGTAGTTATTTGGCTATTTGGGGTATGAACACAGATGGGGATGCCACAGACTATTTTCCAGCCTCCCTTGCAGCTAAATGTGGCCATGGGACTGAATTCTCACTGATAGAATGTCAGCTGAAGTGATGTGTGCAACTTCCACATCACTTAAAAGAGGGTTGTTTGCCCTTCATTTCTGCTCCTCTGTGCACAGGGACACTGGCATGGCAGTGACCTCACTTCAACCATGAAGATGAATTTGACTGAAGCACAGGAGAATAGGGTCTTGGAATAACCTAGTGGAGCAGGGCCAAACTACCAATCTGGACTACTCATTCTGAATTGTTAGGTCAGTGAGAAAAACACTTCCTTTTTTGTGAGGTGGGGGAATGTTTTGGAGTCTTGCTCTGTCACCCAGGCTGGAATGCACTGGCATGATCTCAGCTCAGTGCTACCTCTGGCTCCCAGGCTCAAGGGATCCTCCTGCCTCAGCCTCCAGAGTAGCTGGGACTACAGGCAAGCACCACCACGCTCAGCTAATTTTTGTATTTTTAGTAGAGACAGGGTTTCACCATGTTGGCCAGGCTGGTCTTGAACTCCTGACCTCAAGTGATTCTCCCACCTCGGCCTCCCAAAGTGTTGGGATTACAGGCATGAGTCACCGCACCCGGCAGAGAAATAAACTTCTCTTAAAGGTAAGCTTCTGTCACTTTTGATCTCTGTTGTAGAAGATACATCCTCCTTCATCTCAATGCATAAAATTATAATTTCAGAATGATTTGATATAAGAAAATCGTTACTTCTAGAGTAATTTGAATTGGAAATTTCATTTCTAGGTACCATAAAATCATTTTTCTAGATATCATAAATTCTTAGGTCTGCAGCCAACGAAACAGAACAGAGACCTCAGAAATAACACCACACATCTACAACCATCTGATCTTTGACAAACCGGACAAAAACAAGCAATGGGGAAAGAAATCCCTATTTAATAAATGGTACTGGGAAATTTGGCTAGCTATATGCTGAATACTGAAACTGGACCCCTTCCTTACACTTCATACAAAAATTAACTCAAGATGGATTAAAGACTTAATGTAAAACCCTAAACCATAAAAACCCTAGAAGAGGCCAGGCACGGTGGCTTATACCTGTAATCCCAGCACTTTGGGAGCCGAGGCTGGGGGTCACCTGAGGTCAGGAGTTTGAGACCAGCCTCGCCAACATGGTGAAACCCCATCTCTACTAAAAAATTAACTGGGCGTAGTGGCGGATGCCTGTAATCCCAGCTACTCAGGAGGCTGGGGCAGGAGAATCGCTTGAACCTGGGAGGCAAAGGTTGCAGTGAACCAAGATCGTGCCACTGTACTCCATACTGGGCAGTAAGAGTGAAACTGTCTCAAAAATAAATAATAATAAACAAAAACCCTAAAAGAAAACCTAGGCGATACCATTCAGGACTTAGGGATGCCGACTTCATGACTAAAACACCAAAAGCAATTGAAACAAAAGCCATAATTGACACATGAGATCTAATTAAACTAAAGAGCTTCTTCACGGCAAAAGAAACTAGCATCAGAGTGAACCGGGACCCTACAGAATGGGAGAAAATTTTTGCAGTCTACCCATCTGACAGCTCTAATATCCAGAATCTACAAGGAACTTAAACACATTTACAAGAAAAACAACCCCATCAAAAAGTGGGCAAAGGATATGAACAGACACTTCTCAAAAGAAGACATTTATGTGGCAAACAAACATATGAAAGAAAGCTCATCATCACTGATCATTAGAGAAATGCAAATCAAAACCACAATGAGATACCATCTCACACCAGTCAAAATGGTGATTATTAAAAAGTCACAAAACAATAGATGCTGCTGAGGCTGTGGAGAAATAGGAACATTTCCACACTGTTAGTGGGAGTGTAAATTAGTTCAACCATTGTGGAAGACAGTGTGGTGATTCCTTAAGGATCTAGAACCAGAAATAACATTTGACTCAGCAATCCCATTACTGGGTATATACCCAAAGGATTATAAATCATTCTACTATAAAGACACATGCACACACATGTTTACTGCAGCACTATTCACAATAGCAAAGACTCGAAACCAACCCAAATGCCCATCAATGATAGACTGGATAAAGAAAATGTGGCACATATACAATGGAATACTATGCAGCCGTAAAAAGGATGAGTTCATGTCCTCTGCAGGGACATGGAGGAAGCTGGAAGCCATCATTCTCAGCAAACTAACACAGGAACAGAAAATCAAACACCACATGTTCCCACTATAAATGGGAGTTGAACGATGAGAACACATGGACACAGGGAGGGGCACATCACACACTAGGGCCTGTTGGGGGATGGAGGCAATGGGAGGGAGAGCATTAGGACAAATACCTAATGCATGCACGACTTAAAACCTAGATGGTGGGTTGATAGGTGCAGCAAACCACCATGGCACATATACACCTATGTAACAAACCTGCACATTCTGCACATGTGTCCTGGAACTTGAAGTAAAATTTAAAAAATTAAAAAAAATTTCGCAGGTCAGCAGAAATTTTAAATCTGGGGTATATCACCTCTTTGATATTACATGGAGAAAAGTGTAATACACATATACGAAAGTTTAGCTTTTATCAACTCTCAAAAGTAGTCCTGAATGATTGAAAACACTGTCCAAAATTGTGGTAATTCTGCATCCTCTCATATCAAGAAGAGACAGGCTTAAAATGATTTCCCTTTGTTGGTTAGATCCACATTTAGCCAAAAGATAACTGAGGCTATTCATGTTAGGAGGATGCTCTGGTACTTTTGGCTAGTGTTAATTTTAAATACAAGAATTTGTATTCTATAGGGAGTAGGAAATGACTGTTTTTCTTGATGATCATTAAATATTTTACTGAAAACTAGTCTTCTGCTCAGTATTGTCACGTCAATGGAATTAATTTAACAACACTTTCAATACAATTAAGGCTTTGGATGTCCTGTTAAGTTTGTTTATAATCTGTACTGTTATTTGTGCACACCGTGATATTCACACAGATCTAGATGTCACATAGCCTACGTTTACACAACTGCTAACATAAAAAACACCATAGAGCTCTATTAAGTTCCAGTGGCACACAGTGCCAAAGGATTGTTGTTCAATGTTTGACTTCTTAAAGTTTTCTAAGACAGGCAATCTCATAAGCAAACGTATAGAGACCCAGCTGCCCTTTTGACTAAATACATCAAAATAAGTATTTACTTCATATGTGAGGAATAGTACAAGTGCCCTTTACAGAGAAGAGAATCTGGGGAAAGCTGTTTCAATTAGACCTTTATATGAAGGACTGGAGGTGAAAGCCCTATTTCATTTTCATTTGAGAGAGGTTTTATGAAGTCGGGTTTCACAAGCTGTCTGGGTGTGATGGGAGAAGGAAAGGAGGATTTGCATTCTATAGCGTACATGCAATATGTTTTAAAAAAAGATTCAGAGAAGGAGTTAATGCCTGAGTGTAGGAGATGTATTCAGCAATTATAATAAAATGCTGAAAGAAAGCATTATCATTTGTGCTCATACTTATTTATTCACTACAACCATGAAAAGAAACCCCAGAAAGAATCATCAAATTGTCTTATGTGAATTACATTGGAAAACTTGTGTTTTGGACATTTTCAAAGCTTAAACTATTTTGGTTGTTCTTGAAAGTGGGAATTCTAGTGTAACTAGAAAGATAAACATCCTTAATATCCTCTCACCTTGCATTTTTACTGCTTTTGTAAAAGCATGAATAAAAAACCAGAAAGCACATATTCGCTTGCCCCTGTACATTTTAAATGACTGTTTTTCAAGTCATTCAAAAGATGGCTGACTCTGATAGAATGAAGCCCTCAAAAATGTTGATGCTGAGGCAAAGGAGTGACCCCTGCCTTACAAATTAATCACGCTGAGTTAGGATTTTTTGGTGTTGTTTATTTGTCCCAGCATGATCTGACCCACAAAATAGCTATCCAACACCACATAATAAAAATCCTTTTTTATAATAGGGTTTTACTTAGAGATCAAATGTCAGTGTTCTTTGATCTTTGTTGCTCAGATGTTCTCATTATACGGAACAGAATTCAGCAGGTGTTTGATTGTTTATCCACCAAAGGGGGAAGGTGAGCTGGGATTAAATGGTTACAGCATAGCTTTGTTTTAGGCCCGCTGACTCTCACTGAATTTGGAATAATTGTGTTGCTGCAATAGCAATCTTGCTAAGTACAATAGGACACTGAAAAGCTTGGCTCAGAAACTAATGGTCTGCAGCTACCATCTGTGGGACTGAAACTAAATGCCTCTAAAAGAAAAACTCATAAATGTAACTAGCCATCTTGTTGATTAGCTTTCTGGTAAATGGGATTCCAGTTGCCTAAATGAACCAGTGCAACCTCTCTCTGGAAGCCAATAGATGGACAACCACTTGGTTCTGAGTTAACGGTTGCCCAATACATTCCAATATATTTAAAGCTTCTTTGAAAGAAGACACTCCCAAATTATGTACAATGTAGAAAATTATATCAACACTTCTCAAGCTGTAAATTAAAATAGAAAAAATATAAATTATTGTGCCAGTGTTTTTAAGGTCATTATTTTTCAATTCAATACATTCAGCTATACTCTTATCTCCCATTCTTTGTTGCTAGGTTAATTATATGCTACTAATTTCAAATTTATGTTTCTTTTTTTTACTTTTATTTTTTAAATTTTTGAGATGGAGTCTCTGTCACCCAGACTGGAGTATGGTGGCACAATCTCGGTTCACTGCAACCTCCGCCTCCCAGGTTCAGGTGATTCTCCTGCCTCAGCCTCCTGAGTAGCTGGGACTACAGGCACGTGCCACCATGCCTGGCTAAGTTTTTAGTAGAGACGGGGTTTCACTGTGTTAGCCAGGATGGTCTTGAACTCCTGACCTCGTGATCCACCTGCCTGGGCTTCCCAAAGTGCTGGGATTACAGGAATGAGCCACTGCACCTGGCCATAAATTTATGTTTCTTATGCAAAATAAGTTTGTTTCTATTCTCAATATTAGCATGCATTTTCTATTTTTGAAGAAAAAGAATTATTGCTTGTAAGTGCACACTTCTTTCTCTCAGTGTACACATCTATGCTGCACATACCACTCTGATAATCCATTAACTGTTAACACTTCCATATTCTTAACTTTTTACATTTTTCACTCCAGAAACTTAAGCTTTTGAGGATATCATTTCCTGCCGAAATCCAGTTAGAGGAGAAATTTTAGGTAATTAGAAATAATTCTGTTACTACCTGAGCTAAGCAGAAACTGGTTTTTATAAAGAAGGAGGAGTGTGAAACCTCCTGGAAACCCTACAGACTTACTTTTCTCATCTTTCTTCTCGGAATTTCATCTTACAGGGCAGCAAAGTCCAGAGGCTAAAGTGGATTTTGCTGGGAGTTTGTCAAGTTAGAGGGGCCAGCGCTGGCTCAGTTCTCTGCCTTGACACATTTTCTCTTCCTGTGGTCCAACCTCCCAGTGTAGGCGCGATCCCAAGTGACCTGCCCCTTGAGCAGTCAGTCCCTGTCTCCACTGGGAGGGATGTAGAAGTTCAGCACCCATGAAGCCTTTGCTGCTAGAGGCTTCAGCCTGTGCCTTCAGCTGTGATTCCAAATCTTCCTTGTCTTGAATGATTGGCTCCCAATTTTGTTAACTGATTCTGCTTGGGGATCTAATAATTTTCATGCTCTTTATTTTGCTTTGGGCTGGTCCTAGTCTTCCTCTCAGCCCTGACACCCCTCTTGACTCTACAAGGAGTTGAAGTCTTGCCATTGATCCCCCGCCAATGGTTGAGACTTTACCTATCAGCTTGAATATTCCCAGTTGCAGTATTTAACTTATTCACGGAAACACCCCTTTACTGCCTGATGCCCATGGTACTGTTAATGTGGGCAGTGCTGCTGTTCGGATCCTGGGGTCTGTCTCCCGGTTTAGACTTCCTCACAGTACCAACAGCTGGGATATCTCCTTTTGTATGTTCCATGCTGGTGCGGTAGTGCCAGGTCCTAAACCGGGGTCAGCCCTGATCCAGGATAGCTAATTTAATAAGTCCAGTAATCCCCATTAAATAACAATAGGTATAGGTGAAAATATTTACATGCTCTATTGGAATTCCATTATATTTCCTAATTTTATAAATGGCTTGTTTCTACATTTGCACTGATCCCCTCCTTTTTCCCACCTACCTGCTGAAAAATCATATCCTCTCTCCATGGCAAGATTTGCTTCAAGCTTATCTTCATATTCGTTTTCTCAGTGGGGCAGACTCCCATCGCACCATATTGGTGGAGAGATGAAATTTCTGTCCTGGTCAATCATATTCTGTCTTATCTCATTCATTTGCTCTTCTGTGCTCAGTGAGGTATGACAGAAGAGGCAGTGTGGTGAAACTAGGAGGCCAGTACAAAATGTGAGTAATTTACACCTTGGTTTCTTCTGTTTCAAGTTCCTGGGGCTCTCTTTTCTCCTCTCTTTTCCTCTGATGAGATCAAGGACTCATATGGTGTCAGCTACAGTCACCTTATTAATAGCTACTATCTCAGTACTCACAACAATCCTGCAGGCTGGGCATGGTGAGGCCCATTTTGCAGATGAGGAAACTAAGATGCAGAAAGGCCAAGATTATTTTGCTTTTAGCTCTTCGTTGTTCACATCTCTTCAACTGGACAATGGTGAGCAGGGAAGGGTTATTTAGGGGGCTCAGGGGGACTGAATGCGCACAGGACCAGGAGGGGGTTTCGTGGGGAGCAGACAGGATTGCAGGAAGTTTTAGTTCCTGGGTCTCAGACAAGTGGGCAGAAGCAAAGGCAAATCCAGATGCTGAAGGTTTGGCTCTTGGGACTGCATTCTATTTATGAAGGAGAGGTAAGAAGGGAAAGGAGATGTCTGAGTATTCAAGGCTATGTCTGGAATGGTTCATTTCTTGGCCAGCTCTTACTTTTTGCAGTATGACTAGAGAAATCTGTGATCAGTTATTGTTGCCTGCCTCAGTGGGAAGGCGAGGTGGGTGAAAGCATGCTTATTTTCTGATCCTGCTCAATATTCCAGCTGGCACTATTCAGAGCTGAAAAAGGAACCCAGAAGAGAAGCAAGGTGGTAAACCTTGGATTGGGACCGAGTGTGGTGGCTCACACCTGTAATCCCAGCACTTTGGAAGGCTGAGGCAGGCAGGCTGCTTTAGCCCAGGGGTTTGAAACCAACCTGAGCGACATAGCAAGACCCCACGTCTATTGTTTTTGAAATCAGTTTTAAAAAAGACATAGATTAGATGTATCAAAACAATATTCATTGTAACTGTGACATATTTGAATAAATCCTTGAAGGGCTTGTACCTGCCCGTACAAGTCAGATTACTGCGCTCCATCACATCTGATTTAGTCTCTTGCCATTCTCCCTTCCCCTCACCCACTTCGTCTGCTCACTTTGCTTGGGGGAAGGCAGGAGCAGGGGCACATAAACACGTAGCAAGTTCCTGTCTCTGGCATTTCCTGGTCATGTTGCCCCTTCTTGGGATGTGCTTCATGCAGATGTGGGCAGGGTGCTTCCTGTGGCCTCTGTCCAATGTCATCTCACTGATAAGTCTTCCCTGACTGCCATGCATAAGAAGGCAGCCTCTCTCCTCCCATCCTCTGGGCATCTTCTATCCATTTGAGTTTGCCTTATCTTTCCTGACTGCGCTGGTTACATATGACTGCCTGCCTCCCCTCCAGCACCCCACCCACAGCTGGAATGTCTGCTCCCGGAGGGCAGGCCATGCATTCTGTGCACTGCCATTGACCCAGCACAGAGACGAACCCTAAGAGTAGGAGGTGCTTGAGACGTATTTGTTGAACAAATTTATGCTAATTATTTTGCAGAACAATATCTCTCGTGCTTAATGCTAATGTATTTAACTCTACTTCTTATATATCGTATTTTATTATGATACAAATTTTGTTAATGACTACATTATCTTGCGACTTAATAAAGTGTCCTCTTATTCATCCCCTATGCCAATTTTAAGTGGCCTGCAGAGATATAAATAGTAGGATACAAATAAATATAAAGAAGAAAGAAGAAAAAGAATAGAGAGTAAAGTGAAGTCCGTGGTAGAATTAGAAAACAAAAACATTAGTCTTCTGTCAATCAAGCCAATGGATTCAAAACTTGGAAAAAAGAGAAAAAAAGAAAAAAAGACGAGCACACTACTCTTCAGTTCCTACCAGGCTGCTGTGAAAAAACCTGGTTTTGAATCCAGGTCTTGTTACTTACCAGATGTGTACTTAGGCAAATGACTTAATTTCTCAAATTCTGACTTTCCCTTTCCATAAAACAGATAAAATTACAGTGTTGACCTCAACTACCCTTGAAGCAACAAAACCACCCTGTGACGATGCAGAGTTCATGAAGGGACTCATTATATCACACACCTAAGTGACATAATATATATTTTTTAATGGAAAATTACCCAAACACTATCCCTTCGAATCTCTTCTAAACACAAATATCACATACTGACCTAGCTTGGGCTTCGTGTGAAATGTGGTAATAAACACACCCTACATTTATAGATTGAAATGGAAGCAGTGCTTTCACATAGAGTTCCTACAATCCCCTAAACTAATTTGCTAGGCTTCTACCTTGGTGCACCAACAGGAACTGTCTGCAGAGATGAATAAGCTAGTCTGGGTGGATGATACTGTAACAGCCACCAGGAAAAAAAAAATCCTGAGGAAAATTAATTTTCAACAGTGGAACAGGGCAGAGAAAGCAGAACCGTGTTTCCCCTGCTTGTGATTTATAGCATGTCTTCTCTTAACTCACAATAATGAATCACCGACTTTTCTTCCAAGGAGTCTATTCTCTGAGTCTGACTCTTTTCACTCAAGGACAAGACCTTTCCTTCCATGTGGAATCCCTCTACACTAAGCTTTCACATCCTATTCTTTCCCAAATTAACAAAAAATCTCCAAAAGGAATTTCTCCAAAGAGGATTTTCTCCATCATCCCATTCCTGGTTCTTCAGAATCTGCAGCTGAGTTTCACCACGAGGCAAATTTCTAACAATTGGATTGGGGCATAAAATTCATATTCTTCTAAAGAACGTATGCATGATTCAAAGGTAAATGTCAAAACAGTGATGGAAAACCTGTTGTGATCAAAACTGGTATGTATTTTGTAGTTGTACTTAAGTTTAAATATATGTATTTAACAGACAATAGATAGTGTAACTCACTTAAATATATAACTGTGTAGTATGCTGTTGAGGAATCACATTTACCTGGAATTTCATCAACTTTTAGTTGTGGTTCCACTTATTATTTGTACCCTGGTTTGCTCAAAGCCAGCCTCTTCTAAGCAGAGTTGCCACAGATCTCCTTTTTGACAAATCTGGTGTTACACTTCTTGATATCCAGCTTATTTCACATGTTGGCAGCATCTGGCACTATTGACCATTCATTCCCTTCTTCTAGAAATATTTCATCTCAGTGGTCATCATGATAATCCCCTCTTCACATTTTCCTACCACCTTTGTAGCTATTCCTTCTCAGTGTCCTTTGAAGTTTCTCTTCTTCCACTTATTATCTTAAATATGGCTTTTCCTCGGGGCTCTGTTATAGGCCTTTCTCCTCTCGCTTCAAGCTCTGCTTCAGCAACCTGTTCTGTGTCCAAGGATGCTGTAATTACCATGTTAGTTACATCTTCATAAAAGTTTTCTCACCTGAACTCAATGCTATTTATTCAACACTTACATGTCTTCTGCATTTAGATAATAACAGGCACTTCAACCTTAACATGCCCAGTGAAATACACTGTCTTCCACCCCTCACCTTCTCTTCCTTCTGCATCTTTTCCTTCCATGACTACCATGACTATCCACTCCACTGTTCAGGATGGAATTACAGGTACCATCCTAGATTCCCAAGTGTGATACTTTCTACTTTCTACCCATCCTCTTCTCCCTGTTCCCATTGCTGAGACCTGAATTCAGACCAGTATAACTTTCTACTCTGTTTACTGCCCCAACCTCTTAACTGGTCTTCCTGCCTCCTGTCTCATTCCCATTCAATTCATTCTTTACTTTGCTCCTAATATACACATCTGATCAAGACACTCACATTTAAATCCATTTAATGGCTTATCGGAGAGTATAATGGTTGTTGCCAGGGGCTGGGAGTTGCAGGGGGATGGAAAGATGTTGGTCAAATGGTACAGTTTCAGTTAGATAGGAGAAATAAGTTTGGGAGATTTATTGCACAGTGTGGTGACTATGGTTCATAACAGTGTACTGTACACTCAAAAACTGCTAAGAAAGTAGACCTTAAATGTTTTTATAACAATAAATGATAAATATGTGAGGTGATAAGTTAAGTAGCTTGATTTAATCGTTTCACAATGTATACATACATCAAAATATTACACAGACAACAAATATATAAAATTTCTATTTGCCAATCATACTTTAATTTACAAATTAAAAATAATGAAACCATCAGTGGCTTCTAACTACCCTCAGGATAAAGTACCAAGTCCAAGAGTTCAGCCTATAAAACCTTAATGCTTGCTTTTTTAGCATTACCTGTTTCTTTCTGACACTTTTCCTTCCCCCATCACCTCCCATACCTAGGCTTCTAAGCTTCAGGCTTTGTTGAAATCTTCCTGTTCTCTAATGCTGCCTCTTCTGCCTATTGCATTCTTGTTTCTGTACATCCCTTACTTCTCCCTAACCTGATTAACTCCTTTGCATCCATCAGCTGTCAATGGAGCTGTCACTTCTTTCAGGAAACCTTCCTGAAGTGAAGGAGCGCCTCCCCTGTGCAAACTCATTGTGTCTGGATCCTCCCTTCATGCCTGCTCCCATGGCACTGTAACTGTCTGTGGACTTGCAAGCCTCAACAGCTTTGCATGCCTGTGGACAGTGTCTGAACTGTTTCTGGTGGAATCCCTGTGTCTTACATAGTGCACAGGACATAGAAGGTGCTCAACAAATATTTGTGGAAATATTAATAAAAGAAAGAATAAAATCTAATTGTCAGATACTAGTTGATTATATAGCATGTCTGTCTACGCATAAATTATGAGCAGCAGAATCTTTAGTATCTTAGGCAAAGGTTGGAAGAATATTCATCTTAAAATTGAAAAACATCTATAACACCACCCAATACTTACTGAGTATTTATCATGGGTAGACTTTATTTATTATTATTAACATGTGTGAAGTGCTTCATGTTTGCTATGTCATTTTGTTCTCACAGTGATCTGGGAGGCAGGGACTATTATTTTTTCCACATAACAGACCAAGAAAATGAGGCTAAGGGAGAGGAAGCACTTGGCAAAAGTCAGTTGGCAGAGCTAGGATTCTATGCAATCCCAAAGCTCTTAAAAAACCATTTGACAAAATGGATAAATACGTTCAACCAAAATGTATTGAGGAATTGTTCTTTGCAAAATACCGTGCATACACACAGTTCCTGCTCTGCTCCAGTGAGAATAACCAGGAACCCTGAAGAGAAGGCATTGCATTTAGCTAGTTATTACCATCAGCCTGGCAAAAAATGTTCTGTATTACAGGGAAGCACATAATTGGGCAAAAGAAAAAACTTCTCACGTTTTCTGCATTCAGTGCTGTAATCTCATTTATTTATCATAAAATGTGACTTCACATGTTTATTAACAGTCAAATCCAGATGCAAATGCAAATAGAGAAATATAGTAGAAAACCAAATAGCAGATTCTCATTATCTGCCTTTTGTTGAAATCTATGCCAATGCTCTCCACTGTAAACAAGTACTGAATTACAGAATTTTAGGCCTGAGAGAAACCTAGAAGTTATTTACCCAATTCTTCCCAGTTATGTCTAAGCCTGAAGTCCAAAGGAAAATAACTAGTAACTGTGAGACTACCAGTAACTCATGAAAACTGGTTGGCCATATCTATGAAAGCTGAACTTCTATTTATTCTGTGGCCCAGCCATTCCACTCCTTGGAATAGACCCAACGGAGGTGCTTTCATATTTTGCCAAAAGTCATGTATAATAATGCTCACAGTAGCACTTTTTTTTGCAATAACCCCAAACTAGAATCAAGGTAGTGATTATCAATAGTAGGCTGGGTAAGTAAAATATATTTAAACAATGGAATGTACTATGCAACAATGAGAACAAAGTATAACCACAACCAACCAAGTAAATAAATGCCAAAAACATTATACCAAGCAGAAGTTATGACTATGTTTATATCAAGTTCATAAAAACAGGAAAATCTAATCTATAGTGTCATGAGTCAGGAGAGTGGCTGCAAGGGCTGGGAGGTGACAACTGGAAGGGGACATAGAAGTGTTTGTTGGATGCTGGTGATTTCTGTTGCTTGATCCAAGTGCTAGTTACACAGGTGGGCTCACCTTGTGGAAATCCAGTGAGCTGTACACTTACAATGTATACGTTTTCCTGTGTATATGTTAGATTTCAATATAAATTGGAAAAGAAACTTGGAACTCGTTGAAGCCTAAGACATTAACAAAAAAATTTTCTGGCACAATGGGAAAAATTTGTGAAATGTCTTGAATCTTAATTCTGCTAAAACTAACATTTGTTCCAGTCGTATATCAATAAAAACAAATACTTCAGTATTGCAAACATTTGCTAAAGAAACAAATGTGTTTGACGAGAAAACAAAAATCAGTATTTCCTTTGGCAAGTACTTGTTGGATTGGAGGTAGCAAATGTAAAACTTCTGAAGTGTTACTGCATTTGTTTACATGCTCAGTTTACACAAGATTCAGAATTTTGTAAAGCTGCATTACATTTTTAAAAACTGTAGGAATAAAAATAATTGTGAGAGGAATAAAAAGATTGCATTTCTAGAATGTTGTTATGGATGTGTCTCAACTCCACACAGTTGTATGATGCCTGGCATGCAATAGGCGTGCATTTGCTGTATGAATGAAGATGGTATACAGGGTACCTTTTAGAATACTTCTAATCAATCTTTGTCGACAACATGATTATTTTTAATACCTGGTTAAATAGGAAATTACTAATACTTTCTCAGTATCCTAGTAGACATTGAATGGAGAACGACTAAAATAAATCTCTATCAAAGTGCTAATTCATATTATTTTACAAAATACTTCCAAATGACATATGAAGCCAGTCATTTAAGATAAAGAAGTTTCATTAAAGAAAAACTTGAGATCTCAGAAAAATGAATTAGAAATCCCCCCTCACCCAACTATATTTAGAGAAAATATTGAGAAAGAAGTATGATTCTCCCTGGAAGTAACTATATATTAAATCGGTGTCAAGAAAACCTTAGAAAATATTAGCTTTCAGGGAAAAACACTTACAATTTATATTTTCTATTTTTCAGTAATATATTCTTACTATGACTCTAAAATCTGTCTAATGCACCATTAACATTTTAAAAGGAAGTTCTCTAGTTCTTACCGAAAAGAAATAAATAATATCTGACAACAGCATTAGGGAACATAAACATAAAATTACCTGTTATTAAAAACTGAGCACATTTTTCTCAAAGAAATATATTACTCAGCTGTAAAATAGTATGTTTGCCATTCACACTAATGTTTCAACATTATGGTTCAATCTTCTAAAAAGCTGACATGGAAAATAATGGTGTAATAAACTAATTCATCATAATGTGCAAAAGAAACCGCTGGAATAAATTGTAATAACCTTTCAAAAACTAGCAGCTTTTAAAAGTATTAATTTCTACTCCAGATAATTGGAAAGGACACCTGGGTGGGTAGGCAATATTTTTTATGGGATTGCTCTGTCAGGAGCTCAGATTGTCTCTGGACTCAGCAATGATCATTTAGCACTAAATGACAGTGAATCTTGCAAATGGGTCTTCCTAGATGGTGTTTGCCATAAATTACCAAACTCAACTCCCCTCAAGGTCAGCGATATGAGAGGGCAGGTATCAAACAGCCTTCGTGGAGACCTAGAGTGGTCCTCGGGTTTCTCATAAATGGACAATAGTTGTGTTGGCTGCCATAAAATCAACTTAATGGACTGACAACATAAATTACCATCAAACTTTGACAACATTTCTCCTTAGGAAACAACTGAAGAATGCTTTTATATCAAAGCTGGGAAAATGGATAACAATATGTTTTGCTCTACACTAGATCATAAATATTTTTAACAATGCTAAGTAGAGAATGAATTAATATTAGAAACCACGATACGTTTTACCTGATGCATTAAAAACAGCATCTAAGTAATTCTAAAATGACACTTGCTTCCTGAAGTTGTATTATATATATATTATATATGTAATGCAATGGGGTGTGTGTGTGTGTGTGTGTGTGTTAGGGAAGAAGGTTGCATTTGCCTGGCGCTCAATATTTTCACTAAGTATAAGCAATCAAAAATGATATTACTTGTTTTCTAATTTTTTAAAATCTATTAATATATAGTCCACTGGACCCATAGGAAGAGATTCTTGACCTCTCACACTACTTTGGATAAATCATAAAATCACTTTCTCTACGGTTCCATTTTTCTACTTGGAAAGTAATGTAATTATTATACAAAGATATATTGAAGACAGTGGAATTATTCCTAAAATGAAGACACAAAAACCCCCAAGTTACTGGAAAATCATGTTAACATATTTCGGAAAATAATCCAGTCTAGACTTAATTAATTCACACTTTAAAAAAGCCAATTTGGTAGAAAATATAACAACAGCTAAATTAATAAAATAGAATTTTGGAGGTAAATGAAACATTGTTTAGCTGAATTTTCATCTAATTGTGCTGCCATTCTGTAACTGCAGTTATTATTATTATTGTGACATAAAGATAAAATTATTCTCTCAGTAATTTTTATAATAGAATTTATTATCTCTTAAAATGCAGCAGTTTCCTTTAGATTTTGCTAAAATAAATGCTACGTCGAGTAAAAGCAACATCTTCCTTGGATCCAATGACATCTCAGGCCAGGAATATTATATATAATGTCTCATGAACTCTACACACGTTATAAACTATAAAAGTTTCCAAATAGGATTTAAAATTAGTGTATTTTGTCTGTTCTCCTCCCACATCTAGTCATCACCTTCTGTCATGTCTTCCTTTGCACTATCTCTTCCATTTATTTCTTTCCTTCTGTTCCTATTGTCACTTCTGCCCAGAACCTCATCACCTTATACCTGAATTATTGCAGTAGTTTCTTTGGTCCTGTTCTTTTTCCACTAATCCATCCTGCCTAGTCCTGCCAGATTAATCTTTTTTAAAGGACTACTTTAATGATGTCAGTCCCCTGCTCAGAAGTGTCCAACAACTCCCCATCACTTGGAGGCCACAGGCCAGAGTCTTTAGCTAAAATCAAAGCCTTTGGCTGTCTGGCCTCACTTCCTTTTCCAGTCTTCTCCAGTTCCCCTGCACAAACCTTCAGAACAATAACTGCATCTGCTTCCTGGCCACCTGCACCACCTGCACCTGCCTGACCAGTGCTGTCCATCCTCTCTGCTGATCCAGTTACCTTCCTTTCTGGAGTCATTCTGACCACTTCAACCCATAGTCAGCACCTCCAGCCATGAAGTTGGAGCACTCTTTTTTTTAAAGCGTGCTTAATTTCACCATTGCAATATTATGTAACTTTGGCTTTTGTTATTTAATGGTTACCCTGCCTTTTCTCCTTGATGAATTTGTAAAGTTCTTTGAGGGCAGGGGGTTTTGAATTACTATGGGCCAATGTCCCCAGCACAACACTATAAAAATAGTTGGCTGTCAATGGACACTTGTTTAGTGAATGACTGCAAAATGTTGTTCTAAGGCCGGGCGCGGTGGCTCACGCCTGTAATCCCAGCATTTTGGGAGGCCGAGGCGGGTGGATCACGAGGTCAGGAGGTCGAGACCATCCTGGCTAACACGGTGAAACCCGTCTCTACTGAAAATACAAAAAATTAGCTGGGTGTGGTGGCGGGCACCTGTAGTCCCAGTTACTCGGGAGGCTGAGGCAGGAGAATGGCCTGCGCCCGGGAGGCGGAGCTTGCAGTGAGCCGAGATCACGCCACTGCACTCCAGCCTGGGCGACGAGGGAGACTCCATTTCAAAAAAAAAACAAAAAACAAAAAACAAAAAATGCTGTTCTAGGCTTCTTATATGATTAGAATGAAAGCTATTCAGTTGTATTTGTGACTTGTGGTATTTCAGACCAACAATTTACATATGTGAGGCAGTTTTCCTGAGTTTAATACATTCTCTTTCATTTTAAAAGTTCTTAGTGAAATTGTAGACTATGAAATATAAATTGAACACATGAGATTTATAATGTAAAAATCTGTCTCAGAAATCATGGGAAGCATTAGAATAAACACAAACCAGTCCATATTCGTCAAACCAATACTAACTATCTGAAAGTTCCTTAATATCATAAAGCTCGGTAAGTTTCAAATACAACTGAAATCATCCCAAGAAAAAGTTAAAAGAAAAAAAGGTAAGTACACAGTAGTCCAGAGTCTTTATTGTATAAATAAGACACATATTTTAGCATGTAATATTATTTAATAGAAAGAATATGGATTTTTAGAACTTGACAAGACCTGAATTGGTAACTTAGATCTGCTCTTCACCAGGTGTGCCATTTTGTGTCAGTTACTCGATGTCTTTGAATGTTAAACATCTCATAAGGCAAATAAGAATATTAATTTCTAATTTATTTGAAAAATCTGAGATGAATGAATTATTTTGAGCTGTTTACTAGGATAATGAATTTAAGGTCCCTAAGGCACCTAACCCAGTACCTGGCCTGTTAATAAATGGTAGCTAATATTAATTAACTAATTAATTAATTTATCTGTCAATCATTGCTTCTATTTGAGAGTTTTTCTTTTTCACTCCTTGCCTCCTAGCTTCTCTTATAGTTGAAGAGCATGGGGTCTAAAAGATCTGGGTTTGAATTGTGGTTCTACGACTTATTAGTTTACTAATCTACTTATGAACCTATCTTAGCTGCAGTTTTCTCAGCTGTATAAGAAGATCACAAAATCTCCTTGCAGTAATGTTCTGAAGACTAAGAATGATCCATTTTAAAGTGTCAGGCATACAGCAGGTACTTTATTAAGAGCAGATATTATTATAATTCTCATGAGTCTTCTCACAGTCATCCTGTTATATGTAGAAGAACACATGCTCATGAATACTTTTAAAGTAAGATATGTAGGATTTTTTTCTCTATTATGTTTCACTATCTTGCAGAAAAACATAATTTGGTATTATAAAAATTATTCCTATAAATAATATTTGTATAGTGACTTACAGTTTACAAAATACCTTTGAAACTGAGGACTATACCCCTAAATTAGCCATTTGTTGCTGTGTGACTGTGATCATTATTCTTGCAACCCATCCTGCCATCAAAATGCTTAATAATTAACAATAATGATAAACTGCAAATACTAAGAAGGCTATGAACAAAGTCCAATGTGTTATTGTCATAGGCCTATATTTTTAGAAATACTTGACAGTTGAAATTGGCCAGATGAAATTGAGCAATGGATCATAGATTCTCCATCTCAGCAGTATATCTTGGAAGCAGGGGCCTCCTCTAGGCAGGCTTTGACAAAGGACATCTAAAACTGGTTTCTTAACTTCTTTTTGACTTCTAAAATGTCGTCTAAAGTATTGGTTAAGTTGTCTGTTCTCATTTGAGTTAAAATACAATTCTTAAAAAATCGAGTAAGTAATTCTGAAATAAGCCTATATAAGTGTAAACAAAAGAACAGAAAGAAATTTGGGTAATTTTCTTAAATCTAAATAAATATACTATGTTGCATGCTGAGATTAATGACATTATCTAAACTCGGTAGGAATGCAATTAAGTGCTAAGAAACAGAAAGCGCCTCACAGTTTTATAAGACTGAGCTGTTTTTACTATCATAATAACTGAAGCATGTGCTTAATAACTCATCAAATACATTTACTTCCCTTCAACATCTACAAGGTCAAAACCAGTCATCAGCCGTAACTTGAAGTGTCATTAATTCCTCTGAAAAACTGTTAAAGAGATTGTTCCAAGAAGCACCAGCCTGTATCCCATTGAGGTTCCTGGGGTGTTTCAGGGATGCTGGGAGGTGCAATGTACTTTTAAAACGACGTGTGGATGGATAGCATTACTCTTAATGCTCCAAATGAAGAGCTTGCCATACCACTGTTCCTTATACAAGGTACAGGGCTCCATATGCAACAGTTCTGATGTTTAATGTTTTGTCCTATGTCCAGTCCTTGGTTTAGCGATCATGGCCATTATACCTACATTTTAAAATATGATCTAATATATAAGGGTAACTGCCACTTAGTAACTGAGAACTGCATAGCATTGGGTCAGCATCAGTGCTAGGTCACTAGGGGCAATCTTGTCTAGATTTGCTCCCAGAATATCTGCACGAGCATGGGGTTTCTACATCTTTCGTCTTTGTTTCATTTTATTACTTCCACTTCCTCCCCATCACCTGCCAGGGTTTTCAAATCCTTCAGGGATGTTTTGTTTCAATGTTTGTATTTACCAAACCCAACTATAATTAATATTTATAGCACTTCTGGTCATTTCAAAGCTATTTCACAAATAAAATATCTTGATCTTCATAGTAATGTCAAGTGAAATGAGAAAACTGAAGCATGAGGAAGTTCTATAAGATGCCTGAGGCAACTTGACGTCAATGTCAGAGCAGAGTACCTGCCTTAGGACGCTGAACCTAGCACTCACTTCACCCCCATGACTGCTCGTCATTGGTTTGGTCTTTGGATTAGACTTGCACCAGAAATTCTTTCTCACCAGCTTTGTGATTTTTAAATATATTAGGTAAACTCTCTGGATTTTAGCTTCCTTGTTGGTAAATGGGGACAACAATGCCTACTTCATAGAGTTATTTGAGGATTACATGAAATGATGTGTGTAAAGTTAAAAACCTAACCTAGGCATGCTGGCTTCTGCCTATAATCCGGTTACTTGGGAGGCTGAGGTGGGAGGATCCCTTGAGGACAGGAGTTCAAGATCAGCCTGGGTAACACAGCGAAACCCCATCTCTAAAAATATTAAAAAATTAAAAAATAAAAATAATAAAGTAAAAATACCTAGAATAAGGTTTAGTGTTCAAAACTGCTCATCCTTCTAATCCCTAGTCTTGGTCATCTTCACTAAAGGTACTTTCCTTAGGTCTACTGAGAGTATGAAGCGACTCTGGAATTCCGTGTTGGGCTGGGGGGCACAGTATACTTAATGTATCAGTAGGGTGGTAAAATATTTACCAATAATCTAAGGATTTATCAGTCATCTGCCACATTCCAGCACAGCGCTCAGAACTTCCGATGCACAAAGAAACAGCAGCAGCCAAGGAATTTTGCAAGTAACAAGAACAAGACTTAATGATTTTCTAGACGATAAAGTGATTCCAAGAGAGGCTGGTATGTTCCATTTAACCAAGGTCTTTGTAAATTCTCCAAAACACTTTCTTTTTTTTTTTTTTTTTTTGAGGCGGAGTCTCGCTCTGTCGCCCAGGCTGGAGTGCAGTGGCGCGATCTCGGCTCACTGCAAGCTCCGCCTCCCGGATTCCCGCCATTCTCCTGCCTCAGCCTCCCAAGTAGCTGGGACTACAGGCGCCGCCACCGCGCCCGGCTAATTTTTTTGTATTTTTAGTGGAGACGGGGTTTCATTGTGTTAGCCAGGATGGTCTCGATCTCCTGACCTCGTGATCCGCCCGTCTCGGCCTCCCAAAGTGCTGGGATTACAGGCTTGAGTCACCGCGCCCGGCCAACACTTTCAAATAGAATAAAATACTTTTAAAACTACTTCATATAAATTGTATAGCTTACTTTTAAATGGCATATTCCACCAAATCCCGAAATGTTATTTTTTTATAGACACTGATACTGTATCCAACCTGCACTATTACACAGGCTGAGGGAGGGACAGCAAAAGGATCAATCTCACAGTGAACCTAGGAATGAGTGGTTAAATGGTGTTCGGTGTTTCTGCTGTGTTTCCATTACTGAGTCACCCAGATTTAAAATATCCTAGGGTAGGAATAACCATTTGGTTTTTCTCCTTCCTTTTCCTTCAGTGCCTCAGAACATAAAATACTTGTTGAGTTGCATTTCAGCCTCTGAGTTAGACCAAAAAATGTAGTTATGACTCCATCCCATTTGAATTAGTCCACTAAAAAAAGGTATTTACAGTTAAGTGGAAACATTTCATCTTCTGATTATTTTTTAATATAAAACAGTGACATCTCAGCATACTTTAGTTTAAAACTATAAGAACAGAAAAGATTAATTTTTTTCTTCTTGAGACAGGGTCTTACTTTGTCATCCACACTGAAGTGTAGTGGTGCGATCACAGCTCACTGTGGCCTTAAACTCCTGGGCTCAAGCCATTCTCCTGCCTCAGTATCCTGAGCAGCTGGGACTACAGGCACATGCCACCGTGTGTGGCTGGCGAGGAATAAATTTTATTGTTATTAATAGCAACTGGTCACTATGCACATGTGTGTGAGACAATGTTCAGAATGATACAGCCTAGGGTTTAAGACCAGAAACTTTAGTTCTGATTCTGCTTCCTTTACTATTTTTATCCAGGGACACAATGTTCCTGTTTTGAGGATGGGAAGAATGCCATATATTTTACAGCATTATGAAGAAAATTAAGATGGGATATTACTGTTGACACAGTAGTAAGTAATAATTTTGAGTGTTTAATGTGTGTCAGATATTGTTCTAATCAACTCATTTAATCACAACAACTCAATGAAATGCATAGTATTATTATTCCTATTTTAAAGATATTAAGGCTTAACAGTTTTAACAAAAAACCTTGCCAAGATCACCCAGCTAGTAATTGGTTGAGCAGGATCTCAAACGCAGGCAGTCTAACTCCAGAGTCCATGCTCTGAGCCACTTCCCTGTGCTGCCTCACTCCATCACAGCAGCTCATGACATGCTGGTTTCCCCTCTTCTTGGATTCTGGTATACAAAAACACAACAGATCCTGTCTTTTCCAGAAAGAAACAGTTGTTACACCAAGGACACAGGATATATGCACATATGGATAAAAAGCACGATAGAACTTGTCCAACAAATGTCAGAGGAGGTATACAACAAGTTCTACAGAAGTTTGGAAGAAGGGAAATAATGGGGATAAGGACATCGGCAAGATTGTTGTGATGTGGGTGGACTTTGACTTTGTTTCGCCTTCGAGAGTAAACAGACCTAAAACTATTAAAGAGTAGTTGGGAAAGATATTTCAGATAATACGAACAGGAAAGACAAAGGATCTCTGTGTTTAGGAAATAAGAATCAGTTTCATGATAACTGCAGCTTGCCAAAAATAAACACACACACACAAACAAAAAACAACACACACAAAAGAAAATAAATAAAATTTTTGTTTTGAAAAAAGAATCCATTTCAGTGACGGGGAAGGTTTCAATATGGGCAACACTGAGGGTAGAGCGGGGGCAGTTTAAAGTGATTTTGTACAGTGTTTTAGAAACTCAAGAGAGGAGAAAGACCTCCTGCTAGAGGGCCACCAGGGGCTTCCGAGTGACTGTGAGTGAGGAGATGGCAGGTATATAACACGGATGAAGGTAGGGAATGCGAGATAACGGACTGCGAGAGCATGCAGAAATCTTCGGCACACATACCTACATTCAGACAGGTCCCTATTATTCCAGCGATGATTATCTTGTTGGCGGGTATTCCATGGCCTCTCCTCACCTGCTGGCTGTCCTTTTGGTTTGTCCCTTGCTTTAGCACCTGGGGGTGGACACGGAGGCAAAGTGATTTTCCAATGAGTCTTTTTGTTTGTTTCTTTTTGCTGCCCTTTCCCAGCTGTGGTTAGATTTGCTGTTGGAAGGAGAAGTATATTGTGGATGATAAGAACATTTCTTTCTCTTTTTCTTTTTTCATGGTACTTCCAGTCCCTTTATTGAACAATTTACATGGGAAGAGCAGGAATCATATTTGAGCTTAACCCTGGAATATGTAATTGTTAATTTCCCTTGATCAGAGATGGGCTACGAAACGGGGAGCTGCCCATATGGACTTTTCAATAACATTTGTATAGCAGAACCTTGTTTCCAATCTGGCTGCTGAGACTTTTAGGTGAGAGTGGTTAAAGTTATTCTCCTTAAAAATGTTATGTATTGCGTATCTCAAGACCTGCTGATAGTCATATGATTATTTATTTCAATCATTCTTACCTTTGCTACCATTTGGATATATTATGCAGTTGCTGCTTCTTCCTAAGTTGAATATAAGCTACCAGTAATTCTGATTCTCTAGCTGCAGAGTACATGTTTGGCTCTAAAACTAAAGTGCTGTATTAGTGGGATGAAAAAAAAGAAAGAGATGAGAAAAATGAAACAGAGCAATGCCAAGCTCTTTTTTAAAAGTAATATTTAATTACTATTTCAGGCTACTTTCAAGAGTGTATATGACATCTAAACAGATTGTAGAACCCTAATACATCATTTCACTAATATATATCCAATTGCAGTTGACAAAAAAATTATTTTGGTCCATAATGGCCTAGAAACCCATCTTTTACTTGGATCCATTATATGCAAATATATTTAGGGTACAAAACGCGCGCGCACACACACACACACACACACACACACACAAAATCTCTTTCAAGTAAAGGAACAGGTCTTAAAAATTTATACACTTGGCTAATAGCCAGCTACTGAGTCTATTTTGTCTCCTCTCTGATTAACATACTTTCATAAATTATTTCCAATTTCTTCCAGTTGTGTTCTTGTCAACTCTTCACCTCACAACCCCAATATTGTCCACATAGTTATAGATAAATCAGAGAGTGGGTAGCAAAAAGCACATCCAGCTATTTTAGGACATGGCATATATCAGTTATGTCCAGAAAACTGGCTCCTTTGCTCGTGAGAACTTCTTGGCATATCCAGTAGCCTGCTGACCTCGGTATGAAACATTACAATATAAAGCCTCAACTACTCTGTTTCTCAATTTGTTTGATAAACTAGAATTATTTCCAAAGTTCTCAAATAAACAGAAATCATTATAATTATAAATAATTAAAATGCTAAACTCAAGAGGGCACTCAACATTCATTATACTGTAGAGCTTGTCCCCTAAGGGTAATACCTTCAATTAGTTCAGTTTTTACAACAGAAGAAAAATGTGACAATCAGTAATTGCAGGTATTTAGTTCAAGGAACAAAACATACAAACTGGCCTTTAAATTGCCCTTTCAGTCACCACAGGTTATGCTCTCTTTTAGATTCTTAACATTTGTACTAATTCTAGAATACAGGAAAGCAACAGATAAGGGAAAAACACAGTCTTCAAAGCTGTGAGTAGATGCACTTCAGCTTTATCAGCTCTTTCAATGGAGAAGGTTAAAGTAGAAGGTAAGATCTAACAAAAAATGATTTTAAGAGAGAGCCCTTTAAAAGACATTCTATAAAATTTATCACTTATGTATTCACTTACTTTACAAACATTTATTGTCAGAGTTTATACTAAATGATAATGACATTGCTTTAGAAAAACTAGTTGATGGTTTTTTAAAAACATACAAATTTGTTTATGTGTGTGTATATGTATATTGTTACAAATATAGAGTATACATATCCATAATTTATAAAAGGATGTTGTTTTGAGTGTTATTCCTCGTTCTTAAAGTTGTAATGAAATGTAAAAAAAATTAATCACAAAATTATTTAGATTTTATTCCTTGGAGTCTCCTCTATAAAAAGCATCAATTTCCTTTACAAAATATAACTATTTTCTGTTGCAGTAGTAAATGCTATTTCAGTTACTAGGGCTTTTGTTAGGTTTTCATAGAACTAAAGTACTGTAAGTTGGAAATGGATTAGCAAATAGTAAATACTGTTTTTGGATCAAAGCAAGTATAGCAAAACAGATTTCTTTACTCTGATTCAACATCAAATTGACAACCATGACCTGAGAAAGGGTTATCTGTTACTAGCTGCCACATTGGGGAAATAAATTTAGTCCTTCATTTAAGTAGAGGAAATAACTCATTAGAAATGTGGTACAAGTGGTTTCAGGATGATAAATCTCAAGTTACCAATTCCACTTTTAATGATTAGCTGCCTGTGCCTTGTATTTAATTAAAATGATTATTTTAAATGCTTATATTTAATTTAAACATAATTATCTAAAGTTCAATGTTACTGCCTCATCCATTTTGAAATTAATTAATTTATAAAATAGTTCAAAAAGTGCTGTAAAATATTAATATTAAAATACAGCAGGATCAATTTGCATCTTTTGTTGGTTTCTGTTGTGGACTCCTAGTGAGCTGTTTACATTAGGTAGGACTGCAGGGTCTCTGGCATAGCTAATGTGTAATGAAATCAAATATTGATATGTCCTTGACATTTCTTTTGCACGTAGGATATATACTTTAACCTTCCAGGAATAATAGTTCATAGCTAAGGATATGATTGTTTAAACTTTAAAGCGATGTAAGTTTTAGAAATTATTTTGGACTTAATACATTTAGGAGAAACCATTGCTTTTAGCAAATGATTTATAAGTGTGTAACAATCAGTGTGATAAAATTTCTTATGAGTCAGTCCAATAAATGTAACCAGAAGGTGTTTTCAAGGAAAAGTTCTGCTTTTAACTTGTATTTAAACAAACAGTTTAAATAGTGAGTAGTGATATATAACAATGTTTCCTGGTCTATGGATTCTGAGGATATTCTGAAACACTCTTGTATCCATTTGGACGGGATTTCCTGGTGCGGTGAAAAACTATATCCATGAATGTCCTACAATTCTTAGTGTGCTTGATGGGAAAAACTTTTAAGCTGTGCACATTTGTCTATTAATGATGATTGCTACCATTTATTAGGTACTGAATACGTATTAGGCACTGAACTAAATACCTAATAAAATTGTATTCAGCCCATTTTACAGATGAATGAAGTGAGGCTTGGAGAGACTAAGGCATACATAACTTATACGTATAATTTGTAAGTTATAGAGGCAAGACTCAAAGCCTAAATCCACAATGCTACCCCTTACTGTCTTCAGCTCCCATCTCAGAGAGCTAGGAAGGCATTCTCAATTGTGAGATGCTTGTAACCCCCACCTCCACCACCACCACAAACAACAAAATAGTTCTCCCTTGCAGTAATAGTGTAAATTAATGAAATGGTAAAAGTAACACATTTGGCTTGACTATTAGTAATTAAAATCTGTTGCCCCCAATCTTAGTGTCCTTTTATACAAATACTAATATATGCAGAATTTTCTAATATTTTATTAAAACCTGGGCTTTCTATTCTCCAACAAACCTCTATAGTTGGGGAGATTTGTTCCCACCATTCTGTGACATTAGCTCAAAACTTTGCACAATCTCTACCCCCAACACCACCAACAACCTTTGGGGCATCTTAATTGTGAGCAGGCTATAAGGCTATAAAATCAGACTCAGCTTACACATCAAGTAAGTTGTGCAGAATATTTCTTTCCTTTTCACACTAGTATTATTAGGTGGAATTACAGGATGCCTTTAAGCAATGCTGTATCTCAATTACCACAACTGCCATCTGTTTCTGTTTCTTCCAATGAACGATATCCCCACCCAAAAGCTAGGCTTCAATGTGTTTTCTGCAAAGAATATGAGTAACACACACAAATATTCCTCCTATTTAGATTAGACAGTATTAGGTAGTAATCAAAGCCAATTATCTATTGATTTTCAGTTTAACATTTCAACTATCAAACACTATCTTAACTCCGGACACCCTCAGAAGGTTCAAAGGATTGGAACCATTGCAAAGCAATTATAGCAGAGAAGACCTGTTTGAGGAGCTAGAATAGGTAAAAATACAGGCACATCTGCTTTGTAAGTCTTGCTCAGACCTTTAAATGCCATCTGTTTTTCCGTTCTTTTCCAGCTACCATCTTCCCCTAGGCTAAAAGATTTTAAAATGACTTGGGGGAAGAAAAAACTTTGAGAAACTAGTTTGAGATTTTAATTCTGTATTTCATCTGTCAGACAGTGAAATGCAGTTAACCGCAGCAAGTGTTCCTAATAGATAAGGGAATTGTTGCTTCACATATAATTACATTGAGTCTAACAGTAGACATAGCCATAGCCAACTATATCATCATCATACTATTAGAAGTGCTAGTAAGTCTGAAAAGAATCCATTTTGAGGAGGGTCAGAGCTACTGTTATTTTACTTCAAGCCAGGGTTATCATGGAATAAAACTGATAATTCTTTTGGGGAACAATTTTTGGAATATAAAAAAAGTATTAAAGGGTAAATGAAACTAACTGTTGTGACTGGCAGTGAGTTCAGGCATTCTGTGTTCTTTTGTGTTTGCTTTGGAATGTTAAACAGGTTGAGTTCTTTTTAAAAGAAAACATTTTATTCAGAACATTCTTCCATGAAAGCCTTCTTTGACAAAGTGTCATTTTTTGATATATTAGTACATGTCTGCCCACATTTTCTATTCAAAAGAGGCTAGCAATGTTTTAACAACTTTTGACAAGCATGGGGAATTAAACTTCCACAGAATCGACTCTTTTAATGTAATGCTACAACCTATTTTATATTCTCGATTTTGCACTTCTTATGGCAGGCCACAACATTTTAAATTATATCAACTTATAGTCAAAAAAAGTACAAAAAAATTAAAAATGAGTACTTAACTCATCAATAAAATATTTTTAAGCACATAATTCTGAAATTTGTTGAGAAAAGGAGTTACAGATATAGAACTAAGTGAATTATAAATTAGTAATAAGAGATAAGTAAAAGAAATTTCTAATAAACTAGCCAAGGAATCTCAAGGAATTGAGCTACCTCTTAATTAAATTTAGCTACTAACTTTCAAAATCAAATGCTGGCTGGACACGGTGGCTCATGCCTGTAATCTCAGCACTTTGGGAGGCTGAGGCAGGTGGATCATCTGAGGTCAGGAGTTCAAGACCAGCCTGGCCAACATGGCGAAACTGTGTCTCTACTTAAAATATAAAAATTACCTGGGCGTGGTTGCGGGTGCCTGTAGTCCCAGCTATTCAGGAGGTTGAGGCAGGAGAATCACTTGAACCCAGGAGGCAGAGGTGGCAGTGAGCCAAGATTGCACCACTGCACTCCAGCCCGGGAAACAGAGCAAGACTCCATCTCAGAAAAAACAAAACAAAAACAAAAGCAAACAAACCAACAAAAAGCCCAAAAACGAAATCAAATGCTTTGTTAATTGGCAATGCAGGCTCTGCCTATTGGAAATCTTACTTGGATACCTATAGGCACCTCAAACCAACACTTCAAAGACCTCTCTGGCTCCCCAAAATTGCCCCTCCCCCAATTGTGACCTTGCACAACTGGGGTCCTAATTGCTCCCCAGCCTCATCTGTCCCCACTCCACCCTGTCTGGCCCATTCATTCATCCAGAGCTGCTTTCAATGCCTTGAATACACTGGGCTTTGATCCTCTGCCTAGATCACTATCCCAATCAGCCTGGCTAATTTCTCCTCTTCCGTCTCAGCTTGGATGTCACTTTCCTCAAGAAGATTTCTCTGGCAATTCTTTTTCCAGGTGCCCTTTCTCTAGATCCTTACAACCCTGTTCTCTCCAACCAAAATCCCTGTCACAGAATGATGTGATTGTCTCTTTACTGGCCTGTAACCCCAACAGAGTGTAAGCAGCATAAGGGCTGAGACAACGTCTATCTTTTTACTGCTAATCTCCACAGCTTAGACCAGTGCTTGGAATATTCTAGATGCTCTCAAAAAAGCTTCTTTAAAAAGATTAATGAATCATTTAAGTGAGAAGTTCATATATGATGAATGTGTTTCTTTTTTCTTTTTGGCAATAATACAAACTGTCAAATATAACCACATTTAAAAAAATAACTTACCTAAGTCAGTATAGGTTAACAATAATGTTCCCATTTGGTTATTTCATTTAGGTGGAACAAGTTTCTCATTTTGGTTTAAGACCTTTCTCATACCACCTATCTCCATAAAGAAAAATGCAGGCTGGGCGTGGTGGCTCATGTCTGTAATCCCAGCACCTTGGGAGGCCGAGGCGGGCAGATAAGGAGGTCAAGAGATCGAGACCATCCTGGCCAACATGTTGAAAGCCTGTATCTACTAGAAATACAAAAATTAACTGGGCATGGTGGTGCGCACCTGTAGTCCCAGCTACTCAAGAGGCTGAGGAAGGAGGATTGCTTGAACCCGGGAGGTGGAGGTTCCAGTGATCCAAGATCACACCACTGCACTCCAGCCTGGTGACAGAGCGAGACTTTGTCTCAAAAAAAAAAAAAAAAAGAAGAAGAGAAAAGAAAAGTGCAAGGTAGATAATAGGAGAATTGAAGGATGTTAAACTCTGGAATGCAACGCTAAGATTTAAGATACAGACTTCTGGGCGCGGTGGCTCACGCCTGTAATCCCAGCACTTTGGGAGGCCGAGGCGGGCGGATTATGAGGTCAGGAGATTGAGACCATCCTGGCTAACACGGTGAAACCCCGTCTCTACTAAGAAATACAAAAAACTAGCCGGGCGAGGTGGCGGGCGCCTATAGTCCCAGCTACTGGGGAGGCTGAGGCAGGAGAATGGCGTGAACCCGGGAGGCGGAGCTTGCAGTGAGCTGAGATCCGGCCACTGCACTCCAGCCTGGGCAACAGAGCAAGACTCCGTCTCAAAAAACAAAAAAAACAAACAAAAAAAGATACAGACTTCTAATGGTAACAGCAAAGGTGTATTGATGTATTGAAAGGGGCAGAAATAGTTTATGAAATCCAATGTATAACACCTGAAGTAGCTAAAGGTGTTGCTTGATATTGCTATGTCACTATAATCACAGAACTTTAAAAGGGACGTTGTGATTGGAAAAGAAAATTTGAAACCAGTACCCATTAGTGGGTCAAGCAAATGAAGATGGAGAACAGGGCATCTTATGAATATTGTTATTATATCATAAAGAATTGGAATAATCAATATCCTCTTGAAAGAGACTTAAATCTAATGAAGCAGCTGTGGATAACTAAATTATGATTATGACAGATTCAGGGAATTGGTTCAGGGTTCTTTGCATCCAAAAATAGAAAAAGTAATCAAAGTGAAATTGCATTAGCTGACCTCCTCAGACCACCTCTGAAATACAGTAAGCATTTATTAAGAATACCCAAAACAACAGCATGACATAACTGCTTCTATATTTCACAAATGCCTTTGGCTAAGGGGGAGGAGGGATGGAGTCAGGTGGGGGAGGGCACGTGAAGGGGGAGGACACAGGAGGAAGAGAAGCTACTTGCACAAGGATAAGTGGAACTCCTATTTTAATAATTGCCACAGCAGTATTTTTCTTAAGTCAAGATTAAAAATATGATGAGCTTACAGAATGTTATCATCCACAGCAAAAACAATATAAAAACAATTCTTATTCCCACATAAATTACTTAATACAACTGCTACTGGTTTTACAGATTAAGTGCTAGCACTGATGGGCCATTCTACCTAAAAGACATTCTTTCTCTGTATTTTTTAGTCTTCAGCTTTTGGTATTCCTTTGTCTCTTTAGTATACTCTTATTTCTTATCTTGAAGTATAACGAAATATTTCACTAGTAACACCCATGGAATTGTTTTCATTGGCTCTCTTCTGGGCCTCCTGAGGCCATCATATGAATGGTAACAAAAAACAATTTCAAGGCAATAATAATGACGAATAAATTAAAGCACAGTGTATATATAGTATCCATCAAATAAATAAACTTGTTTTACTGAACTGTATTTACTGAACTGTATTTTCATTTCAAGAACTGTTCTCCCCACCCCCACCCCTTTCCAAAATGCCTCTTTATAGCAGTTCTTATTTTAAAAGACTGCTTCAAATTGATTCTGAGGAATTTGAGTTCTCCACACTCTTTTCTGGCAATGCGCTTTTTCTCAGATCAGCAGAAACAATGTGAAAACACCTGTCACAGTAATTTCAAATGTCTATCATCTACCAAGTTATACATAAATGATCCACGTTTGCAATGTAGTCCTTGAATGAAGGACTCTCTCAAGAAAGACAAATGCTGTCGAAAATATAAATGGGTACCTTGTAAGAAAAAGCCACTTGTATCATTTGCAGAAACCTATAGTTTTTATTTTTATCTTTAATCAGAGCCAAGCTAATATTTTTGAAAGAACTAATTTTCCTTTTCATTCACAACAAGTATTATGTATACATGCATGCTTACCTGCAGGTTTAGATGTCATTCAACTCAACTCCATGGGGTTGTGGCTGGAAATGGAGTCAGACTGGCAACAAAGCATTTACTGAATGCCTACTCAGGGTAAATGATTTAAAAAAAAATCTACCTCTTCACCCCACGCTATGCCCCCAAAAACAAGGCAAGGTATAATTGTTGAACATATGCAGTATAGGTGTTCTAAAAAGCATAGAGAAAGGCTCTGGCGTATAAATTCTACTTTTATGTCCTATATACTTGTTCTTTTCTGTGGTCTTAGCTTAGATGCAAGTCACTCCCAAGAACTGGTCTGCTCCCCAGGTGATTCTGCAGCCAGAGTTGGGAATCCTGCTCTTAAGCCCTCTTCTGCTCTGCATTTTAGCAACAAACTCCCTACCCACTTCCTGTTTTCAGTCATCTGTGCAACCTGCATTTCCTTCACATTCTTAGTCCTTTTACCAGGGCTTGAAAATTAGTTTGTATTTCCCTATCCCATTTCCCTCTCCTGTCCTCAGAATTGCAAAGCGATACTACCGTAGTTTGAATGGGCAGTGTCATACATTTTAACATCCAGATTCAAGGAGGCAAGTATGTATCAAAATAATTTTGCATTTTTTTATCCACAAGAATAACCCTTGAAATAGGTCTTTTGAGATGGGTTGCAATTTGTTAGGAAATAAATGATATGAAGAACAATGGAAACAGATATTATGATAGCCATACCTTTTCCTCTTTTAAATTCAGTATATTTCAGACTTAAACCTATGGGAACGTAATGCCGCAGTATGATAATCACTCCAGTGTTCCTAAAGGCTTGACATTTTTTAAGTGTGTATGTAATATTCAGGTGGTGCTCAAATGGATCAACCACCCTGCTTCTGCTAATGCAAAGCATCTTCTGTGGTAGTGTGGCGAGGGTTAGCAGTATCCAACTTGCAAAAGGCAATAAAGAGCACTCTTAAATGTGCCTTATTTCTAAACTACGGTGGCATATTATAGCACTCTTTGTCAGCACTTTATTGGTTTCACAAGAATAAAAACAAACACTGAGGTCTTTATTCTGAAATCCATTTCTGGAATTTATCTTACTAACAAAAGACTTAGTCCTGTGAGAGGTGTTCTAGTTATGAAGGAAGAATTTCCTTTTGTGGAAGTTTGTTATTTGAAAGGCTATATTTATTTGGTACTATAAATGTATAAATGTGCATTAAAAGCAACAAACTCTGTAAAATTATACCTTTTCCATGATCCACATGGTAAACCTAAAAGAAGGAAATTTACTGAAATAAGAATGTTTTTTCATAGCTGAGAAAAAGTAGTATATTTATGCGTTTACATGAGAAGAGGAAAAGAAACTCAAAACTTTGTTTAAACATGAAAATTTTTTGGAATAAGTGTAGTTTGCTTTCAGCATTCAGCATTGTTTCTAGTGGTTACTTATTTACCAAAATTGCTTATTCATTGATATTTTGCAAAATGTCTTGCTCTTAACAGTTTTTGGCTTTCTTTTATTTAAGCATACAAGGATAGGCGACTGTTCCCAGTGCTTCCCTTAGCTCCTCTGACTGGATTCTATATACATGAACAAAAGCTACCCCAAAACAATAAAGGAAAATCAGGCATATTTCTAAAGCAACAAAAGAATAAGCTGTTTTGCCACACTCTCACTACAGAAGCATCTCTCGGTAAATGGATTTTTAGATGTGAACACTGGTTTATTATTCACAACCACATCCATTTACCAATCAGCCCTGCACATGGGTTAGAAAAGAATGAAAAACATCACAAAGTACATAGTAAATGGCCACAAAACAAAGCAAAATCTAGCCTCTAATTATTTATGCAGCAAAAGTTCACTACTTTAACTTGCCTCCTTAATCCAAAGGAAAGATGAATGGTGACAAGGGAAAATACACACATAGGAACACTAGAAGGTTCCCGGAGCTGCCCTAGACAAGCTTCCACGAAGGTTAAGGAAGGGAGTATGCAACTGGGCCCTCTCAGAAATGCGTCATTGTGAAGTTTTAATTCCCCAAAGTGTTTTAACGCCTGTTTTCTTTTGTGTTAGGCTGAAATCTTTCAGAGACAAGGTTCAAGAGAGCAAGTAAAACATTACAGGACAATGGACAGATCAAGGTATACTCCTGTTTAGGCTAAGGAAGCTGGCTTTGTATAAAGCCTTTCTTTTCAAAGGGGAGAGATGAGGGAGAAGAAAGCCTTTAGAAAATATGGGTGATAGCTTCTCTTCCTGGTTCCTCCTGGAGCTGGGAAAAGCTGGCTTGAGAGGGTTAAAAAGAAAAAAAAAAGAAGAGTGACAAGTAGCTTTTAACAAAATGCCATGTCAAGAGTAATACCAAATATATAACAAGCTATTTGTCAGCATGCATTTTCTTTGTCTCTTTTTCCATATAGGTAGCCACTCCCAGTCAAGGACTGCATGAGCTGCCCAGAACAAGACTTTTTAGGATATGGTACACAGCTGGGAGCCTGCCAACTCCTGGTTTTGTCATTACCCTCAGAACTCCAGAATGTAAGTTCCATGAAGGTAGGTTTCTAAATATTTTTATTTGTTTTGCTCACTGCTGTATCTTTAGCACCTAAAATCTTGCCTGGCAGATAGTAAGCAAGCAATAAATATTTGGGGTATGAATAGACGAATGCCATCCAGACCTCACATTCTCTAACTTTGGCAGCTGTATGTAGTTACCAATTCACTGAGATGTGAGCATAGGCCAGACATTGTGCCAAATACTAATCATTTAATATCTAATCGTTTAATCCTCACAACAACTATGTGACAAAGATATTATTATCTCTACTGTAGGATTCATAAAGTACCCAAGTTAGAATGAGGGAGTTAAGCAGCTTAGTTAAAATCCTGCAACTTGTAGAAGGAAGTTAACCTAGTCTTAATTCCAAATTGACTTACTATGCTAAATACCAGTTCAATACTGCTTACTCAATGACTCTGATCCACAGCATCAAAATTTCCTTGGATTTTGAACCTTGGCCTCTTGTAAATCCTTGTATTAGTCAGGGTTTTTTGTTTTGTTTTGTTTTTGTTTTTGTTTTTTGTTTTTTGAGCAATGGAACTAATAGGAAAGGGAGTTTATTAAGGAGAACTGACTCACACAAACACAAGTTCACGTCCCACGACAGGCCGTCTGTAGGCTGAGAAACCAGTAGTGGCTCAGTCCAAGTCCCAAAAGCTCAAAAGCAGGGAAGCTGACAGTGCAGCCTTCAGTCTGTGGCTGAAGGCCGGAGAGCCCCTAGCATACCATTGGTGTAAGTCCAACAGTCCAAAAGCTGAAGAATGTGGAGTCTCATGTTTGAGGGCAGGAAGCATCCAGCAGAGGAGAAAGATGAAGGCCAGAAGACTCAGCAAGTCAGTTTCTTCCACCTTCTTCTGCCTGCTTTTTCTAGTTGTGCTGGCAGCTAATCAGATGGTGCCCACCCACACTGAGGGTGGGTCTTCCTGAAGGTGGGTCTTCTCTCAGTCCACTGACTCTCCTCTGGCAACACCCAGAAACACCCAGAAACAATACTTTGCATCCTTTAATCCAATCAAGTTGACACCTAATATTAACCATCACAATCCTGCTCTCTAACTTTGTGGGGATCCTGTGCTGCACATAATGTAAACCTTGCTTCAACACTCCTATCTCTCCATGTATGTCATGCTGGTGAGGTCTTTCTCTGCTTGGGCTGCCATAGCAATATGCCATAGATTGGGTGGCTTAAACAATAGGTATTTACTTTCTCATCATTCTGGAGGCTTGAAAGTTCAAGATCAAGGTGCCAGCATGGTTGGGTTCTGATGAGGGCTCTCTTCCTAATGCCCATCTATTCACTGTGTGCTTCCATGGCCTTACCTTGGTGTATGATTGTGGAGAGTTCTCTCTCTTTATTCCAATAAAGCTGCCAATC
The DNA here is from genome assembly GCF_024542745.1 of Macaca thibetana thibetana. NCBI lineage: Eukaryota > Metazoa > Chordata > Mammalia > Primates > Cercopithecidae > Macaca > Macaca thibetana. The sequence goes on along the minus strand of NC_065581.1, from coordinate 151,042,269 downwards.
TATCAGATTATGACCACATCCACATGACTTCATTTAACCTTAATTACTTCCTAAAAGCTCTATCTCCAAATATGTTGCTGAGGTATGGTTTCAGCACAAGAATTTTGTGGTACACAATTCAGTTCATAGCAGGTATCCCTCAGAGCTAACCTGCCAAGGACAATAACAACCAAACATGTTCAATTTCTGTGCTTTAATTGCATGATTCACTGTCACACTTGCTGTAGTAACTTTTGCCACCTTAGGGGCTTCTTGCAATATTTTGACCTCAGTAATTTGGAGAATCAATGTGCATATCTAGGTTAAATGTGTATTGGATTTGAAGAACTGTTAAAACTCTCTCTGTAGCCAAGTTATTCTGCTGATGCACTTTTCCAAAAGTAGTTCCTCAGGGGTTTCTTGATCTTTCCAGATCTTCACCCTGGCCATCACATTATCAGAGTTAGCATTGCAGAGGAGAACACAGACTCAGGGTGACAGACCTGAATCCTATCCCTCTTTCTATCTGTGTGACCTGGGGAACAATGTGAAAATCACAAAGTATATATTTTTAAGTTATTGTTTTCCTGAATCACCCAAACCATGGATATCTGATGTTGCCCAGAATGAAATTTCATAGCTACAATGTGGCTTAATATATTTTCCAATGGTCATTACATCTATATGCTATTTTCTTATAACCGGGATCCTGTTCTGAAGAGACAATGAACCATGAAGTTTACACAACTCTAAATTATTCTTTGAGATATTATAAGTGTTTCTTGGAATTTTCCAAATTGAATCTCAAAATTAGAAATATAGTCTGACCTAGTTATTAAAACGTTTCCTTAACACAGAGAAAAAAATAAAGCCTGTGACATGCTCTTGTTAGTAACAATACTCTTGTTCTCTAATCTTGTATTAAGCACTATTGGTGTGGTAGGACATCCTGAAGAAGAGCAGAGTACATGGTATCATGACCTATGCCAGGATTTCAAAATGTTATAGATTTGGCCTTTTAGACATTACTAAAATGTCAAGGAGTTCTGGTGCAGCAGTATGAACCATTTAAAAGAGTGTTTTGTTTTCTGGCAAAAATATACTTCCTGACTCATGAATATTCTTTTTTCAGGGAACTTAGGGAAGTGTGTGTGTGTGTGTGCATGCACACATATAGACTATCTTGAATTGCAGTTTTCTGAAGGAGAGATATTTCCTTATATGTTTTCTTAGCTTTATATTTTAAGATATGATAATGTGTTTTTAATGTAAGATTAAAACTATTAAAATATAAGCATTTATAGTAAATGCAAAGCCACTGTTTAAAACAGACTGAGAATGTATGCAAGTCATATATATTGCCATATTTATAGGAATTCTTGGAAATATTATAACAAATTATTACTGTTAGTGTTTCACATAATTATTTATGAGTATAAAATATAAACTACTTATTTTGTAAAGAAGAGATTGATCATCCCTGAGCTGCTATCAGGTTCTACATTTAGATAATAATGGAATACTCAAGTAGAAAAAGTAATCATTTTTTACAATGTTTTCTTTCATCACTGAAAAAAGAAATTTAAAGTTTTCTGTTGTTGGGCAATGCTGAGATAACTACTTTCTTTAAAAGGTCAGGTTATGAGGAAAAAATTCTAGAGAATAGTCATAGAAAATAAACCTGAAGATTTGAGTTCTTGCTTTGGCCCTGGAATTAAATAGCTCTGATACCTTAAGTAGATTACTAAATCTCCTGGAGCCTAAGTTTTCCTGTCTGCAAAAGGAGAGTATAAGAAGATTAGAGCTCTGAAGACCTTTAGGTTCTCCCAGTCTATAATTCTAGGTGGTTATTTCTGCATTAGAATCAGTGGAATTAATCTCCATGAACAAAGACAGTAAAGGTTATCCCAGGTGAATATTATCCTACATGTGGTTACAGGGGCTAAGCTTGTCATTATTATGAAACAGTACATTCCAGGTGGCATCCTCCAATTATACCAGCCTGTGATGGTTAATTTTACTTGTCGCCTTGACTGAGCCACATGATGCCCAGGTGAAATATAATTTCTAGGTATGTGTGTGAGGGTTGAATTGGTGAACTCAGTAAAACAGATGGCCCTACTCAATGTGGGTGAACATTATCCAAGTAGTTAAGGGTCTGAATAGAACAAAAATTGAGTGGGAGAGGATTTGTCCCCTCCTTGCCTGCCTGCTTGAGCTAGCATATTGTTCTTCTTCGGCCCTTGGACTGAGATTTACACCATTAGCTCCTCTAGTTCTCAGGCCTTTGGACTCAAACTGGGATTACATCACTGGCTTTCCTGGGTCTCTGGTTGCAAATGGCAGATCATGAGACTTCTCAACTTCCGTAATCTCATAAGCCAATGATAGGGTTTAGCTGTGTTCCCACCTAAATCTCATCTTGAATTGTAGCTCCCATAATTCTCTCAGGTTGTGAAAGGGACCCAGTGGGAGATAACTGCACCACGGGGGCAGTCTCCATCACACTGTTCTCACGATAGTGAATAAGTCTCATGAGATCTAATAGTCATATAAAGGGAAACCCCTTTTGCCGGGCTCTCATTTTCTTCTCGTCTGCTGCCATGTGAGATGTGCCTTTGCTTTCTACCATGATTGTGAGGCCTCCCCAGCTGCGTGGAACTATGTATGAGTCCACTAAACCTCTTTCTTTTGTAAACTGCCCAGTCGCAGGTATGTCTTTATTAGCAGCATGAAAACAGACTAATACAGCCAATTCCTCATTTTATATAGCTATATAATCTCCTATTGGTTCTGTTTCTCTGGAGAGTACTGACTAACACAGAAACTGGTACCGAGAAGTGAGGTGCTATTGTAACAAACACCTACAAATGTGGAAGTGAATTGGGCATTGAGTAATAAGTAGAGGTAGGAAGAATTCTGAAGTGCTTGCTCTAAGAAACTGAGATGGTCATAAAGGGATTTTTAAAGGAGATTCTGGTGAGGGCTCAGGAGGGAAAAAGGAGAGATGTAGAGGAAGTTTCCATCTTATTAGAGAATACACAAATAATCATGCACAGAGTGTTGGTAGAAACACAGATAGTAAAAATGGCCATTCTGATGAAGTCTCAGCTGAAAATGAGGAATATGTTATTAAGCAATGGAAAATAAGTGAGCTTTGTTGTAAAGCAGCAAAGCACTTGCCTAAATTGTGTTCATGTTCTAGTGACTCGTGGAAGGTAGAACCTGCAAGCAATGAAATAGGATATTTAGCTGAGAAGATTTCTTTTTTTGTTTCCTTTTTTTTTTTTTTTTTTTGAGATGGAGTCTCGCCTGTCACCCAGGCTGGAGTGCAGTGGTGTGATTTCGGTTCACTGCAAGCTTCGCCTCCTGGGTTCACGCCATTCTCCCACCTCTAGCTGAGAAGATTTCTAAGCAAAGTGTTTAAGCAGTGACTTGGTTCCTTTTGACTGCTTATAGTAAAATGTAAGTAGCGAAAAATGACTCGAAGACAGAATTATTAAGCAAAAAGGAACTAGAACTGAGTGATTTGGAAGATTCTCAGCTTATCCATATGGCAAAAAATGAGAAACCATGTTCAGAAGAGAGTACTGTAGATATGGCCAAGAGACTGCTCAGTAAGGAGATTAGTATGGGTGTGAACCATGGACTTAATTAGCTACCCCAGTAAAGCAACTGCCAATCTGAACTAAAAGAGAAAGAGATGGAAAGAAATGAAGGCAGGCATCAGACTTCTGGGAGTTCACAGGATGTGACCATAGAGATATTTGGCTATGAACATGATCTATGTTTCAAGGGAAGAATGAGGCCAAAATCGACTCAGAAATTATCAGGGCTGCTTCCCCGGTGTCAAAATGAGGAGCCATTGCCTTGTTTTCAATAGGCAATAAGATCTCTGTCCAAAGCTATGGGGGTTCATTCCCTGCCAGGTAGAAACATGGGGAGAGGATTGCTACCCCGGTGGGGCCAAAAGGTGGGACTGCTGACCCAGTGGGTCTGGAAGGCAGAGTATAGAGCTAAAGATGATTATTCTCCAGCTTAAAGTCTTCTGGAGTTTGCCTTAATAGGTTTTGGACTTGCCTGGGACTCGTCACCCCTTTCTTCTTCCCCATTTCTGTCTTTCGAAATGGGAATGCATATCCTGTGCCTGTCCCATTATTGTATTTTGGAAGCACATAACATGTTTGGTTTTACTGATTCATAGCTGGAGAAGAATTTTGCCTCAAGTGAATCATTACTTGAGACTCACCCAAATCAGATTTAGATGATATTTAGATGATGCCCTGGACTTTAGACTTAGGAGTTGAAGCTGGAACAAGGTAAGACTTCTGCGGCTGTTGGGATGAAATGAATGCATTTTGTATATGAAACAGGCATGAGTTTTGAGGGGATAAGGGTAGAATGTTATGGACTCAAAGTTTGTGCCCCTCCCCCAAACTCACATGTTGAAATCCTAGCCCCTAATATAATGTGTTGAGCTTTGGGGGAAATAATTAGGTCATGAGAGTGGAGCCCTCATGAATAGAATTAGAACCCTCATAAAAATTCCCCCAGAGAGCTTTTTCTCCCTCCTTCTGCCATGTGAGGACACATCAAGAAGTCCATAAGCCAGGATGACGGACCTCACCAAGAACCCAACCCTGTTGGCACCTTGATCTTGGACTTTCAGCTTCCAGAAATATGAGAAATAAATGTTTGTTGTCTACACCACTCCGTCTCAAAAAAAAAAAAAAAAAAAAAAAAAACCTCTGCTATTTTCCATCTCTATCATTTTGCTAAAATGCCTCAACTATATCTTTACTTTTATCTTATATTTAGTTTTCCATTTCCTCTATTATAATTTTAATTTCCAGGCATATTTTTCTTTTGTTTTCTGAATGTGCCTCTTTTGTACCATACTCTTTTTCCGCTGAGGCAATATCTTTTTTTTTTTTTTGAGACGGAGTCTCCCTCTGCCGCCCAGGCTGGAGTGCAGTGGCCGGATCTCAGCTCACTGCAAGCTCTGCCTCCTGGGTTTACACCATTCTCCTGCCTCAGCCTCCCGAGTAGCTGGGACTACAGGCGCCCGCCACCTCGCCCAGCTAGTTTTTTTTTTGTATTTTTAGTAGAGACGGGGTTTCACCGTGTTAGCCAGGATGGTCTCGATCTCCTGACCTCGTGATCCGCCCGTCTCGCTGCTGAGGCAGTATCTTATCTCTTCACATAGTTTCTGTTTCCTGTAAGGTGTTTTTGTCTGGTTTTGTTTGTCAAATTAGATGCCTTCCTTAAATATGTGTTGATCCACTATTATCTACTCGTTTTTGAATAAAGAACTTGTGAATGTGCAAGAAATAGGTCAATTGTGCTCTCATTCCAGGGTGATCTGGCTGGGCTGTTTCCTTAGGGAATCCCTTATCTTAGTATCCTTAGGTTTTTCATTTTGAACTGACCAAATTTCCCAAAGAAAACTGATTGAGTATCCTTCCTCAAGAAATCTGATTGACAGGATTCTCTAAGTCTCGTGAGGAAGAAAGCTGTGAGTCTCAACATTCTGTAGCTAAACTCTTAGTTAAATCCACTATTTTCAGTTTGGTACTTTGTTTACTCTTCTGCCTAATGATTCCAAGTTCATTGACTCTGTTTTTCCCTAGTCATGGAACAAAACTTCAGTGTCCCAGCTACATGGAGGAGTGGGAGATAGAGGGTGTTCAGTTGCTCTTAATCAATCTTCCTGTTATTAAGCTCACCCTTGCTTCACAGTTCCAGAGACACACATTGAGGCCATTTCCTGAGCTTTCTGGAAGTCCTTTGGTGGAAACTGGATTGCATCTGGACTTTCTCCACTTCTGGTTTCAGAAGTCAGCATTTTGGGGTTTCCAAATATTCATTTCCATGATTACATCTGCTTTCCAGCTTAAATGATTTGTTGTTATTATCTCCTAGTGCGTGCGTTTTGGCCTTACACGTGTGTGCCTTTTAAAACAATAAACCCTGTTAAAAGTCATTTCACTGGGGCTGGAAGGTAGTTCATGCACCATGACTACCTTGCTTATGATGGCGTCCTCAGAATAGAGTGCAGTGCCAGGGATTTAGAAAGTCCCTGGTAAGTATTTGTCAACTGAGTGAAAGAATCATCATGATGTATAATTCTTTTCATTCTCCTCATGTGAATAAGGTTTCACCAATTAAGCAAAGTCTCTGTGTGGGTTCTATGTATATTTCTCCCAATATTAAGATATTACATATTCTTTGCTATCTTAACATAAAGCTGTGCATGGAGCTCTTGGTCTTTTAGAACTTCGCTATTGTGAAGATAACTTTTTTGCATGAATGCACCATCTAGACTGAAACAGAATACCAGACTCCAACAATGACAAGAGCTTCTCTGGCTGTTATTGCCATCTGTCCTGGTTTCCACTTAACATGTATATTAGTTGTTTGAATAGATTCTTGGGTGGTGAAGGTCACTTTATTGAAGCCCTTTGAATACAGGGTCATCATGAATAACCTCAAACTGCAGCTGTGGCCAAAGAGAAAATGACTTCAACTGTTGACACATGTCCTTGGTACAGACTTAATGGTGGTCTAATAATATTAAGCATAGAAAATATGGGACAAAGAAAAACATAGACTCACAAAAGGATCCCACTGCATATATCCTGACAGTTTTTCCTCTTATGGGAAGTTCTTCACAATGTATATTCCATGTATGCGTGTGCTCTCTCTCTCTCTCGATCTTTCTCCTTATGTTATTTTCAATTACAGAGTAATCATTACTATAAAATGAAAATATTCTTAAATGTATAATTATTGTCACTCGATTCTGCCTTATTGGCTATTAACACAATACTATACAATTAGACTTTTTACTGTGCTTGAAGAAAAAACACATGAAAATAGGCCACCTGCTTTATTAGAGAAATAGGTGAACAGGTCACTACACACTATACTTATTTGTTCTGAAGTAAAGGTCACGTTAGGGCCAGGAAAAGACGACTTGAGAAGCAAATTCTATGAGAAGCAGTGTTGAGGCAGGTAATTCCCAGGCTTTGAAAAGGAAACAATGGATGCTGGCTAAGTGGCAGAGACTTTATCTTCATTTTGGTTTCAGCATTAAGTTGAGTGAGGATAATCCTCAGGCGAAGTCAAATATCCATGTCGTCAGGGCCTTGCAGTGTCAGAAGCTGGGGCTTGACAGTTACTCTGGGCTGTGTGTGGAGGGAACTATTTTCTGAGGAAATGTTTGGCCCTATCCACCATGGTGCCCCTGGCCCACCTCCACTCTAGATTCTATTGACCATCTTTGAGGCAGACCGCTTGATTAGACTCCTTAGTTTCTGCAAACAAAACGTAACCCTATTTTCATTTAATTGATCATGAAGACATATGTGTCTCACCAACACAGGCATTTAAATTTCTGTTTCCTCCAATGGTTGTTACCTTGAATTCTGTTGGCAAATTGTTCCCCAAAGCCAAAGGTAACATATACATTTTAATATTTTATAGAAACAGTTATCTGTTCTTCAAGACAGAAAATATTTTTCTGTTACTAACTTTAAAATTGAATGTGTCATGCAATCCTTATAGAAGAAACAACATAATGTAATTAAGCAACATAATGGATTTTCATAGGGTTTTCTAACACTTTCATTAAGTGGAGGGCATGGACTTATAAGAATTTTTGAAAGCATTTTTTGGTTGATATTTAATGTATGCATATAGATTTCTAAGTAACTTGATGATGGTTGAGTGTTCTAAGCACTTTGCAAACAGAACTCATTTAATCGTCTTAATAACTATAAGACATAGATACCTATCATCCCATTTCACAGATTAGAGAACTCTCTCACAGAGAGGTATCTTTCTCAACATTACAAAGCTATTAAGTGGCAAGAATACAAGGCCAAACCTATCTATTTAAGGTGCATTCAACTCTGTTTTGCCTAGCATTTTACAATTTCATTTTAATCACCTCTTCCACCCAGGATTTTTTGAAGGAATTTGAATAATGATACATTCAAACTTTTCAAAACAAGGCTTTGTCTTGTCAAAATTACAAGACAAGAGCCAACTGTCTTGTAATTCTAAAGTGTCAATTAAAAAAGGCAAGACCCAGGAAAAAGGATAGCACTCCGTTTTGGAAAATTTAGCAGACTCAGAGGTAGGGCCACATATTATTCAGCTAGAGACCTCAGAACTATACAATTTGGGGAAAATTGATCCCAGAGTCACAGTTTCTACCCTAGGGTTATAAAGTAAAAAGAAATACGATACTCTAATGTCAGTCAAAATATATATAGGCTACCACAGTTTCTCTGAAAGACGTCATATGACGAGCTTCTATGCAACAGAAAGACATTTTATTATTTTCTCCAACTGTATATCCACGCATTTCATAGAAGGTGATTATAATCTAAGTGTTTATTTCATTTCTCCCACCTGCCCCCACTTTTTTAAAAGTTTAACTTAATCAGAGCATGGGTGTATATCTGTGGGATTTTTTCTTCTTTTTCAGGTTCTGTCATGCTATCATCACAGCAGCTTTATCAAACCAGGACTAAATGGTTAATATCCTGTTAAGCCATTCATGGAGCACTTTAAATTAGCAAGCTTCTATTAATCACTAATGGGTGGAACTCTGGAGATGAAAGCTACCTGCTTCTTAAGCAGCACTGGTGGAAGACAAACACATGAACAAACGCACGGATACACACACACACACACACACACACACACACACACAGTGTTATGGGAGCTGAAGAAAAGAAGAGCTATAATTCTGCTTAGAAAAGTCAGGGAAGTCCTCATAGATGAGCTGATACATGAACCATATTTTGAAGGATACGTAGCAAGCCAAAAATGGACCTGGTGAGTAAAGGTTATTATTGATAAAGAGAAAACCTCACAAAACACAGAGTTTGGTGTGTCTGGGGACTACAATGGCTGTGGTATAGGCAAGAAGCAGTGTCACATGAAGGTTAAGATAATAGACTCTGGCATCATTCTCCGTGGCACTGACCTTGAACAAATTCATTGTTAATTTCTTTGTGACTTAATTTCCTTATCTATATAATGGGAAAGGAAACAGTACCTAAACTGTAGGGTTTTTAAGGGTTAAATGAAATAGTACTGTAATGCCTGGCACATAATAAACACTTAAAAATGTTAACTATCAGTAGTATTATCCCCAAAGGACCACTACTTCTTGAGTAATCAGTATCACTATTATGAGTGAAATTTCCCCCACATGTGTCCTCACACTAACAATAAGCAATATTAGGTTATGGTTATACATTCCTTTGGACAGGTACTTTCTTCTACAAGTCAGAAATCTATTCCTGGGGGCAGCTTCCAAGTCATATATTCTGAATGGTGTCTGAATAGCTGTTTCACAGCCCATCTAAGCATTCAGGTCTCCTAAATTATGAAGTAAGTTGATAAATGGGCATATAAAAATAAGTTCAAGGAACATACTGTCACTAGATACTTTATGTACATACTTGAGGAGGAGACATGTATTCATCAAGATACATAAAGTTTATCTTTTGAAGAGAACAGAATCATATTGAAAGAAACATGTTATCATTTGGGCTGGAAAACTCAGAAATTAATCTTCTAATTTCAACTGATTTGACACAGATATCTTTTGCATTGACTAAATCTGGGCATTTGAATGCAAGAAAGACCCGAAGAAATTAATTTCCTAAAAGCTAGCTCCCTTTAGATGAATAATATTAAATAATTATGATCACTTCATAAATAAAAATAAAATTCTAAGCCTGCCTCCAACTGGATGAACGAACCCCTTGTTGGCCAAAGGGAAATCAGAGAACCCCTGGAAGCTGAGTTCCTGGCCATGACAAGATGGGAGGTAGGACACACTTTGTCACGTTGTAGTCTCTTTGTTAACTGCCTTTAGGCTTTCTTATGTAAGGGCTAAACAGAAACCAGCCCTTTCAAAAGACTCCACTGCTATTTCAAACAACTGCCTTATTGCTGGCTCTCCCTTTTGTGGTTTTGGCACAACAGCCAACCAGCATTTCTTTTTGATAAAGGAGCACTCCCCATGGAGTGGTTCTGGCCAGTCTATAGAGGATACACAGTGAGAGTTTTCATGTCCCCTTTGACATCAGAGGGTGGAAAATTCCACCCCTGGATCATGCTAATGCTGCCATTTTTCGAACATGGGTCCCATGTAGAGGTATGAAGCTCAGTTGCATATGGGCAGGTCTCTCCTTTCATGAATATTTATGACTCCTCCCATAGTTTATTGAATATGCATATTTGGCCACCTCATTCAGCATAAATCCCCATCCTATTTGTCTCACCCTTGAAGCAGTCTGTTTCTGGCTTTTGGCCAGAGGCCGTGCCTCCCAGTCTATCAGAATAGCCACCTTGCAGGCTGCAACCCTTTATAAGAAATAAAGCTCTCCTTTCCACTTGGATGCACCTTGTCATTCTTCAGCTGACCTACTTCAATAGATGCCAAGTGGGCAGGGCACATAACCTTGATGTTTAGATTCTACATTCCACCACTTTACACGAGAGTTTTAAGTCATTATGAAGTCCACAGAGCCACTAAGGAACTGCTGTTTGGATGATGTCAGCAGATTTAGAGGGAGCAATTTCCCCAGAGATGACCAAGTTCCACAGTCAAGAGATCTTTTCTAGTTTTCTAGGTCAGGCCATCTGGGAAAGGGAAAAATGATCATTTTTGTGAAGGCAAGTTGCAGCTAGAGGCAAATAAATCCTGTATACAGGAGAAAATAAGATATATGAATATAAGTCAAACTAAAGAGCTATAGGGAGACCAGACCTACTGCCCATGTCACTAAGCAGGTAAAGTGTGTATTCAGCTGTTGTAAGCCAAAAGAGAGTGGTGAGGTCAGGCTTGGAGTGTGCCTGCCCCAGTAAAGGAATGACAATTAAAAAAAATTGTTAAAGCATTGCACAAGCCACACTAAATACACCTGTTTCCAGGACCAGGATTCTATCTGTTTTATAATCCTGTGGGCTCATGGCCTCTGGCCTATGCTGAGAGGGGAGAAATCACACTGTGGGGCAGAACTGATAATATCATTTGTTAATAAACATGCAATTAGGTAGATAAACGGAAGGAATAGAATTTATAGTTGTATGTCCTCAGGAAGGATAAGAGTGAACTTCAGTTGGAGAGAAGAGAAAGGGGGAAACCAGTCAAGCAGGCAGTTAGGGTGGGTCCTTGGTTGAATTCTTTCAAACAAAAGAATAGCCTGAAAAATCAAGCTGCAGGTACAAATAAGGGAACTTGTACAGAGGGGCTTGCCTAAGACATGCCCTCAATGGAAAATTCCATCCCCTAATACAAGTGCAGTAAGGGGAGCAAAGCAATATGGAGTAACTCAAGCTAAGGGCCTGTATGCACACTAGGAGAACGGAAGTGGAGCTACCAGAAATTCATGGCTTATGCAAATGAGACACCCAGCCCTCCTCAGTTTCTTATAAAAGTCTTTGCATTCAACTGTAAAAATGGCAGCCCTCTTCCGGGTCCCATCGCCATGGCAGAGAGCTTTCTTCTTGCGCTTATTAAACTTTCGCTCCAACCTCACCCTTCGTGTCCACACTTCTTAATTCTCTTGGTTGTGAGATGAAAAACTCCGTGGTGCATTGGCGAGACTGTAATTGTAAGATCAACATTAAATTAGGGAAATTACTATGGGGGTCTATATTCTGTAGCTTTGCCAGTTTGTTCTTAGGATTTTCTGTTTTGCCTATGAATTGCGGTGCAGGGAGAGGGAGTTGAGCAAAAAAGCAAAAAGATTTTTCCATGCTGGTCCTTCCACTGAGTGGGGCTTTTGTAAAATAATGAGATATTACATCCTTATGGCAGGTTCTTTCAGCTTACTTAACTTCTTTGTGTTTACTCTTTGAAAGGGCAAACAGATAATGTACTGCCCAAATTCTAATGACAAAACCAAATAAACAGGGAGTGGCTCTCGTGAAGTCTCCTCCATTACTTGCCTAAAACTCAATTATTAGCATCATTGTAAGCACCTTTTAGCCAGGTTGGAGCTCTAAAAAAAAAAGACCTATAATTCCATAGGAGTAGAGTCTTAGCCTAGGAAGTAAGAGTCACTTGATATGGAATTTAAAATGTGTGATGATAATAAGCTATATGATTATTTTTTGAAGTTACTGTTTAATGTTATTTTGAAAGATTTTGTTTTTAAAGGAGGGGATTTGGTGTCATTAGGAAGGAGAAACTAAAGTCTGGGCAAGTTTGTAAATGGAAAAAAAAATTAAACATTGGGTGAAAAGAGCAATGAATGAGGAAAAAATTCTATTGAAGGGTAAAGAAGTAAAGATGCAGTGTTGCTTTTTTTGGTAGTTGTTGCCTTGAAAAGACAAGGTAAGTTTAGCTTCAGGATGGAGACAGCCCAAGACCCCAGGGCTCCAACCAGTTGGTGAAGAACCAGTGATTTTTGGTTAAAATGAGAAGAGACCTCTTTATTCCATGGAACAGTGCTTTCTTTTTGTTGTTGTTGTTCTTGTTGTTTTTAATGAGTACTTTATTTTTTGAATAGACAACTAAGTGAATGAACTGACACAAAATCACTTACCAAGTTCTTGCACATATTTGGTCCTGTTCAAGACCATATATTCTGTATTACTGATATTTCTGTTTGTTTTGTTGTCAGTCCCATATAAATTTAATAACTGCATCTTAAAACCATTTTAATATCTCTTAGGTTATGATGGCTTCCCATATACTCTACAATAATTCATTGTAGTCTAAAACATTTTCCAACTATTCTTACACATTTATCCTCTAGTTGAATTTTATAATCATTTGTCAAATTCAAAAAATCTCATTGTATATATATTTATTTTAATTTCCATTTTTATTTAGACTCTGGGGGTAGATATGCAGGTTTGTTAGAAGGGTATATTGTATAATGCTGAGGTTTGGGCTTCTATTGATACTAGCACTCAGACAGTGAATATAGTACCCAACAGGAAGTTTTTCAGACCTTGCCCGCTCCCTCCTTCCCTCCTTTTGGAGTCCTCAGCATCTACTGTTTCCATCTTTGTTTGCATGTACTCAAGATTTAGCTTCCACTTATAAATGAGAATATGTGATATTTGGTTTTATGTTTCTGTGTTAATTTGCTTGAGATAATGGCCTCCAGCTGTATCTATGTTGCTGCAAAGGACATTATTTCAAAAAAATAGAAATGCCAGCTCCCTTAGATGAGAAAAAATCAGCACAAGAACTCCAGCAATTCAAAAAGTCAGAGTGTTTTGTTACCTCCAAAGGATCACACTGGCTCCCTCGCAATGGATCCTAACCAGATTGAAATGTCTGAGTTGACGGACATGGAATTCAGAATCTGGATGGCAAGGAAGCTCAGGGAGATCCAAGAGAAAGTTGAAATCCAATCCAAGGAAGCCAGAAAAACAATCCAAGATTTGAAAGATAACATAGCCATACTAAGAAAGAAGCAAACTGAACTTTCGGAATTGAAAAGTTCACTACAGAAATTTCAAAATACAATTGGAAGCCTTACCAACAGACTAGACCAAGCAGAAGAAAGAATTTCAGAATCCAAAGACTGATCCTTCAAATCAACCCAGTCAGACAAAAATAAAGAAAAAGGAATCTTTAAAAAATGAACAAAGCCTTCGAGATATATGGGTTTATATAAAGTAACCAAACCTATGACTCTGATATTCTGGAGAGAGAAGAGAGAGTAAGCAACTTGGAAAACATATTTGAGAATATAATCAATGAAAATGTCCCCAATTTTGCTGGAGAGGTTAACATGGAAATACAAGAAACAGAGAACCCCTGTGAAATACTATACAATTCGATTATTCCACAGGCACACAGTCATCAGAATTTCCAAGATCAACCCAAAGGAACAATCAGTTAATGAAGAAAAATAGGGAATAGGTTTAAGGTGTAATTAGCACCTTCTGTTCTACACATTGGCAAAGCTGACACAGAAAGTGATTCACCAGGTTGTATGAAGAAACCCTGAGAAAACTCTGTAAATTCACAAAATTCAGTGTACAATTAAGCAAACTAAAGAAATAATTGTGCATAGTTGGAAGCATTCCATACTGGTTGCAGACTTTACTTTGTAAATCATGTGGTTATAAGTAGAAATGAGAGATTAATGGAAATATCTGCTACTTAGTAGACAATTTTTTTTAATAAATGCATTAGATAATCACAGGTTTTATGGCTAATTCTCATGATGACCAAACATCTGTTTATAACATACACACACACACCTCTCCCTATTCCCGGGTGTAGCTACCTAGAGACTCAGTGCCCTCATGCAGTGAATTGGCCCATAAAAGGTTATTTTTAGAATCACAAACATTTTACAAACTTAAAATATCACATATGATTTTCAAATAGATACCAAGGCACTTCCAAGACATAGGGTAACTGTCTAGAAGTAGAACTGAGGGACTAGTGGTAGGGGTAAAAATATTAGAGTCATAAAATATTGATGCCATTATTATGAAAGTGATAAAATAGAAACATAGAATGTTTATGTTTTAGCCAAATATAAAACTAGGGACATTAAAATAGCATACCATACACCCAAATAAACAGGGAAAACAACAAGAAACTACAAATTTGACTGCAAAAGCGACTTAAGTTTTTATGGTCATAAAGGATGCCGGCACAGGATAATGTACTGGAACAAAATAAATACTCTGCTCTTTCTGGAATTAGGTCCCTGTTTGGTCAATGTGGTGTTTTCCAGTGTGTGAATTTGTGGAATATTGTCCCATGAAATGCTCCATTAAAAAAAAAAATTCTATGCTCAAATAAGTTTGAGAAATGTTGCAAAACACATTTCCCCTTTGGTATTTGATAATGCACACGAGCACATTAAGAGCTCTGAGAAGTCCTATAGTAAAAAAATGTTCATCTTATTTTACAACCAGAGTTAACTATTGTAAGGACAAATAAAAATTAAAAATAAGAGTCAGAAGTTCCGGTTGAGAATAAGGGAAGAGATACTTTTCTCCCCTCCTTTTTTTTTTTTTAAAAAGAACATCTATTTTAGAAAACTTACCATTGTATTAATAAATACTTTCTTCTTTTTAAAAAATGTCTATAAACCTTTTGAGAGCTAGATAGGCCTTTTGTCAGCTTTATGTCTCAAAAATGTTTTTCTTAAGGACATGAGAGCCATCTTTTTGAAATGCAAACACCAAAAAAGATAACACCTGCATCTTCCAGTTTTGTGGCAAAGTAGCTTAACTTCAATGGGTACCTTGCTCCAATTTGCAAAGCTACCACCTGTTGTAAAGATACGAGGTTTGGGCAGGGCACAGTGGCTCACGCCTGTGTTCCCAGCACTTTGGGAGGTTAAGAGGGGGGCAGTTCACCTGAGGTCAGGAGTTCGAGACCAGCCTGACCAACATGGTGAAACCCCATCTCTACTAAAACAAAATTAGTCGGGTGTGGTAGCACGTGCCTGTAATCCCAGCTACTTGGGAGGCAGAGGCAGGAGAATCCCTTGAATCCAGGAAGTGGAGGTTGCGGTGAGCTGAGATTGCACCACTGTATTCCAGCTTGGGCAACAAGAGGGAAACTTCATCTCAAAAAAACAAAAACAAAAACAAAAACAAAATGAGGTTTGCTTTTTCTCTGGTTAAAGACAATAAGCACACACAGATGATCACCCCATAGTGTCACACTATGTGTGACAAAAGGTGTTAGCAAGTCCTCTCACTTGAGAACTAGTTACTGTTTATCTTGAAAACATGTATATAATGGGTTTGTAAACACTCAGTTATACAAGGTGGTGAGATTCCTTTTTGTCTTTGCAATATCTTTGTGGATATCACAGTGAATTGCCTGTGACATGCAACACATTTTGGTTTAATGCATATTGAATAATAAAAGTACCTTCTTGTTCTATACCTTTGTGGAGGGGATTTCTGGGTTGGGAAAAGATTTACTTTAAACTTTACTTTCCAAACACTACATGTTTGAGCTTCCCCAGCCCCCAACCTCCACACACATGCCTTTTTGCAAACTCCAATTAAAACTGTGCACATTTTGAGAAACAATGATTTATGGTATTCTATTTAAGGTTTTATAATATGGCTTCAAATATTTTTAAGATTCCCATTATTTTAAGAATGAGAATTAAGATCATTTGACTAAAAAAGAGACAAAATAATAAGTTTTTTTAAGCATGCAAGCAATCTTTCTCATTTGGGCTTCCTCATCTGCACCTGAGAGAACGCACAAAAAATGATTTATCAATTCTCTCAAGGATGCCCCATAACCAGTACTATTCTGTACATATAAGATATAACTTAATTTATTACATATAAGAGATATTTTAAGGCAAGCGGGCTTAATTCTCTTGTGAAACTCCAGTTGAGAAGACTGGCTGATCATCGGCTCCTCTATGAATAGAGCAGTCTATAAACCGATGACAATTCTTCTGAACTTTGGACTCATACATGCAATTGCTGACTTGACATTTCCACTTGGATGTCTAATAAAAATCCCAGCTTGATATGTACAGTACTAAATTTGATCTTTCTCCATGAACCTGCTCCTCAAACTATCTCCTCTATTTCACTTGACGGCAACTCAATTCTTCCAGTTGTCAGGTATAAAAACCTTGGAGTCATCCTTGACCTCTCTTTTTTACCTATAGTAAAGAAATCTTGCTGGCTCTACCTCTAAATATGTCTAGAACTGACCCTCCTCATCTCCTCTGCTATCACTCAGGAGTGGGAAACCATCATCTCCTACTTGTTATTCCAATAGTCGTTTATTAGTTTCCCTGCTTTTACCATTCTTTTACCATTGGTCCCTCTCTTGTCCTGCCATCTTTAGAAGGACAGCCAAACTGTTCCTTTAATAGTTATCTCTCTGACCTCATCCAGGCACACTATCTTTCTTGCTGTTCATATACACTAGCACCTTTCACCTTAGGGTCACTGCTCCCTCTGTAATATTCCCCCACATGGCTGCATTCCTCATGTTCTTCAAGTCTTTGCCTAAACATCAGCTTCTCAATGAGGCTGTAGTGGTCCATTCTCATGCTGCTAATAAAGACATAACCTGAGACTGGGTAATTTATAAAGGAAAGAGGTTTGACTCAAAGTTCAGCATGACTGGGGAGACCTCAGGAAACTTACAATCATGGCAGAAGGGGAAGCAAACATGTCCTTTAAATGGTGGCAGCAAAAGGTGCTGAGCAAAAGGGAGAAAAGCCCCTTATAAAACCATCAGATCTGTGAGAAACCACTCACTATCACAGGAATAGCAGCATGGGGGGAGCTGCCCCCATGATTCAATTACCTCCCACCGGGTCTCTCCCATGACACATGGGGATTATGGGAACTACAGTTCAAGGTGAGATTTGGGTGGGGACACAGCCAAACCACATCAGAGGCTATCTTGACCACCCTATTTAAAACTGCAACCTCTACAAAAAAGTTTTTTTAAAAAAGTCAAAAGGCCGAGCACTTTTGATCCTAGCAGTTTGAGAAGTTGAGGAGCAGGGCTGCTTGAGACCAGGCGTTCGAGACTAGCCTGGGCAACATAGTCAAGACCTTGTCTCTATAAAACATTTTAAAAAATCCTGCAACCCCATTCTCCAATCCTTGGTCCTCCTGACCCCCCTTATCCTGCTGCTTTCCTCCCATTGTACTAACTTTTTTCTAATCTACTAATTAATTTTCCTGTTGTATTTATTGCTATTTTCTGATTATCTTCTCCCCACTCCCTAAAATATAAGTACCAAGATGGCAGGAATTTTTGTATCTCAAGTGTCCAGGGAGTTCCTGTTACATGGAACTAGTCAATGAATATTTGAACAAATTAAACAAGTGGAGTTAGAAACTAGCAGCAGGTGAGACTAAGGTTTGATGCATGGAAAATTAAAATCCCAATAGGTTGGCTGTCAGGTTCATTTACAGGTAAATGAGCAAAGTCACAAAATCCTCTCTTAGGAAATCATGAGCCTAGAGCACATTCCTACACAGTCTAGAATAGTTAGGGGAAGCCAGCCTGGAGGAAGAGTAATGAAGCAGACATTAGGTAGATTCAAAGAGCTCTATTGTTATATAAATAATTTAGAAGGAAAGAAAAAAAATTGAGGGCTATACTTTTTATTTCAAAATAAATATGAGAGTAATATGCTCACTGAAATTTGATTAACTCTCCTCAAATGAAAACTGAAGTCATAATTCCCTTCTGGCAAAATGGTGTTGCAAACATTTTAAATTTTGAACATTATCTTCTAGGCTTTCAGGCGATAAGTTCAAAAATTTTAACCATAAACAGAATAGTTGAGGAATGGCCAACTCTCGTGTTTTGTAATCAGAACTGGTGGTTAGTTAACTGCAAAAGTGGCTAAGGTGGAAAATTGACAATTAATACTTTGTACGTTTGTACATTTCACTTTAACTTAAAACATGTAGGAGCCAAGGGAAAACTCCGCTTCTCTCTCTGAAGGCTTGCTGAACTCACAAAAGATAGATTAACTATGAAACTGCCTTTGTAGTTTTAAAAATTATAACAGTGACAGAAACCTAACCCAATAGATTCCATCTGGCTTCTAACCTCACAAGCTAACTGCCTTGGTTAGCTTTAACACAAAGATGGTAACAGTTCCTTCCGGAAATTAACTCCCTCCTTGCCTGGAGACTGAACCGCCTTTGTAAGACTAATGAAAGGCCACAAGGTTAGGATTATGTGGGAACCCTGAATTCTACTAAGATGTAGGCATAATTAAATGATAACGGCCATTTTCAGGAGGTCACAAGATTTGTAACTTCCCCAGTTGCTCCTATAGATAACATCACTATTGTCAAATAGTGTCTAAGATTTGTCTTTGAGATATTTTTCAGACTTCTGCATTCTGGTGACAGCCTGAATGCATAGCAAGGAACTAAGTCATACCAAGGAACTAAGTCAACTGGTCCTGTGACTACTCCCCCTCCCCTGAAACTGACTCAGCACACAAAGACAATTTGAACACTCCTCTGATTTAATCCCCAACCATCAACTGCTCCCATTCCCTAGCTCCTCTTTGCCAAATTATCCTTACAAATCCTAGCCTCTGAGCTATTGGGGAGGCAGATTTGCGATGTCTCCTGTCCTGCATGGCTGGCTTAGCAATAATTAAATGTGTTCTCTACCACAACACCACTGTCTTAGGGTGATTGGATTTTCTGTGCAGTAGGCAAGAAGAACACAGTGGGCAGTTACAATTAAAGATAAAGCATACAAATTTATTAATGTGTACATAGGGAGAACCATCGAGTGATTCCCCACCCTCCAACAGGGTTTGGAAGCTTGGATACCACCTGGCAAAACAGGTTATGGCCGTGCAGAGAAGAGGAATTATGTGGAGGGAACTACTAGGGAGAATGAACGGATCAGGGAACATAGATTAGCTTGTATGTTATCCTGTGAAAGCTTTGCTCAGGTGTGGTTATGTTCTTGGTCTTACAGGGAAGGGAAAAATAACAATTGTTCCTTTTGGTGGGTCTGGATCTGAGGCAGAAAAGGGCTTTGGGAGAGACAGCGGTGGAGTAGAAGGTCAGAATGACCTTGAGGCTTCTTCAGTTCAGCGTGTCAAAATGCCACATTTTGACGTATCAGTTTCCGGGTCCCAACATACATATGAATCATCTTTTAAAGGAAAATCAAGACCTTTTCTTTGAATGTAGGACTGGTGATTGGTACTCTTTATTTTCTTCCTTGCTAAGTCACAACCCATATTTCACCATCTACAAATTCCAGTTTCATATCTTCAAAATAATACTGCAAACACCCTGAAGAATTTTTAGAGTTGATTCATTTTTTAAAATCTGAAACTTCTGTACTGTAATTCATATTTACCTTTTCTTTTTTAAAGCTCTAAGTATGTTTTAAAGTATTTTTTGGGTAATTTTATACTATAAGATTTACTTTTATGGTATAAAACACATACTTTATTTTTAAACTTTCTAGAATTATTTTTTCTTTAATATTTGAGTTGTCTTGTCCACTTTGATAGAATTTTTTTGCAACTTACCTTTATTGAGTTTTTCCAAATAATTTACTTAATTTTCATAGAAACTACTCTTTCGTTTTGTACTTAGATTTCTAAAACCTGTTAAACATTTATCTAAAACATACAACTATACCGAGAATACTATCGGCACAAATAGTTTGGGAACAAATTCTACCAGCTCTTGGATAACTACGCAACATGTCTGGTAAAAACATGAATGCATGGTAATCAAAAGGGTATCATACTGGCCATGCACACTCCATATGCCTTGAACCATGCTCAGGGCCTTTTCTTGAGAGCATGGTGAATACTGCTGTTTGTTTTTTCCAAACAACACCCAATTCTACAGTTTTCTAACACAAACTGGGTTTCCAACCATTTAATTCAATTTTGATCCTAACTACTTAGAATTAGTGCAGACCCCACAAGTTAAGGGCTCAGTTCCTCAAGGATGCCCCACTTCAGATGCTGTTTCAAGTCCTGGGCCCTCTGGCTACCTGAATTTCTGTCTGACTTGGTTACAAATTTAGGGGTTCCAATAACCAGCCTATTAGGTATAATTATTTGCTAGAATGACTCACAGAACTCAGGAAAACACTACACTGTACTTACAATAACCAGCCTATTATTAAGGAAGCAACTCAGGAGAAGTCAAATGGAAGAGAGGCAAAGGGCAAGGTATAGGGAGTTAGGGAGTACAGAGCTTCCATTCCCTCTCCAGGCACTTTACCCTCCCAATGTATCAACATGTCCACCATTCCGGAAGGACTCTTAGCCTTGATGTCTCAAAGTTTTTAAGTGAAGTTACATTTCATAGGCATGATTGATGAGATCATTGGTCACTGATGATTTATCTCAATCACCAGCCCTTCTCCCCTCCCTGGACATCAATTGGTGGGGCTGAAAGTGTTAACCCTCTAAGTTGGTAGTCCTCAACCTTTTTGGCACCAGGGACCTGTTTTGTGAAAGGGACCAATTTTTTCATGGACTTGGGATAGTGGTGAGGGATGGTTTTGGGATGAAACTGTTCTACTTCAGATCCTCAGGCATTAGATTCTCATACGGAACAGGCAACCTAGATCCCTCACATGTGCAGTTCACAATAGGCTACATGCTCCTATAAGAATTGAATGACGCCACTGATCTGGCAGGAGGCGGAGCTCAGGAGATAATGCTCACTTTCCCACCCCAAACCCCCAACCCTACCATTCACCTCCTGCTGTGTGGCCTGGTTCCTAACAGGCCATGGATCGGTACCAGGGGGTTGGGGACCCCTGCTCTAATTCCTGTGTTTATCTCTGAGTTCTCTATTTCTATTCCATTTTTCTAGACCTTCCCACCCCCTCTTCACTCTTGAGTCACCTAATTAACAGACAAAAAGACACCCCTATCACTCAGGAAATTCAAACAGTTTTTAGGAGCTTTATTGGGGGTGGAGGAAGGACAAAGACCAAATGTATTTTTTATTGTACTACACAAATTGTTATGGTATTGCAGTGAACACTTTTATTTATTTGCTTCCCCTCTGGACTGTAAACTCCTGGAGGGCAGTTTTTGTATCGGTTTTTCTTTTTTCCAACTGATGCACAAAACAGATAGATACTCACGTTTTTAAAATAAATGAGAAACTGAATGAAACTAGCAAATTGCATTTTATTCATCTATAACATTGCTCAGTAACAAAATATGGTATAACTAGACATTTCAGCAGAAATAAAACTATCATAAATTGTAATCATTCACGTGAAAAAATTCTTATTAACTCAGTTTTGGGATGCAGAAACCAGATATCTGGCCCCAGATTGGCCACTTACTTGCTACATATGATTGAGCAAGTCACATAACACTGTAAGCCTGAATGTTCTCAACTGTAAACATGCAGGAAAAACAATACTCTCTTTTAGCTCACAGCAATACTGTGAGGATTGAATAAGAAAACGTACTAAAGTGATCATACCTTTAAAACATTAGTCGAATAGGAAAAATTAAAATGTTACTAAACATACAATATTTATAAACATAGAATGGCTTCTGAACAGCAAAATGAAAGGAATAGAGAAAAATATTTGCTGTAAGTTTTATTTAATCCTGAAAGAGGCCAAAAAGCTTGGAGTTGCATACACAGCTTAACCTGACCTTCTAACTCATCAAGTTTGAGAAGGTTGTGGCAGGGAACAGAAGGGACATTGTGGAGTACATTAAAAATTGCCCCATCTTCAGTCTACTTGAGTCTGATGCTGCAATCAATGAGAAATTTTCATGTATTAAGGCTAGAGGATACAGTATATCACATTCAACTGTTTCCAATAAGGTTATTTATTGCTATTCAATTCACATTCCCCTTAGGTTTTGGCAAGATTATAGAATTTATTCTCCTACATGGTAGCCAGCCAAGTAAATCACATTGCATACTTCCATTGTCACACATTTTTCTTACCCACCATCAGTGGCTTTATTTCTTTGTCCCTCAGAGTATCTTAAAATTTAGCTGTATAAGCTGCCCTTTTGTAATTCTGCAATTTAGTATTGTTGTTTCCTTCCAAATATTTTCTTAATAAAAAATGTTGAAAAGAAAAGGAGTGCAAGCAGGTGGTTTCCAACAATAAAACCAGTGACAAGGTGATAAATACTATGGACAAAACATTTTTCATTGTAGGCAAAAAATACCAGTTGATATTGGAAAAAAAACAACCAATACTATCTCTGCCACAGGGTTTCACAGCACTTCATTAGAAATAGAGAAGCATAAAGAGCAGCATTAGAGCAGCCTAGTGGATTCCCCTAAGGATAGTCATGGTGAAGACGGCTCATTCCTACTGTTTTATGCCAAGCATTCTCAGCGAGAAGTCCAAACTCAGATTATGCTGCTCTATAACTCAGTCTCTCTCTCACTCTCTCTCTCTTTTAACTGACTTTGGTTGGACAAAAGACTCCCCTGCCCCCACCACCCATATGTCTTTTATACCTTTCCAATGGAAAAAAAAACTTGGTGATACATAATACCTTACTATACTATACTGTTGCTGTATTATATTGTACTATCTACAGTACTACTATACTGTTAACATACCTTACAATTATGTAATATAATTATACCATTCTATACCATATGTCTTATACTGTCCTGTACTATACTACTCTGTATTGTACTATGCTGTGTAATTCTGAGGGAAGTTTGTGCATATATCTACTCTAGTGATGGAAGTATGAGGGATCCCCCTTGGGACTATAATATATCCCATGTCTTACTACGGTATAGTTACTCTAAGTTAGGCCAAAAATATCACTCACAAAAGTAGGGATCACTAAATACTTCAGGGTTAACCAAATAGCTCATAATAACCTAAGTAGATAATGATGAATTAAAACTAGAAAGAGTAGCAATTAAAAACCCTAACCAACTGAAAAGTTCATCACTGAGACACCGATAATGTGCTCCTTCTAAAAACTGGGGACACTCCAATGTTGTGTATGGATGTGTGGGGGCTTCTGAGTGTTGGTGGCCCATTCTTAAGCACATTCTTGATAAATTCTGACAATCATCAATTTTAGTTTACGAGGTCCTAATTTTTAAAAACATCACAACTCACTATTTGTAATTCACCCCTAACATGCTTTCAACATACGCACTGCCCATATTTGGGGTTGGAGAACTCTTCTTTGTGGGCACTGGTCATTCATCCAGACAATTATTGTCCCTTGACACTGAGTACTAAATGCCAATGGTATCACTTAATCTTTGTGACCACCAATAAGATCAAGGCCAAATGCTTCCTTGCTGGGGGAGAATAGTACAAAGAATCATATTGCTTATGAGAACTTACGAGAGGATCATTGTAGGGGCGAGTGTGCAACCCACCAGGAGACCCCATGCTTTCAAATTGCTGTGTTGACTCTGAATCTGACCAGTCCATATACTAATAAAAGCTATAGATACATTTCTTAGCACTGCATTGTAGGAAAGAAACAATCTTGTCTCCTTTACTTACTCAGTGACCCTGGATGAGGCTTTTGATGTCTCTAAGCTTCAGCGCTCTCAATTTTGAGAAGGAGATGATAATGCCTGCTTTAATGTCTTGATACAATTTTATGCAAGGTGTTTTGTTCATTGTAAATCATGATGCAGCTATTTAAAAGTTTAGGGATTGTCTTGGATTATGTGTTTATTCCCAAATATAATGCTTACAGGACTATACTATAAGCTCACTAAATAGTACTGGACAATGAATGCAATGAATTTAGCCAAAGCCAAACACGGAGGATAGGAATTAAATCCACAAGGCATCATAGTAATTGCTGGTATGTAAACAACAGACTTTAGTTCAGTTAAATTGGAATTATGAGGTGTGGGGCTGTTGGAATCTGGGCTGTACAGGTTTTCAGAATCACTTAATCATTGCCAAACTAAAATGGGTATGATGTTCTTTTTTACATTCTGCATTGTCAGTGAGACTGTACATTCTCTACAGTCAATTCAATGCAAATAAGCAAAGTTTCATTAAGCATATGCTAAATTTTGGCACTGTTTTTGTATCACTAATTATATATTTTAAATTTTTTTAAAATGTGCATTTGGAGTTCCTTTATTATTACTGAAAATGAAACTTGTTTATTTTTTATACCTTCTTTTTTTTTTAACAGTGTTTCCGTGCATAATTTTCAATATTATTTTCCTCTGACCCAATTTTCTCTTTTTTTTAAAGTTCCTTCTTCCTACATTCTTACTTCCTGTATTCTTTCAGCTTTTCTATTGTGTATTGTTTATCTTTTCACCAACTCATTAAGCAGTGTTAGAACAAATGATTTGGTATTCAAATTCTAGATGCTTATTTTGATAAAAAGAAAGCCATTAAGCAGAAGATGAAAATTACTTGTAACTGTTCCAATTTTTATTTTGCTATCCCTCATAGTAGAAACTGGCATGCAATTATTAATTTAAGTTGGTTACAAATAAATAGCCCATATCAGTTAAAGAATACAACCTCAAATATCTTGGGTGAATGATTGGAAGTCAGAAGGGGGAAAAAAGAAATGGGAGAAGGGGAGAGGGAAGAAAGGGAGTGAAAATACAAGCAAACACATATGAATGCTTGTGTATGTTGGTGGACAGTAGCAAAAACTTCAAGTTTGTTCTCCTTTCAGGGTAATGTAGAAACAGAAAATTCCCAGGCAATAGCATAAGGTGAACTTTCAATGTATCTTGGGCTTTTAAAAAAAAAATCGATGAAACTTATTACTCAAATAGAATTTTGACACCATACCAGGTTGTTCATAGCCTTTGATTTTTCTGTCAAAGGCCAAAGTAACAAAATTGATAGACAAAAAACATAAATACTCTATTGTGAATCAACCAGATGAAATAAAATGGAAATGTTGTAAAAACACTTAGACAAAATATTCATTGCTAGTAATTACAATCTGAAATTAGGAAATAAAAATTCCATATGAGCAGTAGTGATTTTGTAGCTCTATTCATCTGTGTGCCCCTCTACGTATATTCTACATTTTTATTGCATAATTTGAAAGCAAAAGCCTCTTGTAGACTTGGACCTCAATTATACGAACAAAAAATGCATTAAAAAAATCTGCGATCACAATTCATGCCTTAAGGGATTTTAGCTTATTTTAGCGATTGTAGCAGCTACTTTGGTTTCTGAAAAAAAATGGACAAGAAAACTGTTAGCAATTCTGCAGCTTAAGCAGCAGCAATGTGAGTATCGACTAACATGAACTGGATTAACAGGGGCTGCATTTAATGGCTTACTATGAACGCGAAACTGATATTTCATTACAATTTCAGGAGACAAATGGACCATAAGAGCGTTATAGTCCATAAGAGCATGTACTATACCCAGTTAAGGTCTGGGCCACTTCTATGTCATTCAGATCTAGGTTTAGAAGGTACCAAGGACAAGGCACTCTGTTCCCTCAGACCAACTGCATTTAGATATAGCTCGCTCAGCTTTTGCAATGAGCAGTGATTGGCCTTTACCCAATTCAGGGACAACTGCTACTTGCCAGGCATCGTGGTCATAGTTATAAAATTTCTACGTAAATGAGACAAGATTTATATACCATTCCACACTTTCCTCCCTGTTCTATCCTATGTCTAAGTTCCATATTCTCCAAGTCAGCCTTCAAATATTGAAGACGGTTTTCAGTCCCCCACTATATCTTACCTCCTCTAGGCTAAAGGTTCCCATTCCTTTAGGGTCCTCCTCAACCCTTTTATAATCCTAGGTATGGTACTCTGAACACATTTTATTTCTGCTTCAGTAAAGTACAGCTTTCAAAACATAATGTACCATTTTAGGCATGGCTGCAGGTGTGGCCAACCTAGAATAAGACAGGTTGTCATGCTGGACACATTCTTATTACAAATATAATCTAACATCATATGAGCTTTTAGGCAATTACATCAAATCTCTAACTCATATTGAGCTAATTATTAAATGAATGTCCAGAATCTTTCATATATGTTTTTCTTTCCAAGTTCCTCCCAATTTACTTTTTAAATTTTTAATTGGAGAATGGGACTTTACATTTATTTCCATTTCATCTTATTTCCTCAGATTTAGCCCAGTTTTGAAGACAATACAGATCTTTCTGAGTCTTGATCCTAACTTCCATTGTGTGAGTTATTCCTCAGTTTCATGACATCTATAAGTTTTATTTCCAGAGACCCACTGGTTCCTATGACTCATTCTAAAAGCCATTTCACAATAATAAAATTAAAGATAAAATTATACAAACATTTTATATGATAGCTATATAAATGATTTTTCTTTTTAGTAACTTTAGGAATTTTTTTTATCAGACTCATGAATATATTTCCTAAAATGACATATTCTATTAATATAAAGACTCCATTTACTAAGACAAGCATTTAACTTTATATATGTCAGGGAAAAATGTGTTAAAACCAGCTTTCATTAATATATTCCTGAATTATACAGAAGGACCAGAAAATTGTTTCCATTTATGATACCGTAGTGGTACAGAAAATACTTGGCATAACAGACTAAGCAAGAAGAATCAAATAGAATTCAAAATAGACTCTGAATACTCAGAAGCTTCGGAACTATTGAAAGATCATGTAAGGTAATTGCTAATGGCTAAAACATCACGAATGGGAAAAATATCCTCAAGTAACATAACATGTGCACATGTTATGTGCCCCACATTGTTCTGCAACCGGGTGGGAAATATGATAGAAAGACATATTGTACACTTTGGAATGATTTTGTGAGAACTGGCAACCAGAATCCAATATTTCAAGTATGACTGTGGGCATGGTCTATAATGACCTCTCCTGGATGCCCGGTTAAAGGGGTTTGTGTTAATGGAGTCCCTGCTTGCTAACAGATAATGCTGTTCACTTATAACCAGGCTCCTTAGTAGACACTGACTAGGAGTTAATAAGATCATTATCACCACAGGGAGTCTCCTCTCTAGGATACACAGAGCTTCCTTCAATTAGGGCAGGCTGGCCTTCTGCAAAGTTGTAGTCATCGTGATGATGGATATTCCAAATTCCTAATATATTTTCCCTATGGAGAGCTTCTGCTGTTCAGTTGGGAGATGCATGGATACATGGAGATGTTGATGTTTCGTTGCTCTTTTCTCTCCTGCTGCCCCAGAGTAATGAGCACCCCCCAGTTTACCACTTCTCCTTTTGAACCCTAACACCATGATGCCAACATTCATATTCAATAGATACTGGTGGAGAAAACAAAACATCAGTTGCAGTTTACTACTCCCTACTAAAAAAAGCATTAATTAGACCATAAATGCTTTTATATATTTAGATGATTCTCAGTATTATTTAGCATTTTAATAGTCCTCTTTTTAACTTAGACATATTTACTGCTGCAATTCCATCAAAGAAAGCTCTCTCCATTACATCTCTTGAAAAAATTTAAAGCAGTTAGCTCTAAATATATTGCCTGTGTTTACAACACTCTTAACTTGCCTGTTGCAGTAGGTTAGTAAGAGCCTTCATTCCAGTTAGTAAGTTCTTTTGAAATAGGATAACTTCCTTGACCCCTTTGAGGGACTCGAGAAACGGATGGTTGGTGTGCTCAGCCTGTAGCTCTCAACCCCTCATGGGAGGGGGAGAATGCAGGTGAGTGGATGGTGGGGCTGGGTCGAGTGCTTCTGGGTGCTGACAGCATTTTTAGCTTTGCTGTCTGCAAATGGCTTAAGTGTTTAACAGCTCAGTGTGACAGCCCTCTGTATCCCGAGCTCTCGTTCGGCATACAGGAAGAATCATGTCACATGAACTAATTGAAGATGATAAATGCAGACGATTTCATTGCCCATGAAAGTGGTTCTCAGTGGGATGAGGAGCTAGAAAGGGGATGGAGTGGGAAGTGGCCTTCCCCTGGAGTTCGGCCATCCCTGGTTGAATTCTTCGAAGTCCTGGCATCAAGCCGTCCTTCTGAAATCAAACTGTTTCTTCTCTCTGACATCCGGCTGCTTCTTCTCTTCTCTTCTCTTCTCTTCTTTTCTCTTCTTCTTTGCTGGTCTGTTGCCAGTAGAGCCTGGGGTTTTTATGGGTACAGGATGGCGGGGTGGGGGTGGGCAGGGCAGGCAAGGCTGGTTTTGCAACATTTGGGCAGGAAAACAGGAATGCATGTTCTCACTTTGGGCCATGGGTCCCGATTTGAGGGTGGGCTTCACCAGGGACTCTACCCTTCTCTGTCTAGTATTTCCCTGCCTCCTGTCTGTTACCACTTTTAACCTTTCTCCCAGGTACAGCATTGTCTTCTGTTTTTCAGATTAAAGCATTCTCTGCAGCTTCCTCCCTTTTCTTTGTAACATTCCAATTTAAGGTATTTCCTTCTGTATGCCTGTCCACAGGTATCTCAAGATAAGATACAATCCCAGTTTTATCATACCCATCCATAGTCTCCTAGAGAACAAGGTAAAACACGTGCAGGGATATCTTGCTGCAAAGGAGAGGCATGAAAAACTCCTAACTTGGTATTCAAAATCTTTCACAATTTTATCTTTACAATCCCCAATCCATCTTTGATCCACACTCAGTCTCAGTTCACATATGGTGAACTCTAGCAAATGAAATTGCTTACTAATCTTCCTGCATGTTCTTAACTCTCTCTTTACCTATAAATTGCATCTTAAGTTCTTCCTCAAGGACTACAATGCTCTTCATTTTACTTATTCTGTTTTTCTTTCCTAAAGAAGTTATCCCTTTGCCTGTTTTTAAGCCTTCATTCACTCTGTTTTATCTCCCAGGAAATGTCTCTTATCTTACCTTTGGATATCTAACTGCCTCTTTATGAAGCTTTATTTCGCCAACTGAAGTAAAGCTTTCTTTCTCAGAACATCCAAAGATAATCATCAGCATCTTCCCTACAGCATTTATCACTTTTTAAATTTTTAATTTGAAATAAATGTAGACTTACAGACAAGTTGCAGAGTTCCTGTTGTACCTTTTAACCAGCTTCTCCCAATGTTAATATCTCACATAACTTTTAACTAAACATTAGAGTTTATTTGAATTTCCCCAGTTTTTCCAGTAATGTACTTTTTCTCTTCTAGGAGCCAATTCAGGATCCCACATTGCGTTTAATTGTCGCATCTCCCTAGTCTCCATTAAACTGGATCAGTTCCCCAGCCTCTTTTACTCTTTCATGACCTTGACAACTTTTTAACTTATAATAGCCTTACATCTGGACACATCTATTTCCTTACTCTGTTGTAAGTTTCCCATAAGATTTGTCACTGAGACACGTTTTTAATTCCCAATGTGTCCAGCACATGATAGGAGCTCATAATTACTCCTTAACTACATGTCAGAAACAATTAGAAAGGACAGTAACAAAATCTGCATAATTAAATACTGAGTTGTATGCCACACAGAATTTAAGCTATTACAAAAGGTAGAGAGCAGGACTGAGAAATGGTAAAATAGACAACTCTCTTTTCAGACACTATTTCTGAGCCCAGTTTCTCTAGGCCCCAGAACAAGAATCACTGATGCTTCCAACTCTTAAGCTTCCAACTCTTAAGCATCATGGGACATGGAAACTTGGTGGCCAGTAGAAAGGTCAGACACAGCCTCAGTCCCAGCATTTAGCATGACTTGCTGTTGGACCTCACTATCAATAGACCTCATGTATCCTGTGACAGGGATGGGTCCTGGACACTTGCACAGACTACTGAGCTAGAGTAATTACTCCCTATTATTTCTAAACCTTTGTTTCTGTCCTGTAGCTTTCTGATAAAAACTCAGAGCCAGGTGTGGTGGCTTATGCCTGTAATCCCAGCACTTTGGGAGGCCGAGGTGGGTGGATCAGGAGGTCAGGAGATAGAGACCATCCTGGCTAACTATTGGGGAAACCCACCCCCAATATTCAACATGGGTTCTTTTCTATTTCCCTAAGCATCAGCTGGTCTGAGAAATAAAGGGAAAGAGTACAAAAGAGAGAAATTTTTAAGCTGGGTGTCTGGGGGAGACATCACACGTTGGCAGGTTCTGTGTTGCCCACGAGCCATAAAACCAGCAACTTTTTATCAGCGATTTTCAAAAGGGGAGGGAGTGTACGAATAGGGTGTGAGTCATAGAAATCACATGCTTCACAAGGTAATAAAATATCACAAAGCAAATGGAGGCAGGGCGAGATCACAAGACCACAAGATGGGGCAAAATTAAAATTGCTAATGAAGTTTCTGGCACTCGTTGTCATTGATAACATCTTATCAGGAGACAGGGCTTGAGAGCAGACAACTGGTCTGACCAAAATTTATTAGGCGGGAATTTCCTCATCCTAATAAGCCTGGGAGCGCTATGGGAGACTGGGGCTTATTTCATCCCTTTGTCTTCGACCGT
This sequence comes from Macaca thibetana thibetana, assembly GCF_024542745.1. Classification (NCBI taxonomy): domain Eukaryota; kingdom Metazoa; phylum Chordata; class Mammalia; order Primates; family Cercopithecidae; genus Macaca; species Macaca thibetana. The sequence continues at coordinate 151,011,420 of NC_065581.1, read as the reverse complement.
AAAAGACAGCTGCCCCTAAAGTGGCCATTTTAGAGGCCTCCCCTCAGGGACGCATTCTCCTTCTCAGGGATGTTCCTTGCTGAGAAAAATAATTCAGTGATATTTGTCCTATTTGCTTTCGAAAGAAGAGAAATATGGCTCTGTTCCACCCAGCTCACAGGCAGTCAGAGTTTAAGGTTATCTCCCTTGTTCCCTGAACATTGCTCTCATCCTGTTCTTTTTACAAGGCGCCCAGATTTCATATTGTTCAAACACACATGTTCTACAATCTGTGCAGTTAACGCAATCATCATAGGGTCCTGAGGTGACATACATCCTCCTCAGCTTATGAAGATGATGGGATTAAGAGATTAAAGTAAAGACAGGCACAGGAAATCACAAGGATATTGACTGGGGAAGTGATAAGTGCCCATGAAATCTTCACAATTTATGTTCAGAAACTGCAGTAAAGACAGGTGTAAGAAATTATGAAAGTATTAATTTGGAGAACTAATAAATGTCCATGAACTCTTCACGATTTATGTTCTTCTGCCATGGCTTCAGCCGGTCCCTCCGTTTGGGGTCCCTGACTTCCCGAAACAGCTAACACAGTGAAACCCTGTCTCTATTAAAAAATACAAAAAAATTAGCTGGGCGTGGTGGCGGGCCCCTGTAGTCCCAGCTACTAGGGAGGCTGAGTCTGGAGAATGGTGTGAACCCAGGAGGTGGAGCTTGCAGTGAGTCGAGATCATGCCACTGCACTCCAGCCTGGGCGACAGAGCGAGACTCCATCTCAAACAAAACAAAACAAAAAAACAAAACTCAGGACAGAGAAATCTAGTCTTCTTGCATGGGACCCTGAACCCTGGCTGATTCCATTTCTGGTTCTCCCTACAAATGATTGATGAGTGTGTCACGATACCTTAAACCAGGATGTCAACACTCACCTATCCTTTTATATCCCCCTGCTGCCTGGATTTCCCCATGGATATGACCCTTCTGGCCCTATTGAGTTCCACACCTCCACTAGGAAGCCAGGAGAATCCTCAGCTGACAGTTTCAAGCCTTTTGCCTTTTGTATGTTGGCATACCCACTGGTTGTCCTCCTGGCCATCAAGGCTTCCTCTCATTTCCCACAGGCCCCTGCTGCTATATGCCAGCAGACTCAGTGGTATATTCAGAATAGATTCCATTCCCCCTATGCCACAGCTATCTAGTTATTTCACATTGTTATTAATCTCAAATCACTATGATATCTGCATAAGCCTATACCTCCTCACTACTGTTGTACAGACTGCATCTGTACTTTTCCCCTACTGTTGAATCCCCACAGTAGCTGTGGCCTCCTGAAGAGTTCGCCTATCTTCCAGGGCCACAGAAGCTTTGTTTCATTTTGGTGGGATCTAATTTCTGACATCTGAAGGAGTGGACTCTTTAATTTCAGTTCCGTACTGCATCTTATTCTGATCTTTCACAAAGATTCAGAAATACCATCTGACAGGATCAAGGACAATTGAACTGGTATCTGTTGGGTTTTAACTGCGGCTCTGCTGCATAATTTTTCATTTTCTTTGGAAGATCTTACCACAAAGAGGAAACACGACTAGTAGGGTCCCAGAGAGGTGTTTTGACATTAGGTTTAATAAAGCATGAAGAACTCATTAATAAATAATGTTCTGCTAGGTTAACAAATAAAGCTGAATGCACTGGCTAGACCCTGGAGTAAATCAAATCATTCAGGCAGCCTGCGACTTGTTAACTTGCAGCAGTGTCTTCTCAGCAGTCTGGCAAAGCCCAATGCAACAATGCACAAATAAAACCAGCATATCATAAATGCATGCACCTTCAATTATGAAACAGGCTGTTAATTTTGTTTTATACTCTGTTGTCCCAAAATAGTAAACAAAGTTTCACTGATGCCGATCAGGAGGCATTCTAGTGATACTTTTAATCTTTGCTAAAAGAACAATTCTACTCATCAACATGTTTACACTCCAGTAGACACACATATAAACACATATAACCTTGTATTGCACATTCATTGCTTTACTATCTACAGGAAGTTAAAAAAAAGTGAACTAGAGAATGAGCTAATGTGTGCAGGCATGCTAGTTTATTCCATAAAAATGGTTTCTGATGAACTTCTTATTCTGACTCAGAAAACCTTCAGAAAAAAACCTCAGAGATAGAGAACAGAATCATCCTCCAAAAAAAAAAAAAAAAAAAAAAAAAGAAAGAAAAGGAAAAGAAAACTGAAAGTGCAGGACACCTAAAGAATACTTTCCTTGTTGGAAGGTTGCATGGTTTTAGCTGGGGAAGGATCTCATGGCTACCCACAGTAGGTTAAAGTTCTCTCAGGGTAGACAAGGATGGGAGGAAAGCTTGGGTTATTTCAGGCAGTTGCATTTCTCTGATGATGCTGTGGTGCTGAAGCCAGCTGCTTTTTCATAAAGCTCTTCTCATGATTATGAGCTGATGGACAGCTGTCCAGTGTCAGTTGAACATGACTCACTTGCTCCAGCTGCTCAACAATTTGGATGAACTGAATCTCCTGTCTCATACTATTCAAACTGGCCACATTCTCCATTCACTGACGGGTTTAGCTAGAAAGCCAACCACCATATAGTAAGATAAAAACATTTCCAGGCAATGTTTTGATGAAACAACTTGTTGGGTGAGTTCAATTTCAACTCAAAGGTCTTGCCAACCATGCCCATATGGCCACATTTACATATCTTGCCAGATCTTTTATGTGGTTATGATGACAAAGTCATTAGGTTGCCATTTAAATCCTTTTCCAAAGCTGCAGGTTTAAAGCAACCACTACCCTGAGAATAAAAGTATTCTATTAAACAATCATACTTGAATATTTTCACAACTCAATATATGCATATGCATATGTATATACTATTCATATATAGTTATATAATTATATAAAGTTGTATAATAACAGTTTCTTCATTTTCAAGTCAATGAAAACAATGAAAATGAAGCAGCAATCAGGGTTCAAAGTGTTCATGGCAAGATTTCAGTTTTGGGATAACAAGAGAGACCATTTGGAATAGCAGAAATGAGAATAATCTATATCTATTGAGCCTTACAATGTACTCTACAACGTAAAGTACATTTCTTTAATTCCCATAGTCCTAAGATGTTGGCAATGTTATCATCTGCATTTTACAGATGAGGAAACTGAGACTTAGCAAACTGAAGGTGTCCAAGGTCACGCAGCTAGTAAGTAGCAGAACTGGGGACTTGAACTTAGGCCATCTAATTCCAGAGCTCACATTCATAATCACTATTCTATATTGCCTTGTATGTTATCAGAAAACTCAGCCACAGATGGCTCTACCACTAACCTGGAAAAAGTAGGACTCACTTCCCTCACTCTCCTTGCATTAAAATGAGTTTAGTGTTAGCCTAAATATTTAAGTTACCATCTTGTATGATTCTAACAAACACTAAACTACATACATATTTCTTTTTTAGTTTTTTTTTTTTTTTTTGAGACAGAGTCTTGTTCTGTCACCCAGGCTGGAGGGCAGTGGCACGATCTTGACTCACTGCAACCTCCGCCTCCCAGGTTCAAGTGATTCTCTTGCCTTAGCCTTCCAAGTAGTTGGGATTACAGGTGCCTGCTACCACACCCAGCTAAATTTTGTATTTTTAGTAGAAACAGGGTTTTGCCATGTTGACCAGGCTGGTCTCAAACTCCTGACCTCAGAAGATCTGCCCATTTTGAACTCCCAAATTGCTCGGATTACAGGCATGAGCCACCGTCCCCGTTTTAATATATTGTTTCCCATAAGTGATGACTCTACGTGCTAAGGTGCAAAACAAAATGGAAAAGAATGTTTTCATTTTGTTACCTGAACAACTAAGCAGTTCTAATTTCAATGACAAATGTCTTTGATATGTCCACAAACATATATTGGTATGAATAATTCTCTTCAGAAACTAAATAACATTCAAAACCTCAGTGTTAAAAATATTGCTTCTTTTGGAAAACTGAAAAACTTAGTTGAAAGGTTACTAAGCTCATCAGTAGGTGCAAGGTTTCAAAGGAATGATGTGGTTTTATGATGAGCTTGGAGTGAACTGGTATTTAAACAGCTGGTATTTAAATAGCATAGCCTAAAGAAATGAAAAATGCCATGCTCTGAGTAGGCCTAGAATTAGAGTTGTATTATTTGATCCCTGTTCAGAATCAAACTCATAACTTTCTTATGTCCAAAGTCTAAATCATTAGGAAATACACTCTTGCTGTTAAACCATGAAAAAAACTTTTTAATTCTATTATTTTGCTGAAACTTCTGCACACACTGAATTTATTTAGATATGAAATATAGAACGACAATTTATAATGGTCATGTCAATCCATACAGAAATTTCTATTATTATTAACTCTTGTGTAATGTGACTTCTTGTGCCTCTGTACTTTACTTCTCAAATTAGACTGAAACTGGATTTGGCATTTCTTTGTTACCCGTAGAGTGGTTAAGCAGAATGTTTTAAAAACAGTTCTACTTTCCCAGAGCGATTTAGTATGCAATCTAAACCACAGAGAAAAATGTGTAAATGCAAATCCTCATTCACAATAAATGTGGTGCCCCAAGGCACTATTGCTACCTCATAAGTATTTGGATATTATATTACACTATATTGTCTGTCAAGCTTTACTTCCAATCACATTATTTTTATTCTTACCAATTTACATAATGTGTGAAAAAACAATGAAAGGCAAAGGTAGGTTTGATTTTACTCAGTCCAAGAGGCAAAATACAACAATCTTGGACCATATAGGTTTACACAGAGGGGATGTGTGGCCCACTAATCCCCTTGTTGATCAGAGGACAATTCAACTACAAAGTGATTAAAAATGAAAAATAAAGTTCCTTTGGGAAAATAATATGCAAAAAAATGTTACCTTCTAATTCACATACATATTCATAGGGGGAAGGGAGAGGGGGAAGGAGAGGGATAGACATTTCCAAGGACATCACTAAGGGCTTCAGACAAAATGAATTCAATCCATCAAAAATAAGCATAAATTAGTTATTTTCACAGTTTTCTTTCGTTGGTAATCTGAAAGATATTAGCTTTGTATTTTAAGCATTTTTTGTTATTATTGAAAACAATAAACAATTAGTCTAAAATCCTAATGCTAGAATGCTAATAATTGGGCATCACATTAATAAGAGCCAGATGTAGTTTTAAACTGTGATTTTCAATTAGCTTTGCTTATTAATAGAAGCCTTTAATTGAATGGTGCCATGTGTACGGGAACAGGCAGAAGATCCAGTGTTCAGCTTCTTAATTTTATGTAATTTACAAATGTACAACAACTAAAGTAAAAGCTGGGTGAATTATTTATTTTTCTGTTTCATTCACTACCAGAAAAACCATGAAAACCTTGAAAAGTTCATAAAGTACTTATTAAGTCTTCAGGACTTCAGTGTTTAAAGCTGCTTCCATAATCATCTTTATCAAATCATTTACAGCCCTGTTTCTAATGCTATACATATTTTTAAATTTACTTACAATTTAAATTATCTTGGTTTAACAAGTGGTAAGCCTGCAAATACATATGAAAATTCTATTCTGTGCAATGAGAAAGCCTCATTTTGCCATTATATAAAGCCAAGGTTTTATCTTTCATTTCAAGGAAATTTAGAATCCATTTATAAGCACCAAATGTATAATTTTTAATGATGTATTATAATGCTTAAACTTAGAACTGTCTTTGAAAATAAACTGATATTGTTTGAATTATTTAATTTTTTGCATATGAAACTCCCTAGGCTTAGCAGACAGTCTTTTATACTTTTCTTTGTGTTTTGAATATATTACCTCTCTGCTCTATTAAATCTACTGAAATTTTCCAGTGAGTTATGTAATTTTTCCATATGAGGGTTCAGAGAGTTTTCAAATGACTCTGTATCACTTCCTAAGGACTCTGAGGAACCCAGGGCACAGATGTTACTTAAGTTGTTTTCTAAGCTCAGCACTTTACTACTTAGTATTTTCTTCTTTCATAAATTCATTGAAAAATAATACAGTTGTATTTTATTTGTGCCATATATATTGATTAATAGGTAAGTCATTTCATGGCTTCATAAATAATTTCCTTTATTTTTCAAAGGAAAAAACTCTCCAAAGATCATTCTTCTGTCCAAGTACTAACCAGCTCCGACCCTGCTTAGCTTCTGAGATCTGATGAGATGATGAGATTGGACATGTTCAGGGTGGTGTGGCTGTAGATAAGATCATTCTCATTTTTTTTTAAGTCTAATTCCAGTTGTGCTGAAGAGGTTTTTAAACAAGTGAGGCTATTTCAGGGAGCTTAGGCACACTCACTAATCAGATAACTTTAAGAAATGCAAAGATATGGTCAACTCTCCTTAATTTTAAGGGAAACATTATTTTGATAATAGGCAATGACAAATCTCAAGTAGAGTCAAGTACTAAAAAACATACTAGGTTGGGATTTAAAAGAATAGGTTTCCTTTCCAACCCAGTTCTACTATTAACTGGCACAGGGACTTGCACACACCATCTAACCTGGACAAATTACTTTTCCTCTCTGGAACTCACTTTTCACACCTGTCAAACAAAGGCAGTGGGACTAGAAATTCTGAAATTACTTTTAGCTCAATCAGTCTGTGACTCTACAGGATTGGTAAGTAGGAATTTACATGGTAACTAACATAAAAATAAGTCTAAAAGTGGCATAATTTTACTATAATTACCTACATTTTAATAAAATTACCTATAAAAATTGTTATAGGTGATTAAAATACATATAGTACATAAAAATATATATTCAAATTTAAAGTTCAGTCCTCATTTTTCTGATAATCAAGTAACAATTTTATCTAATGGTTCCAGAATGACATGCCTTCAAAATCAAGGTAAATTCTAAAAGTTAACATACTCTTACCTGACATTTGAATCTTTTTGAACTAATTAGGCTTTGCTTAACATCACTGACCAGGATTACAGTTATAGTGATACTATAATAGTTTAAAATTATTCTATGGGTTCTAAATTTACTAAATTTTACTGAAAACGACCTATAAAATGGATCATTTTAAAACGATGCATAAAATACGTAAAAATATATATTCAAATTTAAAGTTCAGTCCTCATTTTTCTGATAATCAAGTAAGAATTTTATCTAATGGTTCCATAATGATCTACCTTTAAAATCTGGGTAGATTCTAAAAGTTAATATACTCTTACCTGATATTTGTGTCTTTTTCAACTAATCAGGCTTTGCTTAACATCACTGACAAGGATCATAGTTATAGTTACAGTGATATTATAATAATTTAAAATTACTCCATGGGTTCTAAACTATCAGGAAAAAGAAAATAAATTTAAATTTAATATTCTTCATTGTTTGACCCTTTTGGAAATCCCACAGTATTGCTTGCGGAGAGCTTGTAAGCATCTCAGGTACAAATATCAATGTAGAGAAGCTGATCATTAAACAAAGAAAATTTGTGCAACACTCATTTAATAAAGACTCCACCCTCCAAATCTAATTCATACATTCTGATTTTAAGACAACAAGAATGAACATTGAAAAACATCAGCCAGAAGAACTGGAACAAAGTATAGGATCTGATCTCACTTCCCATATCTTGTCATATTGTTTCTTACCCATTTTATGTTTTATTTGGCTTTTCTTTCTTTTATACCTTATTGTAGTCCATAATACCACATAAATCATTTACTTGTTATGATGATTTTTTATTGCCTGCCATGCTGCAACAAGGCCATGAAAATAAAGCTTTTCCTCTGCTTCATTCAATGATGTATCTCAAGTCTTAAAGGAACCTACCACAAAGTAGTTATTAACCACATGCTTGTTGAATGAATGAAGAAATGAAGAATGCATTGAATTAAAATGTATATAGGAATGGGTCTTGATTCTCAGCTGAAATCACTACACAATGCATAACAGATGTACATCTCTCCTGCATCAGAACACAGACATCAAGCCACCATTGTTTATAAAGTTGATATTGAGCTTGGCTGGAAACCTACTTTTTCTGTTATTAAAATCAGTCATGAAATTTGGTAATGTTGATGAGGCATGATAGAAATGTGGTTGCTATGGCACAGTGTATATGTACCCTGCTCGTGAAGGAAGAGTAAGGAATGGAAGAACAAAGTGAGTTACCTGAGCAAGGAATGAAGAGAGAATGGTTTGTGGCTGTAAAATGTTGGCTATGACACTCATCAAATATGATTTTAGCTAACCTGAGGAAACTATCATCGAAAATTTACTCATTCGAAGGATAAGTCCAATGTCTTAGTGACCCACTCTGTAGTAATGTGTGGTTTAGACAGTTTAAGTTGCATTTATACAGAAAAGATTATTCTTCTATCAGCAGACAAAAGATGCATTTGAGCAATCTTTACTTTCCTAAACAACGTAAGGAAATTTTGGGCCACATGGTTGAGATCTAGTAGAAGGAAAGAAATTAAACTAGAGAAAATTCATTTAAATTAGAAAGAATGTGCAAGCTAGGAAAAATGTTACTGTGAAATATAATAGTTTGATTTATTTTTTTTTTTTTTGGCTGAGGTATATATAATAAAGGTCAAGTATTAAATTTTCATTTTTGAATATTTTTTTCATTTTAATAGGAGTATCCCATGCCAACATATACGACATTTTTTTCATAATTTTAGGTTAGAAAATATAAGCTTCTTTTCTCAAAAGTTTTCATGCTCTACAAAATTTGCCATCACAAACCACTTTGCATTTATCACAAATAGGTATTACATTAGAAAAGCAATTCAACTGTATTCCATTTCAGTAGTGAAGCTAAGCAGCTTTGCATGATAACTAAGTTGGGTTAATGGGACTACGTTTGAAGAATGTGTTACCTGGAACTGAAGTTCCCTACTTGTTTTTAACTGAGCTTAGGAGTCTGCAAAATGAAGGCAGGAAACCTGCTGCGAGAAGGATAGGAAAATTATTATCATCTGCATTCCTAAATTGAACAAGAATTTCTGCTCAGCAGAAACCTCTTGACTGCAAAAAGTCTGGAATTATATCCTGCTGTTTAGAATAGCTGTTTGGGGTAGAGGGAGTCCAAACATTCCATTTTTCTTCAAATCAAATAAGTTTTATGCATACGTTTACAGCCTTACTGGAAGCCTGCTTGCTTTCTTTTCAAAAAGAGAAGCTACGTGGAACCTCTTTCTGTTGATAATGAAAAAAATTTTGTGACTGGTCAAGTACCTAATTTTTGGTTAATGAATAGTTTTAATTATCTTTGACATAGAAATATTTTTTCTTGAAAATAAATTTCAATATAAATATTGGGCTTCATAATACAGGAGCTGAATTTTTAAACTTAGTCTACCACCTAAAAAATGGGCTATTTCTATTTCTTGGGATGTTTTCAGAAGTTTATTTGCTGAACAAACTTCTATGGTAGCTCTTAAAGCTATTATTTATTGCTGATCATATACCTTCATTATCTATTATAACCATCAGCATTGATTATAGAGTCCCTCTTTTATGTTAGTAAATGCTTTTGGGCCCTGAAATTTTATGTTTTCTGATATTAAGATTTTTAATTCCTAATTTCTTTACATAGCATTTTCCTGGTACTTAGCTTCTATTGGTCATATACTTGTATAACATAGAATTGGGTTTTATGCTATGATACAGTTTGAAAATATTTTAAAGAAATAAGTGTATTTTTTATATTTATTTATGTGAAAGATATGACAGAAACATACTGTCACAATATTTTACATTTTCCATTAAAGGATTTGAAAAAATCTTTCATGATATGGTCTATTTTTAGTAACTTTAAAAATATAAAATTTCTTCTAATTCATAATGTTTATAAGTTCACATAATAAATTATATCATTTCTATAACCTCATAACTTTGATTATTTATCTCTTTAGAATATTTACTATTTTCCTATTGTGAGTGATAGCAAAAGTTCTCTCTCTCCTCCCATTTTCTACCAGCTATTTTTGAGCAATAACGATATTTCCTTTAGTATCTTTTTTGTACTCTTAAATCTGCTTATACTTCTATAGTTTGATTGTCAGTTTAAAAAACATCCATTGATTCCTTGATATTGAGAATAAAGTAATCAAATAACTTACTATATATGTACACTGACTTCTTTCTGTTGTGTCTTTCCTAATTTTTGTTAGTTGTTTTAGTTTTACATTGTCAGGACATTATACTTCTATGTTCTATTACATCATCCTAATCTCCATATTTATCTTAGATTTAGTGCTAGAGTTAAATATTCAATGCTTGCGATCAGTTTTTTTGTGTGTGTGTGTGTGTGTGTGTTTTTTTTTGTTTGTTTGTTTGTTTTGCAGTAGTTTCTATAGTCACTTATTGACTGGATAGAGAATAGTTGCTTCAAGAAGGGCTCTAATAGTTGCTAATAGTTGCTTCAAGATGGGCTCTTGATAACAATATTTCCTGAGTTCCCGTATGTTCAGAAAATTTGCCTCTAGCCTTTATAGCTTGAAGAGCACTTTGGCAGGTCATAAAACCTTTGGTGCTCATAAGGGATGGTGAACTCATTATCTACCATGGCATCCTATTCACTGTTGGATATCTCAACTGTTACTAGTTTTGGAAGTTTTTTCAAATTTTGCTAAAATTCATCGTCTTAAAACTTCCAACAGCATGACCTATAGTCTCTTCTCCATAAAACCCTTCAAATATTTCTCTATTCCAGGATAAAAGTAACAAAGCATTGAACGAAAGTTCGTAAGGCCAAAATATCCCCACATACCTTCTAGTAGTAGACTTGCTGTTTTGTTTGTTCAGTTAGCTCAAGTCATTGCGTCTTCCCTACCATCCTTTTAGTGCTCTTTTAAAGCAAGTTAGACTTATCATTTTAAGGCTGGAAAGACCCTCTGGGATCATCTGGTGTAAAAGTCTCATTTTAGGATAAAGAAACAGGTTCAGGCAAAGGTGAAGATATTTTCTTAAGGTCATGCCACTACTAGTAAGCTGAGTCAGACTTTGAACCCCAGTGACTTCCAGGCAAGGATTCTTTCCACTTCACTAAGTCCTTCAAAAATACAATGATCAAAACTGTTGTACTGCACTTAAAAAACTCAGAGTGTGTCCTCTCACATAAAATAATGTATCTAAAGTCTGTTTGATAATTGTCATTTTGTTCCATATTCTAGCTATAGAATAACACATGCAGGATAGCTGTACCAGGGAACTTTCAGTGGGTTTGCTGTTCATCTACATAAACTGTCACTTTTGTTTTCTGATTCTTGACAATGAGAAACTTCAGACAAATGCACATTTCATTTTCCTACTGCAAACTCTGTAAACCATCTTTTTGAAATAAAATTACACAGCTTATGCTTACAACATAAGGGCTAGATTTTATCTTCAAATATACCACCCACTCTCAAACAGCAGAATTTGGCCTTAAAAACCCATTAACAAATATTGTCATTAAACTAAAGAGCTAATTACTTTGGATTCAGACAGAATGAACAAAATCATAGGCCAACCGCAGCTGGTCGTAATAATGGTGAAACTAACCGTATGTTACACTGGAGAATTAAAAAACAAAGACATATTAACACTAATGTAACCAACGTACAACATTATCCTCCAAATGGAACAAACTATTATAGTTAGAGAATACTTGAAAGTACATTGTCATATTTGATGCCAGAAATAAAGAATCTTTTCAAGGAATTAATTGTCATAATTTGCAACCATCAATGTTTAATGAAGAAGAGAACATGGAGAATTTATACCACTACAATATTCCACAAATGAAGAATTATATCAAAAAAATTACTTTGATCTAATTGGATGCAAATAATTTTAAATTCAATTTTAAGTACTTAGGTACCTATAAATCTTCTATCTTCATCTTGGAGGAAAATTCCTCCCTATTTTTCTTACTGAAGAGATCATTACTGTAAAACACCCACTTAGCTTCTCTTTGCTGATGTCATCTCTAACCAGATTGTTTACTGCTCATTGTTTTAGACTTTTATATGGCAGGTTTGGAGGAGAAAATGTGATTATACATGAGGGGACCAGACTAGAAGATCAAAGTGGTCCATTTCTGCTCTAAAACTTCATGTTTCTATGATTCTATAAAGTTTCTGTAATTTATTCTTTTGTTGCATGTTTTGCTTCCTGCGTATTGAGACTGTCTTGCTCAGGTTCCCTGAAACTACACTGTAAATTTTCTTTAAGAAATTGCAGCTTGGTGGGTGCAGTGGCTCATGCCTGTAATCCCAGCACTTTGGGAGGCCGAGGCGGGCAGATCACGAGGTCAGGAGATCGAGACCATCCTGGCTAACACGGTGAAACCCCGTCTCTACTAAAAATACAAAAAATTAGCAAGGCGTGGTGGCAGGCACCTGTAATCCCAGCTACTTGGGAGGCTGAGGCTGAGGCAGGAGAATGGTGTGAATCCAGGAGGCGGAGCTTGTGGTGAGCTGAGATCACGCCACTGCACTCCAGCCTGGGCAACACGGCGAGACTCCGTCTCAAAAAAAAAAAAAAAAAAAAAAAAAAAAAAAAAAAACCAAAGAAATTGCAACTTAAAAACATAGTCTGATAAACATACCAATGATGATGAACATGATTCACTTCAAGACACAATTCATTCTTTCTCCACCTCTTCCTTTTTCCAGAAAAAGTAAGTAAAAAGAAAAAAAGAAAGATAGAAAAGGAAAGATATGTTTCTCTGAAATTGAAATATTGCAGATGATTTCCACTAAAAGCTTTATGAAATTTTATTTGGAGACTTTATCCAATGATAAACTTGTGAACTACAAGTTTTAGGCTATGTTCAGGTATGACAATCTTACTGCTGAGCACAATTCTAATAACAAGTGCATGTGAAACTTCATTATTATAGTTAATCCAATTCTGTAAATTTTTAGTTTTGATTACTTGAAAAAAGTACTCCATTATTTTATGCATATGATCATATTCAATTCTCTATGTGTAAAACTAATAGCTAATATGTGTAGCTAATTGGCACTACATCTTTTTGATGAAGGGTTTATTGTTGCCTTTTAATACGTTATGGACAAAAAATTCTACACAACGTGAACAAGTGTACACAAAGAGACAAAAAATGTCTATAAGCCTGAAAGCCAATAAAAGGATTTTGATTGAAAACTTCATTCTTCACTATAAAAATAATATCATATTGAACCTTTAAAAAATCATCACAATTTAAGATCTGAATATATCCCTACTAAACACTTTCACTGGAATAAAAAAACCTTTTGTAAACTTAAAATTACAAATTATAAAAATGAAGTTGCTAAATGACATATAGGAAACAAAAATACAATAAAGTGATATCCACCAACTGTACATGTAACCTTCCACAAATGTATCATATGATTGATAAGTTATTATTTGCTAAGAAAAAAGTAATGGAAAGAGGTATTAAGCAGATTTGTTCTTTTAAAATCTAAGGCTGAGCTTTCAAAATGAAGAGAAAAAGATACAATCCTCAAAATTTAGAAATACTTAGCCAAACCTAGTAATAACTCATTATTTACATCTTTTAGAAATTTCTTATAATTAGATACAATAACCCTAAATATCTAAATAAATTGAAACATTACACGGAACAGAGCAATAGCTAAAGAGAGCAATGACAGGGCTATCACTCTGAAAGAGAGATAGTGACACCTGGGGATTAGCTCATCATACTGAACTTTAAAAAGGAATATTAATGAAAATTAATAACTCAAAGTAGGGGAGTCAAAAAGGGAGCATCAATTTAGTACTTCTGTAACAAAATTACCCCTTCTTTATTTATTCTTATGACTATAGGAGACAACCAACATAAAAGCTCAGGTTTAGCATAAGGTTTGAAAATGAGGAGTAGATTGTATTGAATGTCACTTTCAGTGTTTCTCAAAGGCCTAAGACCCACAGGCATCAGGATCACTTGGGAGTGGGTAAATGTAAAAATACATATTCTTGGGCCACATCCCATCCCTAGTGGGTCTAAGTTTTGGTGAAATATCCCCAGGGATTAACATTTTAATGATCCCTCCTCCCAACTTCATGTGACTCCTATGCACATTAAACTTTGAGAACCACAGTATGTTACGCTTTTTTAATGTGATACTGATTATCAAATATCAAGGTTTCTACTTTGCCCTTCTTGTATTTACATTTACATGACAGATAACAATTTTTAAACATTATGTTTTCTTTATTTCTCCTTTTTACTGTGGAACTACACATACATGGATAGTTTTCTTACATTTAATAGTTTCTTTTACTTTCCTATATTTTATATTTTATTAAAAGATATCATTACTTTTGATGCAATTAAGAGTTATGCAAGAATGTGTGTTAACCCCCAAATTCACTTACCTTCAAATCCTTGTGCTCATTCAGAAATTTTTGAACATATATCGTGGAAACTTTCAAAGGAATATACGTGGTGGATTCTCTCTTTAATTTTCAATGGTTTTAAGATTGGTCAAGGAGACTCCTGGGGTGGCTGCCAGAAATGCCGTTGAGAATAGAAGACATCAATGCTGAAGACAGTGAGTATCTGATTATCTCTAAACAGAACAGAAAAACAAGTGATTGGTCACCTGTAACTCATAGAGAATCTGCTGTGGAGAAAGTTATTTTCAGTGTTACTAAATTTAAACTTGGCCTGGGTTTGCTGCTCCCTAATTTAGCACAGTTGTCATTTAAAATTTCATGTCATTGTGAAGTCAGAATTATATGATGCTGCCTGCACAGCATTCTGGTTGAATTCCTATTGCTTTAATTGACTATTTTTTCTACACGTTGCATCAAGTGATATCATTACTAATTTTATTTTGGATATGCAGGTGCTACATTTTGCAGCTGAATTTCAAAGTCAGGTTGATGAAGTCTCTTGGAAATATTTCTTTACATGAGGCTCTATCACCTCTATAAAAGATAAAATGGGATACTTTAACTAAATCCCCATGGAATCATCTGGTAATTTTGCTATATTTCCTTTCACATGGGTAATGCTTGCCAAGATAATTAGGCATAAACAAGAAAATATTCTTTTTAGTCAAAATGTGTTGTCTATTCAGGAAAACCAAAATTCTAGAATCTTTGTTGAATGAGTGAAGCAGAAGTTGGTAGTGGTTGATAGAAAACGAAAAGAAAACACCTATTTTAAAAATTGGTAATCAACTATGCAAGTACTCTCCTAAAGAATAGAGGAAATGAAATGTACAGATAAAAACATGGTCAAAACCAAAACGACAAGAGCGTACACACATGCAAACCCAGAGTACACTGTATAACGATAGTTCTCAGAGAAGATTCTCTTGCTTGGCCAACCACCACGCCCAATTCTCTTCTTTCTTGCTATACATCTCACAAATGGAGAACAGAAAATCAAATGTTCTGTTTCTGATTCTTCCTTACTGCTAACAGCGGTCATGTGACCCCATTTTGGCTCCCCATTTGGGCTCATAAGCTATAAGAATTATGCTGGGTAAGAAATCCTGGCAGAATATTGCTCTATTGATACAGAGATCCTGCTTCTCTTATCTCTTTCACACATTTGCTTGTCTTGAATGAAGACATGATGCTTTGGGGATAGAGCAGCTGTCCTCTTCCCATGATGTAAAAGACAAAAAAGTTCAGAGAAACACAAAGATATAGGGCCTGTGATGGATGAGCAGTTTAACCAATAGCACTAACTGCTTTCCCTGAAATTTTACCTATATAGACCATTCAGTTGTCGGTTTCTTGCTAATAGAGGCATTGCTGGTTGACGAAATGCTCAAAAAATGGGTTAAAAAGTAAGTGCCACTGGAATGGTTGCAATGATAGCTACTGTTTAACTCTTTAGAGTGTAATCTGCAATAAGGAGAAGTTTTCATGATGTAGAGTCAAAAACAACCTTCATTCTGACAGAGGTTGGAACTTGCCTCTTTTTTTTTTTTTTTGGCTCCTAGGAGAGTTGGGAATGTAGGGAATAATGGGACAGGAGATGATGGTAATGAATTAAAACAGAATGGAATGGAAAGCCTAGCGCAAGGCTTGGTTTGGAAGAAGAGGGGCCAGTATTATAGCAGGAAAAAGGAAGACTCTCATCTTTGCGTCGGTGACAAAGCTGTGACATTACTCAAAATCTCAGCGAGAGACAAGTTTCACCTCAAAGTTCATTATTCTTATCTCACGAAGTCTTGTGGATTCTTTTTTACTGAAATATTTTTCACATTTAGCACTTCACTACTATCTTCCTTTCATAAATATTTCTTCCTTAACCACAGTTCAGGCTTTCACCATCTTTTTCCTAAACTATTGGCACCATCTCTTTAACAGATTTCACTTTTTCTTTTTTTCTTAGATGCTATAGTATGTTCTATGACTTAAGACCTACTTTTTTTTTTTTTTTTTTTTTTTTGAGACAGAGTCCCACCCCAGGCTGGAGTGCAATGGCATGGTCTCAGCCCACTGCACCCCTGCGCCTTCCGGGTTCAAGCGATTCTCCTGCCTCAGCCTCCCGAGTAGCTGGGATTACAGGCACACACCACCACACCCGGCTAATTTTTTTTTTTTGTATTTTTAGTAGAGACGGGGTTTCACCATGTTGGTCAGGCTGGTCTCAAACTCCTAACCTTATGATCTGCCCACGTTGGCCTCCCAAAGTGCTCGGATTACAGGCTCTAGCCACCACGCCCAGCCCCTAAGACTTACTTCTTAAAGCACTGATCTCATTGGATCCCTATTCTGTTCAAAACAAAAGAGCTCTCTTTGTCTATTGAATTAAGTTTGATATAGTTTGTATATTTGTTCCTGCCCACATTCTATGGTGAACTGTAATCCCCAATGTTGGAGGTGGGGCCTGGTGGGAGGTGATTGGATCATGGGGGTGGGTTTCTCATGAACGGTTTAGCACCATCCCCTTGGTACTGTTCTTGTGATAGTTCTCATGAGATATGGTCATTTAAAAGTGTGTGGCATCTTTTATGGATTTATAACTGAACCCATAAAAACCTTCCTCTTAAACACAGCCTTCCTCCAGTGCTCTCATTTTGTAAATAGCATCATCAGTCATCAGCTGAATAAGCCAAAAACCAAGGCTTTGGTTGCCCCAATCTATTAAAAAAAACCAAACCAAACCGAAACAAAACAACTCTGTTTTTCTTACTGGACACAAGCGTGTAATATACAGCCTCTGGAACTACTGGCAGCCATCTTGGGATCATGAGGAGAACCTGCATGAAATTAAGTGAACACCAAGTAAACAGAGCTGAGAAACAGAAAAAGAAGAAATGGGTTCTGAGACTATTGTTTCACTCCTGGAGAGAGATTTGCTTGCAGTAGGAATACTCTAAACATTTCGGTTATATGTGAATCTAGGGATTCCTTTTTTGATTAAGCCACTTTGGGTTGGTATTTCCATTACGTTCAGTTAAAAATATCTTTTCTATTTATTTCTATTTTTATCGTGTGCCTACCAATTTCATTCATTTTACTCATCTCTCTTATTATCCATATTCTACATTTTTTTCATGATTCAGCTCACCTCCCGAATTAAACCTTTCCAGATTCTTCTAATTCATAATGAGAGAATCCTAAATCGAAACCACTTTATTATCCACTGTATATACTAATAAGAAAGCTCATGAAGGTCTATGACCAATCACTTGGTGATGATTCTCAAATTTTATCTTTAGCTTAACATGTTTTCCCTTGTTTCCATATTTATTTATTTATTGCAGTTTTAGCAGAGATGAGGTTTCTTTATGTTGCCCCGGCTGGTCTCAAATTCCTGGGCTCAAGCAATCCACCCACTTCAGCCTCCCAAAGTGCTGGGATTACAGACATGAGCCACCATGCTTGGCCCATATTTTATTTCTAATTGAATAGTTGACATGCCAACTTGAACATTTTGAAGACCTTCCAAACTGAATTTGTTTATAACTAAATCCATAAAAACCTTCCTCTTAAAACAGCTTCCATCCAGTGTTCTCTTTTTGTAAACAGCACCATCAGTCATCAGTTGAATAAGCCAAAATCCAAAGTTTTCAACCCTTTAAAAAGGAATCAGAGTAGATTTGATCCTTCTTTTCCTCTTTAGGTTCATCATCTAATCATCAGATCCTTTTGATTTTACTTCCTAAATAATTTTCAAACCTACTTCACTACTTTTCTCCGTATATCCTCCTCTTCTCTTCCTCCTCCTCTACCACCATCGAAACCTTGTCTGTTTCCCTCCAGCATATTTTCCACATGGCATCTAGAGTGACCTTTTTAAAAAAGACAATTAATCATGCTAATATCTTGTATAAAAACCTTTAATACCTTTCCACTGTTCTCAGGCTAAAGAAAGATCACACTTTACTGTGACCTCATATCATCTGATCCCTACATAACTCTCTAGTCTCATCTCCCTAGATGACAGACACTTTTCTTTTTTTCATTTTTAGATACCCAACATTCAGCAGAGTCTTTAATACATAGTAGGCACTCAATAAATATTTGTTGAATGAATGAACAATTACTTTGCAGTAACTCTTGAATCATGAAGCACTTCGTGTTACAAATTTTTCCTTTATGTATTATTGTCTGAATTACTTATAAGTATATTGAAGATAAGGATATGTGTTACATTACTTCACACCCTATAACAGAATGCCATGCAAATAGTATGGGTTCACAAGGTATTTGATTTTATCGATATTAATAATTCAACTCTGAACACTTTTTAAAAGTTTGAAGTTGATTCTCTCCCTCACAATGGCTAGATTACCACTTTTCTATAAGATTAGAAATGACCCAGAAGAAATATATTATTACTTTGCCAAAAAAAAAGGTAGTAAAAAATAGAAAATTTGTGTCTGATCAGAATTCTACAGAATTTCCACAGATTAATTATAAAGAAGTTGCTTTTCTGCATGACAAGAAAAACCCTCAGCTAAACCTTGAGTTCTATGGCTAAACACTCAAGCATGTTTGCTATTTTCATGGTCATACTTTCAAATATTTTGTATTTCTCTTTAGACATCATTTATCCTCGAAAAATAGAAAAAAAATACATTTAATCACTAAGAGCTGAAGTCTTTTGAGTTAGAGACTCATTATTTTGGAAAACAGTTATCCCAAGTACAAATTAATTCCTAGCTAGTGGATATTTACCTGAGAAGAACAAAAGGATCTTCAGAGATTCAAAAGTAGGTATGAAATTCTAGCCTATTTTATATACTAATATCACTCCAAATAAGAGAAATATTTCCCAGAGTAGCCTATATTGAAAACACACATAGGGAACATAAAAGCAATGAAAACAGTGGGTCTGGGAATGTATTAGGTTAAACAGGAGGACACAGGGATTCCTGCTTCTTCAGGATTTCTAACTGTGTTAGCTGTGGCCAGATAATGTTTTCCAAGTTGGAGAATGGTAGGTAGAACTAGGATTGAAGAGATACGAAAGGAAGAGAGGCAGGAAATGTAAGGGTAGACAACACAAATTTTGTGCCTGAATAAAATTCCTGAGTAGGCTTAATCTTCTGGCTCTAAAAAACAAGTTGAAGTTTGCCTAAGGCATAGTTATACAAGAAGTAATTGCCTTTGGGTTTCTATATACCTGTTATTCAGTTATAAATACCTTCTCGTTTTCACAAGGTATTAAATCTGTTAGGATATTAGTATAATTAAAAAAAATAGAGAGAGAGAGAGCAAAAGGAAAAGGAGCCTTCTTGCATGAAATGCATTTTGAGAATGACTACACATAGTTCTCTTAAAAATCCAAGAGCAGGCTATTTTACACTTTCCCCTAGAGTACTAAAAGATATTTTAGGAAACGAGTGAATCATGATTTAATATTCAATTGCTTTCCAGCAAAATAAGAAATTCCACTAAAGTGTCAGTCATGATTTCATTTTTCCTGAAACATAAACTCCAAGGGGTAGGTTGAAGCTGCACTGTTTATTTTGCTCTTCTGTATATAAATAAAATATAAGACTAACAGAATGGTGGAAGAATAGCTTCTTATGCTCTGCCTTTTCCGACACGCTTCTTTTCTGTACTTGGGGGAAAAAAAGAATTTTCATGTGTAGGATATTTCACTTGCTAAACGTTTTTGTTTTATTTAATAATTGCTGAATCTTTTGACAAAACTGTGTTTATTCCGTGCATGAAGATTGATATATGTTCTAAAATTATAGCACAAACCATTTATATTTCTTTAAAAATTCTTTTTCTGGGGCTGGGTCGGGTGGCTCACATCTGTAATCCTAGTACTCTGGGAGTGAGGTGGGCAGATCACCTGAAGTCAGGAGTTCAAGACCAGGATGGCCAACATGGTGAAACCCTGTCTCTACTAAAAATATAAAAATAAGCGGGGTGTGGTGGCATGCACCTGTAGTCCCAGTTATTCCAGAGGCTGAGGCAGGAGATTTGCTTGAACCTGGGAGGTGGAGGTTGCAGTGAGTTGAGATTGCGCCACTGCACTCCAGCCTGGGTGACAGAGCAAAGCTCTGTCTCAACAAAACAAAACAAAACAAGTAACAAAAAACCCCCAAACAAACAAACAAAAATTCTTTTTCTAAGAGTATGAGATTGCTCATTTATATATACTTAATGCATGTATTCCTCCAATATTGCATAAAATGGTAAAAAGCTTTTTAAATTCATCTCTAGTTAAAAGATTTAGAATACCCTATGATAGATCCTATTAATAAAAAGTAAAATTATTCCTCATAATTTAAAAAATTTCCCAAGGAAACAAGAGAAATAATATTGTATGATAAGAAATGAACAAGTAAAAAAAATACACGTACATTGTAACCCCTACATGATCAGTTTTCTGTGATTTTCTCAATAAATGAGTGACAGACAAGTCTGGCAACTCCCAGTCCTCCATTAAAGAGATCTAAAAAGAATGTCATTACAAGGAGACAGAACTGGAATAGGGTTAGAGAAGCTAAAATTGTTAATACAGGGAAGGGAGGGCTAGATGAGAGTAGCAATTAAAATTTTGGAATTTTTTTCTTCTTAAGAGGATTCATCTCCCACAAAACAATTGTTACAATTGTTACATCGAATCCTGGAGTCTTTGGAACATGGGTTGACCACCACCAGCTTTGAGAAGGAAGAGAAAATCCAGGAGTCAGAAGTGGACCATGTTGATCAGGATCCTACACCCTCCAGGTAATGGCAGAAGTCACTTATTCAGATGACTCCACAAATTTCCCTTTGTCTGGATGGTGTATCCCTTGCAACCATCCATGTTCACTGATCAGTTCACATGACAGAAAAGGTGGTCCAGGTAGGGGACACAAAGAACACCAATGTTTTGGAAACAGTAGTGGTCAGGAGTGGTCCCCATTCATGAATCAACCTTGCAGTTCAGAAACTTCAACTCCTAAGGAGTCTGACCAAAATGAGAGTGTCTCTTTGAGCCAGACTCTCAGGTTGATAATTCAGACATCTGTACCCTAAACCATGGTACCTTCCACAAGTGCAGATCTATAATGGGGTTCATTATAGAGAGCCACCTGGTCTACTTTGTTCAACACTCTGATCTTCCTCACTCTGTGGTCCTACCATGGGCCTTTTTTCAGGTCTTCTAAAAAAGTGATCATTAAGACATCTGCCATTTATGAATTTCTCTATGTTCTGTACTATAGCGATAATTAGTACAAATCATACACAACTGACATAAGGTAACATCAACTTATACATACGTACACTCAGGTCAAATATCCCAATTAGGTAAATATATCTTTATTGAATAATTGTAATAGGCTGAAAAATTGAGTGAATGGATATAGCTTTACTTATAATTCACAGAATATCCTCACACTTATATGTTTTTTCTCATTTAAATGTTTCCTCTGTACTCCCAACTCCTTTGCAGTATACTTGTTTTATATTTTGTTTTTGATTAATGACAGCTGAGCTTTTCTGTGCTGTTTTGTGGGGGAGGAGTCTGTTGCAGATATATTTCTCTGCTGATAATATAATGTTTGGCTTATAGTGGATGCTTAAAGCATGATGATGATCACTATACACAATATTTTGCGTGTGCGCAAAAGAGAAAAATATATCTAGTCTTTATCTACTATCGTTTTCATTTATTTCTGGTACCAGCAAGACAAGATTTGCATTACGTCTGAGCATAGGCATGATACATTTAGATACACTTTTCCATCCCTCCACAAGATAAAACCTATGCCATGTAACAATCAGTACTGCAATTGTATGCTGTATTGAAATATTTTAGACTTTGATAGGCTCAATAGATATAAACATAACGAAAAGATAGATGTCAAAGAACTGGAAAATGTTGAGCTATCTACATCTTCAGTACTGCCGACGCTGGGCCCATGTTATCAGTTCCACTTTCTTAGAACGTTACACAGAAAGTGAGCTATCCATACTTTTTATGAAGACTTTAAAAATGAGTCTACATATGCTAAAATGATTTGAGACATCTTCTTGACTTACATAAAATAAAATTTATAAATATGTTTTGAAAACTCTTTACAACAATCAAAGACTAATGTATTTTTGACGAAAGGCAAGGAGGTAAACAATGCTGGGAAATGTAGAACATCCATGTGTTAATTTATACTATCGCACAGCATCATTTCTCTAGTTGACAAAAAAATTCATTTCACAGAAAAGTTAAGAAACGGAATTCTTCTGTTAATGTTAATACCAAGGGAAAGTTCAAATAAGTCAAAAATAAAACAAGACACGAGTACTGTTTTTTAAATGAAAATAGCTCTTAACTGGAGCTAGGTGATGTGGCTTCTAATCTAGGCTCTACTATGGCCTGAGATAAGTTATTTTTCCCCTCTAATTTTTATTTTATCCATTCATATAAAAAGTGGTTGGATTAAAACAGAGGTTTTTAAACTTTGGCTGCACTTTAGACTATAACTGGGTGTAAAGAAATACCAGTGCCCAGTCCCCATCCTCACGGATTCTGGTTTCAACTGGTCTGGGGTGGAGAAACTGAGCCTCTGAAGTTCCCCATGTGATTTTAATATGCACCCTGAGCTGAGAGTCACTGAATATATATCCTCCAAGCACCTTTAGTGCCTAAGAGTGTATGATTCTGGAATTTCTGGGAAAAGTTCCTTAACAGACACACACAGAAACAGGCAAAGTTTGTTCATTAATCTGGACTCTCATTTCTAATCTAATAGTAGTTTTCTACATAAGTCAGGTCTATATTTTTAATGAAAATCACGGTACCTTTTGTGCAAATTAGATAAAGTATTAATAAAGAAGATTGGTAGAGGAAAGAGAAGCAGAGAAACAAAATATAAGCACTGTCAGAATATATGCTTTCTAAAAGCAATTTTGTATCTGTTCATCAATATTTAATTAAAATGTTATTAGGTGCTTATATACACATAGCAATTTAGAATCCTAAGCTTTTAAAAATTCATCTACTTTAAACATACAAAATACAAAAAGATAATCATGATAGTGGGAACACAAAGTTCACTGTTACAGAAATGTTGAGACTTGGTCTGCTTAAAGGAGACAAAGATTTATTTTACTGAAGACGCTGCTCGATGATTATTTATTAAATGACTAAAACTCCCCCATGAGTACAAGTAGACCTTATGTCTATCGAATTATTGGAAAAGAGCTTTCCTAGGAAACAGTTGGTGGCTCTAGGTTTTCTACAGGAAGGTCCAGAAATTGCTCAATAGTGTCTCTACGGACCACACAAACTCAGCCCAGTAGAACTTCTGGTGGTTTGGCCAAAGGAAAGAGCATCAGTGTAGATGATTGGCTGTGGCATAGTGTGCTTACTTGGCTAGAGGATCATTTTACCACTATGTGATAAGTTTAAAAAAAAAAAAAAGAATATGAAAAAAATTTTTTTGTGTCTTTTAAAACATTCTTTTTTTTGTTATAGATTCAGGATGTACAGGTACAGATTTGTTACATGGATATATTGCATAATGGTAGGGTGTGGGCTTCTAGTGTACCCTTCACCTGAATAGTAAACATTGTACCCAATATGTAATAGAAAAAAGAAGGTTTAAGAAAGTGTAAAGGAATCATTGGAAGAGGGCTGGTCTAACACTTTGCATTTTCTGACTAAATATCCTGAGATGTCACCAACTATCCATTTTGTGAGATGGATAATAGACAAGGTTGAATATTATAGACTTGTACCCTGAAGAAAACAGAAAGGACCAAGTTTGTTCCCCACAGCCCCCGCCACCATATTAATAGGTTATTCTACATAATGTTGTTTTTCACCTGTATGCTCTGCCAGTGCTCCTCTGTACCACTGTTTAGCTGAATAATATATACAATCTAGGTTTGTCAGTTTCAAATTAGTAATTATCCCTTGTGCATTTCTGTTTCTAAATATTTTTTTACTTTCTCCACCTTGAGAGCTCTCCAAAGACAGATCATACTTTTCTAAGCACTCCGTATACTGGACATAAAGAGATGCTGAAGGTAATCAGATATTAAATTATGATTATTTTAAAAAATCACAGGCAAGCTTTCAACTATAAACTTCAAATTTGTAAGCTTTTACACTTTCTTAAGTGACTTCAATTTGCAAAGTTGTTTAATCTCATTATACACATAAAACAATCCTCCTTGATTTGGATTCTGTTATTAATTTTCAGTCAGTAAGAGGCATAGAAACAGGTCTGTTCATGTACCAGGGTACCTAGTGGAGAGGATGATTTTTCAGCAGCTCGAACCAAGCATGCGTTTTGCTTGCCATCCATCACCCTGATATGAACTGCATCCACCAGGAGGGAGAGATACATTTTAACCATTTGCACAAAAGCACCAAATGGAGCTAAAATGGCCCTGTCCCCAATCTTGAAATTGTGATGGGGTTTCTTTGGGGAGGGAAAGATGTATGAGGTAAATAATAAGCATACAAGGGTTAGACCTGTCTCCTCTCTTTTGTACTTTTCTGTTCAGCCACAGTTAGGAGACAGTAGTTGTGTTTGAAACTAGGAGATGAAAACTACAGCCCTGTTTTGCCACCTGTACTTAACTCTAGCCTCGTTTTCTGCAGTTGGATGCAGTTGGCCTCCATCTGGTCTATGAGACACTGCAGCAGGGACAGGTGAAATTCCCACAGACAGGATGCTGAGAGATGTATCCGAAAGACTGCCTAATTCTGAGATCCCCCTTTCTGTTTGGAGGGGCTTAATATCCAGAAATAGGTGAACCATACTCCCTGGGTCAGCATCAATTACAATTTGTTTAATTAGGAACATTCATTCATTTGTTCAGCCAACAAAAACATGTAGCATAACTTCCTTGTTCTAAGCCATGGGGATATAAAGATTCTTAGATACTTTGCAAGCACAAAGCTCATCACTGAATTCAGCTTAAATCGTTTTACATCAATTCTTGAGCTTCAACACACACACACTCACACACACACACAAATCCCCCCCCAACCCCCGCTTACTCTCTATTATACTGGAAATCTTTTTAGTCTTTACTGAGTGACTTTACCATTTAATGAAGGCTCTCCCTTTTCACAGGACCATTCGCTGCCTCTGAGTTAATGATGATGTCTCTGTTGCCAAACTTCCCACTCTATAACTTTAATCAAAGTCCCCTGCACGCTTCCTGACCTGGGGCAGAGGGTGGTGGTAGTAGTGGTGGTAGTTTCCGGCCTTCATCATGGCCTCCCTATTACAGCTGCTTTTCATTCATAAAGCACCAATTCATAAAGCACTGGTTTGGCATTAGCTGTACTGCTGCTTGACTGTTGTCAGTTTGTTTTTAATCCCATCTAAAAATATCTCAATGAAATGAAATGACCCAAAACGTCTCAATGTTAAAATCCAGAATGTCAGGTGTAGTATGTGGAAGGAGAGGAGAGGAACTAGCTGGTATTTATCCACTGGTGGAAAAAATATCATTTGGAAGGGTTAACTAGAAGCGGTCCTTTGTTGCTAAACACGAGGCCAGTGTTGCTGTTCTGATGTAAATCCTTCATGAAAAACTGGAGTAGATGCACAAATATATTTTTGTAATTTAAAGTGTAAAAAAGCTCACCATGTAATCTGGACTCTCTTCTCAATGTAATTAAAGTCATTTTCTAGAGTGTCTACTATGAAAACACAGAGCCATAACTGTAGTTTTCAGCAATATCTTGTGAAAACAGCATCTCAGAGCTTAAAATTCAGCATGCTGCTTTTTGTGCCATGTCACCCCAAAACTACTTCAACTGTTTGCTATTTAGATGTGAGTATCGATCACACCAGAAATAAAAGTCAAAGGGGCTCTGGGTTGGCTGACAGTGTTATTCCAAGTGCCATCCCTGGGACCTGCCATTTTCCCTGAAGAACTGTGAAGCATGAAGACACTGAGCAAGGTAATTTTGATATCAATGGGTTACACAATCAAAGCAATGACTCACCAATGAAAAGGCATGTAATAAACTGAACGTGATTAAAAAAAAAGAATCACAAGGTGATTCGTACCTTTTAAAAGAAAGCTCTTTCAGTTCTTTAAGCTACGTCTATATATTTAAAGAAACATCAGATTTTTTTTTACTATAATACAGAGAAATACCTTATCTCCCTATTAATACTTACCAGGACCCTTTCAAATTCAATAGACAATAATTGCTTCAGTAAAATTACCCTCTTTGATAAACCTTGCTTGGATAGTTTAGCATGGAAAAGTCAAAACTTTCTCTTAGGCAGTTCCAAGTTTAATCAGGTTAAGAATAGATTAATACTGTTAATGTTTCCTTTTTTTCTCACCTTTTCCATTCTCTGCTTCTGTTAGTCCTTGTACT
Source organism: Macaca thibetana thibetana (assembly GCF_024542745.1). NCBI lineage: Eukaryota > Metazoa > Chordata > Mammalia > Primates > Cercopithecidae > Macaca > Macaca thibetana. The sequence continues at coordinate 150,984,646 of NC_065581.1, read as the reverse complement.
ACTTCTGAAGCAATATTCTCCCTTTTATCTGCTTTCATTATTATTTTCTCTATTACCACTCACATTTTTTATAAAGCAGATAAACACAGAGAAAAACAACTTTTCCATTCAACATTTTCATCATAAAATGTTGGGCTCTTATCAGGTAAAGTCATAACGAGGAAACTTATCCACTTGGTAATAAGATCTCAGGTAATATCCCTTTGCTATATTGGTTTTGCAACAAATTGCATCTTCGTTTCCAGACTTAGGAGCATAGTGATGACTTTTTACAAGAGATTTTGAAAAGGTATATTGAAATATCTCCAACTAAACCAGGCTAGGAGATTGGAAACTTTGATGAGTTTTGTGTGGGGGTGTGTAATAGAGAACTATTTGAATAAGGAGAAGTGATGCTGCACAGTGGCATGACAAGATCTAAGAGATAGAAACACAAAAATCTTCCCAAAGATCTTCATTAAGATGTGAACTTCTCAGAAAGGTATATAATGACTATGCAATTTAAATTAATTCTCCTTTTGTCATTCTCCATAGTACCATCCTGTTTTGTTCCATCATAACATCAGCAACAATTGTTTACTGCTTTGGGTCATTTTTTTCTGTCTTTCTGTCCAGATTGTACTATCCACAGGGCAAGTGTCGGGTATCTTCAGCACCAAGTTCAATTCGTAGTCTATAACTTCACTAATACAATAGTTACTAGCTGTTTTTGGTTCAGCACTTGAAATGTGACTAGTCCAAACTGAGAGGTGTTAGATCTCATTGAATTTTTAGGACTATGGGGAAAAAGAATGTAAAGTCTTATTAATGACTTTTATATTGATTATATATTGAAATAATAATATTTTGGTTTTATTTAATTAAGTATATTACTAAATTTAATTTCATCAGTTTCTTTTTACCTTTTGTAAATGTGGCTATTAGAAATCTTAAATTCCACGTGACTCATGATGTATTTCTATTAAACAGCACTTGCATAAACAATTATTATTAGGTGTTAAATGAATAATGAATAAGTGAATGGATGGTACCTGCATCTAAAGCTGACACTAGGTATACCATATAACTTCTGAGAGGATGATACTCAAGAAAAAATAAGTCAATGCTGGTAGACTTTATCAATGTCCCCAATTCTTTACCTATTCCAGTAGCCATGCCAACTGCTATGTGCCTTTTAGTTTGACCCAATAAGAAGGTGGGATGTCTTTCTCTACCCCTTTTCTTTGGATTTGACCATGTGACTTGTGTTGTTCAACTTGTGTTGCTCACACTAGTGAGTATGATGTGACCAAAGGCTTGGGCAATGCTTGCACTACTGAAATTGCCCTCTAGCACTTTCATTATTGTGAGAGCCTGTCTGGGTTAACTGGCTTATCCAAGGAGGAGGATGAGAGATATGCAGAGCAAAACTAAACGACTCCAGTGGAGTCCAGCCTAATCCCTAGCTGATCTCATCCACAGAAGCAAACCAGCTAAGATCATCATAACTCTCCAGCCTATCCCACCCTAGATGAGCCCACTCCAAATGGCCCACAGACCCATGAGCTAGACAAATGCATATTATAATATGTTGCTGAGATTTTGTGTTTATTATCCTGCCTTTATTGAAAATACCTAAATTATGTGAAGTGAAATCATCAGAACTGAACTGAGTGGACAATATAGGAGATCTCAGCATCATACTTACAAATCTCCCTTTCTCTGACTTCTTAAATAAAATATTTTTGGCCACCATGACACATACGAGAACTAGGAAAGATACTTTAGCAAGAGCTGGGCAAATTCAACCTAGAAGTATAACTCATTGGTTATCATGGGGGTTTTTAAGGTAAGCAGCAGCAGGGATGCTAGGAGTTAAGAGGAATTGAATTAGCACAGCACAGTTCTTAATTTTCCAAGAAAGTGCTGGATTTGTTAAATCCAGATGTAGATGTTCCTAGATTTTGTTGTTGTTGTTGGGGGAAAGCTGTTGACATATGTCCCCAATCCTTTCCTCTGCCAGTATCCATGCCCACTGCTATGTTCCTTTTAGTTTGACCCAATAAGAAGGTGGGATGTCTTTCTCTACCCCTTTTCTTTGTATTCAACCATGTGACTTGTGTTGTTCAACTCCCCCTTTGTCTTATTACACTGACTGCTGAGGAGGGTACTGGCTTTGCCCACTTGGGTCATCCCTCTATGCTGTCCCCAGTACACTCCTAGGAGGGTCCTTCTACTGCCTGATTCTTTGGGCTTTTGTGATGCCAAATTAGAATAGTGAGAAGGAGATAGAGTGGAATTATAGGTAGAATAGTAGAGGGTAAGATGAGGAGAACACTATCCTTTTGTAGAAGACTGAGAAGCTCCAACAGGGACAGAGGAGCTTGTGAAAGGGTTTTAAATGAGAGGACCCAGATAAAGTGAGGTTATAGAGAGCAGGGATAGAGAGAGAAAGAAGGTTTTAGCAAACATTTCTGCAGGTTTTGAATTCCCTTTACAAGACTGGAAAACTGTAGGTAGAAAACTTGAGTTAATTTAATTCACTATTATTTTTTAACCATATCATCTCTCTGAGATTGGTGCCTGTGGATCGCAGCTTTATGGTAATGATTTTGTACAAAACATTTAATATGGAATGAAGTGATGGCATGGTGGCTAGAGTGGACAGAATGCACAGGACCCATAAGGTTATTCACTGACCATATCACTTACTAGCTGTGTAACAGGACAGTTAACTAAACCATTCTGAGACTCATTTTCTTCATTTATACCATGGAGAAAATAACGTATTTAATAGGTTCTTCTCAGGATTAAACAAGACAGTGAACGTTAAAATATCTAGCTCATTTTTTAGACATAAATGTTAGGTGAAATATTTGAGCACAGTGTTTTCTTTATGAAAATTCAAGGTTTGGCCTAAAGTCACTGTCCCTGTATCTGTACCTCCAAGCTGTGATCCAAAGGTAGTAGCTGCAGTTGACTACTTAGGCAGTTGCTAATTGACAAAGAGATCTCTGTTTGCCTTATAGTTATTTCTGTGGAAGATCAAAAAAAGAAAACAATCTATTCCTTACCATCTATAACTGATAAGGAGCTTCCCCAGGTAGAGAGAACTCAAATGATGGGAAAGTCAACCAATAAAGAAGTGACCAATTATGTGGGCTTTTAAATTAAAAGGTTGAAAGATCACCTTACATTGGTTCCATTATTATCTTAAGTTTACTTCAAGGAGGAGACAGCAGACGTATACCCACAATCAAAACAGTATTTTGATCTCATGATAACATATTACCTTCAGTAGTGAAAACATACATTGTTACTGTATGGAAATTGACTAGGGACTTATAGAATTCCAGTTTTAATTGGCAATACAACCAGTGAATCACAAGGTGGCATCTAGGTTTTAGATACTATTCAGTGTAGAAGATCTATACTGAAAAAGCATCGGTAATTACATATCTACAGTTTGCAATTACAACATGAAATGAATAGCAGATGCTATGTAGGCAGCATCTCGCCTAAGACTGCACAGAACAAATACAAGAATAAAGTTAGATTAAAAAGATAAATATGCTTTTTTGGAAATTGGGAAGTCCCCATACAGCATCACGCTTCTGACATAAAATGAAGGTTTAGAGAGATAGGACGGTAATGTGCATCCTAACCCACAGTTATGAGGCAGAAACAGGTTGGAAAAACATCTGGTTTTCCCATGTACTTGTGGCGTTATTCTTAGCATTAAATGGAAAGTCAGGATCATCATCAAGAATAATGTTTTGGTATGCGGCCAGTCTTCTTGCGTGGATTGTCACACTGGAACACCAGAGGTGAGAAGAATAGTCAACAACAGGACAACCAAGCAGAAGTGGTTTGGTGAGCTGGTGAGGGGACAGCCACATGCTGTGAGGACAAATACAGTCCTACAAGGACACTGAAGCGTAATTTCAGTGGACACTGTGGAGAGCAGTAGACTGCTGAGAAGCTAGAAAACTTGATAGATTGCTCTGACACATAGAAATCAGGGATAGTGACTTGTTTTCAAGGCAAAATATCAAGCAAACCTCAATAAACAGCAGACTCCTAGAGTCCTAGGCTCTGCCCACATCAGCAGAAGCCACCAACAAACTAGACAGGCGTTATGCACACAGGTGGGAAAGAAAAGCTGCATACATGTGGGACCCAAACCCGGTTAGTGAAACTAGTGACAAATCTCCTGGAAAAACACTGTGCTTTATACTGACATAAAAGTAAAAGTTGGCCAGGCACAGTGGCTCACGCCTGTAATCCCAGCACTTTGGGAGGCCGAGGCGGGCGGATCACGAGGTCAAGAGATCGAGACCATCCTATCCTGGCTAACACTGTGAAACCCCGTCTCTACTAAAAATACATTACAAAAAAAAAATTAGCCGGGCGTGGTGGCGGGCGCCTGTATTCCCAGCTACTTGGGAGGCTGAGGCAGGAGAATGGAGTGAATCTGGGAGGCAGAGCTTGCAGTGAGATCGTGTCACTGCATTCCAGCCTGGGCGACAGAGTGACACTCCGTCTAAAAAAAAAAAAAAAGATAAAAGTTTTCGTGGAAAGGGTTCAGGAAACATGTTTCAATCAAATCTCATGACTCCATTGAAACTGAAGCTTAAATGATGGAGCAGCATGCATCTTAAGGCTTTGGATGCAGGCAAACTGAATAAGGTTTTTCATACACTGACCTAGCCCAGAAATTCTCAGTAGCTATAACCCAGGATACAGCACTCTACATATGTAATGCTTGTATATGAGCAGTATTATATTCTCTGTGAATAAAATATCCTAATATAACATTGTAGGAACAGTTCTTGTCCAGCATTCAACTATTTCCATGATTACTAGCAAAGGGAAATGTGACACAGAGCAATATTCCATGAACTAAATTACCCAGGGAAATTACTGGAAACTTGCAGGCATGGCTGAGGCACATGAGTTTTGTAATTTGTCAGACAGCATCCTTGCTTAAGTCACAGTGTTTTTTTTAGGATAGAAAGTGATAATAGATATAGACGCAGTTTTGTAATCCATCAAGCACTACACATACATATTGCAAGCTTTAAAGTATAATCAAGAGGGCTTCAACAACAATGTTCAAAGCAGACCTATTACAATTGGCTCTTGTACTCAGTTCAGCTTTAAAAGAAAATAAGATAGCTTGTCTGCCAGTCGTTTAAGCTAAGGCAAATAAAAAGTGGCTTTAATGATACCTTAGGCAATGCTTATACAGCAATGTTCCTATTAAGAGAAAAAAAGAACAAAATTCCTTCCTCTTCTTAATAGTTATAGGAAATCCATCTCCTACTCAAAATCAAGTTTTATACTGGTGAGTTTGTTTAGACCTTACGCAACTTCTGAATGTAAGGGTGAGCACTGTTTACCAACTTGTAGTCACTGAAAAGAATATGGGTTTTGCTCTACTTTACCAAGATAATGAGGAGAATCTTCAAAGAGAAAAGATTTGTCATTTAGCCAAACTGTTACTTTATCTATGCAGACAAAACAAAGGAACAAAAAAAAACCAACTTTGAATGAGAAAGTAAACTCTATTCTTCCACCACCCCGATTTCATTTTTTTTTTTAATTTATTTATTATTATTATACTTTAAGTTGTAGGGTACATGTGCATAACGTGCAGGTTTGTTACATATGTATACTTGTGCCTTGTTGGTGTGCTGCACCCATCAACTCGTCATTTACATCAGGTATAACTCCCAATGCAATCCCTCCCCCCTCCCCCCTCCCCCCTCCCTGATTTCATTTATTATGGTAACAGGAAAAAGACTCAAAAGAAGAGATTAAACAAAACTTTCTTCTTTTCTGATATTCTTTTCTTTTCAATGACAGTTCCCAACCCAAATGAAGTCATTTTTGTAATGCCTCTTAATTTTGTTTATTTTGCCATCATGGTGGAACTGGTAATTCACCCAACTGTGGGTTATTGTTTCTTATCTTTTTTAACTGTTCTGAGATTAAGCGTCCACTGTTGTTAATCTTGTTGCAACATGGTGGTTCTTCAGCTTTCATGAATTTAACATAAGGAATCACGAGGGAGGTGCTCTGTAATTGTGTAGAGGTGTAATTTGAATTGGGAATACCAGCCACTCAAGCAATGAAAGAGTTAACCCAATGGCTACCAACATATTAGGCTGGTCTTTACTTGTACCTTAGTGATGAAAACCGGAAAACTGCATCTTTATGAGAAACGAGAGAGAAACTAAGAATAAGATAAATTCCAAAAAGTAGAAAATGCATGAATTTGAGGTTTGAGATTAGTTCAAGAAACAAGAGTAATTGGCAGAAGTGTGATTTGGAAGAAAGCACTAGATCTTCTACAATCAATTTATAAACCACAAATTTGTCTGTTTCAAGGTACCAGGGCATTTCTTATAAACATAAAAAGCTAATGTTTAAAAGTCTGCAGTTAAAAACAAATTTAAGAGACTCCATAGGGTTAGGCACTCTGTTTTCTAGTCATCATTCGGCTTTCCCCATGCCTGTGAGCATTGCTACATCTCATATTTGCATTTCTAGTCCTCATTTAGCATCTGTATATGTTCTGTTCTGCATACTAGATATCCCAGTCTATGTAAGCATGAATAACATTGAGAGGGGTTAGAAACTTGAATTTTTTTTAAGTTAACAGAAAATTATTTTTCTAATAAAATTTAAAAGCCTAAACTTATTTTATTAAAAACAATAATATATAAGCCAGGCACAGTGGCTCACACCTATAATCCCAGCACTTTGGGAGGCTGAGACAGGTGGGTCACCTGAGGTCAGGAGTTTGAGACCAGCCCAGCCAACATGGCGAAACCCCGTCTCTACTAAAAATACAAAAATTAGCCAGGTGTGTTGGCGCATGCCTGTAAGTCCCAGCTACTCAGGAGTACAGTAAACCATTTTCTTCAAATAGAATCTCATATGGAAGCCCAATATGTCAAAGAAATGAAAGAGGACTAGCTCTGTTAAAGTTGGAGGTAATGGGTTGGAGGCTATAGTGATGCATATCCCCTCAAATCCTGAGATGCCACTAGAGAACATCTAGGGCTCCATGACATAGAGTGTAAAAACCAGCAGGAGAATTGGAAAGCTCTCAAGTGTGATCACTTGAGGGAAATAATTATATACATATTTTTTGTTGCTTCTCAGCATTTACATTCCCTTTTCCCCTTCTTTACAGTATTCAAAATTCCAAGCATGTGGTCTGGATGGAATTGACTCTATTCTTGTCTTTGGTAATGGGCCCTGATTGGCTTAAGCCAGTCAGCATATCCAGTCTCCAGGCCACACCAATTGGTTCAGGGTTGAACACACAACCCAATTTGGGCAAATCAGAGCTGCAAGAATAAATTCCAAGTTGTTTTGTACTTGATTGGTATCTGAAAACACACAACCCCAGGAGCTGCTGATGGTTATATTGTGACAATAATGGAGGAGGCCCACAGAAATGGAGCCAGCACTGAGGAAGTGGCAATGAGAATGGAAGACAGTCATCCTAATTACATCACTTGAGCCACTGTATCAAGAGTAGTCTGATGCTAGCCTAACTTCTCAGTTACATGACAATAAATTGCCTTTACTCTTCAAGTCAACTTTTCCTTGTGTCTTCTGTTATAACAGGCAAGCACTGTAATTGGTGTCTATTGTATCCTAGCACCTAGAAGAGTACCTCACACACAGTGGGTAGCTCAGCATTTGTTGACTGAAAGAGGTAGGAGCCATAAATTATAATTATTTCCTTGGCCCTAACTGTCAATTCAATTAACTACTCCAGGTCTTATTTCCTCTATTTTTTAAAACCAGAAAGTTGTTCAGGTTCATCTAAAAAAAAAAAATCCATTAGTACTCTAACACTGTAAGTGTCTCTATGCCTTCATGCAGATTATTGCCTAGGTGTTTGTGTCTCAGACAACCTGCAGAGGTTTTAGAGTTAATGTACTGATTCAATTCTGTACGAATTTAGCCCACTGAGAATTTTTCATTAGCTGAAGGTTAAGGTGGCCCTGTTCCTCCCTCAGCTGACTGCCTGACTGTGAAATTATGGTGACCCTCAAAAGAGAAGCTGTACACTGGATGACTGGGAATGTATAATCCACGGGAGTCAAAGCAGGATTATCACTATTTGTTTAAGAATATCCTGAACAACTGTGGAGGGGGATGAGCATAAGGTCTAGACGGTTGCAAGATAAACTTACGTTACTTGAGGATAATTGTGGGGGTACTTAGAATTCTTAATCAAACTTTCAGGATGTTTAAGGGCCTCTGAACAGAATCTGTTTAAAAATGAAAAGCAATGCCTTCTTTAAAAAAAATATCATCTGCCTATAAAGTCACTCCAGTTTAAGGCTGATCCTATCTGAGGCTCACATCAAAGCACCATCACCTTTGGGTCTTCAGAGGACAGGATGGGAGCAGAAACTCTGTCCTTTCTTTATGTATTTCCATAGATCAGGTTGTTCTCCTGCACAGTTGCAATCTGGAGCAACGCTATGCAAGAGAATTATAATGCAAGTGAGCCGCATACACAATTTAAAATTTCCTGGTAACCACATTAAAAAAAAAAAAAGTTAAAAGAAACAGTAGCTGGGCATGATGGCTCATGCCTGTAACCCTAGCACTTTGGGAAATGCTTGAACCCAGGAATTCAAGACCAGCCTGGGCAACACAGGATACGAGACCCCATCTCCACAAAAAATTAAAACTTAGGTGGGTGGGTATTGTAGTGTCTGTGTGTAGCCCCAGCTACTCTGCGGCTGAGGCAGGAGGATCACTTGAACCTAGGAGTTTGGAGTTCAAGGCTGCAGTGAGCTATGGTGGTGCCAATGCACTTTAGCCTGGGCAAGAGAGTGAGACCCTATCTCAAAAGAAACACATGAAATTAATTTTAATTGACTTGATTTAACCCTATATATGAAACACATTATTTCAACATGTAATCATAAAAACATTAATAAGATATTTTGCATATTTGGATAGTAAGTCTTCAAAATCTGAAATCATGGCACATTTCAGGTGTTTGGTAGCCATAGGTACTTTGTATTGGTCAACAAAGATCCAAAGAATCATTGTTTCCTACTGGGTTTTGCTTTGTTCTGTTTTGTTTGGAGTGGGGTGTGGAGAATCTTAAGAATGCAAATACTATCAAACACTGTAATTTAAATCTGAAGAGCTAGCATATTCCTTCTCAGAAGGGCTACAAGTTTTAATATGGCCCATACTGGGAAAGAGAAAGAGAATGATAGGAGAGAAGAGGAGGCTGTGGGCTTGCAATGACTTGCCTCAACTTGTATACTAGGTCTCCAAGTTCAGACATGACACTCAGCACAATTAGAAGCCACTGAAAATGTTCACACAAGGGAATAACGAGATTCAATTAGTGTTTTAGGTCTTGCAGCCAGTCTGCTTGGCTTCTGCATATTGAATGCATGGTGAGATAGTATTTCAGATATTCATCTATCTTTTTCTCCCTGTGTTTTGTTTTTCTCCCCTATTCTCTATTTAAGCAGACAGCAGGCCCTCTCTGCTCATTGCCTCAGGAAAGGAATATGGCAAGGTGAAAAATAGAAATGTTCTCTCTGGCTCTTTTGATCCAAAATTGCCTTAGAGCAATTTAGAGATTGTGTGCAATGGGTAACAGGAAGAGAATGTAGAGGTGTGAGAAAATGCAAAGCAGGAAGGGCAGTCCTTGAGACAGAAAAGAGAGAGGCCTAAAAGAAGAGAAGAAAAGAGAGAGAAGAGAAAAGTAAGAGAAAGGAGAGAGGGTTCTGAATTATGGTGCAGAGGCTGTCTGAGCTCTGCGTCCTGGAAAACAGGATGAAGCACACTGTGGTGGTGGAGCCTCCTGGCAGCCAGTGTTCATCAAGGATCAGATTCTCGATTGTCCCTGCCCCACCTGAGATTTGGCACTGTGGAAGACTCTGAACCTCCCAAATGAATGTGTTTAAATTTCTGGCCATCTTGGCAGGTTCAACATGACTTCAAACTAGTAAGTAGCTGGGGCTATGGAAAATAGTATTAATATAATCTGTTCTGGACACTTGAGTTGTGGATTGAGATTCATATCCATAGCGGTGCTAGGCTGAGGCTACAAAGTCCAATGAAAATGCTGCTGCAAGTCAAGTAAGAGAGTTGAGTCTCTTGGGTAGGGTAGCAGACCTTCCAGAGAGAGAAATAGATGGTGTCAAGTTCTGCTTAGGAGGCAGAATTGGCAGTTGTATTAGTCCGTTTTCACACTGCTGATAAAGACATACCCAAGAGTGGGAAAATTATAAAGAAAAAGAGGTTTAATTGACTTAATTTAATGAACTCCCAGTTCCACGTGGCTGGGGAGGCCTCACAATCATGGTGGAAGGGAAAGGAATGTCTTACATGGCAATGGGCAAGAGAACATGAGAACCAAGCGAAAAGGGTTTCCCCTTATAAAACCATCAGATCTCATGAGACTTACTCACTACCACGAGAACAGTATGAGGGAAATCGCTGCCATGATTCAATTATATCCCACTGGGTCCCTCCCACAACACATTGGAATTAGGGGAGCTAAAATTCAAGATGAGATTTGGGTAGGGACACAGTCAAACTTTATCATTGCACCCCTGGCCCCTCCCCAAATCTTACGTCCTCACATTTTAAAACCAATCATGCCTTCCCAACAGTCCCCCAAAGTCTTACTTAACTCATTTCAGCATTAACTTAAAAATCCACAATCCAAAGTCTCATCTGAGACAATGCTAGTCCCTTCCACATATGGGCCTGTAAAATCAAAAGCAAGTTAGTTACTTCCTAGATACAGTGGGGTACAGGCATTGAATAATACACCCATTTTAAATGGGAGAAATTGGCTAAAACAAAGGATCTAAAGGCCCCATGCAAGTCTGAAATCCAATAGGGCAGTCAAATCTTAAAGCTCTGAAATGATCTCCATCGACTCCATGTTTCACATCCAGGTCACACTGATGTAAGAGGTGGGTTCCCACGGTCTTGGGAAGCTCCAGCCCTGTGGCTTTGCAGGGTGCAGCCTCCCTCCAGGCAGCTTTAATGGGCTGCAGCTTTTCCACAGACACCATTGAGTGTCTGTGGCTTTTCCAGGTGCATGGTACCAGCTGTTGCTGGAACTACCATTCTGGGGTCTGGAGGATGGTGGCCCTCTTCTCACAGCTCCACTAGGCAGTGTCCCAGTAGGAACTCTGTGTGGGGGCCTCTACTCATTTTCCTTATGCACTGCCCTAGCAGAGGTTCTCTGTGAGGGTCACCCCCTACCTGCAGCAAACTTCTGCCTAGACATCCAGGCATTTACATACATCTGCTGAAATCTAGACAGAGATTCCCAAACCTCAATTCTTGACTTCTGGGTACATGCAGGCCCAACAACATGTGGAAGCTGGCTAGACTTGGGGCTTACACCTTTTGATGCCACAGCCCAAGCTGTACCTTGGCCTCTTTTAGCCGTGACTAGACTGGCTGGGATGCAGGGTACCAAGTCCCTAGGCTGCACATAGCACAAAATCATTTTTTCCTCCTAGCCTCCAGGCCTGTGCTGGGAGGAACTGCTGCAAAGGTCTCTGACATGCCCAGCAGATATTTTCCCCACTGTCTTGGTGATTAACATTTGACTCCTCGTTACTTATGCAAATTTCTGCAGCTGACTTGAATTTCTCCTCAGAAAATGGGTTTTTCTTTTCTATCATATCGTCAGGTTACAACTTTTCTAAACTTTTATGCTCTGTTTTCCTTCTAAAACTGAATGCTTTGGTTGGGCACAGTGGCTCACGCCTGTAATCCTAGCACTTTGGGAGGCTGAGGTAAGTGGATGACGAGGTCAGGAGATTGAGACCATCTTGGCTAACATAGTGAAAGCTTGTCTCTACTAAAAACACAAAAAATTAGCTGGGTGTGGTGGCAGGCACCTGTAGTCCCAGCTACTCGGGAGGCTGAGGCAGGAGAATGGCATGGACCTGGGAGGTGGAGTTTGCAGTGAGCCGAGATCGCGCCACTGCACTCCAGCCTCGGGGACAGAGCGAGACTCCCTCTCAAACAAACAAACAAACAAAACTGAATGCTTTTAACAGCACCCAGCACCCAAAGGATTCTTGAATCCTTTGCTGCTTGGAAATTTCTTCTGCCAGATACCCTAAATCATCCCCTTCAAATTCAAAGTTCCACAAATCTTTAGGGCAGGGGCAAAATATCACCATCTCTTTGCTAAAACATAGCAAGAGTCACCTTTACTCCAGTTCCCAACAAGTTTCTCATCTCCATCTGAGACCACCCCAGCCTGGATTTCATTGTCCATATCATCATCAGCATTTTGGTCAAAGCCATTTAACAAGTCTCTAAGAAGACTTTCCCACATTTTCCTGTCTTCTTCAGAGCCCTACAAACTATTCCAACCTCTGCCTGTTACCCAGTTCCAAAGTCACTTCCACATTTTCAGATATCTTTACAGCAGTGTTCCACTCTACCAGTACCAATTTACTGTATTAGTCTGTTTTCACACTGCTTATAAAGACATATCTGAGGCTGGATAAATTATTAAAAAAAAAAAAAGAGGTTCAATGTACTCATAGTTCCACATGGCTGGGGAGGCTACACAATCATGGTGGAAGGCAAAAGGCATCTCTTACATGGTGGCAGGTGAGAGAAAATGAGAGCCAGGCAAAGGGGTTTCCCCTTATAAAACGATCAGCTCTCATGAGACTTATTCACTACCACGAGAACAGTATGAGGAAACTGCCCTTATGATTCAATTATCTCCCACCGGGTCCCTCCCACAACACGTGGGAATTATGAAAACTACAATTGAAGATAAGATCTGGATGGGGACACAACCAAATTATATCAGCAGTGTTTGTTAAATGGAGGTGGTAGGCTAAGGAAAGAGGGGATGCAGGGCATAGCCCAGGTTTTTAATGTAGAAAAATAAGAAAAATTTTGAAAAAAATTTACACTTCTGAGGCACTTTCCAAATAGTAGATACTATTCTAAGTTCTTGACAAATAGCAACTCATTAATCCATATGATAACCCTATGATGTAGGTACTATTATTTTCCCCCCTGTTTTATAGAGAAGAACAGTAAGGTTCAGGGAGGTTAAATAACTTATCCAAAGTTATAACTTGTAAGAAGAAGAACCAGCATTTGAACCTAGACAATCTGGGTTCACCATTTGGCTTGTACACCTCTACTCCTGTTAGATAGCAGGCTAAATGAAACTCAAGAATTGATTAAAACTAATGAAAAACTTATACTAAGAATACTCTGGTTGAGGCAACCCTGTATTTTCGTTATCATGGTCCTGGATATTCAAAAACTTTTGTCCACACTCCACACTTGTCTTTAATCCCTTTATTTGTACATGTCACATATATGAGTTCTTCTTCTTCTTCTTCCTTCCTCTTCTTCTTCTTCTTCTTCTTCTTCTTCTTCTTCTTCTTCTTCCTTCTTCTCTTCTTCTTCTTCTTCTTCTTCTTCTTCTTCTTCTTCTTCTTCTTCTTCTTCTCCTCCTTCCTCTTCCTCCTCCTCCTCCTCCTCCTCTTCCTCTTCCTCTTCTTCTTCTTCTTCTTCTTATTCTTCTTTCTTCTTTCTTCTTCTTCTTTCTTCTTCTTCTTCTTTTTTTTTGTTTTAAATAAAAAGGGTCTCACTCTGTCACCCAGGCTGGAGTGCAGTGGCATGAACATAGCTCACTGTGGCCTCAAACTCCTGGGCACAAGTCATTCTCTTGCTTCATCCTCCTGAATAGATGAGACTACAGGCATGTGCTACCACACTTGGCTTACTGATTGATTGATGGATTGATTGTAGAGGTGAGGTCTCGCTGTGTTGTCCAGGCTGGTCTCAAACTCTTGGCCCCAAGGGATCCTCCTGTCTTGGCCTCCCAAAGTGCTGGGACTACAGGTGTGTCCCACCATGCTCAGTTTCTTTCTAGTTCATAAGTTATTAAGAATCTGAAATCCAAATATAAATGGTCTGTCTTTCAGTAAATTTACCAAATGAGTCACTAAATGCAGAGACTCCCAACTGCCTTTCCTTATCACAAATAAAAGATGGTGTCTGGGGTGATTGTTGTTACCCACATATGCTCTCCTCTGGAGAGCTGATCTGACTCTGTGGGGAGTGCATGAAGATTCCCTTCTTGTTTCAGCAGGTCTTGAAGACTCAGGATTTCCCTGCTGGGATCCTGTGTCTCTACCAGTTCTCACAGAAATCTGCATTTAGATTGGAAAAAAAACCCAGATTCCATTCAGAGTATCAATTTGACAGCATCAGCAGCAGTTGATGACAAACAGCAGCATAGTGACAAACACTAGCATGGGCAGCCCAATGCTGTGCAACACGTTGGGGGTAAGAATGAGATCCAGGGAAAGCAAAGAAATGAGAGAGGTGCTTGCAGCTGTAGCCACAGGACTGGGGTGAGTGACAGTGTCTTGTTCTCAGGCTTCAATTTGCCAGCCACTTGGGGCCAGAGCACCTCTTCGCAATGTCCCTCTCCCTTTAATTGAAGCCCTTTTTGCCCCTTCTCCTTGTCCTGCTCTTGATCTTTGCCTCAAGGCAATTTTCCTCCAATTTAAAAACTGTTGGCCATTCTAACCTCTTGCTATATTCTTCTAACTACCCAGAGTCCCTGGTTTTGATCTTCTAAGGTCTGAACTCTCCTACTCATGTTGATTTCTATTTGAAAAGGCTGTTTGTTTCCAACTGAATTGCTAGCTCCAGGTTATTTGAAATTATAGAGACAATAAAGCAAATAAAGACATGGGGTTTGAAGTGGAGATGATATGGAAAACAAATATTAATACAGAGGCTTTGGGCAAGGAGTTTTATGATTCCTTGGCTCAGATTCTCATTTTGAGATGCTAAAAAGTTTTTTATCCTTGTATAAGACATGCATGGGCCATATCACAGTGTCTGGCCAGTAGTAATGGTTAATGTTAGCTATTAATATTGTTGGTGTTATTGATTTGTACCTTCAGATTAGTTTCAATTTCCCCAGATCCTCCTGAATACCATTTATAAACTAGAGACTATTACATGTTATTGACCAATTAGCCACCAGTTCTAGGTAACATGGGAATCATTTCCTGTAGCCAGTAAAAACATGAGCAATTAATCATTTCACATAGGATTTCTCGGAAGGAGTTTTTGTGTTCATAATTGATGACACTGTTGCCTTTCCATCAATCTCTTCCTCTATATAATAAATTAAATTCTTTTAATACTCATGTGGCATCATTGTAATGTTGGCTTTTTATAAATATATATCATGTTTCCATTCCTAGACTGTAAATACATAAGGCAGGACTGTCTCTCCCTGTTGGGTGTCTCCACAGATCATCCTGTTTTACACATGGTAGGAATTCAATTAAAATCTATTGACTGATCCTTTTAAGCAAACGAGAGGACATGTGTACCACACACAGGGTGAAATGGGCTCTCTATTGAAACTAAGCAGTTGTTTTATGGAGATAACACTTTGGTGGTTATGCTGTTAAACACTCAAGTTAAAAAAATCAATGTGATACCTCAATGTATTCATTGTTATTTATTGGAAAGTATAGTGTTAAGATTTTTAGATGCTTTTGATGAAGCCCCTAAATGCATATATATAGATACAGAATAGATATAGCTGTAGACATAGAAATATGTCTGAGGAACACGTGCATCAATCCACAATGCACAAGTTTCATGAAACATCTCAAAAAGGAAGCTAATATTATAACTAACAAAAAGCAACTAATGGCAAAAAATTCCACTAATAAATTGTTTCATATTTTAAAAATGGAATTTCTTATTTCTATTTAACTTATGCTATGTCACAATAAAAATGCAAAAATAAGTTATCAAGTTGAGTTATTCCACATTACTATGTGTATTATGGTTATTACACATAAGAATTCAGCCTAATTAATAATCTAAAATGCCACATATAGATAAATTGTGATCGTTCATGTAACAAAATTATAATTTGTTGACATATATTTTGATACCAAGAATCTTAATAAATTCAATATCATAATGTTTTTCTTATTGAATAAAAACTGCAAAATTGAGTATTATTTGGTCATAAATCTTTTATCATCTATTCTAATATGGCCAAAATATATATAACTTTGATGAACATAACAACAGTTATGAAAACTTCAGGAATGCTTTGGATCTTTTGAAACTAATTTTTAACACACATTTTCCTCAGAGGTAAGGACTATGAAAATTACTGTACAAAAATTATAAAATCGCTAAAATTCGTCTGTGAGTTTAACTATAAAAAATGCTTAAAATAATTATAAGACTTTTTAAACAACTCTTTCACTTTGCTCTTTTAACAGTAAGATACTAGTTTAAAGATGTGATATTTATAATCAATATAAAAAGGCAGTAATAGATTTTCAAGAGAGAAGTCAGGGTATTAACCAGAACGTGCAGTTTTATTTGGCAGATGTAGACAAAGGTCATAGGGTCCTAGTAACCACAGCTATCATTGTCATTTCCAGAATTTAAAATAATGTAAGTGATCAGACTCCAGATTATTTTAATCTAAAAGATAAAAACAAATACTTGAAGGCATCCTCTATGCTAAATGCTGGGTTGACCTGAGAAGGCAGGTGTTCTAGGCAAAAGGACCATCACCTGCAAAGGGATAGAGTTGAGAGAGCATGATCTGTTCAAGAAGCCCAAGGTGGCTTTTTGTTTCTGCTTTTTTTTTTTTTTTTTTGGCTGGAATATAAAATGGCAAAAAAAGGAAGTTGGAGAGGAGTGCAACGTTAGGTAGGTCCTGAACTGGGTTTAAAAATAGGCATGATGGCATGATCACATTAGTGTTTTAGAACTCTCACTCTAGATGCGATATGTGAGATTGATTTGAGGGAGAAAACAATGGCAGCAGTGACATCAGGATGATGACGATGGCTGTGACGATGACAATAGTGATAGCAGCTATCTGAGCAACTCATTGAGTATGATGGGGGCAGAAACCGAGTTCAGTGGCTTGAATAACACCTAAGAGGAGGAGTGTGCAACAGTGCAGACTCTTACTCAAGAATATGGGTAGGAAAAAAAATGAGGGGTTAGAGCAGTAGGTAGTGAAAGATTCGACTGAGAGAAGGCTGTTCTTTAGGATGAGAAAAGTTAATGGTTTTGTTAAAAGAAAGGAGATTTTTAAGAAAAAAACAATTGAAGAAAAGATGAGAATTAACTAATGAGATGCTATTGTGGGAAGTTGAGGAATTGGGTACACTCACACATATAGAAGAGTTAACTAGGCAAGAGACTAAGAATCTCTTGTTTAAGGGGTAAGCAGGAAGGTAATTTTAGATGGATGAGAGGGAAGTTGGCTGAGTATATACTTGATGGTTTCTATTTTTTTCTGTAAGTAATGGTCTGAGTATTAAAGAGAGTGGCAATAATCAGTCATATGAACAGAACTGAAGTTGATATTTGTACTATTTTTCACAGAGCGAGAAGAGACAAGTAGGGTTTAATAATTTGTATACTACAAACAAAGGAAATACCTCTATGCCTTATTTAACAATAAGCCTTTTCCCCAAATCCATTTACAGTATAGTTTATTGCTAAACCATGTGTAAATTCCTAACTATTGATTAATATTCTTACATTAGATATGTCTTCCAAGAGTTTTGCTTTTTGCAATGCTTCAGAAGGACAAAGCCTCCTCCAGGCCCCACGTGCTTTTCCATGTTAAAATTCTGCAGGAGAGTGTTTCTGCCTTCACATTTATTCATTTGTCAAGTAGTTATGGAGGGCCTCCACACAGGCATGATGCTACAATGAGGAAGACAGTCTCTGTCCTCATGGAACTTACCGTCTACTGGACCCTCTTTTTTCAGCAAGCCCTCTTCTCACACAATTTCTCTACCAGCAGCAGAAAATAATGAGTATTGTTTTCAATGGAATTTCATTGTGAGGTTCATGCATTATTAATTTGTGTAGTAAGACAAAGCATTGAAGTTTCTCTATTTTGCACATCCTATTTTGCAGATTATTCATCTGAATAATGAGGTCACAGATCACCTAAAGAATCTTTCCATAATATTGGATCTATGAATCAAACTGGAATTCTGCTCTAAGAAATGACAACTCTGTATCTTGTCTCTGGAAAAGACTATTATAACGTCTTATAAAAATATTTCATAGCGGCCGGGCGCGGTGGCTCACGCCTGTAATCCCAGCACTTTGGGAGGCCAAGGCAGCGGATCACGAGGTCAGGAGATCGAGACCCTCCTGGCTAACATGGTGAAACTCCGTCTCTACCAAAAATACAAAAAATTAGTCAGGCTTGGTGGCGGGCACCCGTAGTCCCAGCTACTTGGGAGGCTGAGGCAGGAGAATGGCGTGAACCCAGGAGGCGCAGCTTGCAGTTAGCCGAGATCGTGCCACTGCACTCCAGCCTGAGAGACAGAGTGAGACTCCGTCTCAAAGAAACAAAAAAAAATTTCATAGCACATACTTTTGATTAAGTTGCACCAATGTACTTCCTCTTACTTTAAAATGAAATGAAAATGTTTTAGAATATTGCAAATGTATTTGATTTTTTCATACTACACATATATTTACCTTTAAAAAGGAATTAATAAAACAGCAATAATATTTAACAATAAAGATAACAGCCAAAGGAACTTAAAAACTCAATTATTTGGAATGCATGGGAGACTATGAACTATTAAATTTTCAGGTTAATTGATAGTGATTCAGAAATCTCTTTGTTTAATGAGTTTTTATTGGAGAAGTGCTATCAAAAACCACCTTTCTCCTTTGGAAATTATATTGAATTCAAATCAATCTTCTTTGACATTTGATGATTTTTCTATGCTTATGAATATAACCAGAATATTATCAGTAATATGCTTGAAAACGTAGAAACTGTAGGAGATTGACACAAATATATAATGGCATTCACTTGCTGTTGTTTCCCTTAAGTTCTTTATTTAAGTTTGATTTTTTTTAAGTATTGCCAATTTAGTTCTGAAAATAAGGGGTAGGGAAATCAGTATCTCCCATGGACTCTAAGTGACTCCACCTTTTACAAAATATTCAAACAATAAAATTTTGTTTTATTTTTAGTAGATAAGCATTTAATAATTACTAAAAGTAGCATTTTCTTTCGGGATTCTGGGCCTGTCAGGCATATTTTTAAGTAAAATGTTTCAATAATTTTATTAACTTATTATCTACTTTTGTTCAGAATAGTAGAGCCTCCATCTTAATATTCAAAAATGGAAAAAAACTTATAAGAAAAAGATCTTCACTATGCTTTGAACTCTTACATGATTTCATTTCTCATTAAATCCAGTTAAAATAAAAAACAAAACTCTTGTTAGCTTGTGAAGCAGTGAATTATCCAGTTCTCTAGATAACAGAAAAGCTGTTTGAACTTCTCACATATCTCCTAATCTTCAAAGCCTTGAAATTTGTTATTTTTGGGTACTTTTCTGCCAACCTTATTTTAGATGGAAGCTCATTTCTTTGAAAGTTGCTATCATTGATTTCTAACTGAAAAACAAAACACAAAGCTTGCTGATAGCCGAAGTCCCCAAATGAAACAGCATTAAGGTGTTCCATAAAGGTGTTTAGGAACCACAAGGTACATAGTCAGCAGTGGGAAAAACTAAGGAGTGGGTGACAAAGCATCTCTGGTCTCCTTTCAAAATTAGTCAGAAGAGAAAATGTATTATGAAGAGAGATCTCTCTATCCCATATTGTCAAATGTCAATCATAGTAATTAAGGACTGAAAAGTAACACCCATAATTCATTTGCAAGGAGATAGTTTTTTATAATTAATGGAGTAAAATCTAATAACATAGTCATGGTAAAAGAATCTCTATCACATAAAGTATAAAGAATAACACAAAGAGTCCTCACAATAACACTACCCCAAAAGACTCACTGTCAACTTTATATCGTATCTCTTTCCAGATGCTTTTCTAGGCATGTCAAAACAAATACTTTTTAAAAGGACTGTAATATGAATATTATTTTAAAAACTACCTTATAAACTTAATATGGTATTGCTCTTATTTCTAAAAATAAATGTAGAGCCATATTACTATATGTATGATATTCTTATATGCACAGATAATACATAATTTTTTAACTGATTCTTTATTGATTGACATTTAGATTGCCTCTAGACCTTTGCTCTTATAAGCTCAACGATGAAAAACATGTCTGCATATCATGCATTTATGAAATTATTTCAGGATGCATTTCTGAAAGTGGTAACATTGTGGAAAAGGACACGTAAAATCTATGTTTTGATACATATTTACAAACTGTATTTCTAAATGCAGTTATTGCTTCCAATATTGCATAAAAGCGCACATCTCTTCAACATTCCTCATTATAATATGTATTATATTTCATCTTCATCTTGCCCAATGAAATTTAGTTTTAATTGGTTTTTGATTATGAGTGAGGCTGAATAGATGTCCATGTGCTTATTGGACATTTTCACCTTTTCCTGCTCTCTTAGTTTCCCAATGTGGCGTCTCTTTTTCTTTTTTCTTCTTACACTTATTTGTAAGAGTTCTTCTGTTCATTCCATTAAGTAGGTATGTGCCTATCAGATGTTCAGTGAAAAGCCTGGACCAGTGTTGTAAACCTGAGAGTCTATGGGATGCCTCGAAAGTCCGATGTCAGATGTGATCACCTATGAGGAAAGTTTAGAAAGTAAGAAGAGGTTCCAGGGAAAAATCCAGGAAAACTGATATTTGAAAGCTGAAGAAAGGATGAGAAGTCAGCAAAGAATACAGAGCAAGAATTGGAGTTTGTTTTGTTTTTTGAGACACAGTCTCGCCCTGTCACCCAGGCTGGAATGCGATGACATGATCATAGCTCACTGCAGCTTTGAACTCCTGGGCTCAAGTGATCCTCTTGCCTCAGCCTCCTGAGTAGCTGGGACTACAGGTGCATGCCACCACACCCAACTAATTTTTTTTTGGTAGAGATGGGGTCTCACTGTGTTGTCTAGGTTGTTCTCAAACTCCTGGCCTCAAGAGATCTTCCAGCCTCAGCCTCCCAAAGTACTGGGCTTACAGGTTTAAGCCCTCTCCTGGCCAGCAAGAATTGTTAATAAGGCAGAAAGGGTGCCAAAAGAATATGGTGTCACAAGAGAAGAGACTGTATCAAAATGGAGAAAGTGGTTGATGATGTGTAATTCTGCTGAGAGGTCTAAAAAAAGTGTGTGGGGTTTGGCTGCTTGGAGGCTACTGGCAGAAAACTGGGGAAGGTAATGGTGCAGACATTAACTGTCAATGGGTTAATGAGTGAATTGGATCCTAGATGGCAGGGAGAGCATACATAAACACTTCTTTCAAGTAGTTCACTGTGAAAGTAGAGTAGAGAGAGAACACAGTGGCTGGAGGGAAGCCTGGGTCAAGCTTGAAGATAGAAGCTCACTATGATGGCAATAATCCATTCAAAGAGATGCTGTGTTGCGGGAGAATGATGGGAAAACCGAAGGAGGCAAGTTTTTAAGAAAGCAAGAGGACATGGGTTCTAGCAAAAGGATGGACTCCTGTGAAAATCTCTGGCCAAGCTTACCAATGACCTTCATACCAAACCTAATGAAGATTTATTAATTTTCATCTTACTAATATACCCAATACATTTGTTTACTTATTCCCTCTACTCCTTGACTTCCATACATCTCTCTTTCCTGGTTCTTTTCTGTTCTTTCTGAATGCATCTTCTAAACCTCTTTGGGGGCATCTCTTCCCTGTCCATCCATTCTTGGTGTGTTTCAGTACCCTATCTCTGGTTCATTTTTCTTCTCTTTCTGCATGCTGTCACTGGGTGATCTCTTTTGGACTTATGAATAAACTATCATTAATATGTCAATGGCTTCCACATTGAAACCTAATTCCAACCTCAGAAATTGATCTTATAGCCAATGGCTTGATGGGCAATTTCACCCAAATATCCCACGGGAACCTAAAACTCAAGGATCCCAAACTGAATTCATCACACTCTCTGCTTTAAGATTTGCTTCCTATATTCTGTTCTCTCAGTTAACGATACTGTCAACTACCAGATGCCATATCCAAAAATTTATTTAATTCATTCTTTATTGATGACATTGAAATTCCCTCTAGATCTTTGCTCTTATAAACTCAATGATGAAAAACATGTCTACCTATGGTGTATTTGTATCTCTTCTCTTAGGCTTGTTGATGCCCTGAATTTAAATAAGAAAAAAATGCTTGAATTCAGAGATAAGGTTAAAAATTTAGGAAACATTTGGCAAAAAACTTAAGATAAAATTATAAAAAGTTAGTGGGAAATAAGTGGAATCAAAATTTCTGTCTTTTCACTTCAAACTTGCTAAGTTAAATGGCGAGGCATTAGCTTACTCTCTGTATCAGTTGTCTGTTCATGAGAGAAGAAAAACAATTACTGATTGTCACTTTTTATTTTAAAATGCAATGTGTGGGTTTATTTTCCAAAAATTATGAGAAGTACATCAAATTACGAAGAACAGAAAACAACATTAATACTTATGCTGATTTGAGAACAATAATTTGCCAATATTTTTCTTCATCATAGACATATATATCACCAAGAACCTTGTGATAAGTGACAAGTATCAGCTCTTTGCAAATAAAATGTTTGCTCTAACTTTTATTGGTCAAAAGGCACTAAAAAGTTTACAGAACATCTATGTCTGAGATCATTAAAGTGGTTGGCCAAGCTAAGCTTCTAGTTCATACTCAGTACTCAAATATTAGTTCGAAGTTCAAATATACTTGGGGGAAAATTCAGTTTCAATTGTAAAAAGTATGTTTGGTTGCCCTCAAGATACACTTTTTGGTACCTGTTGTTTCATGTCTGCAGAGATCACTGGCTCTCACATTTTATTACATCTTATTATTGTCTTGCCTCTGCACACACATACAAAAATGCCAGCCTTTGCCCAAAACATAGTCACTTGTGACTTGACAGGGAATCTCAGAAATGGCAATTGTGACACAAAACACATGGGTCTATCAGGAGGTATGGGGAAAAATCAAATAACTAAAGATTTATTAATGGCTAATTTAATAATGATAAGAATGGAAGTGATAAAAATGAGTCAATGTGATAAAATTATTTTTGTATTAATAATCTAGTTATTTGCTTCAACAAGAAAGGGTACCCATTTTAAAGGGGATCAATTTCCATTGAAGCTAGAATCTGTTAGATGAAAATCTTTAGTTGGGGTTGTTTGTAATTTTCCATGACAACAAGCACCAATAAAAGGGCTAATGTACAGCTAAAAATAAGAGGTGCTTAGCACCTACCACTTCCCACCATTATGCAGGATGCTAAGAGTAGGGTGTCCTAAGTGCTCTGGGTCTGGAGGTGAGGGAGGGTGAAGCAGATGACAGATCTCAGATAACTGAGCAGAGAATCAGATATGGAGAACACAAGGCACAAGCTCCCTTCCTAGAATTGGGGTAGCATATATCTAGCTTCTAGAGTTGGAGTACTTACTCCTTTATTTATAAGGTAGGGATTTTGAACAAAGGAACAATTTGCCAAATCGAGGGAACAAGAAGAACCAACCAAACAGCCGGTTTGGCCAAGTTGCCTTTGGTCTTTAGAATTCCAGAGGGCCTGAGAGTAAGGGCCATGGCATCCAGAAGCCGGGTAGAGCAAGCAATCTGGTTTTTGTACAGCATCTATACGAGTATACTCTTTCTCGAGTTCCAGGTCACTAGTTTCAGAAAATATGGACTTGTTTCTTGGATATATTTCCTAGAAAAAATTTTATTATTACCCTTCCCTCTTCTAGTTCTCATGATACAAGTCTCTATAGACACACTTAATCACCAGAAAAAAAATCTACAAAATTTGTCATCTTTCCCTGTGTACAGATACACAACATTCAGTTTGTGCACCATGTATATACATCCTGAGCTTTCTGCCAAACAACCACGAATATCCACTTCCTCAACCTATGATTGGGCAGGGGACTTCCCTCCTCTGGTTCACTGGCCTTGTGGCTTTGTCTGTCTGTGGCTCAGGCACTCATACCACACCCCAAGTTCTCGGGTGGCTTTCATTGCCACTGTTTGTGCAGTTTCCACTCCTCCACAATCCAGTGTAGATGTATCAGGCACACGGGTTTACTCAGTTCTCTTAGAGATTTGGTATAGAATGTATTCTTATTCTTGGAATAAGAAGCACTAAAGCTAAAAGGGTAGCCAGCTCAGATCTGCCCAGTTTATCTCCGCCATTGTTGCTCTTCCTCCTGACTTTGAGGAACAGAAAATAACTACAAAGAATGGAAACAGTATATATTTCGTAAGCACTTACCTAGTATTTCTCATAACCAACACTTTAAAACTGTTTCCTTTTTAATTTTCATCCTAACACGACAACAAGAAGAGACATGTGTAATACAGTATGAGTGCTGATCAATTATCATTCTTCTTTTCCCAAGATAAAAATGAAGGAATACTCATAGCTAGTTGATAGATTAGCAACAATTCAGAAATGAACAATCAGGCCATTTCTTGCAGCTAGTCATTTCTTTGTGTAACAAGAACTGAAGGCAGCAGTTAAAAGGGAGGTGCAGTAAGGAGTGTTTTATTATTCATTGTTAGCACTTTAACTCAAAGTAGTTGAGAGAGTGAGGCATAGAGGGATGGAAACACAGGATAGATGGGCTGTGATGAGTGTGAGAGAGGAGGCTGGTGCTTGAGGCCATTCCTGGTCTGGATGGAGCCCTGCATTGGAGGCAGAGCTGACCATAGTAGGTCACTGAAACTCCAAAGAGGAGGTGGTGGGACTCTGAAGATGCTGCCCATCCCTCATGCTAGCTCTCCAATATCTCAAGCTGCGAAAGTTATGATAAGGGTTAAGAATGTTATGGGCTATTAGATTGCTACCTTCCAACACTTATTTTATGATTCTAAAATATTTCATTAGTTGCTTTCTAAAACTTCACCTAAAGTATAAACTAGTCACGTTTTTGAAAGGAAGTAAGAAACAAACTTGTTGAATGCCTATGTGTCAAGCATGGTATTAGGCAACGTACACATATTATCTCATATAACCCCACAATCCTGTGATGAAGGAGTTATCTTCCCATTTTATGGGTGAGAAAACAGACTCAGTGATTAACTGTCTTACCTAATATTTCACAGCTCTATGTAGCAGAGAGTGGAGATCTGATTCAGTGATCATCCTCTTTCTATCACATTATTATACCTCTATGAAAACGCCACCATATGTAAGACCATGCATGAAACCAGGGATATTTAAAGGGAGACAGACAGAGGTAGCTCTAGAAGCTAAAGAAAAATTTGAATAGTTGTGTAATTTTCTGGGAAGGGACAATTTATAGTTTTCATCATATTCTCAAAGGGTTAATCATAAAATTTGAAGAACCACTGCGCTCAGTGTATTTAGAAAACAATAGCCATTTCCCCCCTCAGTTCCACCATATGGTGTCATAAGCTCATTCCCGACATACTCAGTTTTCTCTGGTGATTGGAGCAAGGGTGGAAACCTTAGAAAGAAGGAGATTAAATAATAATGAAATATACAAGAGTCCATTTGGCTATGTGTGCTGTTTGGCGGCTGCCCATACAATTTCTGGTTATCAGCACACCCCAGGGGCTATCGTAGGCTCATTAATATAATTTTAGACTAGAAGATCCTTGGAGATCATATAGTCCAATCCCCTCAGTTTATAGATGACAAAACCAAGACCCTCAGGCTAGAGTGACTCACATTGTCATACAGCCTTTCACTGGCTTGATAATGGATTTAATATTTATCCAGTAATCAGTCACTGTTGGCCATCATCTGTGCCTCCATGATCAGTCAATGGGAGGAGAAAACATTGGGCTCATGCTCAAATTGACCCTTCCAGTCCTAGTATTGATCTGGCATAACCAGATACTATTTAGCTTTTGAGCTTTAATCAGATTAGCTGCGGTGGCACCACAGTCGTCTGGCACCAGAGTGGTCTGTGGACGATGTCAGGAAAAGTTGACATGATGCTGAGAATTCTTGTATTCTGAATTAGTAAACGAGAAAAAAGAAGATGCCCTTCTCAAATGCAGCTTAATGAGGCAGACTTTGCCAATTTTGCTAATATAAGGCAAGTTATAATGACAAAATAAGTAATTTAATTAGTCTATTGCAAATGAAAACATTTCATCCACACCATTATTTCAAAGCATTATGATTTCATTGATTTCCATTTCAGTGAAAATATAAGAAGGAACTTTTAAAAAAATCCATTAAAAAATCTTTAAACCGGGTGTAAGAGGAAACTGCTAAAATAAATTGCATTTTTAGACTGCATTATAAAATTTCATTTTGGTACAAATTGATGCATGCTCCTAGTCATCTGACACGATCCTAAAGTACTGAAATAAATTACATATTTTAAATAAAAACACTGCAGAAAGCTTCATTTAAATTGACTTAAATGGGCAGGAGGTAGCATATGCTGTAGAGACAGCTCTGGAATGGGGTCCAGGGAGGTTCTCTCTGGACCTCTCTAGGCCTTACTTTTTCTTCCTGAAAAATGTGGAGGCACATTTGGCCTCTCTAGGCCTTACTTTTTCTTCCTGAAAAATGTGGAGGTTTGCCTGTGTGACCTTTAAGGCTTTTTCCAGCTCTAAGTTGATAAGCCTATGATTCTGTCATAACATTTTTATCCCTGAATATGAATTCAGGAAGCTTGTTCTCATTACAAAAAATAAAAGAGGTTGGGATTAGCCAGATAAAAAGTAACATTACCAAAAATAGGTGGTGCAGATTAACAATTATCACAAAAAAGTGGAGAAAAAAGAAATTAAATCAATATAATTTTGTTTAAGTTCCATGTTTTAAAGAAACAAATGCTTCAAGTAGACTTATTATAATAGTTTATCATAGAATCTTAGAATCAGAAGGTATCTTAGAGGCTATTACCATTTGCAATAAAAATTTCCTCTAAAGTAACACAGAGACATGATGTTTATCTGTTGCTTGAATATTTCTATTAACTAACAATAGGAGAAAGTCCACTTGGACAGGTCTAATTGGTATAAAGTTCTCTGTAGTAGTTAAAACCTGGCTTCCGGTTGCCTTTGCTGATTTCTGCTGCTCAGTTCTGGTGTATGTTGTTTCTCAATTGATCATGGAGGCCAAATTTTGCTGTCTCATCAGGCCCACTCCCTGGTTTCTTTTCTTTCTTCTTGCTAATCTCTACCAATTCCTGTTTCTCTTTTATAATTTTTAGAGATTCTTAAACACAATAACTGAGATTATGCATATATGAAATAAACGAGTTGACAAACTCATTTAGAGTAGAAATCAAGTAGCACTGAAGAAATACAATCTAGCCCTGGATGAACAGATAATCTAAATTAGAAATATAATTAATCCAGGCTTTGGGGAGGCTTATGTTTAGGAAATATATATTCTATACCTAGCAAGAAAGTTGTAATTTCAAATTAAAGCAAAAATCTAGTTTACTTATTGCTGACTCAGTATCTCTTCCTTACAGTTGTATCCTATTTTTTTCTAATTTTCCTCAATTTTATCCCCTCATTGCCTCCCACATGATTGAATTAATTCAATATGAGGTCCCAATTAGTATTCTTTCTGCCTTAAGCTATATATTTATCTTAAGACTTTATATTAAGATAAATATTTTCGTTTTCTCCTTCTCTTCCACTTCAGAGGAAGAATTCTCTCCTCTCCTTTCCAAAACATATTCTACATTTTCCACTCTCGCTATGATTCCCACCTGCCTGTAGGAGGACCATGGCCCATTAAGTCCTCCCTCTTTTTCTCAAATCTTCCTTCTTTCCTGGCATGCTATAAATATGTTCTCAACATATAGCAAAGCAGAAAAATGACAGTGTTGAATGGATAGTGGATGACGCTGGTGAGCCACTGTATCAACCATATCCTAATGCTACACTTCCTTGAACATATATTTATTTAATTTTTTGAACGTATTTATCATAGGCTCTTTAAAGTCTGTCTGCTAAATCCTACATCTGGGTCATCTAAGAGTCACTTTCTATTAACTCTTTTCCATTATTGTGAGCCACATTTTCCTATTTCTTTACATGTATAGAATTTTGGATTGAATACTAGATTTGGTAGATGATATGTTATAAAGGTTCTGGAGTCTGTGTTCTCCCTTTGAGGAGTGTTCATTCTATTCTAGTAGGCAGTTAATGACTGGATGATCACC
This sequence comes from Macaca thibetana thibetana, assembly GCF_024542745.1. Lineage (NCBI taxonomy): Eukaryota > Metazoa > Chordata > Mammalia > Primates > Cercopithecidae > Macaca > Macaca thibetana. The sequence goes on along the minus strand of NC_065581.1, from coordinate 150,956,444 downwards.
TGGACATTGTCTAGGACAGATGTGTAAAAAGGTCAAGGTGTTCCTCAATCCCCTCTAGCAGGGCAAGACTTAACTTTGAAAGATTATCTCCCCTTCTAAGGAATCTTGACACACATGTTTTTAAGCTTTGCAGAGAAGGGTATGGTACTAAACCTAAGGCATAGCCTTTCTAATGTTGCATCATATGTTGGGGGTGATAACAAGGTGTGAAGATGTTAATCTGGCTAAGATAGAACACCAAAGTCTTCCCGTGCTGCTGTTCCATTCTCAATCCCATAGTACATAGTCACTTACTGCTAAGCCACAGGAGAGTTCTCCCTGAGCCCAGCCTTCAGCCCAGGATCTTTGTGGGACCTCCACAAAGACCTCTGGGATTCCTCTACAAACTCCTTTCTCTCTAACAACACATGCAGGGCAGGGAAATTACTGAGATGACATTTGATCAGTGAGCTGAATGAGGTGAAGGAACAAGGCATGTAGATAACAGAGGGAAGAAAATTCCAGGCATCAGCCAGTACAAAGGCCTTAAAGTGTAAATAGTCCTGGTGAATTTGAAGACACAAAGTGGACAGTGTCTGACTAGAGTGGAGTGAAGTAAGAGCAGTGGAAGATACATTCAGAGACATTCAAGAGAGGGCGAGGGAAAGAGAGCAGCCTTGCAAGTCACAGCCAGGATTCTACTTTTACTCTGAGTAAAATGGCCAGCCATTGGAGGATTTAGAGGAGTGACACGATTACATTTAAGTTTTAAAAGGATCACGCTGTGTTGAAAATTAACTTTAGGGAACAAGGGCAGAGAAAAGGACAAAGAAAGATGTGAAATAATGCTGTTGAGAGATTATTGTGGTGAGAGAGAGAGTATAATGGTGCAGAAGGGTGGGAAGTGGTCAACTTTTGAATATGGAGCCAACAGGTAATGCTTCTTTGTTTGTTTGTTTTTTTGAGACGGAGTCTCGCTCTGTCGCCCAGGCTGGAGTGCAGTGGCCGGATCTCAGCTCACTGCAAGCTCCGCCTCCCGGGTTTACGCCATTCTCCTGCCTCAGCCTCCCGAGTAGCTGGGACTACAGGCGCCCGCCACCTCGCCCGGCTAGTTTTTTGTATTTTTTAAGTAGAGACGGGGTTTCACCAGGTTAGCCAGGATGGTCTCGATCTCCTGACCTTGTGATCCGCCCGTCTCAGCCTCCCAAAGTGCTGGGATTACAGGCTTGAGCCACCACGCCCGGCCGCCAACAGGTAATGCTGATGGATTTCATGTAAAGTATGAGAGAACAACCCTTTTGACCTAAGCAATTGGAAGGACACTATTACCATCTACTGAGATGGGAAAAGGTGCTGGAAGAGAATTACTGAAAAATTGGGATTTGTTTTGGATCTTCAAATTTGAGATACTTATTCGAATCTAAGTGATATAATCTGTTGCATCTGAGCCTGGAGCGCTAGTGTGAGGTCCAGGTGAAAATTATCAGACTATTGATGGTATTTAAAGCCATAAGACTAGATTAAATCATTAAAGGAGCAAGAATAGGAAAGAAGAGAGATCCAGTGTCTGAGCCTTATGACACTCTAAGAGTTTAGGGACATGAGGAGGAATAAACAAGATGCAGAGAAAGAGCAGCCAGTTAGGAAAGTGAAAACCTAGAGGGGTATGGTCTCCTGAAAGTCAAGTGCAAACAAAAAGTGTTTCAAGAAAAATGGAGTAATTGATTGTGTCAAATGCCAATAGGTCAAATTGGATGAGGAATGAGAACTGACCACCGTATGTGCAAGATGGAGTTATGGGTGATGCTGAAAGAGCTGTGTCAGAGGAGTTGTGGGGTGACAGCCTGATTGGGGAGGGAGGCCCAAGAGAGGGGAGAAGAGGCACTGGAGATAGAGTCCTCCCACTGTTTAGAAAAGTTCTACTCTAAAAGGCAAAAGAAAAATTGGGGTGTAGCTGAAGGGAGAAGTAGGGCGAAGAAAAATGAAATCCAAGATGGAAGAAATAATCATGTTTACGTATGTGGGAAAGATCTAGTAGAGAAGGACATTTTGATGATGTAACATGAAGAGGGGAGAACTGGTGGAGCAGTTCTCATGGGAATGGGATCTAGTGACAACATGGTGGCCTCAGGTAGAAGCATGGGTGGTTCACCCAGAGTAATGAGGAGAAGAGAGAGAATGCAGGCACAAAGGCTTGGGGCCAGATGGTTCTGTTGGTGAAATCTTTGGAAGTTCTCTTCTGATGCTTCTATTTTTAATGAAATAGGGGGAAAGGAGATCAGCGGAGAGAGACAGTGGAGAAGATACGTGTAGTTTTGAGAAGAGAGACTCATGACAGACTCAGGAAATATACCATGGCTTCTGGGCAGCACTAAGGATCCCTTGAAGTTAGTGATCACGAATGTAAAGTGATAATAGTCAGCATGGTAGTGTGTTTTTCTCTAGAAATGTTGGTCTGCAAGGGAGCAGGTCTCACATAAACTGGGAGTTGGGTTTAGTTACGGATGGAACTGAGGTTATAAGGAAGAAACTAATTTGAATAAAGGAATACACTCTTAAGCTGGTAGGAGTAAAGTGAAGATAAAAGAGTAAGTGACAGTGAAAAGATAAAGAATCAATGGATCACAGGCCCCTAGAAATTTCTGAAATTGGAATAATAAAGGGAGCCAGATGGAAAGACAGTGGCTGCTAAAGATGCAATACTTGAAATTGGGATTACGAAGGATATTCAGGTATTAGTAATGAGAAGGCTTGAAGATTTTATGGCTATTAGAGTGGTTGCAGCAAGGTGAAGAACAAGATCAGCTCAAATATTTTCCTCGTCAAAGGCATTCCCTGATTTCCCTTCTCCTCCTCTCTTACTTTCTAAGTCTCATAATACTTTAACTACAATTCTTTATGACTCAATATTCTACTTTGCATTTGTTGTTATCTGGGTATGTTCTAGAGTTTAAGTACCTTCTGAGAATGTGTCAGAGTCATCTTTGTGCTCCTTAGCACCTACTAGTTCCCTGACTATACAACTATAAATAAAAAGAGCATAATATATGTTTATTAAGTCAAATATATGTCTATTAAGTCAATAAACATATAACTAATTATACAACTGAATACCAGTAGTAGCTAACACTGTCCCTTTGTTCCAAGCATTCTCTTAAGTGCTTCACAAAGCGTTACCAAACTTTACATTAATACCTTCTTGTATACATTTTATGCTTACAATACATAGAGAAACTGTGAAAAGGGAATGATTTAAGTGTCTCACATGGAGGATTTCGTCAGCAGATGTGCATCAGGGAGCACATCATGACCAGGAGGCTCCCAACTAAAACAAGGTTAGGGTTTTTATAGCATAGGGTAGGGATCAGGAAACTTTCTGTAAAAGGCCAGATAGCAAATTTTTTAGGTTATTTGGCCATTTAGACTCGGCAGCAACTCTTCAACTCTGCCATTATAGCATGAAAGCTGCCATACAGAGTACAGGAACAGGTATGGCTGCGTTCTGACAAAACGTTATTTAGGGTTACTGAAATTTAAATGTTATATCGTATTCACACATCACAATATGCTATTCTTTTTAATCTTCCCCCCATCCATTTAAAAGTATAAAAACCCCTCTTAATTCTGAGATGTACAAAACCTGGTGCAGGTCTTTGGCCCACAGGCTATAGTTTGCTGACTTCTGTAATAGGAAAAAGTCCTTGCGGTTTACGCTTAGGCATCAGTTTTCAACTTTAATGGGAATGTAGGTTGGGCCCCTTTCCTGTTTTCATGTCTCTTGCTTGGGGTTATTAGCACAATCTCAAACACCACCTGAAAATTATTTTCTGACAGCTGTTTATAGGCTGGTCAAAATTTATGGGGTTGGAGAGGTGGATAACTCCCCTCCCACCCCACCCCCAAATAAAAGGCACAGAGAAGGTAAGGGGAGAAATTGGAAACCCTTTACTATGCTTATTTTAGTTCTTCAGTAACACCAAAGTTTACATGAATTAAGTGACTCTCAAAGTGACAGAGCTGGGATTAGAATCAGTGATCTATTGGGTTCTCAGTTCATTGGACATCCTAGAATACCACGTTGTAAAAGACACACTAATAATTAATACCTTGCTCTGAATGTGCTTAGAATACTTCATATGCCGTGCACATAAAATGTTATTTATATATTTATTGGTTAAATGAATTAACATTTAAATATTGGCATGGTAAGTGAATAAGTGTTCGGTATCTTTGTAATCAATGGGTAACTCATGCTTTTACATATGATAAGAGTACTCTTCTGATCAGCTATTAAAGAGCAAAAAGCATTTTTTTTTGTATGAGTACAAATTCCATTTACATAAACTAGCCCATGACCTGCTACAGCTAAATCTCCAAAAGCTATGCGAGTGTGTGTGTGTGTGTGGGGGGGGGGGAAACAAAACAAAAAACTTCTCAAATTTTGGTGAAAGTTTCCAGATGAAATACATTAAATGACTCAGCACTACATTTTCAATTTTCTACTTTTTAACTCACATTTTATAAAATATAGGACAGTTTGTGCAGCAATGATTGGGGCCTAATTGGCACAAAAGGCCTATTTATTAAGCATGTGCATTTGTTCCTTTTTTCCTACTTGATTCACATAACTCACCTTGCATAAAATATTTGCTCTTTCCTATATCCTGCTATTTATGTAAGGAAATAATGAAATGGAATGATGGTCGGCATGGGATTAGTTAGATCTTGCTGGAAGATATTATGATCCTCTCGCTGCACTAGGAAGCCACGATATGAAGGGAGTGGTGCATTTGGTAAAGAATGAACATCAATATGACCTTTCAGCTTTACCCTTTTCCCAGTATGACTTTCCCTCACCTCAGTGGAAATTCTATAGTCAGAGTATTTTGGAGTTTTTGTTTGTTTTGTTTATAAGACCACATACCACAAGATTCATGGCTTTTCAACTTAATGTTTCAAATATTTGCAGAATCACTTCCTCCTCTAATAAGGATGATACATTATTAAAGCCATTTTTTTAAAATTCTTGATTTAATTCTTGTTTAAATTCTGTAACCCAAGAGTGGTTCTTCTGAGTTAGAGTATCAATATGGTATTGTCTGCCCATGGTGGATAAGTAACAAGCAGAACTAGGAAAAGGAAAAATAAATTATGTTTCTTTTGCTTCTTTACAAGAGGAAATATTAGGCTGATGCAAAAGTAATTGCAGTTTTTGCCATTAAAAGTAATGTCAAAACCTGCAATTACTTTTGCACCAACCTAATACACTGCTGCTTACAACAGCAGTTATACAAACAGTAACAGTAATTATAACAATCATAAATTTTTTTGTATAAATGCAAATATTAATTTTTCCCCATCCCTTTTTCCCATTCCATTTGTATGTCCAGAGTAAAGGGATACATTCATGGGTTATAATGTTTCTTGCACAAAACATTTCATAGTCAAAGGGAAGGGGAAACAGTTCCCGATAAGTGAATGTATTCTAAACTGCCCAGTGATTGAGTACACATGTGGAAATTTCACTAACTTCAGGAAAAGCCACATGTAGATATTATTCAAGGTCATTTTAAAAGAGTTAGCTCCAGAGGCTTATTCTTATATCCCTTCTTGAGCAAAAATGCTCTCATTGCAGGTTGCCTTGTCAAGGTTATAGTTGTAATTATAAAGGAACAAAAAGATGAACTTTTTTTTTTTTAAACTCTGTCATTTTAAAATTTTTTAAAAAAATTTTCCAAACATGAAATGGTCACCCTAATTATCATTGATGACAAAGCTTCGTGGCTCTCATTACTTACCTCTGATGAAGGCCACCTGCGATGGGCTTGGAGGGGGCAGGTTAGTGGGAGAAACAATAGGTGATTAAACACTGCCACTCATGACTGACAGCTGCTTCCTGACATTCGGGTTAAGTCATGAGGGAGGAGACCCAAAAGGGGCAAAGGAGCAGGTTTACATGTGCTCTTCAATTATTCTTATGAGATTTATATAGCTCCATAAATGAACACCATGCTGTAATAAAAAATAAATGTCAAAATCAATAGAAATCCTTGCTGTTCAATTCTTCTACTTCTTGAATTTAAATGCAGGCAATTTAAAGCATTATTCTTTTTCTTGTCATAATTATTAATTTATCTGTCTTAAGGTTACATTTTCTGCATAATTTTGCTTGCGAATTTAACAATTCTTACAAGATTAGAGTCAAAAAGAACAGAAAAATCTCTCCCGAATAAACAGTGAAGTCCAACAAAATGAAATGGAAGTTGAGAAGAATTTAGAAATTAACAGAAACGTGAGGTCTTTTCATATTTATTTCTAAAATTCTGATATTTCAGTATTCCTTAAAAGTTCAATAAAGTGAGGGACCATAGCTCATAATAAATCTCCAGGGTTTTAATTTTTGGTCAGCTGCATTCGGATTACTGCATACTAATTTCCAGAAAGCCAAAGGCTGAGGGCAGGTTGGGTGAGAGGAAGCACACTGCTGAAGTAGAAATTAAACAGACCGGGAGTGATAAGAACCTCTGAGTGAATTTACATTAAAAAAGACGAAGACTAGGGGAACATACTTTTTTCTCTGCATAAAATTTCATGCACACATGCAGATCTCAAAGGATTCCTTTCAAAAACCAGATGGAAATGTGTTCTCCACAGCAAATGACAGAACGCAGCTAACAATCAGTTTATCAGTAAGTCACCACTCAGGAAAAGCTCCCAAGCTTGGTAAAGAATCAAGCACTTTAAGAAGAAAACTTCTTTTATTCATTCTTTTTCTACTTTACGGCATCCATTTCATTTAGATAAACAGGCAGTAAACTACAGGATTGCAAATCAATATCTGATAAGTTTTAATGGCAACAAGTAGTCAATTTCCTTAGTTGGCAATTAGACAAAGAAATCTGGAGCTACTTAAGTATGTTAAAACTTCAGGAATATTCCAAGTTCGTATTTCTTTACAAGAAAATCAGCATCTATGTCAATATTTAGATGTGTGTGCTTGTGTGTTTATCAGCATTGAATTGAAAGCAGGAATGTATTTCTGTCTGTACAAGCAAAAGCAGGTATATGCAATGATACTAAAATGTAAAAGTGCTGCTTCAGGAAATGCCCTATAAATCGTGTTTGTTCTTAATATAGTACAAGAGAAATAAGGAGCAGTAAATTGCACCATGGGGTTCTGCCACAGAAGCATAATTTCAACTTTAACTATAACCTGTTCTATTTAGGGAAAAATAGGTGGAATCTGTGCTTTGTGTGTTATACACGGTTCTAAAATCTAGACCATGTAGTGATGGCATCTAACAAAGCTGTCCCAGATTTTTGTTGCAATTGCAGTGAGATCTAAATGATAAAAATGCCGAATGGGGGTGTTCTCTATTCTGGACAGTCCCCACATTTCTATTAGCTCCTGAAGGCTGTCCCCATTTTATTGCTTCCTGAAAATCTCCTCATTATGGTTAGGACATGGCCCCAGTATGGCAGGATTTACCTTGAAAGGAAGGAGCAGAAGTAGGAGTACCAGAAATAGGACACGTCTCTTGCAGCAGGGCAGTGGTGTGGTGGGAGAGGAAGAGCTACCTTCCAGAAGTTGGGAGATTTTGGACAAGCTGGCTGTAAATAGTGTGCTCATTCATTCAACAAATATTTACTGAGATACTACCATGTAGAAGCCCTAGGGCAAGTGGTGGAAACATCATGGTGAATCCTGGTCCTTGGCCTCCAATACTGTGGAATAGCTTGGAAAGTTCCCATGCAGATCAGAAGTGAGCAGATAATTCTAATTCGGAATGATAAATAAGACCAAGGCAAAATTACATGGTACTGGAACTAGGAAAGGATACAGGAAGGGAGGCCAAGCCAGCCCTGGAGGGCCTCCCAGAGAAGTGATATCTAAGTGATACCTGAAAAAATTGAGAGTTTTCCAGGATAAAGATGTGTGAGAGAGTGGGGGATGAGGTGTGGGGGAAGATGTTGGAAAAAAGGTATTCCAGGCAGAGTGAAAGAAAATACAAAGAATGTGGAAAGTGGAAAATTGTTCAGGATGACTTCACTTGTTCCTGAGCACAATGGGATATTCGACCCCAGGATACAGGGAGTTAGGAGGTGATACAGGGCAGGAGATGGCAGCCATGAAGGTTAAGAAAGATTTAACAGGGGCCTGGTGAGCTGAGCCTGAAAGGAGACGTCGGTCAGCATCACAGAGCCTTTCAACAGATAAGATGAGGGCTCTGGCCCCAGGCTAAGATTCAGGAGGTACGCCCTCTTCCAACAGGCAGAGGGACACATTACTGGGAAAGAGAATCTGGGCCAGGAGATGTTATTCCAAATTCAGTTCATCAAAGACTCATTCCAGTGGCATAACGATGGTTACTGAATGTTATACTATTAAGTTACTTCTGACTACATTTTGCTGTCTTACACATGGTAAATGGTGTATTCAAAGTTGATTTCAGTACAATTATTTTCAAAAAGTTCAAAAGTAAGATATTTCTGAAGGCGGTAAATAAGAGACTTCATCTCTTCTCTTTTGGATGAACCTTCAGAGATCTGATTTCAATTTGTATGCCTTTGAAGATAATCTGACCTGCTTATTCACAACTCAGCATTAAAACCAAAGTAGGGCGCCTTCAGCTGTAGACAGAGCTTTTAGGAATCATAAAAACTGGTAAGTAATAAATTCATAAAACCTCGAATCATCATCAAACTAACATTGCAACCTGTAAACGTAAGCTTCACGTCAGTGGGTTTGTGATACCTGTTGAGGCCACACACTTCTGCTTCTTTAACATAAGACAGTAGCCTTGTAAGTAAGGCTTATAAGAAAGATAAGTCTTATAAGTTTGGCAAAGTTCTTATTAGAAGCAGATTTTCCCATGAAAGTAAGAGTTTAGATACCATTTAATTTTGGAATTCAGGATAAGAAGATATATTCTAGGATATGATAGACCACTTCCCCAAATAACATATCATATCTCCATCTCTGATGCCTTCCAATGTATCTCAGTGTTTCACTTTATGTTACTGCATCCTTAATCAGTAGTATAACTTACAGAATAACATCTAACAAGAATCTTTAATTAAAATAATTGATTTTAAATAAGCTGTACTTTACAAATTATGCCAGTGTAGTTTTATAGTGTCAGATCTAATTCTTGGAATGATGGTTCTGTATAACACAATTTTGCTCTGATCGTTTTAAAGGTTGTCCTAAATGTAATGAAGAGTTTCTTTAAAAGGCTACAAACACTTTTTGGTAAGCTTTTAGGTAGCTTGACAACAATAAAATTCTTTTCTCCCTGGAGGAGTAGACTTCAGATTCCTTGTTTTCCATGCCTATTTTCCAATCCCCTGTGGCTACTTGGAAAACAGCTCACCACTACACTGATGTTAGGGATAGTGGGGGAAGTGGGAAATCAAACTTGAAGAGAGAGGTAAGCTTTTAAACTCTGCTGTCAAGAAGAAAAAGAGGAAGGAGGAAATATTGCTCCTACCCTCTTTTTTCCACCTTCCTTAGTCCAGGCATGGTGTGAAATCCCCAAGGGAACACCGCAATATGTTTTAGCTTTTCTCAGTCTGGCAAGGCCCCCAGGAACACACTGCATTGTTTATTTCAGATAGACCCTTTGCTGTATTCAATCCCCAGAAAACAAGCATGACAATTAGCATCCTTGCAGAAGATATTGGGAGACAGCAGGAAATTTCAAGTAGGAAGTGCACTCGAGGGGAAAAATAAGCACCTTTTACAAAAAAAGCAAGGTGCTGATGAGTCTTGGCATTTGGATGAATTAAAATCAACTGGGATTTTTCAACACTTTAAAGCAGTGAGTTGAGGTAGGCGTTTCAATTTGCTATGGAAAAGAAGGTATATACTGAAATAATCTTTAAGTAAAATTCAGAAACTATAAGTGTATATATGAGTTTATGGATATGTATAATAAATGTATATAATATTTGGAAACCCGTAATTACCTTATGTGGAGAGACTAAGTGAAGAAACATTCTTTCTAAAATGAATCACATATTGACATAAAAAATCCCATTTTCTTGTTTACTTTGAAGGCTACCTCTCAAAAATGTAACATGCAGCCACTGGCATCTTTGCATCTTTGAACTCACTATTCCTTTTACAAGCAGTCTAAGTTGAATCCTGCATTCTTGCCATATGCCAAGGGTTAGGCCATTAATATGTAAAAGAAGCTGGTATCCAGAGAATTGACTTTATAATTGGAGAACGCCAAAATAAACCTAACACTTTCTCAAACAATGCTACCCCACAGCATCCCTGTTCTCTTAGGCTATTAGGCCATGTCCAATTTTTCTCGGTCTGTCGGAGGATACAGCTGCCTCCATGTGCCAGCGAAGCTTTAATTATGGTGACTTTTCCTCCCCCTGGAAAGCCTCTTCCTGTGGTTTGAAAGTTTGAATTATTCAAGTCCATGTTAATACACTGTATTGAATGCTCTGTTTGGCCCACTGAGGTGCACTTGGAACTGTTCTTTTTCCACAGATTTGATTTCTCTGTCTCCCTTTTTCCTCCTCCTATCCTTTCTCCCTCCCCTTTCTTCCATTATTACAGGCAGGAACCAAGAACCCCTTTGGTAAGCTTTTACGTAGCTTGACAACAATAAATCATGGATTTTAGTGTAGCTAATTTCTTACAGAAAGTATGTGAAGTCACGTGCAAAATAATCTCTCAACTAAAGTTTCTCAAGTAGAAAAAAGCTTTTTATCCTAAACAGTTTTTTTTTTTTTTTTTTTTTTTTTTTACTAGAAGTGACATAATTTATATACTTTGGTAGTCAGAGTTCCAGGACTTCTAAACATTTTTCTTTCAAATCCAAGCTATAAATTTGGTTTGACTCCTAAAATAGAATCAGTAAGAGAATTCTTGATATTTTCTATTGAAGCTACATGGAGGGAAAGACAGTAAAGAGGACAGGAAAGAATACAAAATACTGCTTTTTAATTTTAAAATTATTTTTAAATTTTTAGTTGAAAGAATGCTGTTTAAATACCAAAGTCTAGATTTCAGTCTTTGATTAGGTTTTTGATCATTTGCTTAAAATATCATCCTTGGTTTTCCTTTATTTTAATTTTTTAGGTTTTGAACTGTCATTATGATTTATTTATAACCAAAATCACGATCCATATGATATGTATCATTGCACTGACAGTAACCATAATTTCTAAGGTTAGTTTGTCATTTATAACCTGTAAGACCTCTTGGCATCTTAGTAACAATACAAATGCTATCAATAGACTACAAAAATCACATAGGATTATATTCAGCAAAGTTTATTTTCAAAATTATAAAGTAATATAAATTAACATATTGTGCTATTATTATTTTTTCATATCATAAAATAAATGTCATCTTTAGTTTACATTTCAATTCACTCAGTTCAATAAAAATGTTTTGGAAGTCTTTCTCCAATGTTTGCTTACAAAAATAAGTTACCTAGTTCACAATGCAGACAGTCAAATTATCTTCCTTTCCTACACAGTGAATCTGTTCTTTTAGGAAAAAAGAAAAAGACAGGGAAGAAAAATATGTTCCCTGAAAATTCCTAATGAGATGTGCAAGTCTTCTAGTTAATAAACAGAGCATTTGTGAAATTTATTGCCTGTGCTGAGAAATGCTATTAGAAACTCTTTCAGGATATCAAAAAAATGATACATCTGCAAAAATAACCCCAAATCTTTTAAGCAGGTGGATTATTTAGGCAGGAAATATAGAGAGGAAGAACTTATTAGAAATAACATTGCATGTATCTGAGGCAGGAAAAACTGATGAGGGACTCACCCAATTTTATCAGGCAGAGGTTATCTCCATTCCATGCAGGTCTAGTCATTGGACGTTAATTATATGTGTGCCTTGTAATTGATCAGGAATCTAATCTTAAACATTCAACATTAAGGAAAAAAGAAAAAAGGAAATAAACCTTCCTTTAAAGATGATAAAATGATTATATGCTCATATGCCCTTACTCAGAAAATGCTTGGCCCACCTTACAGGGGAACTTAAAAGTCATTAGAGTATTTTAAAGTTTAATACTAAGTCTATATTGGCTTCATTTTTCACATTAATAATCCATTCTTCATTCACAATGTACAAACCTGAAGACTTTCAACTATGTTGAGACATTATTTTACCAAGAATGTATTTTTGTGCTAGTTAGAGAGTTGTTACAGTCATCCATTTTTTTAAACTTGTTTTTGTGTGAGTTCCTTTTCATGGTGAGAAACCAGTTATGAAATCTTTTATTCTCAAGTAATTGTGCTGAAGGTTGAGAAGCTTGTCTCAGCCACAAGATCTAGCCTTGGTCACAACTTGGCATAGAAAACCCTATGACCATTCTCTACTATGCATTGCCTCAACCACAACCCAAGAGGAATGGAATCTTCCAGCTCCTACAAGTTGGGTCTATGACCATGGAACCCAGGGAAAGTAAGAGCTAAATGCTTCTTTAATATTAGTGTTACAAATATTTATATTGTTTTCCATAATAAGCTGCAGAAAGTAAAATTACAACGTACGAGTTACAGCCAGAATACACTTATATTGTAGAGGTAAAAAGTGAATCTCCAAGCTGCTCCTTATAACACACACATGTACACCACACACACACACACACACACACATATATACGTGAATACATACATACAGATCAGAGTAGAACAGTACTAAATCTGAGAAGAAAATTATTAAACTTCATAAAATTAAATCAGGAGGAAAAAGACTGAGAAAATATCCACCACACTAAAATCTGGATTGATCTTCAGCTCATTTGTCTATATAATATGACCCATTATCTAAGGTGCTAGGATATTCTATTTGCACACTATTTTCAAGAAAATGCCATGTTTACAAACTAAAATAGATTAGCTAGTAAATATTTGAATGCTGAATCTTAAGGCTAGGCATTTATCCAAAAGAACTTAAATCAGGATCTTGAAGAGATATTAGCACTTAGATGTTCACTACAGCATTATCACAATAGCCAAAATGTGGAAATTATCTAAACAGTCGTCAACAAATGAATATATTAAAAATGTGGTATATGCATGTTCTCACTTATAAATGGGAGCTGAATGATGAGAACACATGGACACATAGAAGGGAACAACATACACTGGGGTCTGTTGGAGGAGGAAGGGTGGGAGGAGGGAGAGGATCAGAAAAATAACTAATGGGCAGTAAGCTTGATACCTGGGTGACAAAATAATCTATACAACAAACCCCTATGAAACAAGTTTACTTATATAACAAATCTGCACATGTACCCTTGAACTTAAACGTTAAATTTAAATAAATGTGGTGTATACATCCAGTGAAATACTAGGCAGCCTTAAAAATGAAGAAAATTCTGCCATATGTGTCAACACGAATGAACCTTGAAAACATTATACTAAGTGAAATTAGCCAATCACAGAAAGATAAATACTGCATGATTCCACTCATATGAGGTATATAAAATGGTTGAATTCCACAGGGAGGGGAACAACACACACTTGGGCCTGTCAGGGTGGGGAGGGCGGTAGGAGGGAGAACATCAAGATAAATAGCTATCATGAGGGGCTTAACACCTAGGTGATGGGTTGATAGGTGCAGCAAATCACCATGGCACATGTTTACCTATGTAACAACTTGCAAATCCTGCACATGTATCCTGGAACTAAAAGTAAAATAAAATTTAAAAAAATTATAGTACAATTAATTATGAACTTTCATGAAGCCATCACAAATAGTGGTGAAGTCGATTGCTAATGACTTGGAAAGACATCACTAAATGAACAAAATAGGTTCCAAAATGCCACATGCAGTTTGATCCCATTTATAAAAAAAAATCAAAAGACTGGAATGGTGGTTATCAGCAGCTGAGGGGAGGAAAAAAATGGGAAATTGCTAATCAATGGGCATAAAGTTTTAGTCAAGCAAGATCAATAAGTTGTAGAGATATGCTTTCAACATTATGCTTAGTCAACAATAATGCATTGTACATTTAAAAATTTGTTAAAAGGGTAGCTCTCAGTTAAGTGTTCTTGCCAATATAAAATTTAAAAACCATTTAAATGGTTATTAGCCACGTGTATCATATTATATTGATTAATTTGCTTAACAAATTAAAAAGAGACAGTAAGTATGTTTATGTTCTACTACAAAGAACCTTGTTTTTCTTCCCAATAAATGTATAAGAAAATTGTTAAAATCCATCCTTCATTTTACAAACTAGCATTGAATAACCAGTGACCTATTAAATATTTTTCCCTCAAGCATATAATTTTGCTTTTCTCATTTTCTTGTGATTCACTTTACATTAGAACGAAATAAGTAATTAATTTTAAAAAGAAACCTAAGAAGTTACAATAAATGATAAAAGTCTGTCTTAATATTTATTATAAATAATATTTCAAGAAAAAAACAACTCACATTTTTGTCTGCTAATCTTACTTTTGTGGAGCTGTTAAGACATTAGTAACTTAGTAACACTCCAATTTTAATTCATTAAGAAGAAAGGTAAAAATGAAATAAAAATTACAATGGTACAGAGTAGTTTCTCTTTAGAAGATGTTAAAGATAACTGAAGTTGTGCTTGAAGATGTCTTGTATAAATTAGTGTACTCGCCTTTTTTCTTCTTATTTGAATAACATAACCTTTATTCAAGTGGAATTTAGATAATTTAGAAAATACAGACAATTATAAATAAGAAAATAAAAATCACTTTTAAGGTCATTATCCAAAGATAAGTACTATTAATATTATGCATTCATAGCAGTAATATAATTTTAATAATATTGAGCACTTACTCTGTACCAGTCACTGTTCTGAATTATTTATATATATTTAATCATTAGTTTACAAACCCTAATATTGTCTCCATTTTGCAAATGAGGAAATTAGGGCCCAGAAATGTTTAGTAGCTTGCTCAGGGTCAAGGATCACATCTCCAGTAAGTGGACAAACGGATTTAAAACTGGGTTCTTTGAACTGCACCAGAGATTGTGCTGGAGACATAACCACAGTTGTACCACATGAAGTCTTTTTCTGTGTGTAAAACATAAAAGGGCTATAATTTATAATGTACATACTATTTTACAACCTGTTGTTTAATCCATGTAACATATTACAAATATCTTCTGACATCGTTAAATAATCTCCTATCACAGAATGTGAAAAAGAAGCATTTTGACTTGCTAGAAATTTTGTGTTATGGCTGTTTCTGGCATGGGATGATTCAAGAAGCCTGAAACAAAGAACACTCTCTATTTTCTGACATATATTCAAATCAAACAAACATCACCCTCTTAGGAAAACAGAAGTTACCATAGCAGAACCAACCAATGGTCTGATCATTCCAATAACCTATTTCTGAAATTGTCCAATGCTGGCTATTTTAGCAGAAGACATAAAATTCCCCATAAAGTGCTTAATTGTGTGATACACTGTAGTAAGATGAGAATGTCCTCTTTGTCCAGCATCTTATCATCTACCACCTAAAAACTTTAGAGGGAATCGTCCTTGAAATTTTATCTTACTGAAACTAGTAATGTGTGAAGATGTTATTTTAACACACACATATCCACTCACATATACACTAAAAGTGTAAAGAAATGAG
This sequence comes from Macaca thibetana thibetana, assembly GCF_024542745.1. NCBI lineage: Eukaryota > Metazoa > Chordata > Mammalia > Primates > Cercopithecidae > Macaca > Macaca thibetana. Next base: position 150,940,847 of record NC_065581.1, on the reverse strand, counting down.
TTTTATTCCTGTGTAGCTTAAGAAAGTCAGGAATTACTATAGCTATCTCTAACAATGCATAATACATAGAATATACGTGCATAATTAATCCATTAGGACTATGCAAAAATATTTGTTAAGTAATGTAAAGCAGCAGTGTAATCAATAGGTAAACAGCAATTGATAGAGTAATCTTTTCCTCCATTAACAGTGGATCATAAAATACACTCTTTAACAGAGATAACCAAAGGGCAATTATTGAATGGCAAAATTCACTGGGTAAGTTTCTACACAGTGCAAATCAGAAAATCAATGCAATGGTGCATTTTATTTTATTTCATATATAATGAAAGTACCACTGAACTGGGATTACATCATATTTGGATTTTTGTGTGGTTCTAAAAATATCACTAGTATATTGGCATGCTAGCCAGGCAGCCATCAACATTTTAAAGAGGGCTCCAAAAAGTAAATTATTTGATATCTTTCCTTTTCTAATGAAAAAGGACATAAGAACATAAGAGACTTGTACCTCCCACTTATGTCTCTTGGAATCCTTGCTCTTGGAGCTCTGAGCTGCTGTGCATAGGCAGCAGACAGAGAGTCATGTAGATATAGATGTATGACACCAGATCCATGAGCTTTGTGAGGTACAGTGATTATCTTTGACCAATTTGATTACTAAAGGTTTCATGAAGAAGGCATTTATGCTATCTCTATACTGACTCTTTTCCAAAATTTCTCACCTGCTTGCCTTTGTTGCCATTCCCAGAAATGATTAGATGTTAGATATAGCCTGTGCCTAAGAATTGAATAAAAGTAATTCAGTCCAATAGTTATGAGGACCATTGCCCCATAACCTTGGGAACTTTCCCTGACTTAATCAGCTACTAAGTACTCGTCTCTGCTTCCTACAATAGCACAGATCTGTAGCTCCCAAGGAACAGAGCTGTGCTTTATGAACTTTGTATTTGGAAAGCCTCACATGGTTTCCGGAACAGAGAACATTTTCAACACATTCTTATTGGAACAGTGCCTGACACATAGTAGGCCCTTGATGAATGCTGACTGATGGAATATTTGAATGGATGAGTAAATATATTTAACCATTTACTGCATTTTTCTAACGTTATCCTTTACATTTCCACCTAGAATATACATATTTTAAAATCTGTTTCACAGAAGATATTATAATACAACATTGCAGTTTTTACACCGAAATATGCCCACTAAAGACAATTCAGTGACAGCAAAAATAATAATAATAATAATAATACACATTGGATACTGATCAGTACTATTTATAAATTTTTCCTTGGGTAGGAAAAATGTTGCTGCAACTGCTTCGAAATCAGCAACACGTACAGGCGGTACGTCCAAGAAACACAAAAATATTATATGTTCTACAAGAACAAATAACTGGATTTTAAAAAAACTCACGACATAAAATTTAAAGACATCTCACCAATTATCTCCCTCCTCATTATTTTTAAATGGCCCCAGTCAGTAACCAAGCATTTATAGAATTAGTTCACCAAATATTCTCAACTTTTTCCAGCGTACCTGGGAGGCTGAGGAGAAGTCATTACAAGAGGTTGGTTTCCTTGTAAATCACAGATGATAAAACCTTGAGTCAATCATAACTTGTGTTTTAGTTTGTTTCAGCTAAAGGACATTAATACTTGTTATCTATCTCCTCAGGAAGACTGTAAAGAATAGTAATTTCCAGAACTTACTTGCTCACTACGTTCCCCATAGAAACGTGCTCTACGAGTACAAAGCTCATACTTCGTAGTCATTACCTAAGGCACAGATAGAGCTGAACTCAGGAAAGTTAAGTGAAATAAATTTTGAATTATCCAAACTATCTTCCTATGGGCTTTGAAATCAAAGTTAAATATTTTTCATTTACCACAGTTTTAAATTTAGCACAAAATGTCCAATGGGTTATATAATAGTATTGTACCTCAAATGAAAAACAAAAATGATAGATTTCTTTTATAATAATGATTACATAAGCTCTGGGGTTCCAAAAAGCCACAACAACTTATTATATAAGAATTATTTGTCCTCAACAGTCACTGAAATGCAGCACAATTATAAATGATATTTTTCTATAAGTTCCACACTTACGTACTATTTCAAAATGATTACATAAATATGGAGAGATTAAACCACAAGGCTTGTTGTTGTTGTTTCTATTGTACTTACATTTTTAGAATCTGATTACCATGCCAAAAGTAGTCTTTTCAAAGACACGCTAAACAGCATGAATCAGCTTTGAAAACTGTGAAGTGTACCAGACGCAGTGGCTACTGCTTCTACTAGTGCAGCCGAGGAAGACAAAAGGTTCAATCTATTGCTCTTTTTTGGAATTTCAGAATAATCAGTAAACCATTAGGATTAAATGGAGAATTTGGAACTTCTTTAAAGAGGTCATGGTACAGACACCAACTAAAGTCCCATCCTGAAATTTTGTCTATAAATTATGCCTTTCTGATCAAGATCATACTAAAATTGGAGTACTAGCAGAAAAGATCACACAGAAACTGGTAATGCCAAAAGGGGTTTTATTTTCATCAAGGTTGTTCAATTCAGTCTCCTGTTCCTCATCAGCCTTGTCCTAGGAGAATTTACACTACTATGAATTTTTTTTTAATGTGATTTGAATGCCAGATGGTATATCAGAGTTGATGCTAAATTTTTCTTTCAAAACACAGGCTCATTGGGAACACATTTTTTATTTCTAAAATTACAACTTAACAATTACTAGGTGCCATTTGTGTTGGTACTGTCATATCCGCCTAAGAAAGTTTAAAAAAATAAAAAGGAGATGGTTTGATGTACAAGAGTTGTGTTACTATTTTTTTTTTTTTAAGCAAGAAGCCATTAACCCTTGTGGGGGAAAACTGTTAAAAATATATTGTAAACAACCTATTATTTAATTTGTTTCCCACTGTCACTCCTGACTGCACTATCAAGCAGCAAGTGGAAAACTGGGCGTGGGAACCTAACAGTGCCCAATTCCGGGGAGTTGACCCTACTCAGCCTCTTTCTAGGTATGACACGTACTCCTTCTGTCCCCTGTCAAACGGGCTCCGTACTCAGGCCCTATCCAGGGCAGGGCTGCCTGATGCTCCTTTTCTCTGGAGATGAAAGAAGTCTCAACACAGTTGGGTTCAGTCCTGCTTGCCTGGCCACTTAGTACAACTACTAGTTGGGGAGTGCATGATTTCAGAAATCTTTTCTTTGGAGCAAGGAGAAGACTGATTAAGACAGATACACAACTATGCACATTTCATGTGAGGAAGCCATCCAATCTCTGAAGAGAGGTTTTGTTTTGTATTCATACTAACAGTAATGTAGCACACCTAAGGACTTAAAGGATAATTGAACTCAGTATTTATGCACCCGCAAGTTATTAGCAGCTGTAACGGAAAGAATAGGGAAGAAAGTCAAGTCAGTCATTAGTCTGACAGATATTTATGAGGCTCAGTATTGAGCAGGGACTGAACCTCGGGTCATGTAGTTCCATTTTCCCCATTTGATGGGGTACTCCATTTGTAGATACAGGCAATGCCATGGAGATGGCGGAGAGCGATTTCTGCAAGGCATTAGTGAGCTCTTTGTAATGTCCTTGTGGACAGGATGAAGAAAGGTGGGTTGCCTACTAGGGAGATTGATAAGAATGTCTGATAAATGGATGGTGGCACCAGGAAAAAGATCTGTAATGTCAGTCCTGGGGGCTCAGAGTTCAGCTCCTTTTCATTCAGCATTTGTTATCAGTGCCTTAAATAAAGACAAAAAGAGCTTCTAGATCAGCTTAGTGTAAAGCTCTAGGGCCTTGAATTTGAAACTGTGCTTTGACACAGTCTGCACATTTCTATTTTTTCACACATAAGAGAATAATAATATGGACATTATAGAGTTACTCTGAGGATGAAAGGAGATAAATGTTAGCACTAAGTGCACGCTTTGCAACCCAAACTATGTTCTAAAGAACAAATCTACATAGGACATAGACAGGAAAACTAACTAATATGGTTTATAGCAAGATGAAGATTTAAAATGATCCCACATTTTAAAATAAAAAATGAAATAACATTTAAAGGGAATAAATACATTGTTTAATTGTTAGTAAGTTTTGTAAGAGCCAGTTCATTTTTATCTTTTCAGTAACGTCTATTGTAACCCTTTGTAGATTAATAGTATTTTTGTCCATTTTGTGGTGCTATCACAGAGAATCTCAGACTGGGTAACTCATAACAAATGGAAATTTATTTCTTGCAGTTTTGGAAACTGGAAATTTCAGGATCAAGACTATGCATCTGGTATGGGCGTTCTTGCTGCGTCCTCACATCGCAGAAGGTGGAAGGGCAAGAAAGGACAAAACGTTGTGCTCTCACATAGCAGAAGAATGAAAGAATCCACTCCTGCAAGCCCTTTTCATAGTGGCATTAATCCATTCAGCTTCTCTTAATGACCCAAAGGTCTTAATGACCTCGCAAAAGTACCCACTTCCCAACGCCATTACATAGCAAATTAAGTTTCCAACACACAAATTTTGGGGCACATATTAAAACCACGGCAGATGGATACTCAAAAAATGTTCACTGAATGAATAAATGAATATTAAGGCATACATTCAAGTGCCAAAGTCATTTTCATAAGTAGTGGGGTTACACATATGAGAAAAGACACCCCTTCCCTCAAGTTACTCATGGTTTGGTGGTGGAGAGACACGTACAGTCATCCTTCAGTATCCACAGGGGAATGGTTCCAGGGCTCCCCGAGGATACCAATAGCTGAGGATGCTCAAATCTCTGATATAAAATTGCACAATATTTGTATATAACCTGCCAATATTCTCCTATATACTTTAAATCATCTCTACATTATTTGTAAGACCTAACATTATGTAAATGTCATATAAATCACTTTATATTGTTTTGAAATTTGTATCACATTCTAGTATTGTATTGCTAATTTTTTTTTCCCAAATATTTTTGATCAAGGTTGGCTGAATCCATGGATGTAGAATCCATGGACAGAGAGGGCTGACTGTACACGAATGATCATAATACAGTGTAAGAAGTGCTAGGGTAGAGAGTTGTACTGTGCACAGGAGCTCCAAGAGTCCACGGGAGAGGCACTTAACTCTTTGGAAGAGTAAGCCATGGGATAGAGGAGTGGTGTCTCTGAGCTGTACAGGACGTAGTCAAGTGAAGAGAGAGGAGAGAGGGAATGCCAGGAGTTTCAGGCAGAAGAAGCTGCCTAGGACTCAGAGCAGGAGAAAGAGCACCAAGTGTTCAGGACACAGAGGCTGGTTCTCTATGACTATAACTTGAGACTTTAAGATGGAATGTGTTTTTACGTGAGATTGGAGATATAACCTGAAAAACGTCATAAAAAAATCTATGGACTAAATAACTAAGGAGCTTGAAAAGGATTCGGTGGGCAAAGGGGAGTCATTGAAGTCTGTGACTCAGGATAATTATTAATATTTGTTTCAGGAAGATTAGCCTAGCCTCTGAGAATACATGAATTCCACCTAAGACCAGTCCTGATACCGTTCTAGTAAAATGGGTAGGAAGTGACAAGGTGCTAAGCCAGGGCAGTTCATGGGGCAACTGAATTGTAAAAGTTAGGAGAGATCTGGATTGGTGATTGTGTATTTGTGAATTATCAAAATATGGATAATAATACATAATAGCATATAAAATCACTCAGTAAGTATGTGTACTATATGAAAAGCTGACAAATACCACCTTGGAAAATGCCAACTCTGGGCTTTAAATGGTGAACTCAAAGAAGAGCCTGAGAAGAAGCAGAAGGAGATTTCAGGACCTCAAAAGAAGAAAGCGCCTTGGCCGGGCGCGGTGGCTCAAGCCTGTAATCCCAGCACTTTGGGAGGCCGAGACGGGCGGATCACGAGTTCAGGAGATCGAGACCATCCTGGCTAACACGGTGAAACCCCGTCTCTACTAAAATACAAAAAAAATTAGCCGGGTGAGGTGGCGGGCGCCTGTACTCCCAGCTACTCGGGAGGCTGAGGCAGGAGAATGGCGTGAACCCGGGAGGCGGGGCTTGCAGTGAGCTGAGATCCGGCCATTGCACTCCAGCCTGGGCAACAGAGCTAGACTCTGTCTCAAAAAAAAAAAAAAAAAAAAAAAAAAAAAAGAAGAAAGAGCCTCAAAGAGCCAACCAGATCAAATGCTGCAGAGAGACTAATATATTCAGGGCTTGATGCCCAGGAGACCATCAATAACCCCACGGAGGCACATTTCAGGAGAATTTAGGTCAAAGGAGAAACCAAACTGTGGTACTTTCTGGAGCGCCTTACAAGTGAGGAAGCATTAGCATGACACAAAATTATGGAGATATTTTAAACTATGGAAAGAGCTGGATGACAATATCCATCCAGAAGGGAACCCAGGAGGCCACCTGATCTCAATAATGTGTTACGGAGAAACACTTAAGGAGAAGCAGCTGCAGGAAATTTGGAATGTTTCAGATGATTGAAAATGTGATCATTTTGCTTGTCTCCAGGAGATGGCATTGGGGAAAAGAGAGCTGATGCATTGGAAGCAGAAAAAAACCCTGCGGAATTAGTGTTTACCAACACCGCAATGCTTACGCTTTACTAGATTATGACCTTTTTGTTTTTGAGGTATTCAGGCAGAGCCTGGACAAATGTTTGATGAGGATCTTAGGAGACATTCCAGCTTTTGGTAAAAACTTGGATTAGATGGTTTTAGGTGTGTCCTCTTGAACTCCTAAAATTAATATTGCTAAGGTCAAGGTTAGAAACTTTTTTAGCATGTCTAATCCATATAAAGGTGTGCATTTCTGATATAGAAAGAGCTTTCTCATGATCCTGAAACAATGTTAATACCACGTAGTGTTATATCACTGATTATGTTTCACTAATATTGGCTGAAATTGGTGAAAAAGTCTTTTGGAAATCCTTACAAAGATCAAATATCTAATGTATCTTTCTTTTTCTCTAAATTTTGAATAAATATCTAAAGGTGAGGATGTCTGTGCAATTGAGGATTACAGTTCTCTTATTGAGTGGAGCGTAATATCATTAATATTACATAAGGTAATTACTTATGTAATAATGGTGAACACATAATTAATAAGGCACTAGAAACTTTTTTCCAAACCAAGTACCTGGCATCAGAACAAAATCACACACAACAGCAAGATTTTACTCTTAGAGAGTATGTGCCCACATTTTCTCATTCATTCTCTTTCTCATTGTTATGCACTCATACACATTTAATAAATAAGGTAAAATATATTTACAGAAAATAAGGGGAAAATAAATGTGAATCAGAACTGTCTTTTCTAACGCCCCTTATTCATTTCAGATATTTTATTAATCAATCAATTTTATCTATGAATTAATAATAAATGGTTTTTAAGTGAGTAGGCATTGACGGCAAGCACATTGAGTCCTCAGTAAACTCAAGATCCCTTCTCCATAAGAGATAAAGCACTTGACATAGGGTGAGCGTAATAAGGCCAAAGGTGGAGAAAGACTATATTGACCATGGTAATCTTTAAATTGCCACATTTACAGATGTATCAGTTAGGTAGAGCTTCCCCCAAAGCAGAAACACTTATTCAAGGCGATATATAAGAAACTGACATATCTAGATACTGCTGCTTCAAACATCAGATTGTTGTATAATAAGGTCATCTTTAGCCTGTGACCACAAATCTCCTAATATCTGAAATAACAATGTGGAGAATAACAGTGTAAGAGCATGCAAAATATATAGAAGGGAAGGAACTACTCAGGACCATGTACGAGCAATTACTTCCAGTATTTTTAATGACAATGCCCCTTAGTGCTCCATAAAGTAGGTCTACTGTGACGGAAGCTGAAATGATTGCTTTGAGACTGTCAGACCATATCCAAGTGGCTTCTTCACAGCTTGTACAATCTTCGGGGCTGCATCAAGTGGCAAATAAGATAGTCATGAGCGGAAGGGAGTTCAATTATTTGAAAAGGCCCATGTGTATGTCCCACGGGTTTCTATTAGATTTGAAAGTTGCTTCTATTGTGAATCTATGCTTCAAGTAGCTAACCATACAGAATGTTCTAAAATGAGCAGCAATAGGCAGTCAAACGGTCACCTATTTCTCAATGTAATGGCTGCTATTCTACTCAGTACTGAAAACACAGTCACAAAATTTACATTTCTTACTTTTTTTGAGTGCAAAAATAGCAGAAGTTCATCTCACTGTTCATAACTACTAGCTATGTTAACATTTTTACTCAAAAAAGGAATGTTATGGCCCACTCAACTCTAACTAAATATGGGTCCGTGTCAACTATACTTCAATCTAATAAGCAGCAACATTTATAGATGCCACCTCATGGGAGTAATCAGACCTCACACAAAAGATTCACAGAGGATTATGCCCCGTTTTTATATTGGTTTCGCCCTGGAAAAAAAATCCTGGGGTATAACTAATTAAAGTTATTAACATGTCTATAGTACATATGTATACTTACTTATGAATATTGCTGGTAAGTTCGGAATCAAAATGTAATCATCCATCTCCATAACCAACATAGACTCATAGGTATAATCCATAGAAAGGAAAATAAATAATTTCAAATTAATAACAGAATTTCTAAAATTCATGTGTGGATATATATTCTGAAAGATGATGTTTTCCCACTACTCATTTTATCTTCATCATAATGCTAAAAATTCACACCTTGTAGGGTGCTAATAAAAAGATCTAGAGAGAAGATATAATTGGCCCTGTTAAAGTAAAGGGCACAGTCAACAGCAGGAATTTGTGAGCTTTGAAATCCATAAGCTTTGCCAGGTGGATAGAGTCAAAACAAATGATACTCAAGAGGACAAGACAACGTAAATGAAAGCTCCTGCTTGTAAGTAAATGGAGGCGAAGCATGAAATCATGCATATCCTAAAACCACAGACTGCAAGTCTGAGAACAGAAAGGTAACACAAAGCTTCAGCCTATGCCAGCGTGCTTTCAGAAGCTTGGAGGATAACACTGAGCACAAAGGTGAAAGTTGAAAGGGGGTCTTGCAGCAAAATGGTAGTACATGCTTCTTGGTAAAAACAAAAACAAACAAACCAAAAAAAAAAAAAAAAGCACCGTTCTGGATCAAAATCAGCAAATGGATCACCTCATTTCAAACCCTGATCAGGTCCAGCCCTCATCTTTTTATAGAGAGATGGACAGACGCCCAGAGAGGCTAACAGACTTCCCCCAAATCACACAGCTAGCCTGCAGTAGAGCTAGACATTTACTTCAATCATTACTATATATCTGAGTGGTTTTTTTAGATATACGCCAGACCACTACACACTAGACAAAAATAATGCAACACAAAACAAGAATGATTTCTGCCTTCACAGGGCTCCAGTTTAGAGGGAGAGACAGGGACTTACACAAGCGAGAGAATCTGCTGAATAAGGCCGTTCCAGATATGCAGGGAACACCTGTAGCTGCACCCTGCCAAGTGGTCTCCTGAGGCATCTGTGTTAGCACCATGAGTGACAGGAAGAGGAACAAGATTGGGAAACTGCAAAGGAGCAAAGGGAAAGCAGGCTTCATGGGGGAAAGTATCTTTCCACACTTTTTTCACTCCTTTACTGTAGAGTTAGTATATTTTTTTCACACATTACATAAATACTTCATGAATTGAGCCATATCTAATGAAGGCCTTTCTCCTGTGGCTCTAAAATTGCAACCCTAGGAATCTACTGAGTGCTTTCTATGGACAAAGTACTGTACTGGATACGGGGAATACAGAACAGGTTTGGTTAATGCTTTCCTTCAAGGAGCGACAGTCTGATAGAGAGACAAGGTATCTACACAATTTTGTGTATACTAGAAGATAGTATGCTAGTCTCATGAAACTGTTAGTGGCAGCATAGCCCAAACTGCCAAAATGAGTAATAGCCAATGAATACAATAGAATCTGACACATTGTTTTCGGAATAGTAATTGGAACATGCTTTTAGGAACTGTAACATGAATTTTTCTATGAATTATTTTTTCCCTATAAATGGAATTAATATAATTGTTTTAAAAGCTCTTCCTCTACAAGATGGTTGTCTCCTGTCCCTCTACCCCTGCTGTGATTGCCATGAATAAATATTAGTATATTTGCAGCATTTGAAATTAATTGAGACTCCTTGATCAATTAATGTGCTATTTTAATGTTTGAAATTAAAACAAATTAAACAACAAAGACTTGCAGAGGCAACTTCCTTACTATTAGAAGGTATAATTTATTTCTATAAGAGAAAAAAATCTTAGTAAAATACAAATCTATAAATGATCATGATGATTTTTGTTTCAAGTATGCATACCTAGTGCTGTTCATATTCTAGGTTATATTTCATTTTGTCTGAAATATTTAAACAGCAGTAAAGAAGATCCATCAGAATTTGTTTTGGCCAATTTTCCACAGATACATTAATTCTATAGCACAAAACAATAACATCATTATCATTTAACACTTAAGGGAACTTATTATGTGTCAGACATTGTTCTAATTAGTTTACCTATAATATCTCATTTAATCCTCACAAGTCTATGAGGTAGGTCCTGTCATTACTCCAATTTCATAGATGAGAATTAAAACACACACACAAAAAATCATATAAGTTGCCCAAACTCACACAGCTAAGAGAGTCAGGATTCAACCTGGAAGCACGACTCCAGAGTATACACTCTTGGCCTGTACTAAGTAACACTATCCAATAACTTATTTTGGAAAAGATAAGACTGAATTTTCTAGTCATAATATCCTTTGTGGCCATTCAAAGTGTTAGGCATTAGTTAAAATACATAAAAATAACTAGAAATATACTATACCTCGTGAAATTTCTACATGAGGTTAAGAAGAAAAGGTAGGTTTTGTGTTCTTATCTGCTCTTTCCCATGTTCACTGCTAGTGGCAGCTAGGAGGTGAATTCTGTATCAAAAAAAGGTTTGATTTCTGTATCAAAAAAAGGACTTCCTGAAAACCGTTCCCTCTCTCGTGTTCTAACACCAGAGAAATGGTCCTTAAGTGCCGGTGAAGACAGCCTGATAATGCAGCAAAGGAAAAATTATGCAAGTCTAAAAGACTAAGGGCAAAATGTAAAGTGGTTTAATATGCACAGTATTTTAGGCAATCTTTTTTCTTTTTTAGATATGACACCAAAAGTATGGATGAGAAAAGAAAAAAACTAGATTTCACCAAAATTAAAACTATCGTGCTATCGTGTTTCAAAGGACCTCATCAAGGAAATGAAAAGACAACCCAGAGAACAGGAGAAAATATTTACAAGCCATCTATCTGAAAAGGGTTTTGTGTATATAATCTACAAAGAACACTTTAAATACACATATATAAAAAATCCAATTTAAAAATGGGCTAAAGATTTGAATAGACATTTCTCCAAAGAAGATATTCAAATGGTCAACAAGCACATAAGATGATGCTCAACATTATTAGTAATTAGGGAAATGCAATCTCAAATCAGAATGAAATATCACTTTACCACCATCAGAAAAGTTAAAACAAAAAAGACAGACAATAATAAGTGCTGGTAAGAATGTAGAGAAATTGGAACTTTCATATATTGCTGGTGGGATTATAAAATGGCACAACCACTTTGGAAAACAATTTGTGAATTCTTCAACATATAAAACATAGGGTTACCATATGACCCAGCAATTCCACTCCTAGATATATACCCAAGAAAAATGAAAACATATGTCCACACACACAAACGCGTACCTGAATGCTCACAGCAGTTTTACTCATGATAGCCAGAAAGTGGAAACACAAATACTTACAAACTGATGAATGAATAAATAAAAGACAATAGAATATTCATACAATATTCATATTATTCATACAATAGAATATTACTGTACAGTAAAAAGGAATAAAGTACTGATGCATGCTATGAGAAGGGTGAACCTTGAAACATTATGCTGAGTGAAAAAAGTCAGTCACAAAATATCACATATTGTATGCTTACATTTCTATAAAATGCTCAGAATAGGAAAATCTACAGAGACTGAAAGCAGATTAGTAGTTGCCTAGAGCTAGTAGTTTGAAGTAGGGGAGTCTGAACAGTGACTCTAATGGGTACAGGGATTATTGAGGGAATGAAGAAAAAGTTCTAGAATAAAACGTTCCAAAGATTGTGGTAATGGTCACAGAACTCTGTGAATATACTAAAAACCACTGAACTGTATGCTTTAAATAGGCGAATTTTATGGTATGAGAATTACATCTCAGTAAAAGCTTTTAAAAAATAATAAGCAGGTTTCATCAAAAGTCAATTCTGTGCAAAATCTATGTTAATAATAGTAAGTTCATTTTTAGTTCACCTTTGTTATTTTTCTAGGAAAAGTTAATTTATTTCTAAAGGTCATTCACAGGACACACTAGGGTCCCCTGGGAAATGAAAGTGTTGCACTAGAGAAAAGATGCCCTCATTTTCTCAGTCGTGGATCTACTATCAAACACATGCAGTCTTAGCTCACCTGAGTCAATCCTGAACAAGGCATATTTAATTTGAGAAGCCTCATTCCCAGTAGAAAGTAAGGTCTAAGATTTAGCCTTGGTATCCTGGGCACTTGTGTACATTTAAAGCATCTACATGGAACAAGCCAGAATATTCTCCCTATTCCAACACCAGAGCTCCCTACCCCACACGCTTTGGTAAGCTTTGGTTCACTTCTCTACCTGGGGCTGAATCCTTGACCTGAGCTCCATTTCAGGGACACTGACACTCTCCTTAGCTCTCACCATCTATCTCCTGAAAAATCTGGACATATGGCTGAGCCCTCAGCTGCTTCATGGAGTTCTCTTCAGAATGGGACAGGTCTCCCAGGACCATGACACAGCCTGCCACATGCCACTATCCACTCATCATCACCACTTAAGTGTGCCTGCCAAATTTAGAAGAATGGAAGGGCAACCAAGGGCTTTTTAAGAAGAAAAAATAGCCTCATGAATAACTGAAAGTTGATTTTCAGTGTTAAAACTGTAACATGTATTCATTAGATCTTTGCTGGCTTTCAACATCATTGTTGACTCACAAAGTTTACTCTCCAAGCTGCAAATCATACTGTCTGCTATTCTCTCCAAGTTTTGCAAATATTTGAAGTTACCCATAAAGGTGTTGAATGTATTCTTGCCAAACTGGCAGCCTACAAACTCAATTTTTCAGTTTTGCAGGAGTTATACATTCATTTTATGTGTGATGACCCTAGACACCCTTAATATATTTGTTAGGCTCAACTAGGTAATGAGAAAGACAGAAAAATTATTCATTTCAATCAACATAATCCTCAAAAAGTAGAATCAAGGTATCAGTAACCCATTCATGCTGAAGGTCATTGCAAATTATTATTTCATGATTACTGGAATATGGCAGTAGACATGAAACGGTAAGAGAAAGTCATAGTTAGTTAAGTATATTAATAATAAAGTTTATCTAGTTTCATTTCACCACCATGGCTATATCCAAGCACATATGCAAAATTAAACTATCAATCACCTATGACTTAAGTAAAACCTAGGCCAATAATTCAGGTATATAGATGTGAGATTAAAAGAAGGACTTCTAGAGAGCAATGTATAATAATAAAAATTCTTTACAAACATTTTAGGGAGCAGAGATGTGGGGTACAATTGTTTTGAAAGAAAGAAAAAATTATTTAATTTTCTGGGTAAGCTTCAACTGTCAACATTTGCCAAGAATTTGTAAGCAAAGGACTATCTTTCTATTCTCCTTTGTCATCTTCATTCCTATAGCATCGTTAGGGGACATCTTTGGTCCTCCCATCCTTTATCTCTTAGTAAAATCATTTTATGTCTTCACTATTCATAGTTTAAATATATTATGAAAATCCTTTCTCAATTAAGAGTGAAAATGTTACAAACTGAATATGGATGAACAACTTTAGTGTTACTATTGTGAGTTGTTTGCCCACATTTGAAATGCTCTTAGCTTGTTTTATATAACTTAAACTTGTATAGTTATTCTTAATGAATTCTTGAGACCAATTTGGCTCCGGGAAATTCAAAAAAGTTTAATTTGTTTAAACTAAGATGGACTCAATACTGCTTTTCTAAATAAATCGCTTTTTAAAATCCATGATGGAGACTGGCAAGTTGAATGGATTTCTGGACTGGAGTGTAACCAGGTTTCACCAAGTCTGGTCTCAACTCTACCAAAGCTTTCAGCTCTAACTTTTATATATATATAATATTTTAGTAGAAATGGATTTTGGAGCCTTTACTAAAAGTATTTCAGGATCCCCAAAGATATTTGTTTGTGATTCCAAATAAATAAGGTGATTAACGCATGTTAGTCCCAGATACTTGTCCTCTCCATCCTCAGTACCCTACCCCCCTCAAAAGAAACCTGCCACATTCTAGCTTCACTGGTTCCTATTGATTTAAAGTCTGGATTCTTAACCTAGAACTCTCATGGACTTCAGGAGGTCCAAAAACCTGAATATTTTTATGAAAAATGTATCATACTGTGTTTGCATTATTTTTTTTCTGGACAGAGTGACTATGGCTTCCACCTGATTTAAAAACAATTTTTTTTTTTACTTCAATATGTTAAGAACCACTAGTTTAACAGAATATAAGAAAAGGCTCTGCAGGGAGAAGAAAGTACTCAAGGAAAATGATTTTTCTTACGGCGGTTTTCTCATCTTGGTCCTTATCAGGGCACATTACATCATATTAAGAAGACAAACATCCTAAAGAATTTGGACCAGCATTGGTGCTGCAAATTTGGATGTGCTTAACTTAAATTCTACTATAACACTGACTATTTAAGATTATTTATGAAATATAATAATACATGCAATTATTTCTAAAATATCTACAAAATTAATCCAGCAGCTTTACCTATTGAGCCTGTGCCCATAAATCAGAATGTGGTTTTCCATATCAAGCCTTCAGGAAGACAAACAAAGATAAATTTTATTATTTAAAAAAAAATGCATGTCACTGAGGGAGAGTTTATAAAACCACAGGAATGACTGGCTGCAGTAGTGGTGTGATTCCATGTGGACCTCAGAGAAGAGAACTAAATCATTCAGGACTTCCCCACTGCTTCCATATGCACAGTCATTTCTCTGTAACTGATACAAATGTCTCTGGGAGAAATACAAGATGTCAGAAGTATTTCTGACTGACCTACACTCAATTAGCAATTACTCAAAGGTCAGTTAGAAAAGAACGAACTACATCAACACCTGCTATTTATAAGGAAGCAGTTAGAAAAATGAAAAAGTTAATGAATTCTTTCTATATGGTGTCATGTATTAAGAATTTGTGATGTTTTCTCAAATATCTAACGTAAACATCATTTTCTCAAGCATACCAGGCACAAAATTATGATTGTAGGAAAAAAAATCCTTCCATTTTGTCTAAAGGGCTACCAAAGAAACAAAGCAGTAGAGTTCTCACAAAGTTTTGTGCTGCATAGTAAGTGCTGTGATTCTAGAATTCTTACATTTATTTTTCATATAAATTCTTAATGCCTCTATACAATATATTTATGTAAAATGAAAGCTCCCTCTAGTGGCAAAAGAAGTTTTATTTTAGATTTGAATAGCTTCCTTGAAACCACCCTGATTATAACAGCGATTCTCAAACTTTTTGGTCTTAGAGGCTTTTGTTTATGTAGGTTATATTTATTACTATTAACCATATTAGAAATTAAAACAGATTTTTAAAAAAATCATTCATTTGAAAATAGCAAAAATGAACTCATTGCATGTTAACACATAACATTGTTATAAAAAATAACTGTCCTTTCAAAGCAAACAAAAACTTCAAGAAGAGATAGATTATTTTATATCTTTGAAAAGTTGTTATGTCTGGCATAATAAGTGACAGCTGGATTTTCATAAATGCTTCAGTAGTCAATCTTTTGCAAGATGTTTTGGTTGATGCATATTTTTAAGTTAGCTCTCACATAGATATAGAGCTGAAAAAGGAAGGAGTAATTGAATAGCTTTTTAAAACAGCTGTGGGTATTTTTCTTTAATACTACACCAAAACTTGACAAGTGATTATTTCTTAAAGATTAGTTGCAATGTGAAATATGAAACCATATCAATGTGCTCTATTACATTAAAATTCACTGGTCTATCATTCACTTTGAATGGATCTCTTACTAAGCATAAATTTTACCATCACGGACTGGTCATTTTGAAAACATTGCACTGGGTTCTGCAGCTCTCCCAAATGTGGACATACGTCATTATTTAAAAATCATATTCCTTAATATCACCACCCATCTCATCAGGAATGTCTTTACATTTGAGAAGCAGTCATATTCACAGTGGCATATACAATTTCCTAATACTTTTTTCTAATTTTAAAATTCAAGCTTTCAAGTAAAAGTTCAAATTTGGAAACAAACATTGTGGGTTGTTCTTTTGAAGTGATGGACTCACTTTGTTATTTTTGAGAAAATGCATGTGAAACGCCCAACTATGAATAAGGGTAGCTTGACATCTGTTCTTTCAAGTAAACACGATGTTCCATGAAAAAGTGGCTAGTTCAGCTAGCAACTCAAACCACCCCCATGAACTTTTCCTCAAGACTGCCCTTGTGCTTGGGTATGCAGTAAAAATACTTTTTGTGTACTTTTCATTTCATCACATAGATTATTAAAAAGTCCATACTCAAAGGTTGAGGTTTTTACTGCTTCATCAAGGACATTCTTAAGAAAAGTTGCCTCCTCCTTCTCCTGTCTCTTCTCCTTCTCTCGACATGAATGTGGCAGTAAATAATACAATCAGTCTACTGCCAATTAGATTTGATTCATGCTAAGGCACCAGCATCTTACTCACCACTGATTTTTGCACCATCAATACAAATCTCAACACAATGAAATGGACAAAGAGCACCTTAATATTATTATGGGACTCTCTTGACAGTGACTAGAAGATTTCAGGGGTCCGTGGACCACAATTTGAGAAGCAGGATTGATATAATACATTGGACTATATAATATTGAACTGAGAGACCAGCTGGTTGGCATCTTGAATTAACAGACATAAACACTGAAGTTGAGAAAGTCCAAAGCCACATTCCTGTACAATTACCATTGCATTCTGCCTCTAAGAAAGTGCTTTAAATTCTGGGATTCTTTGCCTGAATGTAATTTTTTAAATAATTATGACTATTGAAAAATGTTCAACATATCCTTCCACTCTCATAAGGGTCCAAATTTCACTTTAGCTTTTTTTCTCATTTATTCAGGGAGTATTTAAGGCAAAGCTTCTGTAATGAAATATATATACACATATATATATAAATATCTTATATTTATATGTAATATATATTTATATGTAATTTATATATTTACATAGTTATATGTAATTATATATGTAATTTATATATTTATATTTATATTTATTTATATTTATATGTAATATATATTTATATGTAATTTATATATTTACATAATTATATGTAATTATATATGTAATTTATATATTTATATTTTATTTATTTATATTTATATGTAAATATATAAATATAAATATCTACATATAAATATTATATATGTATATATATAAAATATATATTCTGCATCCCTACGGCATCCTTAGGGGACATTTTTCATCCTCTCATCCTTTATCTCTTAGTAAAATCATTTATATATAAATGATTATATATATAATCTATAAGCAAATAATTTTTTCACTGGATTACAAATAGTATATAATTTTGACCTAGAATATATCTCAGAGCCTATTTTAAATTACAACATTACTAAAACATTGTTTTATAGTGCTTGATATTATATTTATAATAATTTTTCTAAAGTGTGTGTTTGTACATTTTAAATGTGAAGTGTTATCCATCAATGCAAATACAGACTAAAAACATTCTCAATATTCTACAGATTAAATAAAAAAGACACATATGGAGTGCTATATAAGACACAGGTGTGGTTGCTATAAAAATAGTTATATGTGAAAGACACTATTTGAGTACCCAAGTTAAATGAAAGTGTATCAAGTGCTTTACAATCCAGAATCCAATAAGTTTAATAAAAGGATTAAGAAATCTAGTAAATCTTACCTATTTCTGATCTAGCTAGAAATCTGAATAACCAAGAGACTCCCCAAATCCTAAATATTTATTTCCTACTTGAGAAATACATAAAGGACATACAATCACTTATTTTTGTCCATTTCAACATCTATTCCTCCTGAACTTTGTTCTGACCACCTCAGTATAGGCAGTAGCAGCAGCTGGTGGAGGATCATGGGGGAACTGCGCACAATTAACGATAGTAGCAAGGGCAGCATGAACATCTTACTATATTCATGTAAGCAAGGACTGCCAAATCACGATTAGAGAAAATGTGAATTGGGCTTCCTTTATTGTTGACACAGAAGGCCCAAAGCCTTATGTTATAAAACTGCAGTTTCCAAACTTTGTAGGCACTAAGAGGAAATTCCTAACTTTGATTCTGAAACCTATATGAGATTACCTAGGGAAGGTTTGCTAGGACATCCTCTTAGTCATTACTCACTTTACCAGTGGTTCATAATATAAAAGGCATTTCTCTTTCCTTCATGAGAAAAGCATAGGATGCCACATTTGAAGTATGTATAGCACAAATATCCTTACTGTTCTTTTTTCCATCTAGTAATATATTGAAAATTACACAGGGATTTGTGAGAACTATGATAAAACATAGTTTTTTTTTCTTTAATAAGAAATGTCTAAGAATTTTATTGTTGTATTGCAATTTAATATAGAAACTAGGATAAAAATTGAATTCCTTGATGTTGGTCTAAAATAAGTTTTTGGAGAATCATGATAAAAAATAATTTTGATATTGAAGTGTGTATAAAGTAATGCATAACATATGC
Organism: Macaca thibetana thibetana; assembly: GCF_024542745.1. Classification (NCBI taxonomy): domain Eukaryota; kingdom Metazoa; phylum Chordata; class Mammalia; order Primates; family Cercopithecidae; genus Macaca; species Macaca thibetana. Next base: position 150,921,935 of record NC_065581.1, on the reverse strand, counting down.
AATTCCTATTTTGACTTATCTCTTTGTAAAGGTAAGGGGTGGAAAGAATTTGCATTTAAATTTAAAAAGTAGATGAATTGGCATTTACTAGTGAGATGTGATTTGCTTTCCTTTAATAGATAATAAAATATTGATAGCAATATAACCAAGAAAATTTGGAATACTACCATTTCAATTAATATCAATGTGAGATGAATTAAAATTTGTTATCAATATATTATTATTTACCAGTTTTATATTGATTTTTGATTGAAATGATTTGGGAGTTTTGATTATGTCTGTATATATAATGTTACTCAAATTTATAATTACTCAATGTGCAATATTAATCTGATTAGTAAAAAAACCTAATGAGTTGTGTCATAAAATGAAAGCTCAGAAATTGCTTTAGGAAGCAGATAACAATATATTAACTTGGAAGTAAAATTTTTATACATAGACATTGTTCACAGAGAGAAAATAAGTAATTAATAGAATACTCTTCAAGAAAAACAGAGAAAAATAATCATAGTAAATGACTATTAAAATATTTAAGTTGAAAATCTATATACTAACAAGTTTAAGAATATCTTAAGCATAAATTGAATTTTAAAAAATTATCTCTGGAGCATAAGTCTCTTAAGCTTAATATTCTTGACCTTAGTTGACCCTCCTACATAGCAGAAAATAGTGTAGTTTAAAACTAACTCGATGGCTCACTGAACATTTGAGTCGAGTACAAGAAAGGATAGCTCTTTCACTGCTGAGATAGACCCGTAGCTCGTGAAATGCCTCTGACCCCGTGAACTGCCCCAGCACCCAGTCCCGGGAGGAGGTGAAGGCCAGGTACTGAGAAATGAGTGGACAAATAGATCGGTAAGGTGATTCTCTTGACAGTTCCCTGCATACCAACAAAACCCTGAAATGCGCATAGAAACATTTCTCCTCCCGAATAGGTGAGACACAGTTGTCCTTGATGACAAGTGCTCTCAGAGCCAAGCAGGTATGAAATAAGAGAAGCATGATGTTCCCTTCAGATCAGGCATCATGTTAACCGGAAACTAGGAGGCAAAAATGAGAACTGATCCCGCAAGTCATTGGTACTTAAACTGCAGTGAACATCATACTCATCTGGGATGTCGTTAATAATACGAAATACAGAGTCCCACTTACAGAGATTCAGATTTAGAAGAGAGAGGGCCAAGAAAGCTGACCTCTAACAAGTAACCTAGGGGATGCTGTTGAACATGGTTTCTTTGACCACACTCTAAGAAATCTTTTCACAGAACACATATGAGCACTGGGGGACACAAAGTCTCTAAAAGGGTGGTAGGCTTAAATACTTGAAATGTGTAAAACACTTAAAGTACAAATAGAGTTGTCCAGAACAGAGATTTAGGCAGTAATAGGTAAAAACTCTTACCATGTGAGGGACTTGTCAATAAAACACGTCCACCTATTTCTAAAATATTACCCAGTACAATGAATTAAGTAGTAACCACAGGTTGAAAACATTAAATATCCCAGCCAGGTGTGGTGGCTCACACTTATAATGCCAGCACTTTGGGATGCCGAGGCAGGCAGAGCACTTGAGGTCAGGAGTTCGAGACCAGCCTAGCCAATATGGTGAAACCCTGTCTGTACTAAAAATACAAAAATTAACCGGGCTTGGTGGTGTGCATCTATAATCACTGCTGCTTAGTAGGCTGAGATGGGAGAATCCTTGAACCCAGAAGGCGGGCAGGTTGCAGTGAGCCAAGGTTATGCCACTGCATTCCAGCCTGGGCAACAGAGTGAGACTGCTTTGTTTCAACAACAACAAAAAAGAAAATATTAAATATCCTTTTGTTTTAAATTTTTTAAATATGAGAAATAAAACACGGAAAAATATAGTACTACATTTGTCTTTGGGCCAAGATTGTTTCACATTCTAAACAGAGAATTAAGTTTGCACTAAATATTGCCTGCCAGGGCTCTTTTCCAATTTTGATTTCTAAATATAAAGTATATCTAAAGAAAAAGTAAGTATATTTATTTATACTTTCAAACATGCCTTTCATCAAGGTCTTCAGGGTAATGTGCAGAGAAAAACACCTATGATTCAATGGAAGTGAGCAGTAAACTTGCTCTCTCCAGTATATTGTACTGGACAAAGAAATGATGAGTCCATGGTGGAATGATGGGGAAAAAAAATTAAACTCATAGTCCTCACAGAAGACAGATTTAAATCCAAACTAAAATTCTCCTATCTGAAATAACTTTCAAATGTTATAGTCCCAAGTAGGTGGCAAGCTCCTCCAGGATGCTCACTATGTTTATTGCACAACAGCTACTCAATAAATGAATGAAAACCTGCCTTTACTATATGCCAATGGTCAGGGAGAGGTAGTTGTGTAAGAAAAGGTTTGGGATTCTAGATTTTTTTTCAGAGAGATATGAAAACAAATAATTATGCTTATCTGTAACTTACTTAAGGACTCCGGAGTAAGAAATTCCTATTAAAATGGCATCTTAAGTTCTCAAATTCAATTGTATTATAAATGGCAAAAACTTCAAAATTTTTTTGTGTGGAAAAGACTTTATTTACTCAACAAATGGCTTTCTTTTTTTTTCTTTTTCTTTTTTTTTTCCTGCTAGGAACCTAGGAAGTCTTTTATTTTTTTCAGGCCTTTTTGCATCTAGATAGAGAACTGTGCACAACAGATGTTTGTTGTATACAGATGCTCTTCGACTTGCAATAGGGTTATGTCCCCAGAAACTAATCGGAAGTTAAAAATACCTTATGTTATTCACTTTCACACCATCGGAGAGTTGAAAAATCGTTAATTTGAACCTTGACAAGTAGAGGACTGTCTGTATATATTTAATTAATGATGTGATTATATTGCCCCACAATTTTCTATGATAGAAATCTGTAACAGAATATTCCATCTACTTTCACATATGTAAACTCACTTAAGTCCTCAAAATCCCCCAGAAAAGTAAATACAGTTTGGCAATTTTCTGGTTTACTTCCAGATTATAAATGTTCCAGTAGGTTGAATATGCTAATACAGCCAAAGTCATCAAGATTAAGTTCAGGCTCGATAATAAATGCATTAAATAAACAAAGAAACATAACTACCAATTTTATTCTTTGAAACAAACACAGTCTAACAATCAGATAAGAATGCAAAATTATACCTACCAGGCTCTTAATCATAGCACTGTTAATAATGACAAAAAACAAAACAAAACAAAACAACAAGAAAAATATTTGTAATGAACATTACTAGGGAAGTGGTTAAACAAGATGTATCGCTTTCAAATAATAAAATCTGATGCTATTCGACCTTCATTTACTAAGATATAGAGATCTATAATGTTTTAAGGAAAAGAATGATATTTAGAATATGTTTCCATTTTGGTCCTTGTGATTATGTATTTGGAAGAATATATACCAATATGTTAAGAATGCTTATTCTGAGTGGAAGGATTATGGTTGAGTTAAATTACTCTTTATGTTTTCCTATAACTTCTCAACTTTTATAAATAAACATATTTCTACCACAATATTAAATATAAAGCTATTTTTTTAAATTGTTACCATTTAAAATAAAATTTAAAGCAACATATTTTCTTTCTCTTTTTTTTTTTTTTTTTTTTTTTTTCAGACAGAGTCTCACTCTGTCACCCAGGCTGGAGTGCAGTGGCACTATCTCAGCTCACTGCAACCTCCGCCTCCCGGGTTCAAGCAATTCTCGTGCCTCAGCCTCCTGAGTAGCTGAGACTACAGGCACGCGTCATCACACCAGGCCAATTTTTATATTTTTAATAGAGACAGGGTTTCACCATGTTGGCCAAGCTGGTCTTGAACTCCTGACCTCAAGTGATCTGCCTGCCTTGGCCTCCCAAAGTGCTGAGATTACAGGCATGAGCCACCATGCCCGGCCTCAAGGAAGATATTTTCAATGGTCATAACTAAATCTATGCATAATTTCATAATTTACTAGGCATTTCACTATTTCAGTCATTTTACTTTCAATTTAGCATTCTGCTTTGAAAGTTGGTAGTATTTTAACTATGCCAGCTAAGAAATGTTCTCCATAGCAGATTCACCTTTCCAATGAAGTAGAGTTCTACCTAGAGTATTCTTACCTTTTCTTTCCTCTAGCTGAATTAAGGCAAAACTAATATATATATTTAGACTAATACTAAATACTCTAGGAATATTTGGATTTCATGTTAATATGTTTCCAAATGAACATTATCTAATGGAAGCTCTGGCCAAAATCTAAGAATAATGGAGAAGAGTCTTAAACTTTTAAAACAAAACTGGTGTACATTATCTTAGAAAATTAAAAACTGATGCTTGTCTGAAGTTTCAACAACAAATGTGCTGGAACAACTGGATATACAAATGGAAAATCAAAAACATAAACCATTGGCTTATACCTCACACCATATACCAAATATATTTAGATCTCAATAGAAATGTAAAATACTTGTAAATATAAAAGCCAAAATTATAACACTTCTACAACAAGACACAAGAGAAGATCCTTGAGGTAGATCAGGGTTTCTTAGATCAGAAATAATAAATTAAAAACTTAAAAAATAAAACTGAGAAATTGAATTTCATTAAAGTTATAATTTCTGGTCTTCAAAAGGTATCATTAGAAAATAAAGAAGGCTTGTTACAGACTGAGAGAAAATATTTCTGATACATGTAATGACAAAAGACCTATAAAAAAATTCTTAAAGTTGAATGAGAAAAAGAAAATCAACCAAATTAAAAAGAATTGAACAGATAATTCATCATCAAAGGATATATACTCAGCTGGCCGTGGTGGCTCATGCCTGTAATCCCAGCACTTTGGGAGGCCTAGGTGGTCAGATCATTTGAGGCCAGGAGATCAAGAACAGCCTGGGCAACAAAGTTGAAATCTCATTTCCATTAAAAAATACAAAAATCAGCTGAGCATGGTGGCACATGCCTGTAGTTCCAGTACTAGGGAGGCTGAGGGGTGAGGATCACTTGAGCCCAGGAGGTTGAGGCTGCAGTGAGCCGTGAACGTGCCACTGCCCTCCAGCTTGGGTGAGAGAAGGAGACCCTGCCTCAGAGAAAAATAAAAATAAAAAAAGGATACACTAGATACACTAATGGCCAATAAATGCATGAAAACATGCTAAATATTAGTCATCAGAGAAATGAAACTTAAAATCACAGTGAGAGATCACTTTACCCTCATTAGCAGGGTAAATGCTAAAAATAACAACACAAAATACCAACAATACCAAGATATTGGAGATGATGTAGATGGAACGACTGGAACTTACGTTTCTGGTAGGAGTATAATCACACTAGAAAACAGTTTGGTAGCCTTATGGAGATATATTGTACATGCAACCCAGTAATTCCAGTCCTAGGTACTTGCTTACAATAAAGAAAAATGTGTTCACAAAAAGATTTCTACAAGAATGTTCACAGCAGCTTTGTTTATAATAGCACTAAACTGTAATCACCCCAAATGTCCAACAACAGGTGAATGGATAAAGAGTTATGGTATGTCCATACAACTGAATACTATCCAGCAATAAAGAAATGAAGTAATGATATACACAACAAGCTGACTGGATTTAAAAATAAATCACGTAGAGCAAATACTGTATAATTTCATTTAGAAATGAAGTTCTAGAACAGGCAACACTAATTGATAGTAATGAAAATCAGATCAGTAGTTTATTGGGGAGAAGGTGGTGGGAATTGCCTGCAAATATACAGGAGAACTTTCTGGAGACATGGAAAAAATGTTCAATATCTTGATTGTGGTGGCTGTTAAATGAGTACATAGTTTTGTCATAACTCAATGTATACTTAAAATAGGTGCATTTATTGTATGTAAATTATGTATGGATCTAATAATTAAAATCAGATGCTTGGATATGAGAATTAGAAATAAGGGAATTCCTTGCATCAGGATCATCTGGAGTGCTTCTGTAACTGGATTGTTGGATCTAAGCCCCATTTTGTTTGTTTGTTTGTTTGATTAAGACAGAGTCTTACTTTGTTGCCCAGGTTGGAGGGCAGTTGTGCAATCTCAGTTCACTGCAGCCTCTGCCTCTCAGGCTCATGTGATTCTCATGCCTCAGCCTCCAGAGTAACTGGGATTACAGGCATGCCCCAGCACGCCTAGCTAATTTTTTGTATTTTTTTGTAGAAATAGGGTTTCACCATGTTGGCCAGGCTGGTCTTGAACTCCTGGCCTCAAGTGATCTGCCCACCTTGGCCTCCCAAAGTGCTGGGATTACAGGTGCGAGCCACCATTCCCATTTCTGATTCAATAGGTCTGGAGTGATGTCTCAGGAATTTACATTTCTAACAAATTATCAGGTGACACTAATGTTACTGGTCTAGACATCATACTTTAAGAACCACTGCTTTAAACATAGACACAAATGATTCCTAAGTTAAGACATTATACAGCAGAATTTCAGATGCAGCAAGATAGGCTTGCTGCAGTTCAGTATGGAGCAAATGCTGAAGTTGAAATCCATACATATGCCTCTCAATTTTATGGTAATGAAGTTTAACATTTGGAGTAATTTTTTGAAAAAATAAAAATGAGCTTTATATTTGCTTTCATAAACCCAAGAAGTCCCTGAAGTTCATAGAAAGAGCCGGCAAGTCCTCAAAAATAAAATACAATTCTTTTGTGTCTATGCTCTTTTTTTCCTCTCTGGAGATAGGGCCAGGCTTTCATCAAATTTTCAAGTGAAAATGATCAAAAAAGATTAAGAAGCACTAAAATAACTTTAGGAGAATCCTTTCCGCTTTAAATTTTCATTTACATCTGTTTTCTTCATAAACAGTAGGTACACATGAAAGCTTACAACTTCATTTTTTATTTATGCTGAGCACTCAGAAGTTTTAGATTTAAGACTTGGCATAAATATTATGTAGGTCACTAACTGTGAAGAGGAATGAATAAGGGTGCACCATTAAAACGGTAACAAGTAAAGAGAGCTTCTGAGAGTTGCAAGACATTCTAGAAGTATAATTTTTTTAAAGTAAGATTAAAATTAACATATTTTTAATTTTGTGTTATTGTACCTCCATCTTCCTCCACCATTTCTAGTTTCAAAGTAATTAAAGGAACAGATATTAAAGTAAAATTAATAACTATAGTATGTGGCTTGGGTAACACAGGAATAATAGAGCCTTTGTGGATATAAGAGCATTTTTATTTGTGCAAATAAATTTTCATGTGTGGAATATGTAAACATGAATGGCTAGGATTATTTTATACCTGTTTTACTATTATTTATAAGCATTTTAACAGAATTGCTGCACATATTAGAACATGGCCCATCTATTTGTTGTCCATCACATTTCTTTTTATTCCTTGCAAATATAAAAAGGATATATTTTCAGTCTTCCTCTTTGTCTTATCTATATCCTAAACACATATTTAAGGAGTTGTTTTATTCTTTCAACAAACTACTAGAAACCTTGTTAAATTCGTTTATTTTAATAAAATATAAAAAATTGCAAACAGTCATAGAGCTTAACCATCAACAGATTTAGTAAGCAGATTTAGTATACATTTTTTAAATCATTTCATCTGAGAAATAATAGCACACATATTTTATTACAAATACGTTAAAAGGATTCTTCAAATATGTAGTCCACTGACTGATGTTTTGTGACTTAGAGATGCATAGAAAACAATTTGATTTTAAAATGTTAAGACCCCTACTAATTCTTTCATGCTCCGTTTTATGAAAAGGTTGGACTTTTCTTTTTCTGCATGCTTTTCAACAGGTTATAGACATATATGTTCCCAGTCTAGATATCATATGTACACTAAGTTCTTCAGGAAGAGAAAAACAGTTTTTTCTTATCTGCACTTTGTTTTCTCTCCAATTTTAAAATCTGCATAAAATCACCTTGCAGAGTGATATTCTTTACTCTCTCTCTTCTTGTCTGAGCTGTTGCTAACAGCTTTTAATTTGGGAAGTCTATCTCTGAGTTTACTGCGCCTCACTGGTTTCAGCTCAATTGTTTCTCTAGCCAGCAGAGCATTTCATTTCTCCTGAAGGTCACCACAGGCTGCCAAGGCTTTGAAAACATACCATCTTTTCATTCACGCTGCAATCTAACCCTGCAGTGCCATTAAGAGAAGCGGAAGCAGGCATGTGACTTTTTCTATCAACAATTATTGAATTTATTGTAATATAAAGTGAATCAGGCCATCAGTGAGCAGGGATCCTCCATAATGCCACCTTTGTTCAAGACTGTAGAAATTATTTTTGTATTTTAGTAGTTTGCCTGTGTATAGATAATTATTTGTATAAATTATACCAAAATGTCATCTGCTTTTGGAAGTTACTCTTCCAACCATATCACTACCGGTTGCAATAAACCAATGATGCAGGAAGCTGTCCCGATCTAAGGACACTCATAAAACGAACACCACATTGGCCATCTGTTGGAGGAGGGATGGCATTCAATGTAATGTGTGCCTGGAACACATCCAGTATTGTTTATTCTGTCACATATCAGATGAGCACTGAAATCAAATTGATGATTTTTTAATTCCAAGGGGACAAGAAATGGAGAACAGAGAAGAGAGATGATTCCAGACATATCCAAAAGTGTTCAAGTGACAACATGATCCAAAAAGTGAAAAAAAATTAACAAAAGCAAAGGAAAAGTAACTCACATTATACTTGCCAGATATTTACACTGTTGGGCTAACAAAAAACATTTCAATATTACTTATATGTTCTACAGTTAATGCTGCTAGAAAAAACCAAAACTTTCCTAGATAAACAAGTTAATCGAATCAACGGCACAAATTATTTTAAAGATTTTAAGGGCAAAAACAAGTTTTCTATATCTTAGATAAGATTAAAATGTTTTAGATTATTTAATATGCCAATGTTTTAGTTTAGCTTCTATGAAAGAGGTGAGTTGTGAATCATGAGGGTTTTTTGTTTGGTAGGTAGTGGTTTTCAGGTTCTGAGGCAATGAAATTGTTGCATAGCAGTTACACAGTTAGCTAGAAAAATAAAATTAGATTTTCCTTTTAAAAACAAATTATTCTTGTGTGTTTTAATGGGAAACTCACTGAAGTTTGATTCAAAGCTCTGATTCAATGTCTTAGATTTTCCATTCATCAGTGAGGAAACTTTGTGCAAGTAGTTTAATTTCCCTGATTCCTGGTTTCCTTAAGGTGTAAAAATATCAAATGTGGAATTGATGTCCGACATCTCTCTAAAAGCTAAGGCACTGTGAAAACATAAATAATTTTATTTTCAGTTTAGGGAAAATATACAGGTCAATCTTGGAGAAACTACTCATAGGATTTGTCACATTCTCATGCAGAAGTGCCCTCCTCCTCCCCAATGATCTTCACTTCCTGTATTATTAACAAGGGTAATCGTTAACACACTTGGAGTAAACGGATGCATGTAGTTCCAGTTATGGATCCCCCTTAAGAATGAAGGTGCTAACTGAAATGCAAAGGAATTCTATAACAGTCTTAAAATCACAATAAGGAAAATACTCCTTCTGCAGGGTTTGGAGCCATATCTATGGATATAATATTTAAATAGTATATTGTATTTTTTATTCTTCTACATTTAATGAAAAATACATTTCATACAGCCATCTGTTTATTTAGTAGATATTTATTGAGTACCTATAGTGGTAGGCTAGGCACCTGCCTAGCTGGGAACAAAAGTGACATGGTGCCTGCCCTCGTCATGCTTATGCTTCACTTTGGGGAGTGACACCAACATCAGGTAAACTGAACTATTCCACAAATGGTCCTAAGGGCTATGAAGGAAGCACAAGAGTAATGATGGGGGGGGGAGGTTAGGCTGGAGGGTGAGAAAAAGTTATGAGGCTTATTTTAGACAGGGTGGCTAGCAATCTGACAACTCCATCATCAAAAGTACATTAAAACACACATTAACAAGGGAAAACGGGATGTCCTCCTTAACATCACTGTTAATTCAAATACTCAAATTAGGGTACTTTAGTAAACAAAATGAGCTTTTCTCCACTTGAAAGTTAGAACTATCAGCTCTTACACATACAACTGGCGAGAGTTAAGCCCACTGCAGTGTGAGCAGATGCCACCCAAACTCCCCTACCCTGACCTGCCAAGGCTTATTAATCTCCACCATTTAACACCTTGCTATTCACGGCTCTCTGTCCTGGAGAGTAAACTATATTCTGTCCACTTTATGTCCAGCCCATAATATAGGGTGACTAAGTAGAAAAAGCTGTAATGTCTGTACCAGCCAGAAGCATAGGACATATATTTTTAAACAAGTTCTTAGCAATGCTTCAACTCAACTTCAATCCCTTCATTGATTTCATGTGAATTATCTTACTAACTTATATATCTACTCCTCACTAGATTGTTCAAATTGCTATTTTTTTTCTCCTCCTCTCACCTATTCTCAGGGATCTAATCTCAGACTCTTTAAGTAGATTTTTTTTTTAATAATTGTTCTGACAACAAAAGGTTGCCCTGGGCAAAATTATAATAGTAAAATATAGGTCATTGATTCTGCCCACCAAGGCTCTTCACAGCATTATTTCCTATTTCTATGTACAAATCTATTTTCTTAAATTGCTTTTCCTCTAGCTGTTTATAACTAACTGAGTCCTACCCCATCTCCCTCTTGCAGGTTATACCCTAAGCCTAGAGCAACCAGCATCATGGTTACAAATAAGGTGTCAGCAGACTTGGGTTCAAATGCCCACTTGACCTCTTACTACATATAAGATCATGGGCAAGTAAATGAACTTCTTGGGGAAATAGAAGCAGTTACCTTGTCAAGTAGTTATGAAGACCAACTAAAATATCAATCACTCAACACTATGCTTGGACCTAGAAAGTGCTCAATGCCTATTAAGGTTTTACAATTCCACAGTCTTTTTTCTAAGAATGATGAAAACATCCCTTTTATTAGCTCCTATCAGCCCAAGGAGACACAAAACGTAGGTATTTCTATCATCTTAGCAGTCTTTTGTTTTGCTTTGTTATATTTGTTTGCAAAAAAACAAAACAAAAACAAACAGTGGATATATAAGATAAACTGGATATATTTACCTAGCTACATAAATTAAACATGCATCCAATTTTTTATTTATGTGGTTTCCGTTAGACATGATACAAGTTTATTTGCATGTTTCTGATGATGTTACATATTCCAGTCTCACAGAAAATATAAGAATTCAGACTGTTTAATTTTCTTACTTAATACATTTCTTTTGCATTATCCAATTTACATGCACCATTATACAACTTTGTGATTTAGATCACTCCTCTCTTTTGGATTCAAAGATATTACTCCTGGGAATGATTCTACAGGCAAATACTGCTTAAGAGAATAATTTGTATCTTGAAGTTTTTGGTAAACTTGACTCATATAGTACAGCTTCTGGTTACCAGCTGTCACTGCTATTTTCAAAGTCTATGGCTATGTCTTGTTGGTGCCTTGTGAAGGCCATTTTGGAAGTCTTAGTTAAGGGGCAACATCAATTTCTTATCTTTTAATTCTACTTTTTTTCTCTTTTTTGGTACCCTGGGTACATATATCGTAAGTAGCACAGGTGAGCAAATTAAAATATTAATTTTCCAGAGAGTATATGTATCTTGCTTTTATACTCCTATGATTGAATGATATTCCACAGTATGACTATGCCTTAATTTATTTCTTCTGTCCTTACAGAAGGACATTTAAGTTTTTCCCAGTCTTTTGCTACTACAAACAACATTGTAATAAATATACTTTATCCTTTGCATATATGTGTGAGTATGTCTTTAAGCACCTGATACTATTTTGTTGTTGTTGTTGTTAGTGGCTCTACTATTATCCCAGTTGGGCTTAGAGCCTCATTGCCTCTCTCATCCTTTTTCATAACAATGGATGGCATATCAAGTTCAGTCAGTTTCTCATTTGCATCCGTTTTTTTTTTTTTTTTTTTTTTTTTTTTTTGTAATCTTTCACTGCAGAGGAAAAGATAGTGGTAATAATAATGATAATAATAACTATTAGAACTTGTTCTTGAATGCATACAAGACATTCCCTAGAAAAATCTTAGAAATATCAGTGGTGGCATGAGTACTCTGTAGGTGACTGCACTGTTATTGGGACTTTATATACATTAGTTTTAATTCTTACAATTAGACAGGGTGTATTTATTACATCCATTTTTCTGATGAAACTGAGACTCAGGTCAGTTAGTAATTTCACCAAAGTTTTAAAGTTTAAGTACTAAAGCTAGGCTAGGTGCCTCAACTCTCTAATTTCTCAACTTATACTCTATCTTCAAATCTATATAGTCTCTCTAATGCATGACAATCTTTATATGCTGATTCGTTATGTCTTCCAAATCCTTCTGAATCTACTCAGCGTCCACTAGTTCAGGGGGGCTACTGAAAAACCTCCCAAAGTCTTCTTCCCTTCTATCATTCCTCTCACCCTCTCTCCAAATAACCTCACTCCCATACTAACTCGATTACATCGTAAGATAGCTCTTGTGATCTCTCTTTTCCTGTTTCACTATCTGCACCCACTTCTCTTATCCCTCATTGATATCTCCACCATCTTGGTAGCAGTATTGGGTTGTAGGGGCTTTCTAACTAGGTATAAGTGAAATAAGAAAGGGTGAAGGAGGTGCTGGCCAGGTAGAGGTCCCAGCCCCTTACATCACCTTAACCAAACAGATTTATTTGTATCTGCTTTATGTGTAGGGGAGAGTCTGCTTTATATGTAGGGGAGAGAGTTATTAATGTTTTATTTGAGAAAAATTTGCACAGCTAAAAACCAAGCAGAAAACCATGAATAATGTGGAAATATTAGCTCCATAAGGACAGGTGTATTTTTTCTCTCTTGTTCACTCTAGTATTCTCAGCACCTACAATGGTAGTACCTAGGAAATTCTTTTTTTTTTTTTTTTTTTTTTTTTTTTTGAGACGGAGTCTCGCTCTGTCGCCCAGACTGGAGTGCAGTGGCGCGATCTCGGCTCACTGCAAGCTCCGCCTCCCGGGTTCACGCCATTCTCCTGCCTCAGCCTCCCGAGTAGCTGGGACTACAGGCGCCCGCCACCACGCCTGGCTAATTTCTTTTTGTATTTTTAGTAGAGACGGGGTTTCACCGTGTTAGCCAGGATGGTCTCGATCTCCTGACCTCGTGATCCGCCCGCCTCGGCCTCCCAAAGTGCTGGGATTACAGGCTTGAGCCACCGCGCCCGGCCGGAAATTCTTAATATACACATATACACATATATATTTTTTAATAGAGCCAGGGCATCACTAGGTTGCCCTGGCTAGTCTCGAACTCCTGGCCTCAAGCAATCACGCTGCCTCAACTTCCCAAATTGTTGAGATTACAGGCACGAACAGGCATATTTTCGCATGGACAAATAAATGAATGGACTTAATTAATTTTGACTTCATCTAACTGAAACTCTGGGCAATTCACCCTACTACTATAAGCCTCTTTATATTTTTCCCTCATGTAGAACCCTCCACTTCTGCCTAATAGCATTGCACAGATTAAAAATACAAAAATATCTAGCACAGTGCCTGAAACATTCTGACATTTGACTTTATTGCTACATCTACATCAAAAACTATTTACTGTTTCATAAACCTACCTTTAACTGAAATTTCCTGTCCTCTTTCTCTTTTAATTTTTTCTTCATTAATGCCATTAGAGGTGCTCCCAGGGTCTTTCTCAATTAGCCTGGTGAACAGCTCTGGCTCTGCCTCTCATTCGTTGTAATTGTCTTTATTACCCTGCTTGGGCTTAGCACTTTCTGGCTTGGGTTATTGCTCTGTGTTCCACATTCTCTGCAAGACTGTAAACTGAAGAAGCTGGGGACTCCAATCCATTGCCATCTCTCTATAGTTGTTAATAGTGCAAGTTCGATAGTTACAAAGATCTTTTGAAATATACGTAGCATAATATAATAATAAGTGAAGGTTTATTTCACTTACCCACATAAAAATGTTAATATCAACATAATACAAAGTCTACTTCAAAGTATTAGATTTGGTACAATATATAATGTTCTAGCAAAATATGCACATCAATGTATCTTTTTACACACAGACAACACGTAATCTGTGTCTGGCATTTGACTGTTTATCTGATTGTTGGCATTTGTCTATATCCCATTATAAAGGAACGTAGAGAAAAAACAGGCTAGTCTGACACTTTCTGGTCACTTAATAATTTAATAACTTGGTGACTTGGTCTTTTTGATTAATTATTAAAAATCATACTTATAATAAGTGGAAAAGCCACTTATTTTCTTACAATCACTACTGAATTTACTTTTCTTTACACCATTTAGATTATCATAGTATGTGGCTTTTTTCATTTACACAGTTCTTGATAGCATACAGACTTTTCCTTGGCATGTTAATTCTTGTTAGTAGCATTAACTACAAGTAATAGAACTTTTAGCCTTTCAGAATTTCTATCACAAAGTCAGAGAAGAAAAACTCTATGTGCCTGCAAATGTATTTCCTGCGCAACTGAAATATAAATGTGGTTTTAAAGTAGCAATATAATGGGTCTTTAGGAATGTGTATACATTTAAGATTTGCTTTATCCTAACCCTCAAAATGAGTAAGTCTGCGGTAGCCAACGGACTTCAAAGTAGCTTAACCTTAGGTTTAAGACCATACTAAATATATTGTCTGCACAACCTTTCCTAATCAAGTTTGAAAGAGACAGATGGGCCTGCTTTTTCCTTGTACTGTGTTTATGGTTATAATCTACATTTGCTCACATAACACATGAAAAAAATCAGCTGCAGAACTGACATCAGAGAAAGTGATTCCAAATTCTAAATATATATTCTAAATTCAAAAAGGTAACAGTGAAGCCTATAAATTCCCTGTTGATAATGACCAAAATCCATTTAAACAAAAGTAATAAATGTGAAGAAACCTGTTTGTGAAAGGACAAGAATCCCGGAGGTCACTTCTGTAGAAGCTGCTAAGGTAGCACTTGAGAAAATTCCTTGGAGCTTATTTCCCTTCTTGCCATCTATAGTTCCCAATCTCTCTGAAGGTTTATTTCACTTACCCACATAAAAGAATAGA
The DNA here is from genome assembly GCF_024542745.1 of Macaca thibetana thibetana. Lineage (NCBI taxonomy): Eukaryota > Metazoa > Chordata > Mammalia > Primates > Cercopithecidae > Macaca > Macaca thibetana. Next base: position 150,906,834 of record NC_065581.1, on the reverse strand, counting down.
TATACTACTGCGGTATGGCAATGCATGCATACCTAATAGTAAAGACAGTATTAAACTTCACAAACATTTGCTTCTCCTCCCTGGGGGAGGAGAATTATATTTCCTTGCTTCATGGATGTCAGATTTGTCTACAGGCATTGATTTGGCTAATAAAATGAACACAGTGACTTGTGTCACTTTCAGAGGAAAGCATTTAGAGCCAGTGTGTCCTTAGCCATGATCTCTTTTCATTCCGGATAAATGCTGCTCTGCTGGTGGGGGTCTCAAAGTGCAGGCTTGGAGTGGAGTCTCCAACTTGCAATATACACATAGTGGCAGGGAGAAATGAATCTTTAAAGTCTTCAGTCATTGAGACTGCTCATCTGTTACCTCAACATAATGTAGCCTATTCCCAACTAACAAACATGATAAGGAGCCATGCCCCAGAATGAAGGAGGGCTCTTTTACCTAGAAGGTATGAAGGAAGAAAACATAAAGCAGGATTAGTATTCAGATTGGAGAAAGACAGCCTATGTAAAACTGCAGAGTGCCTATTTAATTACATGCAAAATTAATAAAAGGTTATGGAGGAGTCATTTTGGGATGATTTTTATGTGTTGGGGGTGATACAGGTAAAATAATCTGTTCATACCAATAGTACAAAGGTGCTTACATTGTATCCTCAAAAATCAATATGTTCTCACTGTAACCCTTAGTTGACAATATGATTGGTGGCACAGGTCATGAATTTTGGCAGGAATCAGAAAGATAAGGCATTCAAGTACTATCTCTCCCTCTTCCTAACTGTTCAACTTTGAATAATTTAATTTAAGCTGCAATTTCCTCATCTGTGAAAGTATAATATGGAGCCTAACTATTAGGATTATTATGAAGATAACATATAATGTATGTTAGGGTCTAATATGATATGTGATGTGGCATACAATGTCTGTTCAACCAGTACAAACCTTACTACGTATGTACATTGTTTTACACTTTCCCATTCAGTAAATGGAAAAATAAAGTATACAGAGTTATCCAGGGTATAAAGCTATAGAGTACTGGTTTCAGGTTTAAGATCTTAATTTGAGACAGAAGATTCTCAAAAGGCAAACACGGTTTTACCTTTAGGGCCAAAGAGGCCTGGGAGGCTGTTTTAAAGGAACACTGAGTCAGGGGTTGAGGAGCCGTGCTGTTTCCTTCTGTTAACAAAGACATTCTGAGAAGCCCCCAGCAGGGATGACTAGGGGACACTGGCTTCTTCCCGTCTTTTCTTAGATTCTGAGAGTATAAGATTGAAGAGGAGGAAGGTGAAGATAAATAAAACCTAACAGAAAAACCGCTATGTATTGCTGTAGTCATTTTTGCACATATAATGTCACTACATCAAAACGCTTACCCACTGCGGTTCCCTTTTAGACAACAGGGCTGCCAGATGCCATTCGCACCCAATTTAGTGACTGGGTAAGAAAAATCAGAAAGCTTCATGTGAGAGAATTAAAGCTGTGTTCCCTTTAATGTCTTTTCTGAAAACTCTCATCTCTAACTTGGCCTTAGAGGGACAAGTAGTTTCTTACGTGAGCAGGTTTCTAGTTTCAGCTCATCACTTTTCTTCATCATTTACACATGGCTTTTGACTTTCAATCATGGTACCATAGAACAAAATCCTTGGACCTAAAACATTTTGATGCAACATTAGCTTGATGACTCTGACTCTCAGTTTTGAAAAATGAATGACCTTCTCCCCGAATTATTTAATCATTATATAGGCTAGGATGTATTCTTTGTTTTCTTGCAGATAAGTGTCCATCAACACAAATTCCCTTATGCATATGAAGTGTCACTTGTCAGTTATTGACTTGTTTTTATGTTCTTTGCCTTTTCAAGCCAAAGCCTATTTCAATTTATAAGATAACTCGTCTAGATGCACGAAGTCTATCAGTACCGTCACTGTATAGTGATGTTCTGAAAGTAGACATTCAACCAACATATTCAGGTGCATTCAGATGGGCCAGGGATGGGCTCCACAGGTCTGAACTCTCACTTATACATCTGTAGAATCACTGCTCTTAAGGTTTCTAGTTATTCCAATTGTGGATAACGTGTCTCACTCGACTTAAGGGATATTACAGCCTAAGAAAACTTTAGTCCTGTAGCTGGTTAATAAAGTAGTGTCAAACTAGGAAATGATTTTACTTGCAGGAAATGTCTACAGTTAGTTCCGGGCTGATAATCAGGAGAAAGAAAGATTTAAACTAAGATTCTAAAAAATTCTTAGGATTGGCTTGGTGTAGAAAGTGAACATTGACTGCATCTGTCTAATCTCCCAGTTTCTGAATGAATGAATCGCTAGGTTTAGCATGGGCAGAGGATTTGTTTATCATCTTCAGTAAGAAATTTGGCTTGAGGCTGAGACCCAAGCCTCATCAACTTGGTCTTGAGACCAAGACCCCATCAACTTGATGGGGTTAGTTACTCAGTCACAATGGATGAAGGGTTAAAATAATAACCTATTTAGACCACAAAAGTAGTCTAGGCTTTATGGAAAAGGCTGTTCCAGTCTAAAATGTGGGAAAAGGTATTCTAGCCCAATATTGATCAAAAATAGGTAACTTTCAAAAACATGTTAGAACAGAACATGATGAAAGTGTTATTTCTTTAAGGTGGGTTGGGTTTGGCAGATAGTATTGTTAGGTGTCTGGAGAGAAAGACAGATTTGGGATATAACTGTTGAACATGTGAAACATGCATAGAGATGAAGAGAGGTGTCTCAAGGAGTTTTCTTGCATCCTAAGATTCAAATTACTTGTATATTACTTTTCCCTGCCAAACTAGTGTTTCTCCAACTCACTGTTAAGGCAGGTTTTAAGACAAACACAAAAAAACAACCAAAACAAAACAAAAAGGGAAAAACAAACCCACTCAGCATTATGCAGGCATACATGATCCTGGCAAGTTTTGCTCAAATTATTTTCTATTTAGAGTTTCTAAATGGATCTCAAGGTTTACCTCCTCCTGGAAGCATTTTCAGACCCTTTTCCCTCACAGCCTCTTTTCTGTTCCACTACTCTTCTCCCATGCCACCTCATATACCTATGATTTCATTCAACAAGTATATATTGAGCACTTACTCTGTGCCAGGCAATATTTTAGCATGCTTAGGTTACGTTGGTGAACAAAAAGTCTTGCCTTCAATGGAGTTTACATTCTAGTTGACGAGAAGGGAGAAATGACAAGGAACTAACCCTTATTTAAATTGCAGTGCAATAATTTACTTTCTAACCTGACTCCTTGAAGCCAGAGGACTGTGTTTTATTTATCTTTATTTAAAAAGTAGGCCCCACTGGGCATGGTGGTTCATGCCTATAATCCTTTGGGAGGGTGAGCAGGGTGGATCACCTGAGCTCAGGAGTTCCAGACCAGCCTGGAAAACATGGCAAAACCCCGTCTCTACCAAAAATATAAAAAAATTAGCTGGGCATGGTGGTGCACACCTGTAATCCCAGCTACTTGGGTGGCTGAAGTACAAGAATTGTTTGAACCTGGGAGGTGGAGTTTGTGGTGAGCAGAGATCATGCTACTGCACTCCAGCCTGGGTGACAGTGCGACTCTGTCTCAAACAAAACAAAACAAAACAAAACAAAGCAAACAAACCAGTAGGCCCTCAATAAGTATTTGCCTAATGACTGAAACAGGAATGACAATATTAAAAGTCAAAGATATTCTTAAAAGAGAATATTTGAGCCTTTATTCCTCAGTACTAATTTATAAGCTAGCACAGTAATTACAGCAGTTGCATAGTAGAGTTTCCAATTTTATAGATGTAATTTTGGAAAGTTTTCTAGTTGAAATACTGAGTTGTCAAACATACTCAATTTCAATGATCATAATACTTTTTTTTAGTCAATGCCCTTGAAGTCTTTAATTTTTGTTTTCAGTGAAGAATCTTCTATTCAAGCACAAAATAAAAATAAATCTCTATTCTTACTAGGATTTAAACATCAGAATATTATGAGACTCAGTAGGGCTTTAAATTTGTCAATGCCCTTGAATCCTGTAAACTTCTTTTTCAGTGAAGAATCTTCTATTCTAAAGCACAAAATAAAAATAAACCTCTATTCTTAATAGGATTTAAACATCAGAATATTATAAGACTCAGTAGGGCTTTAAATTTAGGGTGTTAGTGAAGCTTTGTGGTTTAATATTCAAAATAACTCTTAAATGGTCTTAACTGAATGCCCATTTGGATACTTATATTTAGTATCCACACAATTGCTGTTTCTTGGAATTTTCTTTGAGTAAAATCTCCTAGAATACAGATAAGCTCTTGACATTTTTTTTCTTTAAATACCCTTGTTAGAATGATTAATGTTTGCAAACAAAGATGACACATTCTTCACCTTAAATTCATTTATTTAGTGCCCTGTCTGGGGTTGTGAACACAGTCGGTGGTCATATGTACTTGTGGATAGTGATAAGTATTAAACTAGTGGGTTGGCCATATCCTTTGTGGATTCCACATTGTTTACCTGGCTGTGGGCTTTCTCTATGCATCTTTCTTGTTCTTTAGCTATGTCCACTAAAGGGTGAGTGGGAGGGAGGAAGAAAAGACAAAAGAAGAAGTTTGGCAGATCTGCTGAACAGTTTGATGATGCAAATTAGTTTGAGGATCAATTTAGGATTTCTCTATTCATATTCATCTTGCCTCTTATTGCCATGGATACATAAGTTGATTTTTATGAATATAGCATTTATAATGGCAAATTACAAGATGGCATTATATTATACAGAGTCTATTTTTACAACTTGAAAAATAAATGCCAACATCCAGATAACTTAAAACAGCATTGTGAAAACACGCTACACTATCCCAACAAACATAAGGTCCAGACGAGCAACATCTTTTTTTTTTTTTTTTTAAGATTTTAGACTACCAGTAAATATTTCTGGAATTGAGTTCCATGAATGCGAGAAACTACATTAAGTTATAGGAATGGTTCTACTGATAATGTCACAATAGGCTGTTCACATATCTTAATATATTTAAATAAAAATAGCAAATGTCATTCAAGTCAAGAATTGCTAGTTTTAGTCATCTTCACAATCCTTAAAGTTAACACCATCTACCTATGCACTATGATCGATGATGTTGGAAAGGTGATATTGCTCAAGATACTGAACATCTATGTGATGCTTGGAATCCCATCAGTATAGGCTCACATTTAGTAAGAACTGCCAGGTGAGAGACCTAGAAAGGGCAGTGGAAATGAAATAATAGAGGTAGGAGCAGAGAAGTCAAGCCTTCTTACTACAAAAAAGAATGGATGGAAATTGCAATCAATTGTAAAATGTAGAGTTTATATAAAACCCTAAATTTGATCACATATACTTTTTATGATATTCCACAAACTAGAGATGTGTATAGGGTTAAGTACAGAAGGAAGAGAAGAAGGAAAAAAAGGAAGGAAGGAAGGAAGGAAGGAAGGAAGGAAGGAAGGAAGGAGGGAGGGAGGGAGGGAGGGAGGGAGGGAGGGAGGGAAGCAGTAGTGTCTTTAATATACTCAGAAATTACTTATTTACAGGGATTAATTAATTTCTTTCTGTGGCACCCAAACACCTCCATTCCTCCCTACCCGTCACACACAGAGACTCACAAACACAAAAACACTGACACACAATTCCGGAATGGGAACCAATGGCTGGCACTAGACTACTTCTCATCCTTGTACAATCTGCCTGTTTTCCTAAAAAAAGAAAAAGAAAAGGAAAAACACTTTACAGCTACTGTTTTTCTTTCTTTTTGTAAAACCATAGACACTCCCACGTAGCATAAGCTCAATTCCAGCCAAGCTGGTTGTGCTTTTAAATAAAGAAAACAGGTTTCTAGTTCTGTGTTAGCAAAGTCACCTCTCACTGGCAGTGCTAATGCTAAACATGTAATAATACTTTATTGTCATGAGCAGGAATCTGCTTTGCTAATTAAATGCAGCTGTCAGTAATTACTACTTGTCAGTGTAATCTATTTTAGGGAACTCTACTTTAAATGATAAAAGATGGGCTTGATATTGAGAGGGTGGGATAGGCAAGGTGACTGCTTACTTCCCAGATCAGAAACTCACTCTTTCTTATGGTGAATGAGTACCTTTATTGTGATGATGTCTTATCTGAATTATTCTGTATTTCTTTAGGGCATGAGTGATAAAGTTTGAAATTAAATAGTTTTGTTTTTAAATATCTGAAATCTAACTGTCGCCCCTCTTTGTAATGCCAAGTACTAAGACTGTCTCAGAGTTATAAATGTGTCATGATGATAATTTGTAATAGATGATAAATCTATAAGAAAAGTACCAACAGTGAAGTCACTATAATCTCTACCATCAAATATTTAGTTCAGTATGAGTGTACCTTCTAATTGCTGGCAAATTTGATTAGACATAGAGGAGAATCACTTTGAAGTGGGGAGTAGTAACCATTCCTTGTATAACCTTTTTCACTGATATTCAACCAGGTTTTCTCTGGGAAAATGTTTAGATTTCAGTTTAAGACTTTGAAATTTGCAAATCAAAAGAAATCATGGTGTTTGCATGTGATATTAATTTATCTAACTGATTCTGGTATGAACCTAAAACTCTGTAATAGTCTACATCTGCATGACTAAAAGCAATGTCAGGACAAGGATACTGCAGTCTGCTTTGCTCCACGGGATTGATATTGGGGCTGCCACAGATGCTGGCACTGAGTTCTAGGTCCAAGGGGAATAGACCTTTGCCCTCACTTCCCCTAAATTCTCTAACTTCTCTTGACATTTAAAATGAATATGATGGCAGTGGGAAATGGAAGCTGGAATCTCAAGGAGTAAAGTGATGGGGTGATGGAAGGATCAACCAAAACAATGTAAGTGCAGCAGGAAGTATGAAGGAGGTTTGGCGCACAAGTAGCTTTTACCCCACTGAGGCTGAAAGACTTATCACACCCTCAGAGCATCCTGACTGCCTCATCCTTCTTCTTCCACCATCTGGTTTATATCCAACACTCCAATAGTCCTTGTGTGCTAGATAATTAATTATCTTGTTATAGGTCTCAACAAATGTGGCAGCTACTCTTCTGAATACAGCACATTATTTAAATAGAATTCATAACTTGAGTTTTTTTGTCCCAGGAAGAAAGAAAGTTTTCAGATGGGAATAATGACAAAAAGTAGAACTACTTAAATGTATGTTTGAAATACAGTCGGTAAAAGACACACACTTGCATTCTTCTTCCTGGTGCTCCTTCTTGGGTAAGAGATGCACAGTCCAGTGGGAGTGGTATAAATGTCCCCGTTTCCACGACATACATTCTCACTTCCTTTCCTGAGAAAATTTAGATGATTCTGGATGTTTCTTTTAAAAATATTTAAAATTCCAAGTCATCTGCATCTCTAAAGAGAGAACACACTAAATAGACACCTTTGAAAAGTAGGGTTTATTGAAAGGGACAAACCAAGAAAATAAACACGGAGAATGGTGGGAATTCTGAAAGTTTTTTTACTTTTACGGGTCCTACCGCCTCCTCCAATGCATTCCTAAATGGCCTGTAATATGCTGAACGGTCTTTTGTATCAGCAAATGAAGTTCTTAGAGTATAGTAGTTGCTTGGTGAATAGCTGCTGAATGTATGAGCAATGATTTTTGAGCTATTATGATATTGAGTTACTGTCATGTTTCCTGCTAGCCACTCCAGCTAGATGAAGTGAGTGGGGGATGCTTCAGGGCAAGTGTTTAGGCAGCAGGGCCAAAGATATGCTTCCAACCCTCTGGTTTAGTGATGGTTACAGTGGGGAGAACATGGACCATATTTCCTCACATGGGCATCCACAGGTTCCACCCAGCTCCACACTCACAGAGGTCCCTATTTTCCTTTTCTGCACTATACTCCCTTTATACATCAGTCTCCCTTTTTTCTAACTTGGGGAGCGAAGACCCCACTTGGTTCTCTTCTGAAACAATGAAGTCTTTCTCCTCAAGCCTACTGTAGGTATCTAGGGAGTCCTGGGTGAAACAAAGACTGCAACATGAGTCATTACCAGAATGTCTGCCCCAGCCTTGTGTTGGGGAAGAAAAGACAGGCTGATAGAAGTGATCTTCCCAAATAGTAAACCACTGGCCCAGGAAGGCAGCAAGCACTGCATTAACCACATTTAGGACTTCATAACATTTTTCTCAGCATCATTATTAATATATCCCCTTTTAATTTCAAAAGTCCCCCAGTATGAATTGTAAGTCCTGTGTGCAGCTACTTACAACACATGTAAGTCTTGTTCAGCTTTCCAACATTGCAATATTTTGGAATATTAAAAGTACCTAGGGAACTGCCTACAGACCAAGAATAGCTGATTGTTATTGTGATAGAATTAAGTCACAGAAAACTTCATGGTTGCAAGATAATAAAACTAGGCCCTTTCTTAGGGCAATGGAATTATTGGTAATCAGAAAGCTACTAAAGTCAGAGAAAGAAGTTAAGGTGCCTTTTAAAACAGGATACAGTTACATCTTCAAAATAGTTTAAGAATTTCAAAGTAAATTTATAACTAAAAGCAGATAGAATTAATTTGCTTCTACTTTTTTATTGCTCATGATTTTCTCTCACTTTAAGACAGGAAATGGAAATATAACATCCACTTAATTAGGGAATATTAATTAAAATGTTTTTATGTACTTTAGAGGAAAGCAAACAATATAATATTTAATTATTACTTTGTTTTTAATTTCAGGAATAATATACAAGAAGTCACCTAAAATGGTCTAGTTTATTCAGTAAATTAAATGTGTCAATGTCTTTAGAGAATAGTGTATTATATTTTATATAGTTTTGAAGGTAATATTACATTTTACATGGTTTTTTTTTTTGAAACTAATTTCTTATTTTACTTGCATATATAATTACTTACCAGGGATGACCATGCACATCTAAAAAAAGACTTGCTTCCAAATGTTTGCCATTAAATGTATTAATCAACAGGTCATTGCTATTTATTTAGTAAGACATCTGTAGTGCGATTACCATACGTCGTTAGCTCATCTTTTGATCTTATTAAGTTTTCCATTTTGGTCATGGTAAAAGAATTTAATCTCATACTTATTTCCATTCTTAAAAGAGAACTCAGATTTTTATATCTCATTAAGTGGATACTAATAATTGGTTAAATATAAGTCCCTTGCTTTATAGAGAAAAATGAACTTAAATAATATGATTATTAGATATATTCAAAAGAATTTAAATACAAGAAAACCTCAAAAATGAGCTTATGGACTGTTATGGAACCTTTAGAAGCTTTCTTGGTCTGCAAGTAGAAAATAAAAATAAAAATGGTCTAATTATAGACTATTATTAGAGAAATGGAGCCCTAAATTGTCTCTTAAAAATTATTATAATCGTATTGATAGATGAATGCTTACTTCTAGGCACTTAGAACACTAGAGACGAGGAAAAATAGGTATGTAGGGGGTTAGGGCACGACGGAGGGGTGGAGTTTTCCCTGCTCCACCAGGCACATGGTTCCCACTTTGTTACATTGTGCTCTCACTGTGTGTCTTCTCCATCATCTAGCACACTCGATACTGTTTGTTTGTTTGTTTGTTTGTTTCGTTAAAAGTTGAGTTGCCCTTGGGTTTACAAGTTCTTTGAGAACTTGTAATATAATGACTAATAAAGTCATCATATTCTCAGATCCAGCACACTGCCTGACACACAGTACCTGTTCAATGTATACTGAATCAGTCAGCGAGTAAGAAAGGCATAAAAAAGTCAGACACAGGGAGAGATAAGATGATTATTTCTCCTATCAAAATGTATTTAGTGCTTCCTATATAACCCAGACACTATGCTAGGCACTGGAGATGTAGGTACTGTTGGGGGTGGGGAGAGAGTGTGTGTCTGTGTGTGTGTGTGTGTGACAGGGGAATAACATTAACTCAGTAGAGTATGATCTGTACTACCAAACAGAGGAGCAGAAAGATAGCCCATCCTGGCTTGGGTGGAGGTGGGTGGGCTACAGAGAAAAGGGGCAAGAGAACAAAGAGAGGCAATGTGGAAGATAAGAGGTTAGACAAGCAGAGAACCCTTAGGGAGAGGGACCAGCATGTAGAAAGGAATGAAGTATGAAGGAGCATGGTCCATTTCTTCCCTTTAGTCACTCAATTGTAAGGACCTTTCAGAGGAGTGACAGAAGTTGAGTCTTAGGCTGGTCCACTGGAATAATAAGGGCTTTGTAGGTTGAGCTAGTTTGAACTTACCCTGAAGGTAAGCTGATGTTGCAGGTTAGTAAACAAGGGAACTGCATGATCAGGTTTGTAGTCAGAAAAAATTCAAGCATTGAAGAGGATGGAGATCCAAGGCTTACTAGGAGCCTACTATGATTCAGGTGAGAAGTTCCAATAGCCTGAACTTAAGGAATAGCACTAGGGCTGGTGAGATAGGTAGTGTTCATGAAGCAGGATTGTCACATCTTGGTGACAGACGACAAGTGGGTGGAGATGATCTTGAGGTACCTCTGTTCCTACTATGATCTTTGTGACAAACTATTCTTAGTTTCTCACTTTTCTTGGATGTCTGGGCAGATGATACTGCCAAAACAGAAGAGCAAAATAACATAAAGTATTTGAGAAGAGGTAACCTTAAGAAAGTAATGGTGTATAAAAATGTTCAAGCACTTGATCTTTTTGTTGGTAGTATAGAGTTGGAAGCCGTTATTTAAAGAATGCTAATATTTGTGGAATTCAGAAACTCCCAAAGTAAATGCTGCTATAAATAACCGTTAACTCACTGGCAATCCATTTCAGAGTAGACAGGATATGAAGATAAGATAAACAACCGATTAAGAAAAAAAAATTATATTCATAGAAAAATCTGAAAATAATATTATGGCATATATATATATATATATATATATATTTTTTTTTTTTTTTTTTTTTTTTGAGACAGAGTCTTGCTCTGTCGCCCAGGCTGGAGTGCAGTGGCACGATCTCTGCTCACTGCAAGCTCCACCTCCAGGGTTCACGTATTATGGCTAATATTTTTAAAGATTTTATGATGTGCCAGGCACATCTATCAGGACAATGAGAATAATGTTCTTCACTTTGAAGAGTCAGATATCAGAGCTAAGTTGGTATCACACATCTAGTCTAGATTTGGAAACAGAGGAATAGAACCATAGTTAAGCAAAAATAAAATGGAAAGAAGTATCTTTCAGCTACCCATGCATCTGCAAGCCCATCAGTCCCTCATACACCCTTGTATCTTGTGCTCTGCCTCTGCCCAATTTCCCCATGTCCTCCTGTCTGGGTGCCTCATCTCTCTGCTTCTGAAGTTCTGAGTACCCACACCAAGGAGCTCTGTGTATGCCCCATTCAACCGTGTGCCAAGTACCACGGAAATAGGAATGAAAAGACTACAATCCCTGTCCTTGAGAAGCACTCAAGTCAGGTGAGCAAGACAACAGTCCTTGAGCCTTTTCTGGATGTTTTCAGGGGTGCGAGGGGACCTTTCAGATCCGCAGGAACCCTGGAGTTCCCCATGGTAAGCTTTTCCACTTCTCCATGCTGCATTCCTGGGAAGAAGGCTCTTTTCCAGTGCCCTCTCATCCTATATTGTTGCATTCAGCTCAGAAAGAGTGAGCCAGATAGGAACTTTAGGTCACACACAGCTAGCTCACCAGATGAGTACATGCCATTTGCATAGAATGTCAGTTCCCACTACCGCATACAGAGTGTGAATGCGACTGCAGTCACGTACTGCATAACATCGTTTCGGCCAATGACAGACCGCATAAACAACAGTGGTCTCATTAGATTACACTATTATGTTTTTACTGTACATTTTCTATGTTTAGATACACAAATCCTTACCATTGTATTATGACTGCTTACAGTATTCAGTACAGTCACATGCTATACTGGTTTGAAGCCTAGAGATGATGGGCTATATCATATACCCTAAGTGTATACTAGGCTATACCATCCAGGTTTGTGTAAGTACACTTTGTGATGTTTACACAATGACAAAATCGCCTAACAATGCGTATCCCGAATGTATCTCCATTGTCAAGCGACACATGACTGTATTTAGGAGGATTTTGGCAGACTTACTTAAGTCTATTTTAAGATCAATTCAATTGTTTGCTAAAAATTAATGTTATCTAATTCTTTGTTCTAGTGGCCATTGCATATACATATGAAAAGTATGACATGACAAAGTCAAGAAATTGAGCCTTATTGAAATTAAATTTCTCTTTTGTTTGTTGCAAGGAAGATACAGGAAAGTAGGGAGGCATGGGTTTTAAGGACCAGAAATCCACAGAAAATACTTGGGGGCTAACTGCAACTAAGAAGCCCGTTAGTGTGCAGGTTAAATGTGGACTTCAGAGACAGATGGTGTGGGTGAGGATCATGGCTCCACTCCTTTAGCTCTGGGTCCTTCCTGGGCCTCAATTTCCTCATCTGTGAAATGGAAATACTAACGGCATATGTCCCAATGAATGCTTTGTAATGGCAAAATGTATAAAGACCTACACTGCTTGGTACATAGTAAATATCAACTACCAGAATTAAATGAGTGGCAAAAAAAAAAAAAAAAAAAAAAAAAAAAATCTAAGAATAAAATTAAACTTAACCTTTTAAGTCAAGTTATTCACATTTAGTGACCAGAGTTAGGAAATAGCTTTTCCCTTTATACAATGAGTTCTATAAGGTATGAAATATAAAAATGTCAGGAAGAAATTTCTGTGTGACCTAAAGTTTTCAACTCATATCAGATATAAAGACAAATATAAATACTTCAATTCCTTTAGCAAAAACTTTCGTTCTTTTCCATTTACTACATCTGGATAAGAGGATACACATTCCAAAGAATCATGTGAACTTATAAAGCGAGGCCTTGTAAGAAAGAACAGTGAATTTGCTGTCCCAAAAGCCTCCTCTTTTTTTGTTTTCTTTTTCTTTCTTTTTTTTTTTTTTTTTATAATTAGATGGAATCTCACTCTGTTGCCAGGCTGGAGTGCAGTGGTGCAATCTCGGCTCACTGCAACCTCCGCTTCCCGGGTTCAAGTGATTCTCCTGCCTCAGCCTCCAGAGCAGCTGGGACTACAGGCGTGCACTGCCACGCCCAGCTAATTTTTGTATTTTTAGTAGAAACAGGGTTTCACCATGTTGGTCAGAATGGTCTCGATCTCTTGACCTCATGATCTTCCCGCCTCGGCCTCCCAAAGTGCTGGGATTACAGGCGTGAGCCACTGCGCCTGGCCCCAAAAGCCTCCTCTTAATTTCTGTGTTCAGCATAAGCCTTTAAATCTGGTATTACTTTAATTAAGCTTAAGTCTTAAAACACATAGTTCTTTCTTCATACAATTCCCTCAAGAGTAAGAGAACCCATGCTTTATAATGGAGAACAATGTATTCAAATATACATAATGAGCATGTTGTGCCCATTATGTTTAACCATCTGTGATGATGGTATGTTGATGTTAAAGATGGTGGTGATAACGGAAGTATCAATTACTACTTCCTGAACTTTTACTATGTATGACACTCAATGCTAGGTATTTTACATAGGCTATCGGCTATCATATGGATATCAATGAAGTGGTATTTCCATTACCATATAACAGATAAAATTACTAAGAATTTGGCCAGGTGCAGTGGCTCATGCCTGTAATCCCAGCATTTTGGGAGGCCGAGGTGAGCGGATCACTTCAGGCCAGGAGTTCAGACCAGTCTGGCTGACATGGTGAAAACCTGTCTCTACTAAAAATACAAAAATTAGCTGGGCATGGTGGCGCATGCCTCTAGTCCCAGCTGCTCAGGAGGCTGAGGCACGAAATCACTTGAATCCAAGAGGCGGAGGTTGCAGCGAGCCAAGATTGTGCCTCTGCACTCCAGCATAGGTAACACAGCAGGAGTCCAACTCAAAAAAAAATAAATAAATAACAATAATAATTAATTAATTAAATTACTAAGAATTAGAAGAGAGAAGTAATTTGCCCAAGATAGCGTAGCTAATAAGCAGTAAAGCAGGGATTTTAATTCAGCCAACTCTGTCTGACTACAGTACTTACACTCCAATAAATACTTTATTTATGTTGAGGCATGTTCAGAATTATTGTGATTTTTTTCATTGACTTGAGTTAGTTAGCTATGGCAGAGAGCATTACAGTGACATTTTAATATGTTCTTGAATAGTTCCCCAAACTATACTCAAATAGTAAGATTGTTAATATTTATGATAGAACAGTTGTGGTACCTCATTAGCAGTTTAAAGATTCTGTTACTTCATGTTAATTATGCCTTGTATGCCTTTTTAAAATAAAAAGTACAATTACAGGCATTCTTCCTTTTGTCTACTTCTAAACTTAAACATTTAAACTGGTTTATTATTTCACACTTCTTACACCATCCTTCTCCTTTCTATCTCAGGCCATTCCATCTCATAAAAGTTATTATTCCACAAGGTTTCATAGATAGTAATGTCCTGAGATCATCATGACAAAATAAAATGTCTATTCAGTATTAAATCACATCTTAAAACAGTGCCATTATAAGGACACTTGAAGCTTTTTTTTAACCTCTGGAGTAGCAACATGTGGAATGCCCTGCTTCAGTACATGCAGTAAATATTAATGGGATGCCAACTGTGTGTACCCGAGTCTGAGCAGAATAAGTCTTCTCACTTCACACCTTCTATAAAACTCAAGATTCCTTTGGCAAGTACCATACACTGTAGTAACACAACATTGACCTCTGTGCAAGAGGTTCACATTATAAAGATATCATGGGAAGCATAAAACATTCAGTATCAGAGTCTCTGAGCTATTAAAACTACTTAAATATGGCATCAGTTCTTAAAGTTACCTAATTTAAAAGTAGCTGAACCTTTGAAAATTATTGAGTCCATTAAAAACTACATTAAGTTAGAGCACTATGCTCAAGGACTGCTGTGGTTCAGGTTATGTCACGGCTTCATTACAATCGCCTTCCTTATGAATTTCAGAAGAATTCACTAGAAGTTGAAAATTATCATAAATCTCAGTTGCTAGAATCTATTTGCTTTACAACCTAACTTGCTCCCCACTAGGCCCTCTATTTAAGTAAACTTAAAAAATATATATATTCAAGAGCAGAGTAGACTGCCCAGACTCAAACGCCAGTTCTGCCATACAGTAGCTGAGAAGCTTGAGTCATTTATTTAGGTTTATAAACTCTCACCTTCCTCATCTCCTAAATGGCAATAAAAATGATAACATCAAAGAAAAATAAAATAATAATAGTAGCTGTACCTACTTATTTTCCCTCTGTAAAATGGGAAATGGCAGGAGAGCTACCAGAATTAAATGAGTTAATATGAGTAGAGCTCTTTGGACATTGTCAGGCACATACTAAAATTTATTACAAGTGTTTCTTAAATAAATTGTTCAAAGAATGTATCATACCCCATATTTTCAATATCAAACTAATAGAGCATTTATGAGTATCATTCTCAAAGTGATGCCGACTTCACAAACCACATATGGAACAAAGGGATTCTATTCCTATTGTACAAGGTTATTAAAAAACAGATATCTACATTAACAGAAACATAACTATATACTATATATGTATACGTGTATATGTGTGTGTGTGTGTATATATACACATATGTATATATGTATACATACACATTTGTGTATATACACATAAAATTTACCTTCCCCATGCAGAGTCAATTAGGTAAAGTGGTCTAAAGTCAAAGAAACTCTTCAACTATTTCTTAATATGGACACAGCTTTCCCTCATAAAACTTCAAGAAGAAGAAAAATAGTCTATTGTACCAATGTTAATTAATAGTAAGACACTCTAATGGAACTTCCATATGAGATTTAGAGAGGTTCATTTATCCTATGTACATTATATGAATTTTCAGATATAATCTTTTACTCTCCTTTTGATAAGGGTTAGCTACTCTGAAATGTTTTTTACTTAGATTGGTGATTTCTAAATGAAGTTATTAATATCTTGCTTTAATTGCACTTGTGCTTAAAGGTTAAGATAACATTACAACTCAGAAACAAACATTGATTCCAGAGGAAGCAAAAATTGTCAATAATTAAATTAGATACCAGAAAATATATACCAGTTTACATTTTTGCTAACTTGAAACAATATTGAATTCACAGAAAACCTAAAATACAGGATTTTTCTAAATGGTAACAGTTTAATTTACAATGAAAAGTTTAGGTACTTCTGTTTTTAGCTCCCCTCACCAAAAAAATGGAAAGGACTTAAATGATTTTAAATCTATGGTTTAAACAATTTCCTTAATTTGACTTGTTCTCTCTTTCAAGCTATTCAGCTGTACTTAAAATAAACTACTATTCCATTACCAAACAATAATTCTTCACTTAATTGCAATAATCTCAGAATATGAAAATATTGGGATAAAGTATTGAGAAATTAAAAAAATTCATCCATATAAAAACCAATGAAATATAGAAATATTCACATAATTTCAATGACACAACTCTAGTGTTACTGTTCATACTCTATTCTCAAATTGGAATCATTTATAGTAAGCATTCTCTCCTCCACTAGCCTCTTCTACTAGGAAGTTACCTTGAGAATAATTTTATTCATCAATGAGGGAGCCTACAATAAATAGACCATCCTTCTAGACATGTCAAGAGCATCAAACAAAATTCACTTCAACTAAAATTTCCATAAGACATTTCCCCTTTTCTAAAAAATCCTAAATAACTACTTTTGTTAAGTTGTTCATTTATATATAATTGCTTTTTTAAAAAAATGTTACTGTTTCTGAGATTATAAAAATAAAGAGACGGTAAGTTTTAGGAGCAAAATATTTCTTGAGTTCTATGAATGCGAATTCACTTTTTCAGTGCAACAAGAACATTTGCATTTACTCATAAATGAATACTAATGACAAATTCAGAGCTGGCATTACTCCATAGAAATCACACACAGAAAGCCAGAGCTAGAAATCATACAGTGCACAGATAGTTATATTACTCTAAAGTATTCAGACAAAGAGCAAGGAGATTAGAGTCAACATCAATTCTCTGAAGTTGAGTCACATCTTAATGACATGGTGGGTTAAGGATAATTGTAGAATTTAGGATGGAAACAAAGTTGGCTAGTTAATATCTTATGTGATTTCTGAGTCAACAGCTCTTTGTTGACCACCTACTCTGGGCAAGATGCTGCTTCCCTAAGTAAGCCACTGCTCTACAGTTCTATTTACACTGTGTAGGAGTAAGCATCCTGCTTCTACCAGAAATCCTCTCTTTTTGTTTAAAATAACACCCCAGCTCAGCTTTGCATATTGTGTGTGTTCATGTGCTCAATAAATACTTTTTGAATGAGTGAAAATTCAGTGAGTAAGAAGGTTATTCATTCAAAAACATCTGCGTATGCCGGCAAAAATGGTGAGGACAATGATAAAAGCAAAATGAAAACACTGGGCAACACCTCCTCACAAAGATGTCAAAGGGAGCAACTTCAAATATTAAAATGTAAGCATGAGCTCTGGCCTAACCTAGAAACCAGGATCGCAGTACTTGCTGTAATACTCCATGAATATTGTGCTCATAATTTCCCATGTAATCTGCTTATGTACCTATTTGAAAATATTTTTCTCAAGTAATGTTGTTTCTATACTTTCTATATGTTTTGTTAATTGAGAGAAGAGTGTTTCTAAAAGGCCAGAGTAGCTTGGGAGAGGTCAAAGCAGTTTTCTTTTTCACTGTGAAAACACTGGAGGTGGTTACATTTAAGCAACAGTTTCCTTCCTATTGCTGTGTGTCTTGTAATATCTTCTTGTATCTCCATCAGTTCACTGGTGAATAACTTCATATTTCTGAAGTTAAGAAGCCTGCCCTGATGCTCATTCAGTTACTTTGAGCAGTGACCAAACAGAGAGAGGAAGGTAAGTAGCATTGTTTCCATTTCTTTAAAAACGTCACTAGGAGGAAACCCCAAGGTAACGATGACAACAACAAAAATCTGTTTCAACATAATTGACAGCAATAAAACCTTTTTTAAAAAAATAATCATTTTTGATATTCAAATTTGTAATCCCCTTTTATTGTCTTCAACTTTTTCTTTGAAAAGAAGCTTAATATATTTGAAATAAATTATAATGTGTAATTTGTCTAAAGCTCTGAAATATGTAGAAACTACTAAGTAAAACCTTTGAGAAGCACCAGCTGTTTATTACTTCTAGCAAATCAGTTTAGGAAGGAGCACTAGCACAGAAAGGAGGCCCACCCACCCACTTTCGCTCCCACTCAAACCGACCCTGCATGCTATTTATCAGGCCAAGTTTACATAAATCAGAGAAGAGTTACGGTGCAATTAAATGTATCCACGGAGTAATATGACATAAAGCACTTTGCAAATATTAAATCTTTCCCCAATGTTTTCTAAGAAGAAACTGGTACTCGGAGACAGAAAGGAGAGGGGGAAAGAGGGGAGGGAGGGAGGGAGGAACAGAGAGAGACAGAGAGAGAGAGAGAGAGAACCACCGGGTGAAGACAGGTTAGACCAGGGATCTGAGCATCAGCTCCTTTGGGTGGGTGCCCTGAAGCACTGGAGTAGGGAAGCGGGAGAGCAGAGGAAACCCACCAAGGTGGAGTGACTCCGGAGTTGTGGTAGAGGTTTGTTTGCTGTGCACTTGGAATCTCCAGGTAAAGATATCTGCCTTAAGCTGGACGCTCCTTGCAGGTTGCCCTAAACCAAGGTGGTCGCCCAAGTAACAGGAGCAGGATTCTCAGCGCTCCAGTGAGTAGCGACAGCGACCTCTCAGACTTGTTAGTAGTAACAGTATGACCACCCCTCGACTGCATCCATCCCGTGTGTGTGTGTGTGTGTGTGTGTGTGTGTGTGTGTGTGTGTTGTTGGGTGGGAAGAGATGCATAAAGTGGGGCTGTGAGGGGTGTGGGAGCGGCCAGCTGGGAAGAGAAGACACCCCACCCACATTTTAACTTAGCCTTTGCCTGCTCTTTGACTGCCCTCTGTCTGTCCTCTGCTCGGGCCTCGCAGGCCCCCACTGTCCCAAAGCTGCCCTCGAGCTCCAAACAGCTCCACAGCCACCCCAGAAGTGACCGAACACGAACCCCCAAACTCTGGCGAGCGCAGTAAAAGCGTGTTCCCTTTCTCCCTCAAAGAGAGCGCTACCCAGCGCTCTGGGAGAGACTGAGAGAGAAACAAACAGGCGGGCTGACTGACACCTTCTGTCTAATTTTACCCCAGGAATTGCCCCCGCCTTTTCTCATCTCGCACTAGTTTAACCTCTGGTCCTAAGCAAACCTCTCAAAAGTCTTCCCCAGGCAGCGCCCAGAAGAACCGCACCCCACAAAGTGCTTTTTTGCTGGCATCACCCGGATGCCTCCCTTTGGCGATTTGCCCCTTCTCATTTCCCCCCAAATCTAGAGGTCTCAAAGCCCCTCCCCCGCGCGAGGTGGGCAGCGCGCCTTGCTCACCGTGGTCCCCGGCGGTGGCGGCGCGGGCAGGAGCCCCAGGGCGCGGGGGCCGGCGGCGGGTCGCGTGGGGACACCGGGTCGCTCGTGCGGTCCAGGCGGCAGTTGGTCCAGTAGTTTCGGATGCCCAGGCTAGGCTCGGCAGAGAGCGAATCGGCGTGAATGGGAGCAAACGAACAGGGCTGCGCGTGGCGCGTGTGAGTAAGAGGCGAGCGGGCCCCACACGCAGGCGGCGGCGGCGGCTGCGAGGTCCGGGGCGGGGAGCCGGGCGGGGGGGGCAGGCGGGCGAGAAGTAGTGGAGTTTAGGGCGCGTTTCCCGCACTTCCCCGAGAGGCTGGAACCAGGTGCGGCAGGGCGCGCTCCCGTGGCGCGGGCACGGCACTGGCGGCCGCAGGAGCCGGAGTCCGCGCAGTGCCGGAGACCGCAGCCGCTCTGCGGGAAGAGGTGCGCATCCTCCTTGCCCCACGAGGGCAGCGGCGCAGCCCCGGCCCCTGAGCGCAGAAGGCGAGACTTCGGGCGTCCTCGGTGACAGCTCCTCGGGTAGCCCGCTCCTTCCCAATCCGCCCAAAAGAGCAACAGTCAGTGTGGCTGGGATCTTCCCTTCCTGCGTCCTCGAGCCTCCGGTGCCAAGCTGTGAGGGCGCCCCGCTCCCCGCGGCTGGCGCTGTCACGGCCGCCGCCCGGCCCCCAGCGCGCCCGAGCCGGCAGCTGCCTCCCGGAGACGTGCCCAGCTGTGTGCGCGTGTGTGTGTCTAAGCGAATCTCTTCCCCTCCATCACTTGGGCGCGCAGGAGGGACCGGGTCCCCGGCGACCAGCTGCAGAGTGGCTGCCGGTCCACACCCTCCCGGCTCTCTCCCCACCCACCCCGCCCCTACTCCTCGCCTTCCCCTCCTCCCCCTGCTCCTCCTCCAGCTGCCGCTCCCGAGCTCCCGAAGGCAGCGGAGAAACCGCAGCGAAAGGGAGGAGGAGGAGGAGGGTGGGGAAGGAAGCGCAGGTGTCTTTGGCGGAGAGATGGGCGCACGCACCGGAGCGGCTTGCTGCGGGGGGAGGGCAGGGCCTTAGGCGGAGAAAGGGGAGGAGGAGGATTTATCCGGAGGCGGAGGTCCTGCTGCTGAGCCACTGCACGTCCCACCCAGGACCTGGAACCGCGGGCGAACAGCGCAGTGGGGCGGCCGAGTGGGCGCGCGGGGCTCCCAGTTGGACTGAGGTCGCAGCTTGGGGAACCTGCGGAAATGACCAGGGTGGCAGAACTCGGGGACACAGAGGTCGGAGGGACCCAATCGCTGAGGCGCTGAGACCGGTCTCTCTGTGGTGGGGGGTAGGGGGCTAAACCCAGAGCTTGGGGCACACAGGTGTCCAGGAAGCTGGTGTGTGTGGCTCCAGAGTGCCAGGCGGGAGAGCCGGAGGCAGTGAGGGGGTCGGGCGGCGGCTGCGGCTTGCTTGGGGCTGCTGTGTGCATCCGGAGTCACAGGGGGCGATCACCGCCTAGCTGGGAAGCGGAGCTCAGTACTCAGCCTTCTTTCAGGTCCCAAGTCCAGAAACCAAGACGCAAACTAGCCTTCCCAATTTAGTCTGTGTTCCCCCAAGCCTTTGCCCCCAGCAAAACAACAGGCCAGGAGCTGATTCCACCTGCTACTTACTGTGCTCTTTACCGTATTGAAAGTACCCTATTGCTCCAAGGAGACTGATGTGTTGCTTCCTCTCTCTCAATTCTAGTCCCCTCCCTCAACATATATCCCTACCCAACCAAAATTACCCAGAACACTGTATTTCTCATTGATAAACTTTTTCCCTCTGGGGTTCCCTAAAAAATGAAAATGTTTCCTCCCCTTTTCTCTGTAGAGGCATTAAGTCTCTTGCTTACATTCCATAGCACAAATACAGTACACAAAAAAGCCCTTTAGGCAAGAAATCACAGCATTGTTGCTTATGACGGCTTGTCTGTTTTCAAATGACAGTCGCAGAATGCAAATTTGTGTCAACCTGAGGTCAGTGGAGAGTTAGTCCATTTAATTAGAGGTCTTTGGAAGGAATCCGGGCAACAACACTAGAAAGAATTGCTGTACTTTCTCCAGTACCCATTCCTTTTTATTATGGTAATTTCACTCTGTTAATTTAGGCAATCTGAAAATGAAAGGTCGGATGCAATTTACAAGGCACAATATTTCTAGATTCGCATTCAACAGCCCGCCTTCCTCCCACCAGTCTCACCATCACCTCAAAAGGTCATGAGCTAAGAACCCAAACTGCACTTTTTAAATCTCAGGATATAGCCTGAATGGCAAAGCTGCTGAGTTTTAGAAAGAGACCAGTTAAGTCTAAACTTCTTTACCAACTACTCAGACAAAATCATATGCTCAGCAGCAACAACAAAATGTATACTGTGTAATATATTGAGCAGGAGGAACGATGGCTGTTTGCCAGATATGTGATCCATTAACCTCTTTAGCTCATTGTTGGCAACAATAGCATACAATCACATTCCTATGTCTGAAAGACAAGAGATTTTTTTTTCCCATCTCAAAATCACAATGCCACATTATAGTCTAAAAGAAACCTCAGACAATAAAAGTAATAAGAAAGGAAGAAACACAATTTGTTTTTTTCCTGAACAAATGTTGCTGTTCTGTTTATTTCTTGAGGCGAAAAATGCTGATACGCAATAAAGTCCACAAGGGCATGACAATAGATTCTGAAGAATGCATCACTCCATCTATATTAGTCCTTTCAATTAGTAAACTTTATTTAAAAGGTTTATTTATATTATCTTTTTATTGGTATTCAGTCTGTCTTTTGTACCTGGAAGATGACTGAGAAGGAGGATGGGTGAGCTGAATCTGGTTTCTCATAATTCTGTCTTGCATCAGGTTTATGTCTGGCAGGAGAGGAACGCTCAGCAGCCTGTGCTTTCTCAGCAATCCTAACTTCTCCTCAGAGTATGCTTTGCTCTGTAGCTGATGGATTGTGAGATTGTCACAGTAATTTTGCCTACCTGCTACAGGGTCACACCTGGGGCTGGGAGCGGGTACGGTTCCAAAAACTGGGATACAATGCTCTGGAAAGAGCTATTTTACCTTGCCCAGGGTTTGAGGACTAGATGAAGGTGCATGAGATTTTTCGTGTTGCTTTTCAACTTCTACAGATGACCTGGATTTTCTGCTAGGTGAAGTGCAGAGGTGGGTGGGTGTGGTTTAACATTTTAAGAAACATTTTGGTATTGTGGTAAATTAAACAAATAAAACTAAACCCCAGACAAAATGGTACACCCAAAAAATCTATTTGAAATACAGTTTTGAAAACAGTCACAGATTTATTGGTTTGGCTTAGTCATCTATGCCAAATAAAGTACACAGCAATGAAAACATTTGGTTAATTAGAGTGTTCATTTGGTAAAGAATGTATTTTTTTCCTGAACATCAGCATACTCTCTTGTCTCATAAAGATGCAACCGCTAAATATTATTTAGGCCAGTCATGCTAGCTTATGTCTACAATCCCAGCACTTTGGGAGGAGAAGGTAGGAGGATCACTTGAGGCCAAGAGTTTGAGATCAGCCTGGGCAACATAATGAGACCCCTTCTCCACAAAAAGTTAGAAAACAAAAAAATTCGCTGAGCAGGGTAGTGTATGCCTATAGTCCCACCTACTCTGGAGGCTGAGCCAGGAGGATCCCTTGAGCCCAGGAGTTTGAGGTTACAGTCATCCATGGTTGCACCACTGCACTGCAGCCTGAGCAATAGAGCAAGGCTCTGTCTCCAAAATATAAAAAAAATTATTTACTTTACAGCTTCAAACGGAGGCTGCCCTCTCAGTAAAATATAGAAATGTTTGTCCTTATGAAGAAATTGAGGGTAGCTGACTTACTTTCCAAAATCTATCTTTTTCTCTTTCAACCAGTCAATTGCTGACTTTCAATTGGTTTAGTAAATACATTCATTGAAAGGGCCCTTCAGTCCAGGCACAGTGGCTCACACTTGTAATCCCAGAACTTTCGGAGGCTGAGGCAGAAGGACTGCTTGAGTCCAGGAGTATGAGGCCAGCCTCGGCAGCATAGGGGGACCCCATCTCTACAAAAAATTTAAAAATATATATGGGCTTGGTGTCACATGCCTGTAGTCCCAGCTACTCAGGAGGGTGAGGCTAGAGGATTGCTTGAGCCCAGGAGGTCAAGGCTGCAGTGTGCTATGATTGTGCCACACTCCAGCCTGGGCAACAGAACAGGACGCTATCTCAAAAACATTTTAAAAATAAAAGAAAAGGGTCTTTCTATGTGCCACCATTGGAAACCAGAAGATGAATAGAAGTCTCTGCTCTCATTGAGTGAGGTCAGTAATCACTAAGGCTATCAAGTTGAACAAGGTTCATTTTATTATAAGGAAATGAGCCCCTGTACCCACATCTCCTTGCTCCATCACTATATTTGGGTATCTCTTGTATGAAAATTGTGGGTTTTGTATCGTGCAATGCTGTGTTTAGTCAAGAGAGACCTGAAAGTGTAAGGCCACGACGGATTGTAAGGGAAGCATTTCTCATGGAAGGAGTGGGTCCACAGACCAAATATCAAAAACTCTGAGAGTGGTAAAGAGGATTTAACCTCTCTCTAGGTTAGACAAGTGCTGGCCAATAGAAACACAATGTAAGACACAAATGTGAGCCACATATATAATCTTAAATATTCTAGGAACTTATTCAAAAACTAAGAAATAGATGAAATTAATTTTAACGATAAATTTCATTCAATCTAATATATCAAAAATATTGTTTCAACATGTAATCAATATAGTTATCATTAATGAAATACTTTGCTTTTTTTTCATACTGTGGTAGAAAGAATGACTTCCCAAAGATATTTGCACCCTAGTCTCTGGAACCTGTACATGTGTTACATTACTTGGCAAAAGGGATTTTGCAGATGTAATTAAGGTTAAAGACCTTAAAATAGGGGGATTATCCTGGATTATCTGCATGGGCTCAATCTAATCACATGAGTTCTTTTTTTAAATAGTCAAATAATATTTTTGTATTATTTATTTTAACTATTTAAAATGAAAATTTACATGTTTTAATTAGTGAAAAGCCAATTCTTTAACCTAGGGAGGAGAAGCCTATAGTGACAAATGCTGAAAATGCTTTGTAATCAGTATACTAAGGAGACATTCATGTATTTCGAAAATTGCTTAAATTCTGATATTTAAATTTAAGCATGTGACCATATGCTGGCTTTAAAATATATAATTAAAGGCATTTATCACAATTTGCTATACTCCCAACATTAATTACAGATATTTTGGATCATAAATCAAATGGTTTAAAATGAGCCTGTAACATACCTAAGGAATACCTTCCCATATTGTACATGAAAATTACTTCTCCTCCATGTAAAGGTCTCATCACTTTAAGTTCTAAGTTAAGTTTAACCCAGCTCTGTAAGTCAGTACTTAGGGGCTCATGATGGCCTAAAAAGAAGGAAAAAAGAATGTAACGAGGACTGATCAACAAAGTTTTCTATATCTATGTAACTATACAGGATCTACATATGTTATGTATGTACTACATCATATGACATTAGTTATATTATATATAAACTATAAATATGATCATTTCTATTACTGATGCCATACCTAAATTATGTATTATGCATCTTCAAATAAAAGCCAAAGCAATAGGGTAAATGCAGAAGCATCACAATGAGTTCCACTTAATACACATTAACTGTACAGACCAACATTTCTGTTGGTACTTGAAATGGATCAAGTACATCTGGTGGACACTGACCGGTATCAGCAAAGATGGGCCATTACAATGGAGAAGCTTATGAGGATGATGAACATCATGCCAGAGGTGGTGTTCAGTGTCCAACCTCTTAATGGTGCCAGTGAATAACACTCACTGCTGGTATTACATATGCCGTGGTGAATAAGCGAAGGACTATAACCATAATATGCTCACTTCTTGTTATTTCATTTTATCTTCTAATTACCAGTTAAATATAGTGGTCCCTTAGTATCCATGGGGGATTGGTTCCATGACCCCCCTGGGTACCAAAATCCAGATGTTCAAGACCCTTATATAAAATAGTGTGCTATTTGCCTATAACACATGCACAACCTGCTATATACTTTGTGGGTTTTTTTTTTTTGAGATGGAGTTTTGCTCTTGTTGCCCTGGCTGGAGTGCAATGGCGTGTTCTCAGCTCACCAAAACCTCCACCTCCTGGGTTCAAACGATTCTCCTGCCTCAGCCTCCCGAGTAGCTGGGATTACGGGCATGTACCACCACGCCTGGCTAATTTTGTAATTTTTAGTAGAGACGGGGTTTCTCCATATTGGTCAGACTGGTCTCAAACTCACAACCTCAGATGATCCGCCCTCCTCAGCTTCCCAAAGTGCTATACAGGCATGAGCCACCGTGCCTGGCCAACCTGCTATATACTTTAAATCATCTTTAGATTACTTATAATACCTAACATAATGTAAATGCTATATAGTTATACTGTACTTAAAAAAATTTTATCATTTTTTGTTTTGTATTATTTTCTGAATATTTTAAATCTAGGGTTGGTTGAATTTGCTGATATGGAGGGCCAACCGTACAGAGTTTTAATTTCATAGTTTAACAATGAATGGCCATAAGTGGAGGTCGATACACATACTTAGCATTTCAAGCTAAGCTTGTTCATATACACATCTGAAATTAATTACAAGACATGACCTAACAAATGCTAGCGGAACTTTTCTTGAAAGTAATTTTTACAGATACTAAACTTCATCTTGCACCCTGATGTCAACATATATTTAGAGCAAAGTCAGAGCTTTTATATTTTCACTTATTATTCATTTAACTTTTAAAACACTACTACAATTGAGTATTAAAACAAAAACAATACCAAGAAGTGAGCATATTTGGTTATAGTCCTTCACTTATTCACTGCTGCATATGTAATACCAGCAGTGAGTGTTATTCACTGGCACCATTAAGAGGTTTGACACTGAACACCACTTCTGGCATGATGTTCATCATCCTCATAAGCTTCTCCATTGTAATGGCCCATCCTTGCTGATACCAGTCAACATCCACCAGATGTACTTGATCCATTTCATCAGCCTCTTTTACTTCCTATCTCTCAGGCAGGAGTTATTACAGCAAAAAATGTTTATCAGGAGACAGAAAGGCATTCTCAGGAAAGTAGACCTTAAATTTGATGCTTAGGTGATCCTTTTCATAGGATCTACAATAAACTGTCATGCCTTCATTTAGCACACACTTAGTATTTCTATGCTTGACAATCTGAGTTGGGGAATGAGAGGTGTTGACTGGGGTTTGGTTGTCAAGGGTGGGTATTGGCTTTTGGAAGCCATGCAGCGCTTCAACCAGTTTTATGTCCATACACATGAAAAGGTCTTCTGGTCGAATAAGGAAGCATGGTCCTTCTGATCTAAAACAATGATAATATCTCCTGGCTCCTGATCTCCTTCACCATGAAAGATATCTACTGGTCATCTTTCATGCCTTTGTCGTGAACTTGTAGGCTCTTCTTCTCTCAAACTATCTTCCTTCCATTGCAGCTTTTACATCTGTCATTAGGACTGTTCTGCTCCCCATGGCTCTGGCACTCCATGCACACAGACTGAGATTCTTGAGCCATTCTAGGTCCTATCTGATGATTCTTATTTGCATTCTAGTACTTCAGTGATTGGGACAGCACTCTACTGCTCCTTTCTTACCACCTTGGCCTACACACTTGTCACAAATCACATTATTTTATGGAGCTAGTTTTCTTGTTGCACCATTAAATACATCTTCTGTGGTTACTGAGAGCTGATGCACAATATTTTTACCTCTTTTTCTTTCTGCATCCTTCCTCTTCCTTCAAATAACATATCAACTATGTCCGTGAGGGAGCCAATACTGCCACTCACCCTTTTTAATTGCCCATTCTCCTCTTTTCTCAAATAATTCAATTTTCCTTGCTTCAGAGAGTACTTCATAAGCTTAAGAAATCTGTTTACACTTCTGTTCGTTATTTGGATTCTCACCAGTGTAGTAATTCAAGATCAGTTTCCTGTAAGACTCTCTTAACTCTTCCTGGATGGCATTGGGTCTCACCCCCAAACCATTACAGTAAGTGGTTTCTTTCACCACTTTCTAAAGCTGGCAAGTGGGCTAAGGCTGGTGTGTGGGAGCAAGAAGGAGTTTGGGCAGCTACCACTCCTCCATCTCTCACCAAGTGTTTTGGAAATCTCCCTCACATGAGTTCTTAAAAGCAGAGAATTTATTCCGGCTGGAAGAAGAAGAGATATGACAGGATAATTAAGAGAGATTCAAAGCATGAGAAGGATTCAACATGTCCTTGTTGGTTTGAAGATGGAGGGGACAATGTGACAAGGAATGCAGGTGGCGTTAAGGAGCTGAGAGGCTTCTGGCTAATAACCATGAAGGGAACAAGACTCCTGCCCTACAACCACAGGAACAGAATTCAGCCAACAATCCAAATTAGTTTGGAACAGATTTACCTCTAGAGCTTCCAGAAAAGAAGGAAACCCCATGTACACGTTGATTTTGGCCTTATGAGTCTCTACTAAGCAGAGGGTTCAGCTGAGCCACTTGATATGGGACTTCTGGTCTACAGAACTGTGAGATAGCAAATGTGATAAAGGGGGTGTTTCAAGCCACTAAATTTAAGGTAATTTTTTTATGGCAGCAATGGAAAATTCATGTATGTAACAAATCTTGATATCTAGTATTTATTTTACATGTATGGCACATCTCAATTTGTACTAGCCACATTTCAAGTATTTGACAGCCACGCATGTGACTTGTGGCTATGGTATTGGACAGTGCAAATCTAGACCAACTGGAGTCAAGATGTCTAGGAAGAGCTAGGTTTGTAGCCTAAACATAGCATCACCATGTGGAAAGAGAAGAAGATCAAGGAACGGGGGGACTTGGCAAGTTCTTTCTTGATTCCCCATCCTGCAGTCTGTGAATTGGGTAATCTTGCTCATACACAAAACAGGCTAAATTTTACAAACTATTATACATTGTCTAAGTTCATTGGACTCCGAAATTTTTGTTTTAATTGCCTTCTGGCTACTGAAAAGATATTTTTTGAATATTTCATTTTTATCTCAGTTAAATTTTAGAGCAATCAAGAGAGGAGTTGTTGCTCACACCTGAATTTATGCTTGAGATGGAGCATTAGTTATTCTAGCATTATGGGGTCAGGGCAAGGTAGGCAAGGGTAACCATGGAAGAGCTCCAGGAGTAGAACTGTACAGTTTGATTTAGCCTTCCTAGGAAGGCTGTTACTCCTCACCACAGAGTTGGCCTTTCAATATCGGCCTTCTGAGGTCTGGGTTTCATTTTTATTAAGAAGGGCAGCATGTCTTATCATTCTAATTACATTCCATGTTTAGCCTTCTAAAACCATCTTTTACCGTCTCCCCTAATAGATGAAAATATATGTTTACCCTGCAAACTTTAGAGTAGCAACTAATCATTGTAATCTAGAACCATATTAGGAAGGTTTCACCAAAAAGCTGAAAAATTAGACTGTGTTTAAAGGAAAAAAAATGGAACCTAGACCAGGAGGGAGCAGATGGGGGTCTTTCCAGCCTTCGAGGAGCAGTGGAGGTAACAGTGGAAGAGAGGAAAGTGAATGGTGGGCCGATTGTTTCATGAAAATTTTCTTTTGACTAAAGCAAAAAGCTTTTGTAAGGAAAGCTATAGTTGGTGCTGGGGAAGGAAAGGTCAGAACACTGCAGATATGCACTATCCAGTACAGTGACCCCTAACCCCATGTAGCTATGAAACACTAGAAATGTGGTTAGTCTGATTTGAGATATGCTGGAAGTATAAAATACAAACTGGATTTCAAAGACTCGGTGCAAAAAAATGTTGTAAAATATTTCACTAATAGTTTTATATTGTTAAAATGATAATATTTTGCATACATTGGGTTAAATAAAATATATTATTAGAAGTATTTTTACCTTTTAAAGATCTTTTTTAATATGGCTCCTAGAAGATTTTAAATTACATATGTGGTTCATATTATATTTCTGTTGAACATCCTTGCTCTAAACCAAGTGCTTCTCACACTTTAAAGTATATAGGAATCATCTGGGAATCTTGTTGAACTGCATGTTCAGAAACTCCCAAGTAAACCGCTCCTGCAGTTCAGCCTTTGGATTACACACCACCTGGCCTACAATATGTAACTATTCAGGAACTTTTAAAACCACAGTGACCAGATTGCTGCACCCCAAATCCATTACTTAAGAATCTATAGAGCTCTGACTTGAGTATCAATATTTGTTATAACTCTCTAGGTTAATTAAACATCTGGCAAATTTGAGGATCCCTACTTTAGAAGCTCTTGAATAGAAGTGAACTAATTTAAAGTTTATTTTATAGAAAATGGGGAAGTTCATATATCAGGAGCAATTAATTTGTCACTAGTGAATATTCATTGATTCATTAAGTGAGTTATTACTCTATGTCAGTCATGGTGATATATATCACCCTGCCTCCTAGAAGCTAAGAAGCTAGTCAAGAGATAAGATAAATAACTGCAAAGCAATATGGGATAGGTTCAGCATGAGTGGTATAGATATTAAGGGTTATAGGACTTAAATGGAAGAGTCAATTTGGGGTGAAATAATTATTCTTGGAAAAGCTGATGTATAAGCCCTAATACTGTGGTTCTCAAACTTTAGGTTGCATCATAATCATCTAAAGTAACCAAGTTGAGGACACTGTTGTCACAGAACACTGCTAATGTCACCCCACCATGCTGTGAATGCATTTAGACCATTCTTACATCTCTCTTCTAATATTAATAACTCAAAATTCAAAGTGCCCAGTGGGAGGCTGATTGGCTGGGCCCAGACCACATGCTCAAGCCTGGTCTGGCCAGGAGCCATTGGTAATGCACTTCTCACTAAAACAAAAATAGGAATGAAGTGCAATACTGCTAGACTTGCTCCCTAAACCCTCCCTTCACCCTCAACAACAACAAAAAATCCCCAGACTAAAACAAAACCAAAAACAAACAGATAAACAAAATGTCTACTGCAGGTAGTACTATTCCAAAAACAGGCATGCATCAGGGGAGACTTGATTATGGACAAAAAGTCAAATTAAATTTGAGGTTGTTAAGTTTGAGATTACAACTTTAACTTAAGCAGAGATGTCCAGTTAGTTAGTTCTGAGAATGAGGTAAAGGCTAGAGAAGGTAGCTTAGGCATTACTTCTTTAGAAGTAAAAATAGAGAACAAATGTGAGCATGAGGCGGCAGAGTGTAGAGGGAGGAACCGAGGACCAAGAGTCTGATAATATCTTCATACTTCTGGGACTCTAGGAGTAGTACAAAGGGATGCTGCATTAGATGTTAGCAGGTATTAAACCCCAAACCTATTCAGATGTGAAAAGTTAAATGGGAATTCTATTAATGTACTAACTTGCATTATAATGCTTTAATAATGCTGCATTTCCAAATATTATTTGGCTAGGAACTCTCTTAAAGAATTAGCAATATATTTGAAGACTTTTGGAAAACAATAGGCTAGAATTTTCTGGAACCAGAAAAAGACAGAAAGAGACTTACAAAAGTATTCAGGGGGAGAAATAGCAGTCCCAGGATTGAGATTATTCAGATAATTCAAACTCCTATTACTCCATTATAATAGAAAATGGGTTTAATAGTATGGGATTAATAGTATTAATTCTGTTTTACCTCTACATCTCCCAAATCCACAGCACTTGGCAAGTGGAGTTGCACCATATATATTTAAGCGAATAAATAATAATAATAAAGGGTAAGAAAAGTCCTTTAATTTGTCTGTATGGAGATCACAAGAAGTCCTTAGCAAATACATATCTCCTTCAACCCACCTCCAACCAGCTTCAGAATACTGGTGGGGTGGGTTGGATGACACATTTATTTGCTAAGGATTTCTTAAGTGATTTCTCAAGAACCCCTGGCAGAGAGAATTGCCACCCTATCATCTGTTTCTCTCTTTCTTCTTGGAAACATAACAAGGGTGACCATATAATTTATCATCCAAACTGGGACACTTGAGAGAGAGAAAGGGGGAGCTATTAATAATTGTGCCAGGACGACACATACAAAACAGACTCTCAGGCAAACTGGGACAAATGGTCATCCTAAATATAATTCCTGATGTTTAGCTGTGCGCTTGACTGTTAGGAATAAAGTCTGCACTGTTCGATACAGGGGACCAAGTAATGGAAATGGTACCAGATCACAGTAGTTAGTTCCCCTCTTCCCCAAGGTTTACAGAGATGGCTCATATCTTGACCAAAGCTGGTTCTTACCAATCAGGGAAGATTGTACAAGGTGGCTATAGAAGGCCTCACAGAGATATATTCTTAATGGGTTCCTTTCTTCTTCCTACTGACTGGAGTGTGGTTTTTCTGGTTAGAGATTTAGCAGCAGTCTTGGATCACAAGGCAGTGTGCTTAAGATGGTGGAACAGAAAGATTAAAGAAGCCTGAGTCTCTGATGATCATAAGCCATTTTAGTCCAGTCTACCTTTGGCCTATCATGTGAGGAATCAATAAACATTTCTATTTTGTAATCACTGTGGGTAATTTTAATGTTTTCTGTTACTCCTCATCGAACCTAGTCTGGGTAGATAAGACCTTATAACAGTGCTGTCAAAAAAAACATAATGTGAGTCACAAATGTGAACCATATGTGTAATTTAAAATTTTCTAGTCATTTTAAAAAATGAAAATAGATGGTGAAATTAATTTTATCAATGTATTTTATTTAAACAATTATAGCCAAAGTATTATCTTTTCAACCTATAATCAATATGAAAAATATTAATGTGATAGTTACATGCTTTTGTTTCATGCTAAGTCTTCACAATTCTATGTGTGTTTTATGCTCACAGCACATCTCAGTTTAGACTAACCACATTTCAAGTGCTCAATAGCCACATGTGGTTACTGGCTGTCATATTGAACAGCACAATTTTATACCACAAATACCTCCTTTCACCCACCCACTCAGTATTTTTTCTCTCTCTCTTTTCTTGTTTCTCCTCAACAGATAAACATAGATAAAACCCTATATCTTACACAACAACAACAAAATAACAACAATAAACCCTTCCTCATTCTTCCTCAAAGATATTTTTCTAGTGTTTTTCTTTCTTGCACAACTCTATTTAATTGAGTTTGCAGTAGCAGGTAACTCTGGTCTTAGGCTAATGGCAGAACAGGGTCCTTTAGGATGCCACTTGATAAACTGCTACCTGGGTGATGTGAAACCATCAGGAACCATATTTTAAAGATGATCTTCTAGCAAATTAAAGCCCATGTATTAGGAGTTTTTAATATCAGGACTGAAACTCACTATGTTTTGCTATGAGTTGCCACAAAATAATTGGTCTATTTATCGATCTACCTAATCTATCTGTAATGATTTAAAAAAATCAGGTTACCTCTCTGGTTACCCGTCTGGTGATGCCAGTTTCCTTTACTTTGAGATACATGGTGAAGGGTGAGAGAAAGGGAATTGTTGGAGCTGGCACTTGGAAGTTGAGCCTAACCTGGATACCTCCTGGGAGGGGTCGTGAATGTACACATCAACTACCATGTGTGCGACAATGGAGAAGTGATTTCTGGCAGCTAGGCTTTATGGAGTACAGCATAACTTCAGTTATCTGGAGTCTAGTGTTCAAGCACCAGGAATGGTGTCAGTTACAAAAGGAAGAATAATGTGCATCTTGTAAAAAAGGAAATAAACCAAGAGCTTTGAGTATTTTGTACATGATTAAGAGGAGCCAGAGATATGAAAGTTATGGTGGATAAGCCAGGATTGATTAATTCTCCAAAAAGAGGGAAGAAATCTTCTGGTTTAATAGAGATTTACAAAAAAAAGAGGTCAGTCTTTTCAGGGAGAAGTAGCCAAGAAGCTCAGATGACATGATAGGGGCCTAACAAAATTAGAAATAAAAAAGGCAGAGAGAAGAGGAAAGCAAGCAAAGGAGATTATACATGGAGCAGAAGTGGTGGTAACAAAGACAGAAGTAGTAGCAAAATAGCCCAAGAAATGTCATCAGCTCTGTGGAAGTAGAAAGAATGAGGCAGACTTGAAGTCCAGAGACATTATCAGCCACCCAATGGATGTTTGGGTACCATATATAATTAAATCTTCACATGAACAATATTTCTGGAAAAAACTTCCTATGCCAACTGGAGTCATTTGTTTGTTTGATAATTTACTTGCTCATTTGCAGTTGTCTAATTTGTACCAGAAGTTTGCACTCTCTTTGGCCTATGTGCTCTCAGTGACTTAGATAAAGCCCATAGGTGCTACGGGTGATGCTGCCAAACCTAAGACCCAAAACACAGAGCATGAGCCAAGAAAAATAAAGTAAGAAGAACAAGAAAGAAAAAGACCATTATGAACACTTTGGTTATCCAGACGTCATTTATCTAGCCTCCTTAACAATATATCCTCCAGTTAAGAACCAGGAGTAGGCAAAAATCACATCTGAAAATCTAGATAGATGATGCCAAGATTACATGGTCTTTTTCATTGCAATTTACTTATTGAAAACTCTCCAGGTCCCAGAAGTGTGGCCTCACTTTCCCTTTACTTAACCACGCCAGAAACTGTCACTCCCTATGGGCCTTCGTTCCTGAAGAGCCATGGATATTGCTGCAGAAACCTCAACTCTAGGTGCTACTACTCAGCGCAGGTCAGTGTGCAGCTTTAAAACCATTTGTCATTCTTTCCTTTTATTGTTGCTGAAAATGTTTTATTCTTACTTTTAAACAAGTCTAACAAACGTAGTATTTTCTAAGTCAGTTGCAGATTAGGGCAGTAAAAGAGAGGATGAGACAAATGATAGCCGAAGAGGTGGCAGGCAATATTGAGGGTGGGGCAGAAAAATTGTAAAAGCCATGAACTTCATCTCAAACCACAAAGCCCATTCAGTGTCGGAGTTACTGTATGTGGTATGTGTTGTGGCAGGAAAAGAATAGACTTTGAAATAAGACAGGTCCAGACTCAAGTTACAGCTCTTCTGCTGGTAGCTGTGTGACCTTGGGCAGGTATTTAATTTATCTGAGCCTCATTTTTCTCATTTCTAAAATGGAGATGGTAATAATACCTTCCTTATTCAGTTGTGAAGACTAAATCTATGTAAACCAACATGGTTGTTGCAAATAGTTCCTTCTCCCCTAGAAATGAATAGGTGTTCAGCTTATCAGTGACTTTTATAACTTCAGATAGTGCTTACTAAACTCATACTACAATGTGGACACCATGCAAAGCACTGGGACATGGAAATAAATGAATGACAGTCTGTATCATCAAGGAACTTAGAGTTATTTGGGAAGAAAGATTGTAAAATATAAGCTAGACGGTGGGTTAAGGTGAAACAATGGAAGTAAGTTCCAGTAACGGAGGCAGTATGTATACTAATGGCAGCACGGGGTGGGTGTCAACAATTTGAGGGAGAGCAGCATGTGTTTATAGTGAAGATAATCCTGAATCATCAGGAAACGTACATTGTGTTTAATAAACTATGTCTAAAGAGACAGAATATAAGTAATTCTTGTATTTAAAATATTCCATTTAAAATGATGAAATCTAAAAAAAAATAACTTCCATGGTTTTCCTTGGTTAAAAAATCCATTACTTTCTAATGGAACACCTTATTTATTGATATGCCAAATAAATGAGACATTGCTAAAATGGCAGATGAGAAAGGCAGAAAAGAGGAAATAAGACTATGGAGAAAGGAAGGGGAAAGGAACAGAAATGTTATGGTGTGACCAGAATTGCTTCATGGAATCAGGCTTTTGTCGGTGTGGCTTCCTTGCTGTTTCTTTTCATCTTCACAGCTGCCCTGTCTGATTGGTAAAACATGTATTATTCTCTGTATAACTGATAATGAAGTGAAAAGTGCAAGGGGCTATTGCTTGTCCCAAGTCACACATTTAGCAAGACATGCATCCAGAATGTAGAACTCCAGTTCTCTGCTTGAGGCACAAAAAATGGTAAGGAAAAAGTCACCCTCAGTAGTTCTAAAGAATTTCATCTAAAGAAATAAAGTTTAAAGTTTAAAACCGCCGGGCGCGGTGGCTCACGCCTGTAATCCCAGCACTTTGGGAGGCCGAGGCAGGTGGATCACAAGGTCAGGAGATCGAGACCACGGTGAAACCCCGTCTCTACTAAAAAAATACAAAAAATTAGCCGGGCGTGGTGACGGGCACCTGTAGTCCCAGCTACTCAGGAGGCTGAGGCAGGAGAATAGCGTGAACCCGGGAGGCGGAGCTTGCAGTGAGCCGAGATCGCGCCACTGCACTCCAGCCTGGGACAGAGCGAGACTCCGTCTCAAAAAAAAAAAAAAAAAAAAAAAAAAAGTTTAAAACCAGGAAGCAAATACCCAAGAAGTGGTACGGCACAAGCATATGCTACATGTAAAAGAATTTCTTAGCGTAATTGCTTTGCCACGACTTCTCTTTTTTCCCATGTTTTCCTTTCTCACCTCCTTCCTCCTCCAAATAGATGAAGGCAAGAGAGAAATACCAGAAAGGAAGAGAATAGGAGGGAGAAAACAGAAGGTTATGGGAAAAGAGAAGGGAAAGCAACAGGAGATAAATGTGTAGGGAAGTCTTACTCGTGAACATATAATATGTTTCTGGTTGATTTAAAATTTGTAAATAAGAACATATTATTCTTATACCACATACAAAAATCCTTGTTTTGAAGTTTCTCCCCAAAACAATTGAGGTCTGGGAAGGGGTAAATGTGTCAAGAGATGTGTATGTTGTCTTGGCCACCTGTAAATGAATAGGCTGTTTGGACAGAATCAAAAGCCTTCCCTGAGGTCCCCAAGCTGGCATAACCCCGTAGACTGATACTCTCTATCACTCAAGGGCATCCAATGGCCAGTACACTTCTTCCTCTCTAAGTCACTGTAAATACCACCCAGAGCCTGATGCTGATATAGGGATGTAAAAAAAGACCAATGCTGATCCTGTTCCCTGGGCACTTCTCAGGAAAGAAAACTCATCTGGAGCCCACCCTGCTGAAGCAGGTGGGTGAGATTCCAGCACCCGCTTTGTCCTTTACTGTGACCCCAGCAGGCACTCCACCAGTTGGCAGGCCAGTGTCTCCTCTGCTTGGGCATAATAGGAGGGCACATCTCACAGGACATTGTGAATGTTCATGGAAAGTACTTAATAGAGGTATTGGCTCATAGCAAGTTCTCAAAACAAGCCGTCTTTCTTCTTTTCAAAAAGTAACACTATTAGTCAAGTTTCGGTTTCTCTGACCTCAAATGATCATGTTTAAAATATGAAAACTAGGCTTCAGTCGAAACCAGCTATCCATAGTTTCCTATTGTTCAACACAAAAATTTTCCTCCTTAAAAGAAGTGACAAAAATCTGGTGGTGTTTGAAATGTCTGCATTAAAAGTTTTATGTGACTATGGGTATGTGTGGGCTTCTTCCATTCACTTGGGAAGGATTGCTCCATGAATCAAGGGCTGTACATTTGTGTCATTTACATTTTTATTTCTCTAAGCAATCTCTGCAAAATGAAAAAGAACATACTTTTAAAAGTTGGTGTTTATTATTATTTTTATATGTGGTCTCATAAATGTGAAACTTTAAAACCTCATTCATTTGGAATAATGGAAGAAAAATGTGAGAAATCTGCCTGAGAATATATTTGGGAACAAGTGGAGTTTTAGTAATGTCAAGGAAAGTTAATATTATTAGCTAAGATATAAAAGGATTTTAACAAGTAATAAAGCTAAGTTTATAAAACATATACTTCACAAAAGGCCCTGGTTTTATATGATATCATAAGTATAAGCTACTTTGATAACATAATAAATTTAATTACTAGAACCAAAAATAAATGACTCTTTTTTAAAAAAAAACTGGATTTGCCTACTTGACAAATAAGACTCTAAAGAATTATCTGAAGAAAAAGTAACATTTCTTAATTACATATTGTTTAGTTGGTTATCTTCACATGAGATCAGTGAAGTGCGGATTAATGGAGTTTTATTGCATAATGCAAGTTAAAGCAATATACGCATAAAATAAACAACCCAATTATTTTTTTCTCATATCATAGCTTCCAAACACCTAGGGCTTTGGACTCGTTTATCTTTAGTTGTATACGGACAAGACTCTGTCAAGGGAATGCCAGGGGTGTGGAGTTGTTAACTCTTTCCATGGAAATAACACTGAAGAGAAGAAAGCCAGGGAAGCCGGAGGTCACAGCAACGTCCTGCTCAGGGGGTCCAAGCGTGATTTTAGTGTCTGGGCTCTGGAGTCAGACTGCCTAAATTCAGGCTCTGCTTCCCCCTGGCAGACTCAGTGGCAATGGGGAAGTTACTTCAGGTTCCTCCTCTGTGAAATGGGATGATCATGGAATTTCACAAGGTTCCTGAAAGAGTAACATTTCCAACAGTGCCTGACACACAGTGAGTGCTCAGTCATTTCTGCTGTCTCTATAGCTGACCGGATATTAAAGGACGTTTGTCCACTTTTAACCTCATGGCAACAAGAAAATCAAGCCCTAACTTAGATTATCAACTTACCTGTACTTTGCCATGTCATTTCATAGTTTTGTGTATTATAATATTAAAATATCTCACCAAGAAGGTGACTTTTAAAAGTCGTTCTTTATATAAATGCAATGTCAAACGCTTTTAAAAATCTAAGAATAGAACATCTACTGAAGTTCAGTTCCTCTGTTGTCAGCATTTGAATGACCTTCATGGACCTGTTTAGATTGGTTACTTCTTTTGTTGTTAAAGTTTTATGGTGATTCAACTATCACCAGGAGAGCGCTTGCATTTTCCCTCTGTAACTTGCTCTTTGCCAGCCATTACCCACCTGTTTAAGCCTCAAAACCTGTTTCTCCTTGGTTCTTTTCTTTCCTATGCATCCCACATCCACTATGTCAGAAGGAATGTAGACTCTGCCTCTGAAATATGTCTTGATTCCATCCGTTTCTTTCTCTCTCTAAGATCATCGCTCTCTTCCAAGCTGCATCCACCAGTCCTCTTGCCTGGGCTACTTTGATATGTTCCTAAATGTTTGCTTTTTTTTTTCACATCTTTCCTTATAAAATTCATTCTTTACTGAGAGCTCACATTGATCCCAGTGAAACATACATGGAACCCTGTTACTACTCTTATTTGAAACCTTTCAGTGGCTTCTTGTCATCCTAGGAATAAAATCCAAACTCCTTATTCTGGCATACAATGCTTTCTGTTCTCTGACCACTCCCTATCTCTTCAACCTTATGTGCTTACCCACTCACCAACACCCACTGTCCTCAGCCATGCTGGCTTTCTTCTGTTTCTTGAACATGCCAAGCTTGTCATCTTAAGACCTTTGTGCTAGCTGTGCCCTCTGCCAGGAATGTACTTAGCCCCAATCTTCTCATGGGCCAACTCTTTTTTGCCCTACAGGTTTCAGACTAGCTATCACTCCCTGGAGAT
This sequence comes from Macaca thibetana thibetana, assembly GCF_024542745.1. Lineage (NCBI taxonomy): Eukaryota > Metazoa > Chordata > Mammalia > Primates > Cercopithecidae > Macaca > Macaca thibetana. The sequence goes on along the minus strand of NC_065581.1, from coordinate 150,867,841 downwards.
GCCCTTCTGCTCCCATCCAATCAAAAGCACTTGCCTAGTCACTTGCTATCATATTGTGTTTTTAATGTTGTATGTGATATTTGTCATGGTCTGATCTTTCTTGCTCATCTATTTACTTCTAATTTGTCTATTTGTGTATTACCAGTCTTGCTCCAACTAGAATATAAATTCCAACAGAGTGGGAACAATGTCATTCTTACATTCTTGTATGGCATAGTTTGTGTTAGAACAGTGTTTGGAAGACAATAAGCATTCAGCAATTATGTTAACTCAATGAATGGAATTCTCAGGTTGCTCATGGGAGGAAGCTCCCTGTGTCCTAACCGGGACCACCTCTTAATCTCCTCAATTCTTAATTTCCACCCAGAATTATTCCACACCAGAGCCCAGAAGAGTGTAATGACCTTAATTCCTCCCCAGGAAAGCAGTATAGCTGACTGCTTCTTCCAGCACTGTCTTGCATAACCATTATTTCTGTACTAGGATTTGTTTTGTCTCCCTTCTCCCAATTTTATTTTTCTTACCTCATATTAACATCTTTGGCAAAATTCTCTTATTCAATTCACATAACAACATGGGCAAGTATTATTACATCTTTTTTTCCCCTAAGGGACAAAGTCGAGGCTCAGAGAGGCCAAGCAACTCACAAGTGATAAAGATTTGAACCCAGATCTGTTGATATTAAAGATCATGAATTTATTTATTGCCTGGAGATAGTGTCCTACCAATTATTGTGATCACAAATTTTCCACGATAGCCACTGATGAGTTGACCAAATGATCCCCAAACTTATTTGGAGATTCCTGAGTCCCCTTAGACTTGCAGAATAAAAGTCTGGAGTATAGCGCAAGAATTTTCTTTCCTTCCTTCCTTCCTTCCTGCCTTCCTTCCTTCCTTCCTTCCTCTTTCTCTCTTTTCTTTCTCTCTCAGAGTGTTGCTCTGTCACCCAGGCTGCAGTACAGTAGCACAATCTCGGCTCACTGCAACCTCCGCCTCCTGGGTTCAAGTGATTCTAATGCCTCAGTCTCCCTAGTAGCTGGGATTACTGGTGCCCACCATTACATGCAGCTAATTTCTTTATTTTTAGTAGAGGCAAGGTTTCTTTATGTTGGTCAGGCTAGTCTCGAACTCCTGACCTCAGGTGATTCACCTGCCTTGGCCTCCCGAAGTGGTGGGATTACAGGTGTCAGCCACCACAAATGGCCCCAAGAATTTGCATTTTTAAGGAGCTCTCCAGATTATTCTAAAGGCAACCAGTTTTAGGTTTCGTTGAGATAGACAAGCAGTAGCAGGTAGGGGAATATTAAATTGAGTACATGTTATCTTTGGAAAGGTCTTTTAAATGTCAGCTGAAATTAGTTTATCTGGTTAGGTTGGTGCCTCAGGGGCTGAGATGTGGAAATATGGTATTGGAGACCCTCAAGTTTCCTCAAGGAGGAAGAAGCATCTGCAATTTTCTAGGGGAAAAGCCACAAAGCACGAGATGGGGCCTGAGCCTTAGTGAGGGCTTCCCAAGGGCAGCGCTGAGAGTTCCAAAGCATTCTTTCAATGTTATGAGGTTCTCCAGTAAAGCTCCACTAGATATTTGAGCTTTGTAAACTGTCTGTTCAATGTTTTGAATCATTAAAAAATCTAGGTAAAGTGGGTGAAACAGGCATTTTGTAGAAGCATAAAATAATCTAGACTGTCAGAGATGGCTTTATAAGCATGTCTAAACTGTTCCCAAAGTACTGAGACGTCTATTTTATGATAAAATCATGATGTAATGAAGAGAAACAACACATTCAGAGTGCTTTTCGTATTGAAAAAGGTAAAATTTTGTCAAATTCAGATATCCTAATAGTAAGATGCTGGTTCTTCCACACCTCTTTTTACATTGAGTCCTATCTAATAAAAGAGATAAATGGCCTCCTGGGGCTTAGAGACCATGGAAAGTCACATCTGGTAGCTTGCACCTGGCTGACCTATTCATGGAAAAGGTCAATGTAGAGCAAAAGGGCACTTTTTTTTTTTTTTTTTTTTTTAAATCAGCTCTGCTGGAGGGAATGAGCAGCTGTCAGGGGAGGTTTTTATCCTTTCACACCATTCCACTCGCTGAGCTGGTTCCTTCAACTATGGCTGAGAGGGCCATGACTCTGCATTTGATACCACTATGGCAAGCTACCGTTATCCTTTTTGTCACTAGTGCAAAATTGGAAATTCAACTATTTCTATATTTTCTGAATTGATTCATGATCCAAATAAATACTCAATCTATTTTATTACAACTTGTTTTAGGACTGGGTTCCATTGTCTTTACAAATATTCTAATATTGTGTTTTGTATTTCACATTCATTTTATCTAGTAAGTTGAGCTTTCTTCAACAACTGGTTGTCATGAATTTTTTTTTTTTTTTTTTTCTGTTTTCAAATTTGAATAAAGAGACAGTTCTGGGAAAACCATTTGACGGAGAGGCAAGTTGGAGTCAGGTTATAAAGAATACCATTTTGATCTCAGTACTGTGATGCTTCACTAGTACCCACAGTATGCTTTTCTAAAATGTGGGAAGTAAGGTTGGGCCTTTTATAATATTTGTAAGTTTTGAGATGTCTGAATTCTGGGTAAAGTACTTGTTGTATTAGATTGGAAGACTATCCCTTAACTAGACCCAGAATGTCTCCAGTCAGAGTTGGTTTCTATCCTCTATTTTCCAGTGAATGCCTATATGCTAAATCTAAGGTATAGTATCACAACTCTTCTCTTCAGATCATCAGTTTAAGATGTTAACAATATCGGAAAGACTATGTTTAGTTATTTAAAAAGTGACTTTTTCTAAAAAATTTCCTACTCTATCTTTTAGCTTTTCTATTTCTCCATTCCAGTTTAAATGGCCTAAAAAGAAAAGGCAGTACTTACCCAGATAATGCAAAAATTTGCCCTCTGGTGTTTATGGACCCCAAGTCCTCTGTCACTGATGACCTGAATTTCTAGCTTATCTGATAAATGCTGAGCTTTTGCATTACCTCATTCTGAAGAGCCAAGTTCATACTGAAATAATTTTCCTTTTATTCAAAGCAAAATATCAATATGCCCAGAATAGTCTACCCCTTCAAAAGAGAAAAGTCGGGAATCTTTGAGACTATTATGTATAATTATTTTATGTTTAGCTAAGACACTTTTAAAAAGGCTTTAAATATATACTCTAGTTTTTTAAGAAGAGGTTTTATGTAGAGTTCAAATATTTAGTTTAACATGTTTAAGTTTCAATGATTCATGTCAAAATAAAATTACACATTAGCTAAATGCCAAACAAGCTTGACATGGAGATGAGTCAGATCTGGGCCATTCTGGCTCCAGACTGCAAAGTGCTGTTAAGTACTTCCGCATTATGCATGCCATCTCCCTACAGAGCACCCTCTCTCAGCATTCAGACCATGAACTTAGGGGAGTCGCACTAGAAATATGGAGAACACTCCATTTCTGTTCATTTATCATGGCTGAATTGGTATAATGAATGGTGACAAATAGGTCTTTTTCATCTACACAACAGTTACCATTACCTTTCAATGGTTTCTGCTTGAGTGTCAAGAATAGCAAGTTTAATTACACAAAAGCTGGTGGAGGCATGTGGTGTGAATTTAATGCAAGGAACCAGAGAGAGGCTGCTGGACATCAACTTTGATCTTGCGTAGGGAGATAAAATCTGTATAAATATACACATGGAATGAGCTGTTAGAGATTACAGAAGTCATATGAAAATTTACTTCTTCACATCAGTGTTATATTTATCTAGAAAACGTGATAGATTGAGAGCAAAAACAACTGCTAAATATGATTCCTTGATTTCCTTCTGTCTCAAGAGTTAAACACACCTCTGAATTCAAACTGTGTGTGGAATGTTAATTTTGCAAGATGTCTTCAACTTAATTTCAAGAAGTGCTGAAAGTTTGATCATGGTATTTAACAAAATATCATCAGTTAGGAGAGAAAAGCCCATCATAGCATTGCCAGTTGGGTAGTAAAATTCTTATACATAAAATCGACTTGATAAAGTGTGGTCCCAAAATGTAATTATTACCACTAGACAACCATTTAGAGTAATTTGACATCTATTATATATCAATAAATCTACCTGGAGGTGGATCACAAGCACATAAAAGATTTTATTTAATAGCCCACAGTTAATATATTTTCCTTATCGTGATTGATTATGACATAATTCTCCGTAAATTTTCACCTCTGGAAAATAAAAAAAAAAAATTGATAAGATAAAATGAGCTATATTGCCAAGCACTTTGATATTGAGAAAATGCAATTTGTTTTATCTAAATATTAATGGCATGCCTTATTTTAAGTGCATATTGATTTTTACTTACCTACTTGTGAAATGAAGTTTATTTTATTATTTTTGAAACAGAGTCTACCTCTGTTGAACAGGCTGGAATGCAGTGGCGTAAACACAGCTCACTGTAGCCTCGACCTCTCAAGCTCAAGTGATCTCATCTCAAAATTCCTAAGTAGGTGGGACTACAGGTGCCCACCACCACACACATCTAATTTTTGTATATTTTTTGTAGAGATGGAGTTTTGCCAGGTTTCCCAGGCTAGTTTTGAACCCTGGGCTCAAGCTATCCACCCGCCTCAACCTCCCAAAGTGCTGGGATTACAGGTGTGAGCCATGGCGCCCAACGGAAATGAAGTTTTTTTAAAAAACAAATAACTATAATAACATGTAAAAGTCTGTTCATCAGTGCTTTATCTCAACTTTCTTTAAGAATACACAAATTTGAAAACTATCTGGCGTAACTATTACTTAGATCTAAATAAAGATAAAAACAATTAACTATCACAAAAATTGCCTTAATGACCATCTGGATGAATGTGTAAAACTGTACGTTAGAGAATCATGCCACAAAATCACAAATGATATTTTAATGTTCTCTTATACTTTACAGTTGCTTAGTAGTGTTTTTTTTTTTTTTTTTTAAATTGGAGCAGGAGGGAAGCCACTTAAACCTACACTTGTCCTAGAGGTTTAGATGGCTCTTTGTGGGTTTTTAAATGTAAAATAGAATGGGATAGATATATTTCCCTTCCAGAGGTCTATTGTGACAACTTTAAAGAAGATTAAGAGCAAAATTATATTCTTACTATCTGTTTATTAAAATGGAAATACCATCTTTAGCTTCTAGATAAAATAAATCATTCTTCAGCTATTGGGATTAACTAATTAAATGCATAATTAACATTTGCTATGGGCCAGGCACTGTGCAGAAGTTGGAAATATAAAGAGTCATACATAGCGCTGGAATTTTTTTTTTTTTTTTTTTTTTTTTTGGTGCGTGAAAAGAGAAACTGTGTCTTCATGGAGTTCACAGTATCATTGGGATGATAAGAAAATGTTAGAAAAGATGATCATATACAAGCAACCTGGTAAATTGTTTGGAATTGAGTATAAGGATAGTTAACAAAGAAGGCAGAACACAGAAGGCCGAAAGGTAGAAGCCAGTGTGTACTGAAACACTTAGGGAAGCACTAATGAGGGTAAGGATGATAGTGGTCCCAAAGAGAAGCGTTTCATCAGCCTAAAATCGATGTATGTTTGTATGCTACAATTTTGAATACGTTTTGGTTTGTGTTATCAGAATAAGAATAGAGTCAAAGAAATGTGCATTTGGACTCTATTGCAAATCAACCCTGTTATTAATCCCTTTTTAACTTTTGCTTTTGCAGAGGTCCTAGCAGAGAGATCCCACCCCTACTACATCACCTTTCCTTCTCTTTTCCCAGTGGTGCACCCATACTTCTTTCACTTCTAGCTTAAACATTTTAGAAGGATCAATTTCACAAAATTCAGAACACTCATGATTTTGGAAGGAAAGAGTAGTAATACCATGTACATATAAGAAATCTTAAAGGATAATTATAAATTAGCCTTAAAATTTTTTGATGACGTCATACATGTGTGTACGTGTGTGTGCACATGCGTGTGTGTATGTGTGCGTAGAGTCTTTAGAAGGCCATGACCTTATATGCCTCAATAGAGTGGCTAGACAAATAAGAGAAATTTATATCCTGGGAAGTTAAGGTAAGGATTGGTGATCACTAAAGTAAGAACTTCCTGAGGAAAATATAGTTGTCTTTCAATTATAAAGGGATGATACAATTCTGAATATATTTTCCCCTATAGCATTACAATTATGACAATAATGTTTAGATTTTCTTATATTAAACTCTTAGAGTCCTCCTTAAATTTTCCCTAACTTCTACATGATTCATTTTTTTTCTTAAAATTAAATCACCTTATTTTGTTTTCCCATGGAAGTATACACCCTTGGCCTCAAGATGGGAAGTTATCCGCTTTAATATTCATGATTCGGCAGGATATTTTATGGCTAGTAAGATTTGCAGCTTAAGTGCATATCTTCTGTACATACAGAGGTCAGAAATAATTTGCTTCATGATACAGGAATTAAAATCAATACTCTTACTTCCTTAAAAAACAAACATAACATAATGTAAATGAGAAATGAGTAAATTATTAATAGATAGGTTTATCTAAAATATAATACCAGCTAAGCTAAGCAAGGTCAACCCAGAGAATCGAGTTTTAGGAAGCAGAGCAAGTTATAGGAAGTGTGAGGAAGTTCGATCCATCACCACAGCTTTGTCTTCAGAAAGTCACTTTCACCTGAGGGGTTTCAAGCCATATTACAAACATCTATTTAACTGTCCCTGTGAATAAGTGCCTGTTATGATGATATTCAGCTTGAGGATTAAAAAAATGGGGAGAATAGAAGTCTTGGCCATGGTATCTTGGGGATACTCCCAGGTTTCTCATTAACACTTAACCGGCAATCAAGGGAGAGTGAGAAAGTCCCATCGGATACTGTCAGGGTGGTTCCAGCATCATAATTTTCATTTCCTATGCCTTTATATTTGCTCTCTGTGCAGGATTTAGACAAATCCTATGCTCCAGAAGGACCCTCTTCTTACTCTGTGCTTGATATACTTCCACCTATTGAAAAATGTAGTGAGCTGAAGCTGAAGCTGAAGCTAGCTGGGTTACTCAGAAAAGGCATTTTCTTCTTCCTTCTCAGAGAACAGAGTTTATCAGCTACCATGTTTCTGGGCCCTGCCCTACTTTCTGATTTCTACATAGAGTCTGTGTTTTTCTTTTTCTTTCTTAAGCCAAGAATGGGTATTTCTGTGCATCTGAAAAAGCATTTCTCCTGGAAAGAGGAAGGCTAGCTTGTGAGCCTGACCCCCTTGAAAGATAAATGGATGTAAAACTCATAATCAGTGAAGCCAGAATCAACTTTGAATCTCACTTTCTTGCTTTCTGTACATGTAATTTATTTATATTTGTGGGATCCTTTCCATCACTTTCAAATCATTACTTCCATAGCAATTCATCCTTTTACTTATTGAAACAAACAAATTTAGCTTTTAGTGTCAATGCCGGGATGTAGGCATATGTGAAACAATCCCCTACCTTAAATCACTTACAGTTTAACAGGGGGGACTTATACAAATGAATCATACTAAGTCACAATGAAATCATCTGTAATGAACATATGTCCCAAGTGCTATGAAGGCATAGGGGAGATACGGTTATTGCTAACTGGTAAGAGGCAATGCTATATGCATAATTTTGCCAGTGGAGGGATAACCAGCGTTTCTTCCTTTTTCAACCTTCTTGGGACCCTTTAGTGCTGAGGTGTAACAGTTTTTTAAAAGTTCCCAATACAAAGAAAGGGTAAGTGTTTGAGTTGATAGATATGCTAATTGTCAGATCTTATCACTATATATCATATGTATCGAAACATCATTATGTACCCCATAAATGTGTACAGTTACTATGTGTCAAATACCTTATTTTATTTTATTTTTCAAGAAAAAAAAAAAAAAAGAAAGAAAAGCTTCTACTTGTTGACCAGTGAAGGCAAGGGAAAAGCTAACCAACAGAGAGCAATCGTGAGCTCTGTGGTTGGGCTACTGAGAGCAGGATCATAGATTTTTGATTATGTTCGGCTCATCTCATGGAATATGGCTGTTGAGCTTGCATATATGATGTGTACATATAATATTCACAATTCTAATGGAGAAAATACTTCATAAACAGGAGGGGATTTGAAATATTATCTTTCTAGCAGAGCTTTCTGAAGGAATTGCATTGCTCTTTGACAATTAAATAGATCACTAGTAGAGACCTGTTGGACCCCAGGACCTCAGGGCCTCACATAGACTAGAGTCTAACCGAGGATCATTTGAATTTAGGGCATGAGTACTTTACCAAGAAAGGACATTAAAACACCACAAAAAGGAAAGCTTGTGTAGAGACATCACATAGGCACACAAGGTGGGAGGTAATTTATCATAATGGCTTATTCAACCACAGGGGAAAATGGAAGTTGGAGTGACATTGTTTTCATCACCTCCTTCCCCTGAGGAATCCAAGAGACTACCGCAGTCTTATGTAACGGACAGCAATTCTTTTCACACTATTTTGCTTTGTTCCTAGTCCCCAGCAGAAAATAATAATAAATAATTCCTAAAGACTATCAACGTATTCCCTCCCAAATGTTACCCTCCTACAGATTGCATGAACTCATGAAATATGGTTTTACTTCCTGGACCTCTGTTTCCTCATTTACCAATAACAAAGGAAAAACTAAACAATATGTAATGTTTAAGGCAGTTTATAGTTAAAACAACAATGTAAGTCTACAAATCTTTATCAAGATGGGTGGCACCAAGTTCCAACATGTTATGTAAAAGATATTGAAGATGTATATTTCTGCATTTATACACACACATTTAAAATAATATTTATTATGCATATGTATATAAATGTGCCTATTTTTCTAAAATATTGATAAATGCATGCTATCAAAATATTTGTCACTATTGTTCCAATATTGTAGATTGTAGTCTTTGTTAAAAAAGTGAGAACGGTGAACCAAATGTTAGAAGACTGGCATTCGAGGCTCCTCTGCACCACTCAGTAATTTTGTGATACTGAACATGTCACACACACTCATTGGGCCTCGGAAGGAATTGGAGAAAATAATCTCTTTTAGGTCTACAATTGTGTGAAGCTTCTATTGCTCGAGATAGGAAAGACTACATACACTGTGTAGTAACAAATTAAACTTCAAATCTTGTGGCTTAAAATAACAAAAGTTTGTCACTCATGAAAAGCCTGATTACAAGTAGAGAGATACTTGATAATGACTGTTCTCCATGTGATATCTCAGCTGATGCAAACCAGTCTGCTTGAATATTTTGTATCTACCATTGTATACACGAACTCCACCTTCACCATTACAGGGAGTCCACCTCAAGCCACATTGGCTCTTCTCACATTTCATTGGCTGGAACAGAATCATAGCCCTCCCTAACTGCATGGTAGCTAGGCTAGCTTGATATATACTTGGAAGACAACTATTGTATTAATCAGGATTCTCTAAAGGGACAGAACTAATAGGATAGATATATACATGAAGGGGAGTTTATTAGGAGAATTGACTCACATGATCACAAGGTGAAATCCCACAATAGGCCGTCTGCAAGGTAAGTAGCCAGGAAACCAGTCAGAGTCCCAAAACCTCAAAAGTAGGGAAGAAGACAGTACAGCTTTCAGTTTGTGGCTCAAGACCCAAGAGTTCCTGACAAATCACTGGTATAAGTCCAAGAGCCCACAAGCTGAAGAACTTGGAGTCTGATGTTTGAGGGCAGGAAGCAGCCATCACCGGAGAAAGATGGAGGCAAATATGCTTATTCTACTTTCTTCTGCCTGATTTATTCTAGCCATGCTGACAGCTGATTAGATGGTGCCCACCCAGATTGAGGATGGGTCTGTCTCTCCCAGTCCACTGACTCTAACGTTAATCTCCTTTACACCCAGGAACAATACTTTGCATCCTTCAATCCAATCAAGTTGACACTCAATACTAACCATCACAACTATAAAATGAAATTGGGTAGCCACATAGCATTGATTCTGCCATAGTGCTACATTACAGCAGGGAATGCATCCAATGAAATAGTTTCTCCTGTCTCATGAACATGTTTGTTGTCCAGTGCTTTCTGAAAAAGCAGGATAATTTTCCTCTTTACTGAGTGACACTTCAAGTTGCAGGGTGGTCCTGAGACTTCTCTTGGGCTTTTGACACATTAGGAAGTCTCGTATTTGCAAACTCCTTTCCCTCAAGTTGGATGGTGAGAAATCTGTGCTCCCTTCATCACGCACTTTGGGAGTGGGAGGAAGTGACTGGGATTTTCATGACACGTGTGCCAAAACAAAGAGGGCTCTTGGGATATATTTTGGAATGAAAAATATAAATGGAAAATGAGAAGAACAAAAAAAGACTAGTCTTTTTTTGTTGTTGATTTAGAAGGTTTTCATATCCTATGTAACTTTTTTTTGGGCAGAAAAAAGTCTTGAAGAAGAGAGGGAGAGAAGAAAATCACCATAAAAAGTCAGACATGAGAGCTTAGAAGTTAATTAAGACAGGGCTTGGAAGTGGCATTAGGTGGGAAATATCAACTTTGTAGTTTGCTATTTCTCTTTATCAAAGTAAAGGGACTTTATCTTGATTGAATGGCTTCCACAGAGGGGCCTGGGTGGTTTATGCAATACAGTAGATGATGACAGATAACACACTCTGGTCAAAGCCTTTGGGAAGGCATTGTGCGTACAAAGAGTTTTCCAGGGAGATTTGCTTCTGCCCGCTAATTGTGGTCATATATTTTATGGCCTTGGGAATACCATGGCCAGTAGTGTAAGTCCCAGAGCTGCAGAAGCAGTGTTCAAGTCTGATTCAGCAAAAGCTGTAGCTGCATGGACTTCTCAGGGTGTTTCTGAAACTACCCTTGATAAAATCACTCAGGGCTTCTTAATTTTTACAACCAATTATTTATTTCCCTGCCCCATATAGCATAATTTGCTTACAGTGGCTACTATTGATGACATCTGCCTTTTAAAACTCTGTCCTCTAATTTTTAGCCCCTACCTTTTCATGTTTATCCTTTCATCTGGCTATTTTTCCTTAACATCATCAGTAAGCACCTTTCCTGCCAACTCTTTAAATGCTAGCATTGTCTGAAACTTTATCCTTGGTTTTGCTTTCTTCTCCTTTGACATGTTTTCCTTAGGCAATCTTATCTACTCTAATAACATTCAGCTACCACCCAAACTCTTTAAAATGATAAACTCTGGGTCAGTCCAACCACCCACTTTCTCTGTATCTACACCAGGACTACATTCACTGAAGAAAATAAGAGAAAGAAGCAGTTGGTACTACTCCACATTGATGGTCTCCAGGCAGACCTAGGCCCACAATGCTGCCTGGCCATCTTTATATTTTCTACAGACGTAGCCCTCTCTTAATCTCTACAGGGGCAATTTTACATCTTCTCCTATACCTATTGACAGATAACTTCACATTTTACTTGAATGATTTGTAATAGAAACTATTAGACAGATTGAGTATCAAGAAGAGGTGAATGGACAGTGGTATTAAATGTTGCACAGAAGTCAAGGAAAAAAAGAACAGGGGGTTTATTAGCTTGGTGCAAAAGTAATTCCAGTTTTTGCAATTAAAAGCAATAGCAAAAACCACAATTACTTTTCCACCAACCTCATAGAAATAAGGCTATGATTGGTTACTTCGAGATTTTCAACAGAGGAGTTCTGGAAAATCACACTGCAGTGGTTTAACAAAACTGATGGGGAATGTGGAAGGGATCTTTGCATACCTAAAAATGTTTGACACAAGTATTATTCTAGAGAGAAGGAAAGAGCTAAGGTAATAGTTGGAACGTCACTTCAATTCCACTAGTGGGACTGAAGAAGGGTATTCAAAAGATCAGAGAAAATCAGCATGCTTTTCCTAATGGAAAAGGGACCAGTAAAGGCAAAATTTTGAAAGCAATTCCTTTGCTCTAAAAACATCCTCATGGTTTTTCTCTAGCTTATCTATCGATGTATATTCTTGGTCAGAGAGATAGGAAGAATAAGTCTCACATTTCTGGCTTAGACTGGTTGGATACCAAGGCCCTTCACTGAATTGCAATGGTAACTGTTTCTCAGAGTATCTGTGGTGATGGATCAGCGTTCTATTTTTATTGTTTAAGTTTCTTTTTCATTGCATACTTTGTAAAATGCAGTAAAAATAAATTACTAGAAGCGTGTTAGTGCGGGAAGATGTGGCAGCATTGCTAAAATGCTATGAAGGTTTCTAAATGCTTTCTCTTAGTTTCTGTACTTACTTAACCATGGACTAGTTCAAATAATCCCTGACCATCACTTGTCCATTGCTCACATTTTCAGTAGCCTTGACTTAAAGAACATACAGGAGCTAGCAATGTGGAGGATGGTGATAAATTTCATTTTGGACATGGGGAAATTTAAGTCCATCTGATGGGCATCTAAACAGAAGCATTCAATAAGTAATTGGGTAGATAACATGACAGATGTTTAGAGAAAGGTTAAAGAACCCACAAAATAATGTATTGTTCATCAGTTGTAAAATGGAAAATTAAATTATGACATATCTGTATTATGGTAAGCTATTCAGAAGTGAAGAATGAAAGCATTAAAGTTAAGTGTTCCAATATAGAAAGAACTCCAAGATATGTTATTGAGCCAAAAAAAAGTTAGGGTATGTAATATGACTTAAAATTATATTTGTATTGTATATATACACACACACATATGTACATATATACACACATATACATACATATGTATACATGCATATATATACACATACACACATATATAATGTGATATAATATACACTGTGATATATATGTATGTATATGTGTGTATATATGTAAATACATTGGTATATATAAATACATTTATTTATAAACACACACACACACACATTGAGAAAGTCTGGAAGGCTGTATGTCTGTGAACAGCAGTTACCTTTGATAAGAAAGATAGGTTTAATGAGGAATGTGACAGGTTAGGTTCACCTGTTACTTTTCAAGTTAGTTTCTGTATTGGTTTTCTGTAGTTTTCTTTTTACAGAATTAATGCATTTTTTTTTTTTTGCATTGATACTGTATTTTTTTAACAGAATTAATGCATTGTTTTACAGAATTGATGCATTTTTTGGAAATTGAAAATAAACAGTTTTCATAGATAATGCAATATATTGCTTGTAAAATACATAGAAATATAAACGTAATCAGTGGCTTATTATAGTTTCATTTTGTAGTAATTATGTAATTAAAGGAGGCAATTTAGCATCACAGATAAGAGCGCTTCAGCACCCTATAATCATAGATTCAAGACCAGCTCTGCCACTTACAGAATCACTTGTGTGATCCTGGATAAGCTTTTCAACCTCTCAGCCTTAGTTTCCTCATCATTAAAATGGAGATAGTAATGGTGCCTACCTTGTGTTATTAATGTGAGGATTAAAATAGTTACAGAATATAATGCAGGTAATATGCATAGCTCAGAGCTCAGCAAGTCTGCAAATTTATAAATGTTACATCCCTTAAGTATTTTATTGTTAGACTCTTCAAATAGGTGGAATTATATAAACTATGAAATCAGCAGTCACCTCTTTTTTCCCCATTGTGCGTTTACATTATAATAGCAAAGCAAGAGGGCAAGATTATTTTTGTTTTCGCTTTCTGTGTTTATCCATTTTTGTATGCAAAACTTAGGAGTAGGCAATAGTCAGGTCTTGGGAAAGAACATGAATTGAGGGCCAGACAAAGCTTTAGATTGTGGGTCTATTATTCGCTGTGTGATCTTGGGCACATAACCTGTCTATAACTCAGTGTGCTTATCTGTAAAATGGCGCTGATATTTCTTCCCTCCTTGGGCTGTTGTAAAGATTGACAGATATAATCTATGGAAAGGCCCTTGCAGAGTAGATACTCTATAAATATTGTCTTTCCCTTTTCAGAACAAAGAAGCATTTTTTCAAAATTCAGTATTTCAGTGCTGAAAAAAATACAGGATTTATTTTATTTTTTTGAGATAGGGTCTCACTCTGTTGCTCAGACTGGAGTGCAGTGCCCTCATCTCAGCTCACTGCGACTCTGGCTCCTGGGCTCAAACGATCCTCCCATCTCAGCTTCCTGAGTAGCTGGGACTATAGGTGCACACCACCATGCCTGGCTAATTTTTGTATTTTTTGTAGTGATGAGATTTCACCATGTTGCCTAGGCTGGTCTCAAACTCCTGAGCTCAAGCTATCCACCTGCCTCTGCCTCCCAAAGTGCTGGGATTATAGGCGTGAGCCACTGCACCCGGCCCAGTATTTCAAAATGTTACTTTATATCAACCTTCACAATTAAATAAAACATATACCTGAAAATGTTATTTTTATTTTTCCAAAATCCTGGAAAGTCCTTCCGGAGTGCTCATACCATGTAATCAATTAGACAAATCTTTTGATCACATCTCCTTAACTTGCTCGATGAAAAATACACTGAAATATTTTCTTCTTGACTCCTCGTATTGAGAAAAGAACGAACTTGACAGAGAGAGGGAGTTTTAAAAGTCCTTTTTGAATGATAATGGGAGAAATATATGGTGTGTGGGGAGGTGGGGAGCATCCCACATAATGAATCATATGCAGAACGTACAACAGAGAATTCAATACTGTGCTTCTAAAACCTCAATAGTGCTTACAGTAAGTGATATTTTTGTGGCCTTTTCTTTGCCCAGATATTTGTCATTCTGTAGTTGATTTAGAAAGAGATTCATGGAAAGTCATAATTATTTAAAGAAGGGAACAGGCAAAGTGTTCTTTTGCCATGTCTATAAATCTTTCCTTATGCTCTGCTGAGAACTCTGCTCTGACTGTCTGCTTTAACCGTGTAATAGGAGTATATCATAATGTCAGGAGTTGTCAGACCCTCAGAACTCTCCATAATGTGAGATCACAAGCAGAGACAATTTCATTGTAACATTTCTGACTACAAAGTATAAATACCATTCAGTTGGCACATTGTCATCACATCAGAATTTTTTTTTTCTTCCTTATACTTTAGGTTTGCTGAGGTATTTAAATCTATAAAGTTAGACAAAGCAGAATAATAAAATTAAAATTTATAATAGAATAACATTGTCAGAAGAAAACCATCTTTTTGAAAGAAAACATAAAAAGGAATTTTGAAATAAAGATCACAAAGTTATTTTTAAAAGGCAGTGCAGTGCATATATTTTCAGTTATGTTTTCATTAGTTCTCTCCAGAGTACAAAAACATTTCTCAGAACAATTTAAAATTGTAGATATAAAACAATAAATCACTCAACACAAGATTTACAAAGCTCATTGAGAGCCCTGACAGAATATTTCTTTCTCATGGTGAAGTTTCCAACTGGGAGTATTTCACTAATTCTTCAGTTTGTTCATCTGCCTCACTGCAGACCATTATGGCTCCCGTAACAGCTATTGTTTTTAAAATAGAAAGGCGTTAACACTTGCATAAACTCAGATGTAAAAACTACAGATATTTTATCTTTTACTTCTAGCAGATGTGCTTTTCTTTTGTTTTGTAATAAAATATAGAATCAACCATTACAAAATGAAGACCTAGATGCATTATTTTCTTTCTAGAAATACCTTACTAAAATTCACCTTTGTACTTCTAGGTTAACCTCAGTCTAAAACCTTAAGTGCTTGGTTAGTGATTCACAAACAACATCCAGGTTTTTCCCTCGGAATCAATATTTTCTGACTGTCACTGAGGAAGGAGCTTCTAAGGAGATATGTACATGAATATATATGTTGTACTCAGAGAGGAGATACTATTCCTGTTCTATTTTATTGTAAACCCTCTCCTGTCTCTGGAACCCCGGTCTGCTTTGTTACGGTTTGGAGTGGAGGCCCTCTCCCGCACTGCTGTGTTGGCTCTCAGCTTCCTGTCTGAGGCACATGGCTGCTGTCTTCAGATTCAGCCCCAGTATTAATCAATAAGGGCACAGACAGCTCACTTGGTCCAAATGCCAAAGCAAATCTCATTTTAAATTGTTGAAAAAGATATGTATTTAATAGACACGGGACAAGAATTAGGTTGATAAAGAAAAACATCGTTTGGTAAGGTGAAAATCAGAACTTAGTATATATTTTCATTATTTGAGGTTTCTTTTCTTTTCTTTTTTTTTTTTTTTTTTTACATAGTTTACTTAAATCATTGACCACTCTAAGCTGTCTTTCTCTGGTATGTTCCCTGACTTTTGCAATAATAATGTTAGTGTATTCTTCTTCTTCTTCTAATGATTATTTATTATTATTTTTTGAGACAGGGCCCCACTCTGTTGTCCACACTGAAGTGCAGTGACGTGATCTCCACTCACTGCAGCCTCGACCTCCTGGGCTTAAGCGATCCTGTCACCTCAGCTTCCCAACTATCTGAGACTACAGTTATGCGCCACCACACCTACAAAAAAATTTTTGTATTCTTTTATAGAGACACGGTCTTTTGATGTTGCGCTGGCCGGTCTCAAACTCCTGAGCTCAAACCATCCTCCTGCCTCCGCTTCCCAAAGTGTTGGGACTACAGGCATAAGTCACCATGCCTGACTGTTAGTGTATTCTCCGTTTATCTGTTACTTTTCATTTTACTGATAGCACATTTTTACATTAGGGTAAAGTCTGGTCAGAGTGAGGAAGGTATGGCAGATTTACCCTTCTCCATTACATTGTAGCTTTAACTAGTCTCATCCTAAGATCTCTTCTTTTCTCAGTTTATCCACTCTTCCCAGGCAATCTCACCCAGGCCTGTGGCTCTGACCATGTTCATGCTTTGTTTGTTTTTATCTCTAGCCCAGCACTATCCTGTAAGCTCCAGACTGGTATGTTCAATTGCCTATTTGGTATCTCCACATGGACATCTTAAAGCCATTTTAAATTCTACTTATCCCAAACTGAACTTAATATCATTACCACCTTCCCACTGCAAACAAAACAAAATAAGATCTTTTCCTAGCATTGCTTTTTCGAAGATATACAAGCCAAAAACCTGAGTCATCCTTAAAAGTTTTCTCTTTTCATATCTGATATCCAATTAAATCATCTCCAGGCCCGCTGATTTTACTTCTTAAACATTTCACAAACCAACTTATTTCTATTTTCATTGCTATGACCCTAGCTCAAGCTGCTGTCATCTTCACCTGGAAAATAATGAAAGCCACCCAAAACCTTCTACTTTATTTCTTTCAAATCTGGGCTGTACTACATCACTCTGTCATTGCTGGAAAAATCTTTTATTTTTCTTTTGAATAAAACTTAACGTTCCATGTCAGTCCCTTGTTTAAACAATTAAATGGTTTCTCACTAATCTTAGAATAAACTCCAAAAGGACATAGTACCAAAGGCCTTTTCCGTGCCTGATCTTCCTTCCATCTCTTCTCCAGTGTCACCTGTCACTGCATGTTCCTTCCTTTTGACTTTTCAGCCATTGGCCTTCTTCCATTCCCTTGAATACAGGACTTTGCTCATGCTCTTCCCACTTCCCGGAAAATCTTACCCCTTCTTCATGAACACCTCCTCCCCACCACCACACACATATCATCCTGTTAACTCCTACTCATTGTTCAGATCTCAGCAAAATCATCACTTCCTTAAGAGTGCTGTTTTGTATCATCCTGGTAGAGTCAAATCCCCCTCTTGTGCTATCAGAATACCATGCGCTTCTCTTTCCTAGTGTCAATCACAGTTTTACATTTGCTTGAGTGATTGTTTTATGGACATCTTCCATATTGAATAATAGGGTCCATATAGGAAGGTACTATGTCTGTTTTTGCTAATTACGGCATCCCCAACACTAAGCATAGAGATGGCACTTATGCTGTCATCAGGGGTAATTCATATTTCTGCTTCCTTATGCTAAAGTCCAGTGTCATATGTCTTAACTGTGATGCTAGTATTCTGCTTCTGTTACTTAAGCATTTTTCATCCATCTCTGTCTCTTATAATTTTTTGTTTCTGTGTATTATCTGGCTGAAAAAATGGATACTTTCCTTTTGTAGGCAGAAAATGCATTATTTTTATCATTTAGACTACTTTTTGTACCCAGATCAATTTTTCAGAACAACGCTAATGAATAGATTACACTAGTCTTTGTTCCCTTCATGGTTCTCAAGGCTATACCTTGTCATTAGCCTTCTGTTTCTTAAGACAGATCTCCATGTTTTCTATGGGTCTCAACTCCTTGTTAGAATTTGCTGAGTAATTTGGCTATTTGTCAACCCAACCAATTTAGTTTTACTATTTTTCCCAGCCAAGTTATAATTCTCACACCTTCCTGGTAAACTCTAACTCTCAGGTTTCACTATCTCCCCAGGCCTGCTGAGCCCCAGGTCTCCGCCAATACCCTGTCTTGGTTTTAGCCGTTGGAGAAATTATCTTGCCCCTACGGTTTTGGAAATGAAAAACAAGAGTTCAAACCCAGTGTTACTGAAAGTACTGAACTCTTTAAAATAATACATTTTATTTTCTTTCATCATTTTGCTTTTGCCCTTTCGAAAAGTAGTTACCTATTTTGCTTTTAAACTACAACTGCAGGAGATGGGGCAAAATGACAATCTCTAATATCTGTAAATTGCAGCTTAAAATAAAAATGCTACTATTCCAAGAGAAGTTATTTTCAGCACTTTTAAAACCTTTGGCATTTTGTGCCCACTATTTATGGATTGCATAAACATAAAGAGGTTACCCCATTAGCGATGCAATAGGGCAGATGCTTTGTGCAAGTCTTTTTTCATAGTTACTTAAAAACATTTTTCAGGGTATGCATCTTTCTCATTAGTGTGAGGAAAGACAATCTCTGCAAAGAAAAGAAGTGAAAATCTAGCTGTTGTTTTAAACGTTAAAAGGTATCCTGAGAAAATAGTTCATAATTTGTTTCTAGTGCTTCCAACAGACAGATGGAAGAACCTACTATGAGCTGAGCATGATAAGAATGCTGTAGAGGCTTAAAGATTTACAAGTCACAGCTCCTGCATTCAAAAGCATATTGCAAGCAGAGTATGGAAATACGTTGAGTGCTCAGTAGAGACTAATTCAAAGTTAATTACATACATGTCTTAGATTGTTTGGGTTGTTATAATAAAATACCGCAGACTGGGTAAAACAGGAAAGCAGACGTTTAATTATCACATTCTGGAGACTGGGAGTCTGAGATTAGGGTGTCAACATGGTTGAGCTTCCTCACAGATGACATCTTCTAGTGGTGTCCTTACATGGTGGAAGGGACAAGCTCACTCTCTGAAGCATTTTTTTTTTTTTTTTTTTTTTTTTGAGACAGAGTCTCACTCTGCCACCCAGGCTGGAGTGCAGTGGTGCAATCTTGGCTCACTGCAACCTCCGCCTCGTGGGTTCAAGCGATTCCCCTGCCTCTGTCTCCTGAGTAGCTGGGATTACAGGTGCCGGCCACCTGTATTAATTTATGCTTGGCTAATTTTTGTATTTTTAGTGGAGGTGGGGTTTCACCATCTTAGCCATGAAGCCTCTTTTATAAGGGCACTAATTCCATTCATGAGGGCTTTGCCCTCAATACACAATTAACTTCCCAAAGTTCCACCTCCTAATGCCATCGACTTGAGAGGGTGTCAGCATATGAATTTGGGGAGGGGGGACACAAATGTTCTAACCATAGCAATACACAAATAATTCTGAGCTAAAAAAGACTTTAAAATAATCTACTCTAAATTCTTTATTTTAAAAAGGAAGAAAAGTAGACACAAAGAAGTCATGAGACTTGTTTATTATTATCCAGAACTAGATTTGGAACCCTTTAATTCTTGTATCATTTGGTGCATTTTATGTGCTATAGAGGAAATTTTGTGTTCTCTTATTTATTGCTACTGGGAGGGATCTTTTCAGAGTCCTCTTTTTAACAACAGATTATGACCTTGAATTAAAAATTGACATTGGTAATGCAAAGTTTTTTAGGAGACTCAATAGTTGATAGCTTATGATATGTGTAGGTAGTTCACTGATATTTTTGGCCATGTGAGAGAGGAAATACAATAGTACTTAAGTCACATTAATATTTTTCCTAATATGAAAAAATTAGAAAGAATATCCAAATTAAAACATAATTTCTGAAGAAGCACAAACAGGAAAATTTTGTTTTAATATAGAGCTATCACTTTGCCATCATTATTTGAAGTCTGCTTAACATGCACAGTGTCTATTTAGCACCCAAGGCAGTGATGCCCTTAGTAAATTATGTATTTCGTGATGCCATAGATAGTTTACTATTGATAACTCCTAAGGAATGATTATTAGTCTCTTGAAACACTCATGTGGTCAAGGTTAAAGGTGAGTGTGTTGATCAACCATTTCTATGCTTAGTTTAAGCACAAATTAGATGTTTTTCTTCTTCTTTTTTTTTTCTTTTTTTCTTTTCTTGAGACAGAGTTTCCCTCTTGTCATCAGGGCTATGTAGCAGTGGCACAATCTCGGCTCACTGCGACTTCCCCCTCCCAGGTTCAAGTGATTCTCCTGCCTCAGTTTCCCAAGTAGCTGGGATTACAGGCACCCACCATGCCTGGCTAATTTTTTTAGTTTTAGTAGAGATGGGATTTCGCTATGTTGGCCAGGCTGGTCTTAAACTCCTGACCTCAGCTGATCTGCCCACCTTGACCTCCCAAAGTGCTTGGATTACAGGCATGAGCCACCGTGCCCAGGCAAATTAAATGTTTTATATGGAAAACATTATAATTTATCTCTGCAGAATATTCAGGTGTGCAGTAAATGCTTTAATCAAATGTTTTGGCAAACCATTTGGGGTTAGCCAGTAAGAATTATCACTCTCATTCATAAGCAAATAGAAGTGTATGTTCTAAGGGTATGAGAGCTGTAAGAAGTCTCGCAGAACACCCAGTCCAGCCCCTGTATTTCACAGATGAGGAACCAGAGTGACCTATTATCCTTTCCCAAGAACAGTCAATGAGCCATGTTTTTGTAGACATACAATTTTTGCGTTTGTTCCTTTTGCTATTGCCATTATGTTTACACATTCTTAAGATGATCAAGATTCTGCCATCTTTGTAACATGCTGTTTTCAATACGGTGACAAGATGTTTTGTAATAAGGAAGTCATTTCATTAGACTAAAGAAGACCAATAACTAATATAAGTGATATAGTTTAAATGACAGTTGCTATTACTATAGTTACTTGTGGTACCTACTCATTGGTGTGTCTGTGTGTGTCCATGTGTGTATGTGTGTCCATGATACTGGGTGTGTATATCTCTGAGTCTGTATATGGATGTGGCATTTCTGCATGTGATATTATTTAGATGTGGATGTGTGTATAGGCGTGTTTGTGTGTGTGTGTGTGTGTTCTTGTGTAGTTGTACCTATGGCAGAATGGAGGGTTCTTATTTCATGACTCCCTGTGATATGTATTATGCTCCTTAGCAAAGAGCTGCAGCCTCACCAACTGTTCTTCCCAGAGTCTGAGCTAATAGAAAGTCTGCCACATTTATGACTACATACTGTTCAAACTGAAAAATTTCCCCCTTTACCTAGGGTATTTTTAGTATCAAAGACTCTTTAGTCACTTGTAGACTTAACACTCTTTAAAAATAAAACCTTTATTTCTTTTCTGAGTGCTGCAATGTGGGCTCTTTTGGTGTTAAATGAAAAACTGACTTTGGAAGAAAGATGTACCGAAAAAAGAAATGTTATGATACTAGCACAATGACTTACTAAAGCTGTTTTGAATTGCATTAGGTACTATTTTATTCTATTCCAAGTGTGAACACAATACAAAAGCTCATGTTTACTCATTTAGAAATAAAAAAATCACAGAAGCCAAGTGTTGGAAGAGCCTGCAAAGCCCCCCCCTCCTTTTTTGCCCTTGACCTCGGTTTCTCTCTTCTCTAAAATGAGGTCTTGAAGTTGTTTTTTTAGATGTCATTCGTCTTGTTAGCTATTCCCAAAAAATATAAATTTAAGACTTAAGTTTACTTTTTTACATTTTTTCATTCTGAGCAGCCTGGGAAGCCAGACCTGCATGGCATGGAATGTATTATTCTGATCTGAAAATGAAATATCTAGTATGGTGTCCAACTCTCTTGGAGCATTATGATAAACTCATTGTTCTGTAATAACTTAGAAAGACAGAATATAGAATCCCTGACACTTCAGAAGACACTTACTTATCTAGGTCTAAAATATTGCTTGTTTAGAGTAGGGCCATACAAATAGAACATCAAAAAGGTCATGTTTATAGACAGAATAATTGTTCTTTTATAAAAGATGACACCTAGAAAATTGAGAAAACTTCCTACAAATTCAGTATCTGCAACCATCACTAAATTGTTGAGATAATCAAGAATATTCATGTCAAAATATGCCAATAAAAAATTAAAGTGTAAAATCTTCAACAAAACCGAAATTTTATTAAATGAACACATTATTTAAGTTAGTAATTCATATCAATTATTAGCATGTTTTCAGTTTATACAGATTTTTCAGTTACCCAAAGCTTAATTATGGGGGAAAAAACACTTTCTTTCTTTTTAAAAATTTATTTTACATTTGTATTATTGATTTATTTTTTAATTTGATTTATGTGTATTTATTAGTCAATTATTACCTCACAGTAATCACTTTGTCAGATTTTATGAGGTAGGCAGATAACGACATCATGGTCCCCACTTGCCACAAATACATGAAATATATGTTGCATTTATATTCTGTAAGAAATATGTTATTTCTATCTGGAAGAAAAACCTATTGAAGAAATAGGGGAAAACAGTGCTGGATTGACAACTACAATATGACAAAATACATGAAAACATAAAGTGGGGGGAAAATAAACCAAAGCATTTTCCTTCCTACAGCCATCTAATCTGGTTATGTTTTCTGAGGGAAGTAATTTCTGACTCCAGTGACCACAATTGTCGTAGAAAACTACATACTAGTAACAGGCCAGGCACAGTGGCTCACGCCTGTAATCCCAGCACTTTGGGAGGCTGAGGTGGGCGAATCTCTTGAGGTCAGGAGTTTGAGACCAGCCTGGTCAAAATGGTGAAACCCCGTCCCTACTAAAAATACAAAAATTAGCTGGGTGTGGTGTCACGCGTTTGTAATCCCAGCTACTCGGGAGGCTGAGGCAGAGAATAGCTTGAACTGGGGAGGCGAAGTTTGCAGTGAGCTGAGATCCTGCCGCTGCACTCCAGCCTGGGCCACAGCACAAGACTGTCTCAAAAAAAAAAATAAAAAAAAAGAGAAGAAAACTATATACTAGCATATTAGTAACAAAGGCACAGGGATCTTCTCCTCCAGATCAGGAGCTCTCAAATGTTTTCTTAAAGGTATGCATAGTAAATATTTTAGTCTTTTTGAGTAAAGAGACAAATCAAGGATATTGTGTAGGTACTTATATAACCATTTAAAATGTAGCCATTTAAAATGCCAAAAGCATTTTTACCTTGTGGGCCATATGAAAACAGGTGGCAGGAGAGATTCATCCTTTATTAAGGAATTGGAATTTCAAAATTCTATTCTATATCAATTATACAATTGAAGTTTTATAAAAATTAAATAGGTTAGAGCAGTCTTTTAAAAAATGTAAATGTTATTTTTCCCCTCAACATCACTGCTTCTTGCCAATAAAGTTACCACTTTAAATGAGAAAAGGATATTCAGTATTAAATTCCAAGAAATTTTCCCCACAGGAAACTTGCATTGTTTTAATTCAGAGTCAATGAGGTACAAGTCAAAAGATGAACACAGAGCTGATAATAGTGGCAAAATGTAAACAACAGTAAGAAAGGTAAGTAGTGGGTGTTCAGAGAACTGGATTCAATGTCAATGATTTGATCCTCTGATAACAAGATAGTTTTATTGTTAAATAAATAGTTGATATAATTTTTTAAAAGTTTTGGAAGAGGGAATAAACATTTAACATTTAATGTGGAAAAAGTACATGAAGACTATCTAAATATTGAAATATGAGCTATTGGAAGGAGAATGATATATTTGCACCCAGAAATTCCTGGGCACTATATCAACTGGGGCAAATAAGTACATTCTCTTCAAAACTGGAACATATGGGAAGCAAAGACAGTCTTAGACCATCTTTTTCTGTGCTTTTATCTTAGAAGGAACATAATTTAGCAATATTTTTTTCCATTGGCATTTATAGAATTGTATAGTTTTTCTTAATTAAGAAAATGAAAAAGAATTCAATATTTTTGTGTGAATCCATGTAGGTGGTAAAATATATAAACAAGACAAGAAAAGATGATACACACACGAAAAAAACACAGCCTTTTCAAGCAAATTGGAAGCTATAAAACATCGTATGTCACAATTTTTTTGGTGGAATGTGATGTGCCAAGCTACTTCGATTTTTTAAAAGTCAGCCATCAACTCATTAACCAGTATCTGCAAGCAGATGTTGGCTTAAGCTGTGGTGCTATTCGGTGTGCTTAAGAAAGTGGAGATGGATATCAGCTTTTCAAATAGAAAGTAGCTACACAACATAAAAAATGATTCCTTTCCTCAAATTTTACTTGTCATATTATGTTACATTAGATGGTGAAACAGAATGTTAACTGTGTAATGAGACAAGGATACTAAAATGTAAAGGAGAACACACTTTTTCAGCTTAGATACATGCCATCCGTTTAGACATGGGTAGCCATTCTGAAATGATAGAAGAATTTTTGTTAAATGCAAATCAGCTGCTTGTGAATTTATAATATGAAAGTTTAACAAGTTTGAAAACTTTTCAAAACAACACAAAAGGTGCCTGAGTGATACTTTGCTATTTTCAACAGAGATAAAAGACTGTGTTGGCAATGCATAGCCACTTAGCACCTGATGTTTTTCTACCAACATTAGTGTTAGTGCCCAAGGCCCCTTGTTGATGTGAGCACCCCAATTTTGGGATTGCTGATGCTTTCTAATACTGTACCATGTGATTCTTTTGACAATAGTGGATATGTGGGCTTCTAGACCTCTATTAAAGTAACTACAGTTTACCTCTCAAAAGAGAACACAGGTATTTTGCAAAGCAGATAGACTGCATATTTGATTTGTATTACGGTGAAAATTCATATTTGTATCATTTCAAGATAAGAGAAGTTAACAAGAAAAGGCAACCGTTAATAGAAAAGTAAAAGAATATTGAAAGTATACAAAGACAGTTCACTGGTGAAATCACTTTTGTTTTTAATGGAATCTGTTATTCTCTGTTGTTGACTCATTCTTACATGTGTGTGCACTAATTGATTTTGTATCTCAGCACATCTCATAATTCTTTTTTTTTTTTTTTGAGATGGAATCTGGCTCTGTCGCCCAGGCTGGAGTGCAGTGGTACAATCTCAGCTCACTGCAAGCTCTGCCTCCCGGGTTCACGCCATTCTCCTGCCTCAGCCTCCCGAGGAGCTGGGACTACAGGCGCCCGCCACCACGCCCAGCTAATTTGTTGTATTTTTAGTAAAGATAGGATTTCACCATGTTAGCCAGGAAGGTCTCGATCTCCTGACCTCATGATCCACCCGTCTTGGCCTCCCAAAGTGCTGGGATTACAGGCGTGGGCCACCGCACCCGGCCCACATCTCATAATTCCCAACATCATTTAATCTGAATAATTCTGGGTTGGTTCAGTCCTAAATGATTCCAGAAAGATAATCACATATTTTATTCTTTTAAAACCTTGTCTAGAAAAGAAATGTTACAAACCAAATTGGGTTAAATTCCCATCTTTCTTAAGCATTGGCTGCAGCTGTGTTCCCTGGGAAGCAAACTCTGAGACTGAGATTACATGCAAGATTGCTCTCAGAGAAGAGAAGGGAAGCAAAGATGGGAAGGGAAAGGGAGAAGAGGGAGGAGACAAGGGAATGAATTGGGTGTGACAGTGGAGAGGAAAAGGACGGAGAGGATGAAAGGGAGAAGTAGGGGAGGCAGCAGGACTGGGCAGCACAATAGGCTAAATGTTTTATGTACCCCAAAAATTCATATGTTGAAACCTAATGCTCAGTGTGATGGTATTTGGAGCTGGTGCCCTGGAAGGTAATTAGGTCAGGAGAGTGGAGCCCTCAGAATGGGGATTAGTGCCTTTATCAAGAGGTCAGGGCATTAGCTAGCTCTCCGTGTGCAATGTGAGAATACAAGGAGAAGTTGGCAGTGTGCAGCCCAGAAGAGTGTCCTTACCAGAGCCTGACCGCAACCATGATTTCAGACTTCCTGCCTCTAGAACTATGAGAAGCAAATTTCTGTGTTTTATGCACCAACAAGCCTATGGTACTTTGTTATAATAGCCTAACCTAAGACACAAGCAGAAGGAAAAATTGCAGCTGTGATGGTGTCTCAATAACAAAGAGTTATCCCATACTTCAGTGAGGGTGCTGGATCCTTACATCCTATTCAACATGCTATGTAATACACTGCATAGTTTATACTGTACAGCTATATAGAGTTTATGCTATTTACTATACCTTAGAAATTACTCCAGTCAGTGGGTGCTGCTGCCCCAGGAAGGAGGCTTGCAGCTAGGCAAGACAGCTCTCTGTAGTCCAGGATAGTTTCTGGAGAGGGCTGGCAGCTGAGGACAACTCTTCTAGCAACTGGAGAAACAAGTCCCAAAGTCTTGAAGAGGGATTTGTACAGCTTGTCTCAGCATTCACTATAGCATTAAAGCGAGGAAGATTATTTTAGTTTCTAACTTAAATTACTCCTATTAAGTCTAGATTTTTAAATTCTAGACTTAATACTTCTCTGAAAGTACTGAATAGCTGCTTTTCCTTGTATAAGCTACATATTTCCATCATGATGCAGTGAGTCTACTAATGTAACTGAAAGCTGGATGAACAAGCCCAGTCCACTCCTTTCTAAGCTTTAAAAGCATTGCTCTTATGTTTTCTTGAATGCATTGCTCTTGTGTTTTCTTGAATGCACTGGCTAAATCTTGAACACATTTATTAATTTTTTTATACCATTGTTGCAAAGATTGTAACAATAGGACATACCACATAACAGTGATTGGAAGACACTGTAATAATTTTAACTGCCTTGAGAAGGCTAGCTATTTAGTAACACAATACTTTCATTTCATAGTGAATTGTGGGCAAAGATATGTATAAGCCCATTTTGGGATCATACAATAGGCTCTTGGGCTTATTTAATTTAGAAACAGAGGTAGTAGATATTTAGGAGAGAATAGAAAAAAATTATTTGTCTTTCTTGGATTGAATAAGAAAATATTTGATGATGTAAGAAGCAATGAGATGTCGAGGTACATCAGTTCTCTGTGGGGCCACGCAAGCTCAGTGACTTCCATCAAGTGACTAAAGGACACTTAATAGGAGCTAAATGAAGCTAGCACATTTTGTTGACCCTCCAGTCATGAGACTATTGAGAAACCACTACTTCAACCCCATAATGTTTCTCTGAGCCACTGGGGGAATCAAATAAAGAGGATTTCCAGTCAATACTGTGATAGAGATGTAACTTTCTTTTTGTTGTGTTAAAACCAATAGCAAATATAAGGAATTTGATGGGACCAACCTTTATATTCCCAGGAAATATAAGATAGAATCAACAGTAAATATAAGGAATTTGATATAATCAAGAAAAAAAGTGTAAGGTTTGGGTTAATGAAATCTTTAGAAAAATAGCTATTTCTGGTGAATTGGGGAAGGATATTTCAGATTTTAGGCCACCTTGGATATACTGAGGATATGCATCTTCTTCAAAAATCTGCTTATATGAGAAAAATTACAATTTTCAATTTTTAGGGAACTCAGGAAAGTTCTTCCTGATTCATATGTTTAAGGAATACATAAAGTATTACCCTGTGCATTACAACTTGATGATAGTAACCATTCTTAGGACAGGTGTTTTATGGGAATCTTCCAGTAAGAGATAGGTAAACCAGAATTATAAAAAATGATCCATCAAGTTATGGAGTATTTTATTGCAAAAAATAAAAATAAAAGAGGCTCTAAATCTGGCTAGATGAATATGTCTTTTAAAAATGACACCTTCAAAACAACTAGACAGCTTGAAGTAGTAACTTCAAGATACAACAGTAGCATAGTTTGTTTCTCATTGAACTTGCAACTTTTTGTTTTGTTTTGCTTTGTTTTGTTTCAGATAAGAAAATAAGGCTTTTGGTGAGGATTTGTAGAGGTTATGCTTTCCATCCTCCTCACTCTAGGACAGTGTGAGTGTTCGGGTAGACTCTCTCTCATTCTCCATAGGCAGAAATAAAATTGCTGATCTTTTATTGAAAAGTTGCCGCCTAAGTACTTCCAGCCAAGATTGCAAGTTGTATAAATCTTGTGGAAAAGTGTGAATTTCTTCTCCAGCTGCTGGAATTACCTTTGCTTCATCATAGCAAGCTTTTTTAACCCAACATTTTTCCACATCTTCGTATTTCATTATTTTATGTACTTTTTTTATGTGAATTATTTTATTCACACAAGTGAATGTCCATATGTTAGAGCTCTGTAGAGATATTTTTTTTGTGCCAAAATGGCTAATAAGCAATATGATTTCTGTAAGTATAAACAAATACTAAGACTATACATGGGTCCTGCCTCTAGGTCCATAGAGAACACGCAGATCCTTCTTTCCTACTTATTTTCTTTTCTGTGTGAATAAGCAGCATTCTTAAAATTCCTAGGATAAAGAATCGAAATTTCTCTTTCTCCTTTATTGTCTAGTATTTGACTAGCCTCAAGTTTTAGAATCTGAAAAGTTGAAATGAGTCATTAGGTTTTCAGTTGACTTGGACTGAAGAAAAAACCTAATTGTACATTTTTGCAAGATTTTAAATAAATAACATCTGCTGTCTTAGCCATGGATGATTTAATTTTTTAACACGTGCTTCCACCCTTTAATTTTCTGCAAAGCAGCCACATCAATTATTAATTCATCTATATTTCCTCAAAGCGAGTCAGACTTAAGATCCTTCATAAATATTTAAGAATACTGCTGCAAAATAAACAAGAACTTCTACTTAACTTTTAATTGCAAGTTCGAGAACCAATGCTTGCAAAAGTAATAAAAAACAAGACAAACATGATAAAAAAAAAAAAAAAAAAAAACCCAGAGAAGTAAAAAAGCAGAAACTAAAAGAATAAGGAGACCAGACTTCTGCCATTGACTGTTTTACAATGTGAATCTCATTTACTGCACATTTAACTAATGGAATAAATGGACATGGCCAAATTTAACTCAGGCCTGATGATAGCACTTAATTTCTGATAATTCACTTTTTCTCTTTTTCTTTCACACACATTGCCACACATGGTGCACACTCTTTACCATTAATACTGAACAAATTACTAAAATAATAAATACAGGAATATGTAAAATAGCCTGCACATAATTAAAATAATGAGGGAATAGCTCAAACTTTCCTTTTTTATTATATTAACAAGGCTTCTGAGAAAGATGCTATTATGAATTGAACTGCGTATTCCAAAAAGATATGTTGAAGTCTAGCCCCCTATACCTGTGAATATGACCTTATTTGGAAATTGGGTCTTTGCAGATGTAATCAAATAACGATGAGGTCATACTGAATTAGGGGGAGCCCTAATCCAATATGCTGGTGTCCTTATGAGAAGAGGAGAGAAGCCACACTGAGACACACAGAAAAAAATGCCGTGTGATAATGTAGACAAAGACTGGAGTGATTCATCTATGAGCCAAGGGATGTCAAGGATTTTGGGCAACAACAGAAGCCAAGAGAAAGGCATAGATTAGATTCTTTCCTAGAGCTTTCAGAAAAAGTGCAGTCCCAGTGACACCTTGATTTCAGACTTCTAACTTCCAGGAATGTGAGAGAGTGAATTTCTATTGAAAGACACCCAGTTTGTGCCACTTGGTTACATAGAGGCTATATGCTAATCTGTTCTTTTGCTTTCTAATATTAAAAAGCATATATACTATGGATAGAATATATGTACAATTTTAAAATTATAAAGCAAATATCCTTCTGATCACCCTCCAGGTCAATAAACAAGAATGATATTTCTGAATCCTTGGAACAGTCTCTTATATACCCCTTTCTTATCATAGCCTACTTCTTTCCCCCACTGCCTGATAATCCTTTAGCAACTTTTCTTTATAGTTATATCACCTATGCAATTATACTGTAATCAATATGGTTTAATTTTCCCACTGACAAATCTTTAAAGGAGAAGATATTTAGATGAACCAACCTGATGAAAATGCATTTTAGAGCTTTGCTTAGGCAGATTCACAAGTTACTTACTGATAAATATAAATTGAAACTACACTCTGTAAAATTATATTTTGAATAAGCATATTCATTCAGTTGATTCACTCATTGAAGACTTATTATTAACTGGGTACATATTGGGCAAATTTTATTTTTCAGGCATTTTCCAGATAAGAGATTAAAAGTAATGTCAATAATTTCACGTTAACAAAATATATAATTTAAAGCAAAATTAAATTATCTGAAAATCATACTTACTAGTTACTTGTGCACATGCACAGAGTTTGTGTGATTTAATAAGATTGTATTATAGAACAATTGATTAATACAATGAATTTTGCCAATTTATAGATTAACTTCGTTTATTGATATAAACATGAGAGCATAGCTTTACAGGTGCTACACATTTTAATTTTCATTAAGTTATTAGATTCTGTGGATTTGCTTAGTTACTGAACTTGCCCAGTCTATGCATTTCCATGTATTTACTGTTAATAGAAAATATACAAGTCTTTCTTTTTATTTTATAGACTGCTTAATATAACACATTTAACTACAAAGTATTAGATATAAGGAGGTAAAGGGATTCAAAACAGTTTTTTGTTTAGTAGTAAAATGCTTATGAATAGGAGTCTGTCAGATGTTTTAGAAGGCACTGGAACACAAGTGTCTCCTGCTTTTCAAAAAGCTTATGGTTCCCAGAAGAAAAGAATGGGTTGACTATGACTATAATATAACATGATGCGTTCTGTAGTCCAGGAAAACTTGAAGTGGATCTAGCTCAAATATGAAAGTGATGAGACCAAGTGCAGTGACTCATGCCTGTAATCCCAGCACTTTGGGAGGCTGAGGCCAGTGAACTGCCTGAGCTCACAGGTTCGAGACCAGCCTGGGCAACATAGCAAAATCCCATCTCTATAAAAAATACAAAAATTATCCAGGCGTGATGGTGCATACCTGTAGTCCCAGCTACCCAGGAGGCTAAGGTGCCCAGGAGGAGGAAGCTGCGGTGAGCTGAGATTGCCCCACTGCATTACAGCCAGGTGATGGAGTGAGACCCCATCGCAATAAAAAAAAAAAAAAAAAAAAAAAAAAAACAGGAAAAAGAAAGTGATGAATTCTACCTGGAGAGAAACAAATTTGTTCCCATGGGAAATGGCATATATAAAGCCGTTGTTGAGTATTAAAGGGCGGGAGTTTGTAGACAGAGATCCCAAGGTCAAAAAAGGGCAAAGTGTTTGGCCTGTATCAAATTTGTTTTTAATGTCCGGAAATCTCAAGAATATTTATCTCTAGATATGTATTATATTACCTTTGTGCCAGCTTTTAATTGATCTTGGAAAGTTATCAACTCTATATACTTATTGATCGATTATAATTTAGTTAACAAAAAATGTCACTGGCTAATGCGATTCAGTCAACATGCTCACTATTACAGGCGTTTATTTCCAGATCCAAAGTTCCTGATACTGTACATTATCAACTGCAAATTATTTCTTTTAAAAATTCATGGCTGGGAGCACTGGCTCACGCCTGTATTTCCAGCACTTTGGGATGCCGAGATAGGTGGATTACCTGAGATCAGGGGTTCAAGACCAGCCTGGCCAATGTGGTGAAACCCCATGTCTACTAAAAATACAAAAATTAGCAGGCATGGTGGCACACGCTTGTAATCCCAGCTACTCGGGAGGCTGAGGCAGGAGAATTGCTTGAGCTCGGGAGACGGAGGTTGCAGTGAGCCAAGATTGTGACACTGCACTCCAGCCTGGCCAACAGAGTGAGACTCTGTCTCAAAAAAAAAACATGAAAAATTTTACTACTTTTAAAGTATTACATTGTTCAGTTTCTAATACAAGAACTAAATTGAATGCTTTCTTACAGTTTAGGATAGGCCAATATATGCTAGAAATTTTAGTTCAGTGTAATTATCAAAGATGTTTATTCTTTTCTAAGTTTTGTTTTTAATTGACAAATAATAATTTGCATATTTACGGGATTCATTGTGATATTTTGAAACATTTATACATTGTAGAATGATCAAGTCAGGCTAGAGTATCCACATCTTAAATATTTATCATTTCTTTGTGGTAAGAACAGCTAAAACCCTCTTTCTTAAAATGTTTAGCTGTTTTGAAATGCTTTATTAATGATAGTCACCATGCTGTACAAGGGAACACCAGCTCATACTTCTCCTAACTGAAACTTTGTACTCACTAGCCAACCTCTCCCTTTCACCCATTTACCCCTCCCATAAAACTAGCCTATGAAACCATTATTCTACTCTCTACTTCTATGTGTTTGACTTTCTCCCTTGATTTTTTTTTTTCTGGCTTTTTTCTTTTGGTCTTGTGATAATTTTGCTGCGGGTTGTAAAAATGTCCCTAAATAGCAGTTTCTTGGAACTTTATGAGTTTACTCAGTTTTCATGTTAATTTTTCAACTTGAAATTTCCACACAACATTAATATATTCAAATTACACTAATACATTCAAATTTTACTGCTAGGATAGGCTCAGAGGTTGAATTTCTCCAATTAAACTCAATCCACACAGTACCCACCTCCTCCTCCTCTTGCTTGACACTGGATTCCCTAAATGAATAGCTATTTTCACTACCATTACACTCAGATGTAGCCTTTCAGATTTCTTTTTATGCACAGTCTTACATCTTGCTTTCTACTGTGCACAAGTCCAAGGTTACTCTGTTCCCACGTGAGTGGTCAACTGCCTTGGGCCAATATCTAGGTCCCTTTGGCCTTTGGAAGTATTAGTTAGTGTATTCTGTATTCTGGCCTTAACTCCTTTCTTTCTTCATTTACAGAGACTTCTGTTATTTAATTCAAGCTTGACAAGATTGTAAATCTTTTGGTATGCTTTATAATTTCTGTATTTTTGTTGCTGAGGACTGAGAAGGGGGGAAAAGAGGGCATATTTGTTTAAATTGCTAAATTACTAGAACCAGAATTAGATTTTTTTGGATAAGAGTGTAAGACAATTTGGAGAACTGGGATAAGTATCAAAGGATGATGGCAGAAGAATGGGGAAGGAGTGGCGAGTTAGAGATCAAGGAACCTTGATTGTACATGGACGTGTAAGAGCCAGTAAAAGAAGAGGTGCTCCTGAGAAAGGCATGTGGAGCAGCAGAAGGGAAAAGGGAAACAGAAGATTCAGGAGACTGGTGTCACAAAAACTGCAGCGGCAGGAGATTTCACGAAAGCGGGTATTTAACAAATAGCATCCCTATATGCTAAAGTTTAGCATGACAGGGAAAAAGCTCATTGGTTTTGGCACCTAGTCATTTGCAGCCTTCTCCCTCTCAGTTGGCGGCAACCCCATCAGGCTGTTCAGTCAAAAACCTTGGAGCCGTCCTTGTCCTTGACTTTCCACCCTCTCTCACAAGATCAGTATCTAATTCATCAGGAAATTCTGTTTTCTTGGCCTTCAAGATATGTCTGCACTTTGACTACTTCTCACCACTACTGATTTAAAATTGCAAACTGAATATCTTCCCCTCCCACTCTCAACAATTTCAGTATTGGTTACCCAGCTCTCTTATTGTTCCATAGCATTTTTCATCTCCAGCAGAGTGGATGACATCCTCATTTATTACAGTGATTGCTTACTGCCTGACTTCTCTCACTAGAATACTAGTCCCATGAGGGCAGGGTTCTCTGCTGTGCTCCAAGGGCTTAGAGCACCTGTAGCTAGCACATAGTAGTGACTCAATAATTGTTACATAAAAGAATTGTAATCTTCTTGTATATTTACCTACAATTTCATTTGAGCAAATTTTAGGTAAGTATACAACAGACTCCAATTAGAACTATACAGTTGGAGCTGTATGTTTTAGGCACGTAAGCCTTATTCAGTTCTACTTTGAATAGGAATTCTGTGCTCAAGAATGTTTGCATCCATCAAATCCTAGAAATTAGAGTCCACACATTACTACCAGATACAATTTTTACCTTATAAGCTAATTAAAGATTTTAGCCAAACTTCTAAATAATGAGATTTAAAACATTCATAAGGAATTAATATTCTAGCATTTCTTCTTCACAAAGTACTTATTCAGCGAACAAAGAATTTTCAACTTACCAAAACAAAAAAATACTGCATATATTTGAGGATTCTTCCAATTGGAGCTATACAGTTGGAGCTGTATGTTTTAGGCACATAAGCCTTATTCAATTCTACTTTGAATATAATTAATATTTTAGTAAAAATTTAATCTCTTATTCTGTTATAGGAATTCTGTGCTCAAGAATGTTTGCATCCATCAAATCCTAGAAATGAGAGTCCACACATTACTACCACGTACCGCTTTTATCTTATACCCTAGTTAAATATTTTAGCCAAACTTCTAAATAATGAGATTTAAAATATTCATAAGGAATTAACATTCTAGCATTTCTTCTACACAGAGTACTTACTCAGTGAACAAAGAATTTTAAATTTACCAAAACCACAAAAGACTGCATATATGTGAAGATTCTCAGTATGTCCTTCAGGTGGGAGCCGATCATAATTCCAAAAGAAACAATCACAAATGCCGTAGTCCCAAGTGTTGAAATTACCAAAGATCAAAATACTGAAAATAGAATCCTAAAAATAATTTTTTAAAATATTTATTTACATTTTTTAAAGGGAATTTATTTGAGAAACATAAAAACACAACAAAACACTTCCTAGGCCATTTTACATAAGAAAATAGGCAATAATAACGTGCATATTTTTGCAAGCATTGACACTTTGGCATACTAATGACAGTTGCATGGGTATAACAGTCATAAGCAGTCAAACTGTATTCATATAAATAGGTCAAAAGCAAAATATATACTATAAACCCACATGACTATGGTTGGTAATTATGTGCATCCAGCTTACAACTTTGGTCATATGAAACATAATGACAGACAACATGGATCTTGTCTTGGCGAGGCGGATGGAAATCCATGATGAGTTACTGTCACATATGTAATCGCCCAAAGAGTCAAGATCTCAAGAAATTTTATCTTTCACAAATGCAGATCTACAAAAAGGACATTTCTTCATTTAGTGAGGAAATTTCAACATTTCTATATAAATGCACAGTGCTTATACACAAAGTCAACATTGTGATAATGCACTTTAATGGAATCAGATTTGCAGTATTAAACAAATTAGAACTCTCTAAAAGTCTCCACACAATTTAGACCTCTAACATGGGATATGATATGAAGATGAAATACACAGCATAGCAAATTGACACTATGTGTGAAGAGATAGAAGTTATATGTGACTGGATAATTTGGCTTGGAGGACTTCTTGTATTTTTCATCTGTGTTTTTACTTCTGTGATCTGTATTTGGGCGGTGGTTGTGGTCTACAAATTTTGTAAGTATATGCAGTCCATCTGAAAGTCTGATAATTGCTTGGTCTTTGCAATTAAGGGATTTTCTGCTTTTGCAGCACCAATAATAATTAGCTTTTAAACTTTTATCTTTCACCGTTAAGAAGCTTCATACACTTAACTTATCACAGCCTTTTTGTGAGGGAACAATTTCACAGATCTCTTCCACTGTGTGGTAAGGAATACAGTAGCACAAATGATACTTGGCTTCCTCAATACCACGTTTGTATTAGTAAGGGATCTCCAGAGAGACTGAATCAATAGGATATGTATATAGACACACGAGAGGGGATTTTTAGAAGAATTGGCTAACATCCTTATGGTGGCTGAGAAGTCATAGGGCAGGTCGTCTACAAGTTGGAGACCCTGAGGTGCTGGTACCATGACTCAGTCCAAGTCTAGTAACTTCAGAACCCAGGTAGCTGGTATAAGTTTCAATCTGAGATCAAAAACTTCAGGACCCAAGAGACAGCTGGTGGAGGTCCTGGAGTCCAAAAGTCAGCAAACCTAGAGTTCTGATGTCCAAGGTGGCAGGATAAAAGTCTTTTCAGTTTGGGAGGCCGAGGTGGGTGGATCACCTGAGGTCAGGAGTTTGAGACCAGCCTGGCCAACATGGCGAAACCCCGTCTCTACCAAAAATACAAATATTAGGCAGATGTGGGGGGCACGCGCCTGTAGTCCCAGCTACTTGGGAGGCTGAGGCAGGAGAATTGCTTGAACCTGGGAGGCAGAGGTTGCAGTGAGCTATCACACCACTGCACTCCAGCCTGTGGGTGACAGAGTGAGACTCTGTCTCAAAAATAAATAAATAAATAAATAAATAAATAAATAAATAATAATAATAGTAAAAAGTCTTTTCAGTTCTCAGAGAGAGAGCAATTTACCCTCAGTATTTGTTCTCTCCAGGTCCCTGTCTGATTGAACAATGCCTACCAACTTTGAGGGCAGGTCTTCCCTGCCTAGTCCACTCAGATTCACACCTTAATCTCTTCTGGAAATACCTTCGCAGACACATGCAAAATAATGCTTTACCAGGTTTCTAGGCATTCTTTAATCCAGTCAACTTGACACCTAAAATTAAGTCCACAAGCTCACTCACTGTCAATTTAGCACTCATAAATAACCCCTTAAACCAAGCTTGTTCAACCCATGGCCCGTGGGTCACATGAGGCCCTGGACGGCTTTGAATGTAGCCCAATGCAAATTGATAAGCTTTCTTAAAACATTATGAGAATTTTTGTGATTTAAAAAAAATCTCATCAGCTGTCGTTAGTGTTAGTGTATTTTATCTGTGGCCCAAGGCAATTCTTCTTTCAGTGTGACCCAGGGAAGACAAAAGATTGGACACCCTTGCCTTAAACCATACTTAATTTCCAAATAAAGACAATAACAAGGTAATAGTTCTACCTAACATGATGCACCTATTCTGTGATTGTGAATTTCAAGATTTTAGACATTGGGGATTTTAGACTTTAGAAATTTTGATCTTTTGAGATTTCAACATTTGGGATTATGGCATTTAGGATTGTATCTTTGGGGATTATAATCCAAACCCCCTTTAGGCAAACTCGTTTAACACACATTCTCATAAGTCTGTATATATTTAAATAAGGTTGTTACATGAGTACACAACTTTTTGTTGAATAAAGATACAAACTGATTATATCAGCAAGTCATATAGATTCTCTTTGTCAGAAGATATTTACAATTTTAATTTTTTGCTTTATAAATCCTAGTAAGAGCTTCTAGCCTTTCTTGGCTGTGAGTTAAAAAATTGACCTCATAATTCCTTCCTTTCTTCTTTTCCTTCTTCCATTATGTCTTTTTTCTTTATTTTTGCTCTTCTGTCCCCTAATCATCTTCAGTCAATAGCTCAATAGCCAGTTCCTACTCTAGAAACAGCAATGGAATTACGATAAACTAGTATACTTAACTTGTCCTGCAGAGTCCACTGCATATTTTGGTTCATCATTAATTTCTGCATAGAGATTTTGTTTTTTCACTGAATATAATTGCATTGACCTCCTACCAAGTGGTATAATTCTCAATTCTTTCTCACACTTCTCTTTCTTACACATTTAGAAATTGAGCCCACACCCTTTCTCTAATCATCACAGCTGACATTCATCTGCTGTTCTCTCGTTATTTCAATCATTTGCTTATTGGGTTCTAGAGTCTGTTTGTTTTTTCTTTCGCTTGACCAAAAAAGACTTAAGAAGGCTGTGAGTTGTGGCTCTTCTTATGAATTTTATGTGCTTAGTTTACTGGCTGTATTAACATCACATCTGGGAGGCAGAAACACATGAAAATAAGATTCAGGCCGGGCGCGGTGGCTCACGCCTGTAATCCCAGCGCTTTGGGAGGCCGAGGCGGGCGGATCACAAGGTCAGGAGATCGAGACCACGGTGAAACCCCGTCTCTACTAAAAATACAAAAAAAAAAAATTAGCCGGGCGCGGTTGTGGGCGCCTGTAGTCCCAGCTACTCGGGAGGCTGAGGCAGGAGAATGGCGTGAACCCGGGAGGCGGAGCTTGCAGTGAGCGGAGATCGCGCCACTGAACTCCAGCCTGGGCGACAGAGCGAGACTCCGTCTCAAAAAAAAAAAAAAAAAAAAAAAAAAAAAAGAAAATAAGATTCAGAGCTCTAAGGACATTACTGATGATGCAAGCTGATAGAGAGTGTAAAGTCAACTGAACCCAGCAACATCAAAGCAGCACTTGCTCTTTGGTCATTTAGGTACTGAATCAAGAAAACATTGGGGCCTCATTTTCTTTTTCTTTACAAGTTTTACTAAAAAGTTATATGAACAAATATTGATAAATATTGAAAATATAGATTGATTTTCAAAGTTTGACAGGAAAATACAGAACCTTTTTCTGGCTAAAAGCAAACCAAGTGACTCAGTTTGAAAATGGCCGGAAGAGAGACTGCTGTCTTTATCTCCTTTTCCTTCTTCCTCTTCTCCCTCTCTTTTTCTTTTTCCTCCATTCACTTTTGTCTTTGGCATCGTTTAATCTTTTGTGTTAAAAGAAACTATTTAACTGAATGAGGTGAACTACGTTTCATTTGGATAATTTGGCGTTTTGTACTTTTGATTTTATTTTCTCCATGAAAACTTTAAAATGATTTTAGCCTGCAAATAAAGATTACATTGTCCCATTTTCTTGACATATAGTGAAGGTCAACAAAATAAGTGTATCTGTTAAGTTTTCAGTGGCTTTCAATATAATTTGATTGCAATGATAAACAGAGGTGCTAAAAACTGTAGTTAACATAGTGGCTCCTATAATTCAGTTTTATTTTTATGAGAAATAAAAAGCAAATAGAACAGCAGATCTTTGTGTGCACACAGTAGAGTAAGAACACATTTACAAATTTTTTCAAAGTATAAATACAGAAAACACTTGTGAAATTTAATTACATTATAATTTCCAAAATTATGCTATTCCTCCAACTATGGTGATTATGTTGTGGGAAACTGATAATGGCTACCAGATTTTCTTGTTTAATAAAACCAGAATAATGTTAATAATGACTTTTTAAATCATTAATTGCATCCATAATTCAAAATAATAATCTTTGTATCAAATAACAACTAAAAAGCCTAGTCTAAGCATATATTTTATGAGACAGAAGAGATCAGATTTTTCTATTCTCTATGCCTTTTCTTCATATCTTATTTTGCTGATAGTGAAAAAGAAGCAGGGTGGGAAGCTAAAATTGAAAAAATCTGATTTTTGGAAAGCCATA
Source organism: Macaca thibetana thibetana (assembly GCF_024542745.1). NCBI lineage: Eukaryota > Metazoa > Chordata > Mammalia > Primates > Cercopithecidae > Macaca > Macaca thibetana. Next base: position 150,828,520 of record NC_065581.1, on the reverse strand, counting down.
TTTTGCAAATCAAATTAATTAACATAGGTGATTTCAGATTATATCAGAATTGCCATAGCTCCCAAAAAGTTACTTTTTAAACTAGAAAAAAGCCACTCATTGTATGAAATAATAGTAATAAGCTTATGTATTTTAGATCTTTTTGAACTTGCTCTCCCCTTTTTCATATGAGAATTGTACACAAAAGAGGGAGAAAAAAGTAACATGACAAGATTACCAGTCCTATACTTTGTCCATGTGCTAATATTTGCTGATGAATTCAAAGAAAAGGTAGATTTGACTGTTAACTTGAAACTCTTCTTGAAACCAAGCCAGAAACAAAAACCGAGTTATGACATCTATATTATTTTCATCAATATCTATGTAAATCAATTAAGTACTTTAGTCCTTAGACCATTTATAATGTAGTAGTCTGTATTATTCATCTTTATTTTGTTGCTATAATAAATACTTCTCATCATATTTAGATATTGAAAATAATAAATCTTAAGTGGTGCTTATAAGCTGTATATGGCTGAAGTAAAGACAAGCAAATCTCAGAAACAGAAAATACCTTTTGGGAAGGGGATGGGATTTAGAGGTACACAAAATATGGTGTGTTTTTCATTTTTTTTCTCTTCTTATATCTTCTTGCTTTAATGTAGTTGTATGTTTATTTTTTGTGACTTTATTAAAAAAACAGCCAGTGTGGTTCTATTTTCCAATTTAATTGCTCCTATAGGCTTTGCTGCAGAAAAATAATATTAAAAAGCAAAAACTTCAGGCTTGTTCTAATTTCTTTTTATTCTCCCTCTGTGTAAATCCAAGCCACAGCCCAGAAAATAGTACACAATGATTTCTTTTTTTTCTGAAACTCATTATAGTACGTTCACAAAATGGTATATTTAATGTTCCATTGTTATTTCCACAATATAATTTGTTAATCAAAGATTATACTGGTTATATTTTGCAATAGAGTCTTTAATTGTTTTGCTTGCAAAACTCCAATTTAGATCATTCATTTGAAAATGATCATCGTGACTAAGAAGAAAGTGCTTCTAGGCTACTTGCAGATGTGTTCAGCGTGTTTGACTGTTTGTATGTGTAAGTTTTTGTAACTTTCTACACTTCTTTAAAATCACCTCCTTGGTATAAGAAAAAAAAAAATATGTCAGAAAACTAACCTGCTGTTCTGGTGCCGCTCTTTAATCAACAGCAATAGTCCGGTAAAAACCTTACTTAGTTTATATAAAAATAGTAATATTTTTGTCTTTTTAAGCATGTGTAAATTGTGTAACAAAAAACATAATTTAGCCGATCATGCAATTAACCTTGTATCGAGATCTCTGTGCTGTGGATGCAAAGGCAAAGATTCTGCCCTCAAGGAGCTCACAGTCTAACAGAGGTCTCAAAAATACATATAACTGGCTGGGCGCGGTGGCTCACGCCTGTAATCCCAGGACTTTGGGCGGCCAAGGTGGGCAGATCACGAGGTCAGGAGATGGAGACCATCCTGGCCAACATGGTGAAACCCTGTCTCTACTAAAAATAAAAAAATTAGCCAGGTGTGGTGGCAATTGCCTGTAGTCCCAGCTACTCGGGAGGCTGAGGCAGGAGAATTGCTTGAACCTGGAAGGTGGAGGTTGCAGAGAGCTGAGATGGCGCCATTGCACTCCAGCCTGGTGACAGAGCAAGACTCTGTCTCAAAATAAATAAATACGTAAACAGAAATACACATAACCAATTGCAAAACAACTAAATAAATTGTATTAATGACAGGAAAATGAGCAGTTCTGGAGTGATTGTGCTTCTTGTTTGGGTGTCAAAGTGTCAGAGAAAATTGCATATTGTAACGTTTCAGTATTCATATGAAGAGATTCAAGTTGTTTACCCAAAAGGCATGTAGAAAGACACGACCAGTCACAAAATGCAGAGAATACATGGATTTACTGTTAATCTCCTGACTCTTAAACTTGCATGTCTCTCACTTGCATGGACTCCTTCCAAGGCTCTATAGCTGTTTGCATTTCTAATTTTGTATTTTTTAAAAGTACCCCCTTCCAAATTGTACAAGCTTCATTTTCCTCAAAAGTCAGATTCTCCCTTAGGACATGCATGGTGTGGAAGAGAGAAAAGGCATGTTCACACAACCACAGTAGCCTCTTTTGGCTCTGCCTTGGGGCAGCAGTAGAAGATAAAGCTGAATGCTGACATCTCCAACTGAATTTTAGCAAACAGGGATCACATTCTTCATTGTCTCCAAAGCAAATGTTGAAATTGATTTCTTCAATTTTTGTTGTTCAGTGTGGTCTGCAGAGGAGGCAGCACGGCAGGGTTCCTAAAGCTAAGAGAAATAATTTCAGGCCATTTCAAATTCTTTTTTTTTTTCTTTTTTTCTTTTTTTGGTAAGAAAGCAACTGAATATGAAATTCTACAGTAAGACATTATTTTTATTTTATCATCTCACCAACATCACTCATTAATTAATTCATTCTTCTAATACTTATTGAATGCTTCTTGTATCTTAACTCTCCTTATTTTCCTATTGTGCCTAGAACATTGCAGGCTTTTCTGTGTTATTGATGTTTATCAGCATTTGCAGAAGATGTAGGTTAGGAAAAAAAATATTTAATTATTAAGAGAAAGCATGCCCTGCTTGATTTTGCTTCTTTTTCTTAAATGACAAGATTTTATTCTCCCCACACTATATTTATCCTCTCAACCAAGTCCTATGATTACTTTAAGACTGAACTCAAATGACATCCTTAATGAAAGTTCTTTAACTTTATCCCAAGAGGATCCTTATTCCATGTTTTAATTCTTTTAGCTCTTTAGTTATTAAGTGTTTGAGACCCTTGTCTATGTGTCTAGGGATAATTGTCCAGCTATTTTATATGTGCATATTTTATCTTCTGTCCCTTTAAAAGGTGGAACCACTGTCTATCTTTACCTTTCTTGTCTAGCACAGTGCCTAAAGTCTTTTAAATGATAATTATAAGGAGTGAAAGGATTTACCTCTTAAACAGAATAAAATCTAGGACTATAGAAGGTTCAGGATCACCAAGTGTGAAAACTTCAGGTAATATTTTATTTTTTCCTAAACAAGAATATCAGAGGATGTGGCACAGTTGAAGAAATGGACCAGTTAAGTGTCATGAAAGAGCTGTGGGAATTTAAATCGGATGTTATGAAAATAACTGAATTTCTTGTGCCTCAATTTTGCTATCTTTATTATAGTCTCTATCACAAGGCTATTAGCTTCAAGAATCTTACTGGAAAATCCTAACAATGTTTAGTTTTTAAGTTGAATTTTTAGGACTGCCTCACTACTGTGATTTTTTAAAACTTTCTTGTCTACCTCCTTTATTCTACCCTAAATCACCAAATAAACAGGTTATCCCACAGTCCACTGACCTATTATTCCCCCTCTAAGAAAGTGAAATTGTCCAGGAGTCCAGTAAAGTATATTTCTGAATTACTTATGGAAACAGTTTCCTCTCAACCATGATGGGCAAGATGCTCACATTTTAAAATGAATTTTCTTTGCTCCTATGTGTTTTGGATTGAGGAGGCATTAGTAAATCCTTGTCTTTCAGTGTCCTTATCCTCATGACAATGCTAGAGCTTTCTAGTCCTTTATCTTGGAAAGAAAAACTATTTTTAATGCCAAAACAATAGAAAATTTGTCTTTAAATTATTCAGGGTAAAATCCAGAGAAAGAGTTGTCCATTTATAAGAAATCAGAAGAAATAGTGCTTATCAAACTGTATTTCATTCATAAACTATTTAAAGAATCTAATTTTTGTTTACGATAAAGGCCAAGTTTCACTGACAATTCCTTCAGCTTTTGCTTTCTCAGCCTCTGAGTGTGCTTTTCACTGAGAATGTGCTCACAGAAAACAGGACAGAGAGAGAGAGAGTGATTTTAAAAGATGAGTACTTACAGGTAGCTTGGATGTGAGAAGATAGGGTACTTATGAAGGAAAAATTGATAATCTGATAATCTGTTAATGTACTGCTTCGATGCAACTCACAATCCCGTTATATTCTATTATATTCTACCAGGTATGAATCCATCACACACAGTCTTACCCCAGTCTCAAGGTTGGATGTAGGACAACTGCTTTGAACTGATGTCACACAGGAGATCAGCTATTTCTCACTGTGGTTCCCCATGGGCACCTTGCAGGGAGCTTGTTTATTACTCCACTGCGGGGCAGAGTGGCTTATCATTACAAAATCAGCCTAAAATAGTGCCCAGATTCTGCTTTATGTCATCCAATGCTAGAAATTTCCACACTTCCAGGTGGGATATCTGAAGAATAGAATCAATATCTAGATACAGGAATAGACATTAAAATGGATTTTGGCTTAGATCATAACATAATGAGGTAACTTTCTTTCCAAGGTTTGCAATTGAATGCAGTTATTATGAGTACGGTGAGAAGAAGGAAAAAAAAATGTGTCTGGGCTTTTATGTCAGTTTTGTTCTTGAAAAATTGAAAATACCGATTTACCATTTTCTTCCTTTTTTTTTTTTTTTTTTTTTTTTTGGTAAAAGAAAAAAGGCCTTTGTAGTTGAAGTACCGGTGACCTTTCGCAGGAATTATGCAGGCAGCCATGGAGGGCTGTTCTAATGGTGATGCTGTGGTACAATCAGTTTTACTGAAGAAGAGCCCTCTGGGCTGCAGGGTAACTAGCTTAATAGCTTTTCAACAGGACAAATCTGATACGAGACTTTAAAATGCACTTTAGGTATTTAGTATTAAATGGGCAGATAGGGGGAACGCCAGAGGATGCACAGAGGTGGATGAAGACACATGGCAAATACAAGCTGCTGCAACCTGCTGCCCTCTCACCTGCACAGAGACTGCCCTGCTTTCCAGCCAGTTTGGGTCTATGACAACAGGCAATTTTTTTCTCAATGCTTCTAAGTCCAGGGCACTCTGTGTAAAGCTAGTTGCTTTAGAAATACATCTGCTTTCTCTTTGGTTTACTTTTTTAAAAAATTGTTCTCACCCTTTTTGCACTTCCCTTGGTTAAAATATCCTTGCACATCACCAGTAGAATATCAAGGGATGACTCTACCTAGAGCTTAGAGAGTTTGTTCAGCCATTATCTCCATTGAAAGGAGTCATGAGTTAATGCTCTGAATGGAGCCTGTTGAAATGCAGTTGTTAACTGTGACTCTGGTATAAAATAATATTTAACGATATCTCCAAACTTGGTGTAAATGTTGATTTGTGTACGTGAATTTGGGAGGACATAATAACATTGCGCTCAAGGGCCCTGATCCTAGAGTCAAAATCACCTGGGTTCCGATGCCAGCTGTACTTTTCCCATTTTAGGTCCATTTAACTTCTTCAAGCCTTAGTGCCCTCACATGGAACTTGGGAATCAAAATTACATCTACCTCATAGTGTTGCGATGTTGAAATGAAATATTTTAAGTGGCCAGCACAGAGCCTGACACACAGTAAGTTCTAAGTTCTCGATAGATGATTTTTGAATTGAATAAACCAAAAATGTTTTCAGTTTCTTTTTTTTTTTTTTTTTTTGAGATGGAGTTTTGCTCTTCTTGCCCAGGCTGGAGTGTAGTGGCGGGATCTTGGCTCACTGCAACCTCCGCCCCCCTGGGTTCAAACGATTCTCCTGTCTCAGCCTCCCAAGAAGCTGGGATTACAGGTGCCCGCCAACATGCCTGGCCAATTTGTGTTTCTAGTAGAGATAGGAATTCACCATGTTGGTCAGGCTGGTCTCGAACTCCAGACCTCAGGTGATCCACCCACCTCGGCCTCCCAAAGTGCTGGGATTACAGATGTGAGCCACTGCGCCCAGCGGAAAATGTTTTCTATTTCTTATTTTACTGGGCAACTGCAATATCATTGTTTGGAACTTAATTTTTTTAAATTATTTTCTTTTATTATGAGAGAAGCATGCTTCATCATTTGGTATGATATGAAATGATATTAATTAAAAGAAAAAATAAAAATGTTTGACTAGTTTCTGGTATAGTGGAGGTGAAGTAGATGAAGTTGCATGAGCCAGAAAAGCATTCTAGAATCAATTCAGAAGCCACCTGCTCTTGGACTGGAACATTCTAGAAGAAAGAGGACAGCTCAAAAGCCGTAAGCCGAGTTTAACATTGGAGGACAAAGTTTCGGGAAAGATGTGAAAGGCAGTCAGAGAAACAGAAACAGAGGTACAGAAAATTTTCATACATAAAGGGAGACATAAGGTCCAGTGTCGGAAGTACTATTTTTCCTTCTGAAGCTGTGGGGAAGTATGATGAGAATTATTTATTCATTCAGTAAACATGTAGCAAGTGTTACTGTTGACTGTGTTTTCCACTCTGTGCTAAATCCGAGATACAATGGCCAGTTATGGTCCCTGCCCATCAGGAAGGCAGAGTGTATAACTGTATTAATTATAGATTAATATATTTCTAAGTAAATTTATGATTTTGTTGGAAGGAGTGAAGGAGGTATTGAGAGAATGATTCTATCACATCAGTAAGAATAACCAGAGCATTGTCAAAACTATTTTTAAAAAGTAAATAATGATTTTTGATAACTGCAAATACATTGCAGTATTACAATGATTTAAACAGTTTGGAAAGGTTGTGAAAATAAGGATCAATATAAAAGAAGAGATAGGAGGCAGGATTATCAGAAAGTCATGGCTTTGATGTCTAAAGACACCAGTACTGTGATATAGTGTCAGTGAACAAGAGGTTCTATAGCATCTGGGTGAAATTAGAAAAAAAAAATAGGCCTCTGTATTAAGAAATCTCACTCACTGTGATGTCAATCAGTGAGCATTTTTTAGAACTTAAGAGAAAGCTTTTGAATACATAGAGGTGGGTGCAATTTTTTTCTTGAAATGTACCTATTCTAGCAAAAAACTTGTGGAACATCTTATCCTAAATTATCACTCAAGTTAAATAAGTGCCTCATAAACTTAATCAGGAAATTGGTTTTGCTCTCGACAAAATAAATTATTGTGTCCTTTTAAAATTAAATATGATAAGTAATTTTTTTTTAATTTTTTTATTTCCATAGGTTTTTGGGGAACAGGTGTTACATGAGTAAGTACTTTAGTGGTGATTCGTGAGATTATGGTGTACTGATCAGCCAAGCAGTATACACTGAACCCCATTTGTAGCCTTTTATTCCTCAACAGCTTCTCACCCTTTCCCCTGGAGTCCCCAAAGTTCACTGTATCATTCTTATAGCTTTGCATCCTCATAGCTTAGCTCCCACTTATGCGTGAGAACATACAATGTTTGGTTTCCATTCCTGAGTTACTTCACTTAGAATAATAGTCTCCAATCACATCCAGGTTGCTGTGAATGCCGTTAATTCATTCCTTTTTGTGGCTGAGTAGTATTCCAACGTTTCTTTATCCACTTGTTGATTGATAGGCATAAATATGATAAATAATATTTTATGACAAAAACACTGACACATTATAGAATATACACTATATAAAGGACATGCTTGTGGGTAACTGCAGAGTCCAAAAGCATCATATGTGGTCCTATAGTCACACTCTGAGGAACGGAGACAAGGAAAGGCACTTACAAGACTTAGGATACGAGTACATCTGCTCCAGGATACAGGTAGCCTCTCCATTCAGAACAGTGCAGTCATTAACTTAACTCCCACCTGGGTCTCTGACAGCTTTAAAATTATTCATCTCTTTTTTTCCTGTTTGACCTCATAAACCCTCATGCGGAAATTATGATGGGCAATTTCTAAGTGATCTACCAGTTGGCCAATATTTCACCTTTGCTGGAGGAACTTAAAAACTCTTTAAATCTTTTTAACCCTTTACAATTCAACATGCTAAAATGCAAGACGTGAAAAATATTAGGAGCTCATTTATGCATTCAGCACCAATTCTTTGGAAAAAAATTAGTCCAAAACCCTCTTGCATTTCCAAATAGAGAGCTATTCTCCTCTACTCTCATTAAACTCCCAAACAGCTGCTAAAACCTAAAGACAGCTGCTGAGAATTAACAAGATAAGTCTCCCCTCCAAGTTTTACGCTGGTCTCTGTGGAACGAGCCATGGCCATTTATTCTGGATAATCATGCCTTTTTATCCTGACTCCACACCTGATCTGAAGACTGAGCTACAGGGACTAGAGAGCTCTGTAGGGATTTCTAGTCTAATCTGATGTATAGTTTCGGATTTATGCCTGCTCTTTCTGAGAGTATTCAGAAAAGTGGGACTTTAAGTTGAGAAGAAAGAGGAGATAAAGTGGATGGCATAAAAGCTGCAGGATTTATTCAGTGTAGAATCATATATGGAAAGGCAAGGCAAATGTACCCAAAGTTTCAATTATTGCCATGTGAGTGTGGGAGAGAGGCTGAACTCTGAAAGAGAGGATGGATTTAGCCTTCTGATAGCACTGTGGCTGCCACAGAGGGAGTTAGAGCTTGATACTTTGGCCAGGATTACTATTTAGGACCTCTCAGTAACAGAGACCCTGATTTGCAGGGCTTTTCTATTTCTGATGCCTTGATTACTCTGGAGTCATCACCGCAGAATTTAGGAGGCAGAAGCCCCACATTTTCAAATTTCGCCTATTAGCTCTAGCATGGTAGACTCCAAAATGTCCTGTCCCAAAGACTGGTAATGGCCCAGACCCTGCTTCCTTATTTCCTTTAAAAGAGGGTTTGGCAATATCCTGAGGGTAGACTATGAGATAAAATGTACATTATATCAGAAACTTATTTTTAAAGACCAAGGAGACTTGATTAATGGTGAGAAATTTTTCAAGCCTTTCTCCCACCAATCTCTCCACAGCATAGGTAATTATTACTAATTTGAAAATGTCAACAAACAATTTGCAGCAAAAAAAGTAAGAGAAACAGGTAAAACTAGGAACAGATGGATTATTACATCACAATTTGAGTGCTTAATAAGCTAATTTTAATTTAAAACTTTTAAAAGTTAATATGCATTAAAATTAACTTTTTGGTATATAGTTTATTAATTTCAACACATAGATTTAAATAACCACTCCCACAATCAGAATATGGAATTAGAATCACCAACCTGATTCCTCCTATCCCCACCCTGGTAATTACTGATCTGTTCCCATTGCTGTGGTTTTTCCTATTTCCAGAATGTCACATAAATTAATTCATTTATTAAAGACTTTTGAAAACTGGATTTTAAACTTAACATATAGCTTTCAAAATTCGTCCATGTTGTTGTGTATATCAATTCCCCATTCCTTTATATTGCTGAATATATTCCATTTTATTTTTGAACTATAGTTTTCTTACCCATTGAAAGACATACAGTTATTTTCATGTTTGGGTGATTATAAACAGAGCTTCTATAAAACAAAATCCACATACAGGTTTTTGCACAAACAGAAATTTCTATTTTGCTAGGTAATAGCTAGGAATGGAACTGCTGGGTCATATGGCTAAGCATTCACTTAAATATAAAATATTGCCTGTTTTCCAGAGTAGCTGTACCTTTTTGCATGCTCACCCGCAATGTATGAGATTTATGGTAGTTTTACATTCTTGCCATCGCTTGGTATTGTAAGATTTAACTTTTAACCATTCTCATAAGTACATAGTAGTATCTTATGGTTTTAATTTGTTTTTCCCTAATGGTGAATAATATTGAGCATATTTTCATGTTCTTATTGCCACTTGTACATCTTTGGTGAAGCTGTTCAAATCTTTGGCCCATTTTTTTATTGAGTAATTTTTTTTTTCTTATTTTGTTGAATTTTGAGGGCTTTTAAACAAATTCTGGATACAAGTTATCAGACTTGCACATTTTCTCCCAGCCTACAGATTATGTTTTCATTCTCTTAACAGTAACTTTGATAGAGCAAAAGTTTGGGTATGTTTTAAATTCCTTATCTTTATTGCCTTTATTCTCTATCCTACACCTGAATATATATCTTAAAGAAGCATCCCAGAGACTTAGTGTGAGTCACTAGCTCAGTGAATTGCACAATAGAAACCATACCTGTAGGAACAGGCACTCTTCATTCCTAGCTGCTAGAGAACCCATAGTCTTTTCAGAAGTCTGTTTGATTGGAAAATACCATTGCAAGACAGTGACCAATACTATATAAGACTTGAATACAAAGTTTAAGAGAACCTTTTTTCCTTACTGAAATCTCAGGAGGCCAACACATGAATCTTGAAATTGCTGTCACTTGCCGAGACTATTTTATAATGCAAAATTAATGTTTGTCAGCATCCTTTTAGGTTGCTCTGGAGATTAAATGTAGGAGAAAAGACCATTTTCTCAGGTCTGCACAGCCAAGGCCAAGTGGGAAAATTGAAGCAATTTTCTGAATAATTTAATAAACCCCCGTCTTTTATTTAATTATTCAAATAAATCTTTATTTTTCCTTCTTTTCTCTGGCCGTAGAGACTTCTTTGTCATCTAACTTACTTTTGAAAAGTGACAGACCTTTATGTATCTAGTAAAGGCTTAAAGCTTTTTAATATTTAAGGTTATCTGACCGTTAAAATAATTAGTAGAGATTCTAAAACTCCGATCTTCGTAGCTGTGTTGAAGATCACTGAAAAAGCATAATCTCATGTTTTCACACATTTAATTCAAGTCTCTAAAGAAACTACTACTTGCTTCTAATTTCCAGCTGCCAACATCTGCAATTAGAAACTAGCAAAACAATTACCCTAACAGCTGCTAGAAACATAGTTTACAACAAAATGTCAAATGTGTTTTTGAATGTTGAATTAAAAAACACTAATTTTTATTTCAGCTATCACCTAACCTTTCTCTCAATTAATTAATCATTCTGTTGAATATTTTCCCAAAGAGATCACATTCCATTAGCATTCGCCACATTTATTTTTAGTAAAGAGATAATGGAACGACAAGAAATATTCACCTGTAAAAACAAGCATGAGTTACAAAACCTGACATCTAGATGACATCTGTAGTCCCCTCTATCTCTCAAACCCTAGGATGATAATAAGGGGAAAGGCTTTCCCAGGTCTATACAAAACAACAACAGCAAAAACACATTCCTACCCTTTGTGGCCTTCCATGTTATTTAGCAAAGTTACAAATGCTCTGTATTCTCAACTGCAAGTATTGTTCAAAATGCATTATTTAAATTCAGTTGAGAATCATATTTGTCAAGGCAACAGGCTTTCCTAAAATGTGTCATTTGATCATAGAGGTTAAAGTAGGTGTACCAGTTTGCCCACCAAATTGCAGGTGAGGCACAATCACAATACTTTTCTGTTAGTTGTTGTGAAGAATGCAAATTAATGAAAAAAAAATCTATGAGTTTCTTATGGTAAGTGATTTGCTATTACAGAAATTCTCTGTCTTAAAAAATGGTATCACGAAATGGGTATACACATTATATAACGTAATTCATTCATTTTCTAAATTCATCCAACTGCTATTTTCCACAAGAGATAATTATTATCATGGAAAAAATAATCTAATTCTGTTTGTCTATTTTAAAGATAATTAGACTTTATTTCAAAATTCTCTGAACATATTTTCTTCAATATTGTTTGGTACTTAAGCAGGCTGAGTTCTATGGAGTCAGAGAAGATAAGATTATAAATTTATTCAAAGATGAATCTCAGCTCCTTCCCCCAATAACCACACACATACCCATGCACACTTGGCCTGAGATATCAGTTTATCAGAAAACAAAGTGGCCTCCAGAGATTTCTCTGGTACAGGAGAAGTAAAACTTAATAATCTACTGGTTTAATATTTGTAGATTCCAAAATAAATATGACAATGAAATTCATGTATATTCTAAAGGTACAGAGTTGACTTTTTTTTTCTTTGAGAGTCACTCTGTCACCCAGGCTATAGTACAGTGGCACAATCATAGCTCACTGCAGTTTTAAATTTCTGGGATCAAGCGATCCTCCCACCTTAGCCTCCGAGGTTGTTAGGACTACAAACATGTGCCACCACATCCAACTAATTTTTCATTCCTTTCTTTCTTTCTTTTTTTTTTTTTTTTTTTAGAGATAGGCTCTCATTATGTTGCCCAGCCTGGTCTCCAATTCCTGGCCTCAAGAGGTTCCCCTGCCTTGGCCTCCCAAAGTGCTAGGATTACAGGCATGAAACACTGAACCTCAGGGTTGATCTGTTTTAAGTTGCTACATTTAGTATACAATTATTTTAAAACACAGAATTAGATATATAATTACTATAACTAACAGAAAGTATAATTCACATATGTCATTGTACTTTCTTCCTTAATATACTGTCATTAGTATGACATAAAATATTTTTTGTGATTTTAATTGGTTTTTAAAACTAAAGCTTCTGTTGATTTTTAACTATATCTTAAGTATAAACTATAAAGAAATAAAATAATTGAAATTTCAAATATGCTACTACAGTGAACATGACCTTTAATAAAAAGTATCCTTGTGTATATATTCTCTACCCATCCAAATGCATGGCAATATGAAGAGCCTGGAAAACAGTTGTTCAAAACAGAATGAAGAGCTTGGAAAACAGTTGTTCAAGACAGAATGAACAGAAAGATGCTATATGGTTAGCCTGCTTTGGTTGAGCTTCCTCTATAATTATTCAATAAAACATATAAAGAAAAAGACTGAAAAAAAACCAGTATTAAAAATCTAGGAAAATTTAAGGAAGTGGCAGTGGTTGTCTGCAAAGAGGTTGCACAGAGGAAATTTTAGGATGAAGGAAACATTCTCTGTGGTCCTGGGGGGATGATACACCACTATACATATCAAAATTCCTAGAATTATACATAGAAAGTAAAGTTTAATGTATGCAACCTAAAAAAAAATCCTAACAAGTAACTTTGGTAAATGAATTTTTTACTAGAAATTGTAAGACTACAGAAAAAGAACTAGACGTAAACACTGTACTCTAGTTTTGTTTTTTTTGTTTGTTTGTTTGTTTGTTTGTTTGCACAGGCATATGGGTTAACAATTCTAAAAGTGCTTTACGTGGATACTGATGTTGAACAAATATGTAAATGGATTTTGGGTGTGGGGGCCAGGTTTGTCAGTGTTAGAGAAGGAAGTCACTGATAAATAAGAAAGAAAGTCTATAATGAGCCCTGCACTGCTGGAGTAGAATTGGACACATTGGTATAAACTAATGTTTAGCTTACTAAAGATACAGTTGGATAAATATAGAAACAATTATAGATATACAGGTTAGTATAAGTATATTTTACCTAGTGCTGTCTTCTGAGAGGGTCTAGAAACCATGACACCCACTATCAATGAGCACACTGCACATTCAGATCTTTCTTGGTTTCTAAATATTATTTTCTAATAAAAGCAACAGGTTTCTTGGAGAAATGGCTGATTCCAGGACCAGGACAGGGGAAATACAAGATGAACCTGGAATATGTTTTAGCACCAGAAAGTAAAAAAAGTGATTAAAAAGCAAAAGGATGGGGGCATGTCAAAGAGACATAGGAACCAACCTGATAGAGCTCTCAGCGGCCAGCAATGGAACAATGTGAACAACAAAGGGATACAGCACTAGATTGTAATCCAAAGTATATACATGAATCTATCCTGATATAGATAAATGACAGAATAAAGAAATAAATGAGGAAAAGAAACAACTGATTCTTACAGAAAAATTTCAAATAACGTATGTAGATACCCTCCAATATAAGAAGTGAAGATTAATTCCTTCTACCCGCAAGGGCATTCTAGGCTTTGTAGCTTATTTCCAAAGAATAGAGAAGAAAGAGGGAAAAGTGATGGGTTTACTGTGAAGAATCCTGGCAAATGCCCCCTTACCAAAGTGATAAAGGTTAATATCACTGTAATGTCATCTAGATGTCACATACACCCTGATATAATGAGATGCACCTCTGTTGCATGATTTCAAAAATCCCATAACCTTGGTGTGATAGTCAGGTTCGTGTGTCAACTTAGGCTCAGCTACAATACTCAGTTAATAAAACATGAATTTGGGTGTTGCTGTGGAGGAATTTTGCAGATGTGTTTAGCCTGTATAATCAATTTAAGCAAAAGAGATTATCCTAAAAATTCTGAACGAAAAGAAGTGAGGTTTTCCTGAGGAAGCAGAAATTCTGGACTACAGATTTAACTCCTGCCTGAAAGTTTCCAGCCTATGTTTTCTGATGGCCTGTCCAGCAGATTTTGGTCTTACTGAGCAAGTCCCATAAGCCAAGTTCTTGCCGTCTACCCATCGGTATATCAATCTATCTGTCTATCCATTCTAGCTCTTTTTCTCTGGTGAATACGAACCCAGATTGGAAAACATTCTGCAGACTACTGGCCAGTCCCCATCAAGACTTTCAAAGACATAAAGAGCAAGGGAAGACAGAAAGGGTAGAAGTCCAGGAGACTTAGGAGGTGTGACTTTCAAACATATTGTGGTACCCTGGATAGAATTCTGGAACAGAAACAGAGCATTAATGGGAAAAAAAAAGGTGGAACATGAACTAAGTTTAGGGTTTAGTAATGTACTGTTTACTTCATATACCATGATAAAATAAGATGATAAAAATGGATAAAGCTGAGTGAGTGATATATGATAACTCTTTGTACTGTGTTTGAAACATTTTAGCAAATATAAAATTTTTCCAAAGGGAAAAGATTTTCTTTGATTTTTTTTTGTGTGATTTTTTTTTTAAGAGAGGGTCTCACTCTGTTGCCCAGGCTGGAATGACTCAATGAAGCCTCAGCCTCCTGGGCTCAAGTGATCCTCTTGCCTAAGCCTCCTGAGTTGGTGGAACCACAGGTGTGTACCATTGTGCTCAGCTAATTAAAAAAACAGTTGTAGAGATGGGGTCTCACCATGTTGCCCAGGCTGGTATCAAACTCCTGGGCTCAAGTAGTCCTTCCGCCTCAGCCTCCCAAAGTGCTGGGATTACAGGCATGAGCCACTGGGCCTAGCCAAAAAAGTTTTTCATGTATATGAAAAATTACATCTATCTCTCTTTCTCTATGTCTCTCTGTATTTCTATGTATCTGTCTGTCTGTCTATAAGCAGGCATAAGGACAAATGCCAATCATTTGGAAAAGACTGTCAATAATTATTAGGCAAATAGAAATGGCTTGATATAAAATCTTCAGGCTTCAGCTCATTTCAAGGCTTGGTTCCATATCACAAACCATATTATCTAACAGAAATGAATTATACTTTATACCTCTCTTCTCCCATACCCATTTGGTGACTTTAGACCCAAGGTATGAACAAAATATATATCTGGGCACCCTCCCTCTCTACAACTCAGGTGACACTTGGTGAGTCAGCTTCTGCAACCCAGGATGATAATGAAAAGCTCAGAAAACAAGTGGCCATGTTTTGCATCACCAGTTCTGAAGAAGAGCTCAGAACAACAACAAGTAAACATTCAAATCAGTGATGTTCTCCTGAGCTGAAGAAAGACATGTGCATGCACTAAAAGCCGAAACTATTAATATCTACACCCACACTGCTCCTGTTTACATTAACGTGGCTTTGTTATTCCCAGAAACTCCTGGTCTGGAAGGTAAAAATTGCAAATGACTTTTATTTTCTGCAATTAATTTTATTGATTACTCCAGAAACTTCCTGAGAGACTCACCAACCCTTCAACAGAAAGCAAAGGTTATATCCCAAGATATTTCTTTCATCCTCCAATGTATTTGATAATGTGGAAAAATTTGAATGCTTATATTTAATGATATTAAAAATGTTATCTTTTAGGAAAGATAATGCTATTGTGGCTTTTTTTTTTTCTCAAAATATTTTGAAACTTTCTCTTCAAAATTCTCTCCTTCCTATGCTTACCAATGCTATATTATTCTATCATGATCCTTACCCAATCCTAATCAAACCTCTTCCTTTCCTCCTACCCGTTAAAAGACCTACCTTAAGCCAGACTTCAGAATATCATAAATAACTTTGTGATTTTTCTTCAGAGGTGTTGTTAACACCTCTGAAGTGCTTTCTCTTATTGAAGTAAGCAATAAACTCAGCTCTGTCTTATTAACAGGTTGATTTGGTGATATTTTAGAAAGCTAATATTCAACAGTGGGTTGCAAGACTCCACTGTATTCCAGGAAGAATACAATGAAGATACAATGAAAACGTATCTCCATCTGATCACAGAATAAAAAAATGTTGAACTATGTAGATTAAAATACCTTATAAGTGTCTAAGTAGACAAAAGTAATTGACCTTTCAAGGCGGAAAATTCAGTTTTGTTACATGTTGTCCAATGCAAAATTAATGCCAAAAAATATTGAAGGCTGGGCATGGTGGCTCACACCTGTAATCCCAGCACTTTGAGAGGCGGAGGTGGGAGGATCACTCGAGCACAGGAGTTCGAGTCTAGCCTATCTCTTTCTCTCTCTAAAAAAAATAAAAATAAAAATAAAAAAGCAAATAGTCCCAGCAACTTGGAGGCTGAGGCAAGAGGATTGCTGAAGCCCAGGAGGTTGAGTGAGCCATTATTGTACCACTGAACTCTAGCCTGGGTAATAGAGTGAGACCCTATTTCAAAAAAAAAAAAAAGAGAGAGTGTGTAAAAAATTCTGTAATCTAAAAATTTTATCATCCTGTCATTTAGATAATAGAATGGTAATTTCAGATTTTATTAAGAAAATATTAAAATATTGTCAACTTTTTTGAAAAACTATTAGTGATACCATTCAACAGAATGAGAGATAAAGCACAGAAGTGTTAAAAACTTTTTTATTAAAATCAGAGAAAAATGGAAAATATTTTCATTGTTATGATATAATTAAAATTTCAAAAATTTATTCTTGAAAGAAAATACATATGCAAAATTAATAATTTAATAATAATGTAACAATAATAATTTATATCAAATATATCAAATGAACAAAGGCTGAAAAATGGAGTTGGAAACTGTATAGTAAAGGAATCAAAATATGAAAAACTAAGTAACTTATATAGATGAGACCTAAAATAAAATTTTTCAGTTGGAACTGGCATTTAAATATGTCTTTAAAAGCTTTTATAACAAGAAATACCATTAGAATAAAAGGTAAGAAAAATACTTTCCAAAATTTGTGTAGGGCATAAAGTGGGGTGAACAGAGGTAAGCAAGTTGAAAATGAATATGGTAGAGGTGAGCAGAGGCCATCTCATAAAGGACAATGCAAGCCATATCACTGTGTTTGAACTCTAATGATGAAAGTTCTGTTTAAGAAAACTTGGATTAAGAATAGATATAGTGTGACTAGTTAAATGAGCATCGAAGTAATCCAGTTGAAAAATGATGGTGGCCTGGACTAGGACATTGGCAATGGTGATGGAAAGAAGTGGAAGGCTTGGCAAGATATAAGAAGATTAAAGTAGATGTGCTTGTCAATTGATTTGGTTGGCAGGGTGGAAGTGGATAGAAGAATCGGGGTTTCTGATTTGATATCAGTGGATTATAGGGCTGTTCACTGAGATTGGTGGTTGATGGGGAATGCAAACTGAATTCTGGGCTGGAGATCATGTATCAATTACATATACATTCAATTGTTCTACAAGTAGCAAATGAACACTTGTGTTAATTAGATACCCTGCTAAACTCTGGGAAGACCATGATAAGCAAGAAAGGTAGAATTCATGTTATTGCAGAATTTATGGTTTATCTCAGAGCTTAAGAGAAATTTGAATGTGATGACTACTTTTCTCAGAATTATCAGGAGTGCTTGTTAAAATACTAAATTTGGCCCCGCCTTTGTCTACTAGATTGAATTTTCCAGTTGATTCTCACAGTAAGATTTGAAGTCCACTAATTTATGTGACTGAAAATGTTCACTCGTGACATCACCCAAGGGAGGTGAAGAGAAGGAACACACCACCAGTGTTTATCAGAAGCCCAGAGGAAGAGCAGTTTATAAAAGACAGTGAGAATTGATAGACAGACATTGAAGAAGAAAACCAGAGTTTGTGTTGTGTTGGAAGACTAGAGAAAGGAACTGTTAATGTAGGAAAGTTTGCCTAACATTAAAACTGCTACCTAAGAGTCAGTAACATGAGATCTGAAATATACTCATTGAATTTTGTGACTCTAGTGAGAGCAAGGTGAGCAATTTTGAAGTCGTAGGTGAGGAAGCAAATAGCAATACATCCATGAAGCCTGTGAGGAAGTGGGTCAAGAGAGAGTAGTAACCAGAATCTCAAGGGAGTTTGATGGAGAATTTTTTTTTTTAAAGAGAACTGAATATGATATTCTGATAGGAAAAAGAAACTGAAGAAAAAAGAGTGAGAGGAGAGTCTCACTTTTATGTGAATTGCAGAGAAAGTCTTGTGGGATAAGATAACACAGGATCTAATATAGATCTAATAAGATCTAATGAAACAAGCAGTGAGAAAGGAAGAAAGGATGTGGTTCTATTTAGAAGAGTAATCTTGAAGAGTGCAGGCACCTGTCTCTGTTCATCTCTTTATAAACAGCACCTGTTATTGTGCCTGGCAGACAGCATACCCTTAATCAATACTTATTAAATGAATGAATGATTAGGGAAGCGGTCAGTAGTTCATCTTCAATTTCTCTGTAAAATATTAGTTAAAAATCTACGATAAGTAAAGGAGGGCGTGGTAGGGTCAGAGACTGATCAGAGTGAAGAAGCATTGAAACAGTTTCTGTAGGCAAAAAATGAGACGAAAAGGTTGCAGGAGACCATGGAATCTCGGTAGCATCTGTTACACAGAGGTTGATGTTCTCCATCAGCATCCACAGGAGATGAAGACAGCAATTAGGTTTATCCATTTTTTTCCGAGGACCTACTTTACAGTTAGGATAGGTCTTTGTTATCTTCTGCTGCCTCAGAGATTTCTCCATTAAACTCAAGATGCACCCTCTCCGGCATACTGTCTTGAGCTTGTAATGAATAGTCCACCTAGAGACGCACCTCACCAAGGTGTGTTCTACTTCATGATAATCACGGGCTTATTCCCTTCCACCTGTCCTCTTGGTAATGACACTGTTCTGGGTGACATAAACCTAGTTCTAGTGTCCCTGAGGGCCCATTTACTCCGTAACAGCTTCCCCAGTGGGACATATCATCTGAACACGTTCTGTCAGAATCCCAAGTGTCTTTGCAACTTCCCTTCTTGTCATCAATTGACTTAAATTTTTAAACTTTAATTTTATTTATTTATTTATTTATTTTTGCAGAGACGGGGTCTCACCATGTTGTCCAGGCTGATCTCAAACTCCTGGGCTCCAGTGATCCTCCCATCTCGGCCTCCCCAAGTGCTGGGATTACAGGCGTGAGCACCCACCCCACCCATCTGCTGACTTTCAATGCAAGTAAATGCTGGATTAGCAAAGCTGTTGTATGATTTTTTCTTCATGAAGCCTGCTTAATCCTAGTTGCATACTGTTTTCACCATTCATCTAGAACACATGCATCAGATCCACAGGGCCAAGTCGCAGCTAGCTTATATAATGCCTTCATGCAAATAAGAAAACAATGCCTCTTCTAAGCAGGTCAATTAGGGGGGGGGAAAAAAGCATATTCCTGTGAGCCAGTGCAGCACCAGGAAGAATTTGGAAGAACAGGTGGCACATTTGTGTTGAGAAAGAGGTGCTCAGTCTTTTGGGAAAGAGCAACTGCCAGGAAGGGCAGCTATGGTTAGCTAGTGGAACAGAGGTGGGGCTTGGGCCCCATTTATCACTGTGGCTGGAGCCTGTGGGCAGAGTGGAGGCCCTCATGCTTCCGAAACTGACTCATACAAAGTTTCATATAGATGAAAGGGTGATGAGGTAACAACTACAATGCATCCACAGAAAAGGTCATTTTTGTGTACTGAATTCGGGTCATTATTTAAATACAAAGATGAGGAGTCTTGCTTTCAATTCCATGTCCTTTGTAAAAAGAATGAAAATGACAACATGACACTTTTGTAGCCTTATTGCCACACATCGCTTCTGTGTTATCCTTGTTTAAATTACTAAACTGAATGTTTTTATTTATAAACGTGAGAGGAAAGGGAAAAGCCCAAATATTGCACAACTAAAAAAGCCCATTGTTCTGAATAATAAAACTGCCAGAGAAGGTAAATTGTGCTTCAGTGCATGAATTTATTTAAAGAAGATAAAAGACTTTGTTTCCTCAAACTCTCTGATAGAGACCCTAAATCAAACCCCAAATCTGAAGTGGCAGATATTAGATGTCAGATGCATGGGTCATTCATTCATCTCCCCCTTTCCTTGCTATAACTCAGCTCAGAACAAGGGAAAAAGAGTCAGCTGTAATTAAGATGCAGAGACTAAATCTCAATCCTCTGGGCGCTGACGGCAGTGTCTGAGGTAGCGGTCTCTGAAGTATTTGTGCATGACTGAAGAAACTTTATGATAGGGAAAGATTTGAAGGCGGGGGGGCAGTGGATAAGGTAAGACATAATATGATTTTTTTTCTCATTAATCTCTTATTTTTCCCTCCAGATGCAGGTCCAAAGCCTGTAGGAGAATTTTTTCACAAATATGATGAAAAATGACTCTACTTTCCTTCAACTTTGATATTTTGGAAATTGTGTCTATAAAGACTAAACAAATATTGTGACGAACCTTTTAGTTACAGTGTTTCAACTGATTCCAGGTTAATTAAGTGAAACCTTCTAAGGCTTGAATTAAAGGGTTTATTTTGGGACTGTCCTAAAATCCAAATCTTTATAATTCCCAAGCTGCATGAATCTTAAGCTTACATTGTGTCCCCTTCTAAATGGGGAGGAACAATTTAGGCCCCAAACAGGCATTCTTTTTCCAGTGCAATACCAATTCAGTTTCAACCATCTGAAAAATTACTCAATTAAATTCTATTTTCTGAATGCAAGTGATTGCCCATCCTGGAATAGCTCTCCTTGTCTGCGGCCTTTTCTGCAGAGTAGCTGATAAGGGGCTGGCTGGGCTGACAACATGTATGTGTACAAACCTGCACACTAGAGTAATGATCCTAGGGATACCTCTGTACTTAGAAACTTTGTGTTGATGTTGGATAATCCTTGGGTGTTTGAGGTTTTCTTTGTTTCTTTTTTTTAATTAAATTGTTCATGAATTCATTATATATTTGTGTAAGGCACATGCTAAAATTTAAATATCTGAAATAACTAATTTGCAAAATTCATTTTCGAAGCCAGACTTGGATGAGGAGTTAAAGTAATTGAATCTTTCATAAAAATATAATGAACACCTGCTGCGTTAAGCAGGGGAACTAGAATGAGTAGGACACAGCCTCGGTCTTGAGAAGTATACATTCTAGTTGGAGGACTGAGAAAAGAATACAAATAATTACAACACAAAGCAGATAAGGATGAGTGTTCAGGAGTACAAAGTGAAGTAAGTTCATAGGAAGGGGTTCTCATTCATTTGAAACTACAAAATATATCTGTGGAACTTTGAAATTTAAGATTGCCTTGAAAGATGAGTGAAATTTGACAGAATAAAATATTATGCACCTAAGGAATAATATAACAAAGGCACAGAGAGGAAAAGACTGCATAGCAAATGGTTATTTTTTTGCTGGAGAATGGGGCTCATACACAAGAACATTGGTCATTAAGGCCGAAATGCACTTTAACCTGGGAGCAGTGTAGACTAAATTGGAGTAAGAAAGAAATGAATGCACAGGTGGAGGGTGGAGTTGGTTCAGGGAAGAGACCAGAAAAATAACTCTAGGGAGGTAAGGAGGAATTTAGCTAAGGTGGTAACAGTGGGGAAAGAAAAGGAGGGATGAATATGAAAAACTTTCTGAAGGACTACTTGCTGGGAACTGTTAACACCTTAGATGTGGTGAATAGGGAGAGAAAGAGACCGCTGCGGGCTGAGAATGAGCCTGGTACCAAGAGAGTGGTGTTGCCTGAACACAGAGATAGGAAAGTCAAGAGGAAGAATTGGCTGTGGAGAAAACAACATTTTTGTTGAGATTTAG
Source organism: Macaca thibetana thibetana (assembly GCF_024542745.1). NCBI lineage: Eukaryota > Metazoa > Chordata > Mammalia > Primates > Cercopithecidae > Macaca > Macaca thibetana. The sequence continues at coordinate 150,806,641 of NC_065581.1, read as the reverse complement.
TTTATTTGAATACTTGGGATAGCCAGGAGTTAAGGAGATATCTTTCAGTCATACACATCCACGTGTCAAAACCATCACATTGCAGCTATGGGTATACATTTGGGGACCATGTGCTTAATGGTGAAAGTTTACATGGGGAGATGCGGGGCATTATGAAAGAGAGAGAAAAGCAAGGGAAAGAGTAAAGGCCAAAGAGAGTATCAGGTGGTCAAAATGTCAAATCGTGCAGACAAGTGGGCAGCAAAGCTATTTTTCTTGCTTGGGTGATCACTGGCAACATTAAGGAGAACTTTTAGTCTAGTGGGGTTCAGAAATAAAAGTCCTAAGTGAGGCAAAAATAATGAGAGAGAGAGAGAGAGAGAGAGAGCTCTTCATCTGGTGTACAGTTTGTTTTGTGACTTGAACTGTGATGTGCTATTAGAGTGGCCAGATTGTGTTAAGCTGACCAGCCATCCCAGTTTGTCTGGGACAGTCCCATTTTAGCACGAAAAATCTACATCCCAGGAATCCTGTTCTAGGCAAGCTGGGATGGTTTGTCACCCTACAATTCCGAGGGCAACATACGGCACTTAGTAGGTTTTCTTAAGTATTTGTTGAGTGAATGAAAAAAAAAAAGAAAAGAAAAAAGACAGATTAACATCTCTGGGGCTAAGTTCCTTAAGTTTGTAAAATGAAGTTAGAAGCATCTGTAATGGCCAGCACATAAGGTTATTTTGACAACCAGATGAAATAATGCATATGAGTACATTAGGAAAAACTGAACACTATACAAATATATACAAATTTAGGTTGATTAATTTTTTATTTTATGCATCCTATGCATACTATTATTTGTTGAAATTTTTATTTGTCTTTTCTTTTGTCGACTAACCTCTCATTGCCATTGATGTGATATTGGCACTGAAGTTGGTAATTAATTTTGTTTATATGGCACCCAACACCCAAGAGCCTCTAGGCACATGGCCAAGTCCTTTTTTTAAATATAGTCATTAAATGTAGGAAAAGAGCCAAGCAAATTCCTAAACTGGCAAGTGAAAAAAAGAGCAACTAGAAAATGGGGAAACAAAAGAATTAATAACAAGTATCAATTAAGAGAATTTCTTCCATTATCTAGGGACAAAACTGCATCCCAAACTTAATAGAAAATAGGTTGTATAACATTAGCCATCTAATCTCCCAGCCTCTTGATAAAACAGCCCCTGAACTATGACTTTTTTTAAAATGAAAATTTCTATTTTTTTAACATTGAAAATATGATTAGACTTTTCACTTAGCAAATTCTCATGTTAAATTGGGAAGAGACCTTGGAGATCATCTCACTCTACCTTCTTATTTGATACGTGCTTTTTGTAGGAACAGTTCTGGTTAATGTTTTATTAACATACTTAACTCCACTAAGTGAAGGGAAAACTCCCCCGTGAATGAAGGACTCTGCTGATTTCAGAGTGTAGACAAAGAATGGATCAGAGGTCTTAACTGAACTTTATAAGTCCCTTCATCCATATCTTAGCTGTCTCCTCCCGACTGGACAGGATCCCAGTCTCATGGTCCTAGAGTATTTTGACTAAACTCCGAGGGCTGCGCTGCAAAGACATTTGTTTTCTTTCCTGCTTTATCTTCTTGCCTTTTCTCAGCTTCTGATACTTCTTTTGCTTTTCTCTATTAACAGCTGTACATATTTCTAGAAATTGTAGATGTAATATGAAGCAGAGAAATATTATTCAAAGACTTCAATTTTTTTGCCCAAGAAATTCAGCAAACTTTAAACTTTTCTTTGATTACCCTACTCTCCTGTCTTTGAAGATTTCCCTTGGAGACACCCTCTTTTGTGGTGTCTCATATTTGAAGTTGATTTTACAGCAGCAAAACAGTTTCAAAATTAGATCTTCTTCACAATTAAGTTATTAGATAATTTGCAGACAGATTATTTATTTTACAACTCAAAATTCTCTGCCTAATACCACTGTGCTATGGCAACTATATACATATATATAGTCATTTCTGTATATATATTTCATATATAGTCATTTGTATACTATATATACAAATTTGATCTGGATAGGCAAATTGTGAGATGTTTATTCTATGTGAACCCTGTTATATAATGTCTGATCTATTGTACTGATCAAATTGTCACTCTCATATGTCAATATTTGATACTACCAGCAAGGACATATTGTTTACTATAGTATTTATTTCATGCATGTATAACTTGTCATACAAGTAGATTGTGTCAGATTGTGACATAAAGATACTTCTCACTTTCCCTTGTAAACTCTTAATTCCTTAGTTTTATACAGAGGGGTCTATTGTTGAGAACAGCTAAAATGTTACTACTTCCAGGGTACTTCCACTCAAACAAGATGGAAACTATTGAGGGAAACTGTATGGAATTGTATATCACACCCTGAAAGTGGAAACCACTGTGTCTTAGGCTAAGAGGGATGATGCTGGAATGCAAGGAACTCTGACATGATATCATAAGACCTATGTTCACTTCTGATTTCAACATTTATTAGCTATTTGACATTAGATAGGTGAACCCTGATAAGCCTTAATTTTCTCATCTATAAAATAGGAACACATATTTTATAAATATAATACAAATAAATAAAAAAGTGATATACAAATACTATGTATTATTATTATTACTTTACTTCTTTTCCTATAATACCGTTTTAGATGGTCATTAAATACTTTTCAATAAATGGTGGTATAAAATTTCTAGAGCAGTTCTAATATAGTTATCTGTAATTATTAGATATTTTTGGGGAGCTACATATCTTTAATTTTATTTTCTAGAAGAGTACTGGAAATGCTATTATTTGGAAACTATTTTTCCCTTGATTATCTGGAATGAACCATTTCAAATAAACCTCATAAGCCAGGCACAAGACTACCTTGTAATACTGGCTACAAATCTCTGAAACAGGATTGCATTTCATTCTCAAAACCAGTTTTACCATTTAGTGACATGTTCTCTCTTTTTCTTTTATAAAGAAATCCAGCTTCATTGCTCATATGGTACTTCCCATGTGGGCATGGTTTAGTTTGTCCTCACCAAAACTCGTGTTGAAATTTGATCCCCAATGTGGTGGTGCTGGGAGGTGAAGCCTAGTGGGATGTGCTTGGGTCACAGAGGCAGATCGCTCATGAATGACTTGGTTCGGTTCTCATAGTAATGACTGAGTTTCTGCTCTGGAAATACTGGATTAGTTCCCACCAGAGTGGGTTGTGATGAAATCAGGATACCCCTCAGAATTTGTCTCTTCACATGTGCCTGCTTCCCCTTTGACCTTCTGCCATGTCTTGACACAGCACAAAATGCCATCACCAAAAGCTGAGCAGATGCTCGTGTCATGGTCTTTGAACTTCCCAGCCTGCAGAACCATAAGCTAAACAAACCTCTTTTCTTTATAAACTGCCCAACCTCAGTCAGGCATAGCAACAAAGAAAAACAGACTAAGGTAGTATTCTCTTAGCCAAAATTTGGTCCATAGATTTTGAATCTTTTCCTTCTTCAAATAAACAAACCAAATAAACAAATAGTTACTTGTAAAATTTTTCCTGTAAAATTTACATTTTGTTCTGCTCTCTTTTTCTTTTGGGACAAAATAGTGATTGTAAGGGGCACTGTCTGGATGCATAAGAGAGATTTCTATTTTTAAGCTTCTTAGAAAAATTACCTCTGTTCTTTGGGAATCATCTGAAGGGATTTATCACAGTGATTTTATTATGTAGAGTTAAAATACACACTTGGCTGATTTAGCACTTGATAAAATATAGTATCTAAATAGATTTATACATTTCTTCTATATATATATATATATATATATCTTCTATATATATATATATATATATATATATATATATATATATATCCCCCCAAAAGTCTCTGATATCTTGCCATTTTCTTCTTTCTCCAAAGTCCCATGAAGGTATTGAATTTTTACAAATAAATTAACTGTGCATAAGCAAGTTCTCCCTGTTTTAATCCCAGTCCTTGGGCCAAAACTCCTTTAAAATATGCATTGCCCTAGGATCTTTGTCTTTTTTACTTTCATATCAAAGACTTCTTTCTAAATCGGTATCAATAATCATGCTGAGGGAACTACACTGTACTCAGTTCATTGCCCACAGAAAAAAATGACAATGTATTTGTTTCTGTCCAACTTTGACTTCATGACTACAGGTCATCTGAACAAGTACCCCGGCCCAATCTTAGACCACACATGATGGGTAATATTCTTGCATTTGACCACAATCTTCTGCCATTCTTTTTAATTTTTTTGAATCATTTTTGAGTGTGGTGGCAGATGGCATGTCTCTCAGTGAAATCAAAGGCATATGGCAAGCTGTTTTCAATAGTGCCATGCCACCTAAGTTGCAGTATTTATATTTCAAGGAAAAAATAATTTGGCTTCTGATACCACGCTTTGGATGTAGTCATAATGAATATATAATTCCCAAACACCATACATTTTGAAATTTCTAAATGATTGTGTGGAAATCCTCTCTTGATTGTAGTGAGCAGTCAAGTTCAGAAATGCAGAAACTGGCTTTTAGATGGATCAGACAAATCTAAGAAAGAGACCAAGAAAATAATACATTCATTTAACCATTTTCCATTTTCTTTTCTGTTTGTTCATTAAATTATATGCAGGTCAGAAGCCAGGGTTTGAAACTTCCTTAAGTTATTTGTACACTTCATTATTTCTATTCAAATAATTCATTTAGAGTATTAGTTGTTAATTGAAACCAGAATGACAATGGCAACAATTAAAAATCCTAAGAAAATAACTTACATTCAGTATTTTTTCTTACAATACAATAAACTCATGTCTTCCCAAACTAGATTCAGACATATTGTTAACTCACATTGTCATGGCTCTCTGGAGTCCACATTTTTTGCATGTAGAAAATCAGCACTATGCAAGAGGGACAGCTGCTGTGATAGCAACCCTGTAATTGTTGGGACTGGACTCCCAGGGGAGTAAGAAAGGAGGGGTGGAGGGAAGAAACAACACCATTACTGAGAGAGATTCCGTATTTTATGAGTATCTCAACACTTAAAATCTTGGCAGTGCATATGTCTGAGTTCAGTGGTGATATTTGCTATTTTATTAAGTGAAAAAAGATAAAGTTTTATTTCCTCTGCAGATACATGTTTTTTTCTGTCTTTTAATGAAATTATTATTTGCTAACAAGTCTTAGGGCTTTTGTAGAACAAATCTCTTAGTTCAAGCTGTTACATCATGGCCAGTTCCCATGACAGATTGATAATCATCCTTTTTACTTTCCTTCAAATTTTACAAACCCACTAAAAACTACTAAATATCATAAACACCATTCCTTCTCTTCCTTAGATTTCTAAGAGAATTTTACTATTCTCTTAGAGTTCTCCTATTTTTATGAAGTGCCATGCCACCTTATATGCATTTATTTCCTATTAGATACACTATATTTATCTTTGTGCTTCAAAATTGTGGTGCTATCATTCAGAAAAGGCAACTTAATGGAAATTATATGTCAGGTGTCACCTCTCCCAGGACTGAGAGGCTATTTATCAACACCTCCTCCTATTTACTGTTTGTTGTACCCTTTAGATATGCTAAGGGGTCTGCAAAAAATACACCTTTGCTTAGGATGATGTGACTATTAACTCTGAAATTTCTCGACTGCTGGAAAAGACCCAGGATTTGTCCTACACAGCATGATGCCTCTGATGTCTGGTCGATCTCCCCTGCACATCTTTTGGCAGGTAGAGGATTGAAGTAGTCCTTTTTATCAACTAGAATTACTCGCATTGACATTCTGTCTTGTTATAGTAAATCCTGATGTACAAGCAGCATGTAGTGTTACATTTTAATAACTAAGTGTAAAAAATGGCTATTGGAACCTACTTAATATTTGTATAGCATGGTCTGGAGCCAATGGCTGGGTTAAATCATGGCTCCTTCATTTGTCAGTTTTTTGACCAGAAACAAGTTGCTTGAGTTCTTTGTGCCTCAGTTTTCTCACCTGTAGAATGGAAATAAAATACTTTTCTCAAAGAGTTATTCGAAATATTGAATGAGTTAATACATACAAAGCACTCAGAGCAATGCCCAGAATATAGTGAACATTTCATAAAAGTTAGCCATTTGCTTTTAAAATACAGTATATAATAGAAAAATGTAAATCAATGCACATGAAACATTATTACAAATATTATAAGTGTTTTGTTGGCCCCGTAATTCTCTGCCATTGGGCAAATCACTTAGCCCCTCTGACCTTTAGATTTTTCATCTGTGTAATGGGGATAATGATAGTTATTTTAGAGGGATTTTTGTGAATATCAGAAACAAAGTGTATATATATTTTTTACTCCTAGTCCAGTTCCTGGCAAAAAGTAGGCACTCGATAAATGTGTTAGTAGTATCATAACTCATATTTGCTAAGCTTAATGCTCTAATGCACAGAGAACTGATTTCAGAAGAAAAAATGTGTGTGAAAGCATTCTCTATATTTCCACTGAAAGCAAACTTACGAGGAACATATTTAGAAAAATTCAGAAATATGGAGCAACTGATTAAGCTAATGTTGTACCTCTTTATCAATCTGTCCTGGCTGAGCATAGGGAAGATCAGGCCAAATTCCTTAGCTCAAAATTCAAACTGGTGCCAAGGGAGCTATCATCCCTGATGTGGGCTAAAAGCGGTTAATGTTGATTCGCATATGGTTTTCTTTTTACTAAATGAGATTATTTCATTGAAACTGCTGTGTTCCCAAGGTCAATGAGAACTGTGCTCTTCTGCAGGTGTGCCTGTTCTTAGACAGGTAGGATTTAGATGGTTTAAACTAGCTGAATTTCAAGCCTTAAATCAAAGAGAGAGAATGGATTTAACTACATGAGAGAAGGAGACAATAGAATTAACTACAGGAATAAAATACATGCTCTCAATTTTAATGTTAAATGAATTTAAAAGTACAAATATAAAGTTTTATTAACATTGTTCTGGAATCTTTTTTTCTAAAAAAACATAAATAAAGCATATCAAGCATATCATTTTATGTTATCTAACATTGTTACACATTGTATGTCATGATGTGGGCAGTTGTTCTTATGTGTTACATTCTGCATTTACATTGACATTTAATTTCCAACTACTTAATGGCAGAAGAAGTACCTATTTTGTGCATTTTTCTGTTTCTGTCCTATTTTTGCTCATGTAACATTTTTCTCTGGAGGAATAAACATGTTTTTGAAAAGATTTTTCGTTGGTCATTTTAATAAACAATTACCTTGAGCTAAAATGAGCAAGTCACATAATTGTCTTGAGTGTATATAACATTAGTTAAAGTCCTTAATAATTTTAAAATAAGAACTTTAACTTTTGTCATAAAGTTTTTTAAAAAAACACAGATATAGAAACATGCATGTACAAACTAAAGAAAGCTATTTTCCTTCCTTTCTACATTTTTTCATATTTCTTTTTTATTTTCTAAAATAGTGAATCTCTACTGTTTTAGTCTTCTAAATAAGTCCAAGGGTGGCAAGAGGAGGATAATTTTCAAATTTCTCTGAACATCTATCTAGTGATGATAAAACAGCAAGAATATGAATCAAATACTGCACACTAAAAGGATATGAAAATAAATTTATAAAATAATTCACTTTTACAAGATATTCATGTTGACATGTTGATTCTGGGTTACTTTATTACGATCTAAAATATCATCTCTTAAATATTAGTTCACAGGACTGGATAGTGATTGACTTTTGAGTGGCCTTCCTCAAAGCATGGTGTGAAGACCGCTGCATCAGGATCACCAGAGCCTCTTGTTGAAAATGTGAGTTCTGGGTTTCCATATATGACCTGTGAAATCTGATTCTCTGGAGTCTAAGCCCCAGAGCCATGCATGTATGTACGTATGCTTTTATTTATTTGAGACGGAGTCTTGCTCTGTCGCCCAGGCTGGAGTGTAGTGGTGTGATCTCGGCTCACTGCAACCTCCACCTCCCGGGTTCAAGTGATTCTCCTGCCTCAGCCTCCTGAGTAGCTGGGACTACAGGCACCCGCCTCCATGCCCAGGTAATTCTTTGTATTTTTAGTAGAGACGGGGTTTCACCGTGTTAGCCAGGATGGTCTCAATCTCCTGACCTCCTGATCCGCCCACCTCCCAAAGTGCTAGGATTACAGGTGTGAGCCACCGTGCCCGGCCGACTGTATGTGTTTAACAGAAGCCCAGATAATTCTTCTGCACACTAAAGTTTGAGAAACAAAGGGTTCATATCTGTGTCCTCACCTTGATTTCCTAAATCAGAACTGAAAGTTATTCGTCAGTCAGGGTGGAGACTTTCCGGCACAGTGGATTTCATTACTGGCTGCATATTAGAATAACCTAGAAAGCTTTCTAAAAATATCTATGCCTAGACCGTACCTGAAGGGTTTAAAAAATACAACTCTACCTTTTGGTATTTGAAATACAACATTTAGCAATTAAATACAGTGGCTTCTTCTATTCTGTGCATCCTGTTTGGTTTTTAACCTATGATTTGAACAGAGGTTCCACAAGGGTCATATTTTTGAGCATGTGTATTTCCCCAAGTAATGGTGCTGGGTAAAAAGCAGTTGTTTAAATAATACTCCTTGCATTAGAGAGACTGAATTGGAAAGAAGAAAATAATAGCATAACGAGTTCAGAATGAAGCAATTTTAAAAAAAATAGTGGTGTCCTACAGCAGTTTGAGCAATATCAAGCAAAAGAAAGGGAAGTAACTTACTAGATGGAAGCATGAAAATTGAGAGGATGTGATGAACTTGAAAGCTGTGCATCGGCAAAGGTTTATTTCTTCCCCAGGGCATTGTGAAAGAGGGCTGTGGTCATTACTGCCAAGACTGGTGGGGAAATTTCAGGTGCCTTGAGGGGGCAGGTACACTCTATCCATCTTATTCAGGTTCTTATTCTAAGAACCTGAGTTTATTCTAAAATTGATGATAAGAGAGAATTTATAACTGCTAGTGGACATTAAATAGGCCCCTATTCTGACTATTTTATTAAACATTCTTTATATAGTAATCTACTTTGTAAAATGCTGTTTTTTAATTTAAAAAACTAGCATTCTAACTGCAATGGCCAATTTTAGGAGTTTAAATGAATGTTTTTCTTTGTGGGGTGGGGGTGGTAATTTCAAAAGGTCTTTTTCTGCATTTCTCCAAACATTGCTTTGCCTTTTATTTCTTGATGCTTTGTCTAAAAATGGAAGCTGTTATGAATCCCTAACAACACAATCTTGTAGATTACAGTTGTCCCTTAACTTTTTGAGAGATGTGGCTCTCAGAATTGTAGGTTACATGGAAGATACTGGCTACATCAGTAGATTTCAACTAGAGTAAGAACTATGACGGCTCTATGTTAATACACTAAAAACAAGAATTGTGGCGTTATTAATTAGAAAGAGGGATAGCTATTTTCTGGTAAACTAAGCAAACTTATTTGAGAATGTGGGCAAAGACTAAATGTCTATTCCTAGGTTCAGTGTTAGGATGGTTTACATAATAATTTTTTGGCTACAGGATTATTTGATGATGATACCATTTGTAAGACTGTCCTGGTGCAAATTGCGAATAGCAAGTCGGGGCTATGATTCAGCTATGAAACAGTAAAAGAAGATATAATTGTTTCTTTATAGTTATTCAAATAGAGTAGAAGAAAAGGCATTATCTGGGGATATATATACAGTCAAAAAAACAGTGTCATATGAATGTAATAAGGTTATACTGGAAGAAGAAGAGCTGCAAAATGGCTCTAGGAAACCTTATGAAGAAAAATACTATAATTCTAATGTCTTTCTATCAACAAAGATATAGTGTGAGAATATGACAATAGTGAACTTAGAATTTTAATACAAGACGGTAAATTCATTCTTGTAAAAATGACTGAGTCTAGTTGAGTTATGATTCATGATTAGAATCACAAAGAAAGGGGGTTTAAAAATTATTTCTATTTTATTATTATTATTTTTATTGAAATGGAGTCTCGCTCTGCCGCCCAGTTTGGAATGCAGTGGTGCAATCTCGGCTCAATGTAACTTCTGCCTCCTGGGTTCAAGCGATCCCTTCATCTTAGCCTCCCGAGTAGCTGGGATTACAGGCATGCGCTACCATGGCTAATCTTTGTATTTTTAGTAGTGATGGGGTTTCACCATGTTGGCCAGGCTGGTCTCGAACTCCTGACCTCAGGTGATCCAACCACCTTGGCCTCCCAGAGTGCTGGGATTACAGGTGTGAGTCACTGTGCCCAGCCCATCTTTTTCAAAAGAAACTAAAACTTCAAAAAATAAACTTGTCTTCCCAAATACAGCAATAATTGTGATGGCTTGTTTTTCTCCTTTGAGTCTCAACTCAAAAGTGAGTATTATTTGGAAATTTTCCTCTGTGGAAAAGTAAGAATAAGTAATCAGAAATGGATACACTTCTTTTAGGTAATTCAATGTTTTTGAATTTTTTTGAATCATATTTTAGTATGATCTTTATAAAACACATAAGTCTAAGTCTTCTCTAGTTATTTATTGTGTTCAAGTATTTAATAACTATAATTTTATATAAACTTTATATGAAGAGCATTTGATCAATCTGGAATCTAAAACTTTTAGGTTATACTTTTTATTAAAACTTCAAAACAAAAGATCTTGGGTTTTAATAAAATACACATAAAACCTTACCTATCTCCCTTCCCCCAGGGTTTCGCTTTATGTATTTCTCATGGCTCCATCCTCTTGGTGTAAATGTCATGTATCTATCTCTTCTCTGCAACAGGGAGTAAAGCTTTAACCAAACTCCATTAAAAAAAAATAATAAGATGACAACTATAGTCAAGTCACCCATTTGCACAGAAAAGTATAAGCTGACACTTGACTTACGCCTGTCAAATAGAAAAGAGTAATTCATTGGTCAGGGAACTGGTATTTTCACTACATGTAATCTGCATTTGTTACAGGTGAAAATTAAATGGAAGTGTGACCCTTTGTCCTCTAATTTTTTTCCTTTAATCTCCAGTCCAACACCAGTTGCCTCTGAAGTCAACATTACCAGGGAGAAGGAGTGCCTGCTTTTTCTTTTTAAAGTAGGAGTTGACATCTGGATGCTTCAAGCTGCCAGGTGGACCCCATGTCGAACCACAGCTGTTCTTTCTGATAACTGGAGAACTAAAGAGCAAAAAGGAGCTAGGTATTTGAAGTCAACAAAGGACAATATACTGTTATCATTTGGATCACACAGGGCTACTGATTTGTATTATAATTGCAATACAATATTATTAAAAGTTAATGTTATTTGAGGAAAAACACCTAGCATGTCATTTTTCATAGCCTCAAATCACCAAGAAGAGCTGGGCTTTGGCGCATAAACCAAGAGAGAGGGGAGAAACATGATTGTCATAGTTTCTGAAGCTGTCAATTTAATAGAGAGGTTAATGAAAGAAGAAGTAAAAATAAAATACTTTCTCTAGTTAATCCACCATGATGCCATCCTTCTCATGATCAGTTTTTAGCATGAGAGATTTTTATCTGATATTTTTCCACTTAAATATATTTTTAACTTATAGTTTTATAAAATATGAAATTACTACTAAACTATAATTGTTTTATGTTTATACATGTACATACTTAAAAGTTGATGACTATAGATAATTGTATTAGGTTATATAAAAAGTCAAAGTCAAATAAAGTATTTTAAAATAACATTTGACTACTTTGTATGGATCAATCATGATATACAACTAGATTTCACTAAACCTCAATAGGTTTATACAGTTTATCTAGGCTAAGATAGCATTACTATAACAACATGAGCAAACAGATGGCTGAGTTAGCAGATTGTCTTAAGGCAATACTGCATTAATCAATAAGATTACCAGTATGGATTTAGTAGAAGATTTTTAGATTCAGTATTCATACAATGGTGAGATATTTTACTGAGGACAACATTTCATATTTTTTAAAACATATATTCATTATATTAGAATGTACATATATTAGATTTAACCATTATGCGTTTCACTATAAAATATAAAATGAACTTCTAAAATGTGTTGGAAGGTATCACAAATGCAGAATTGAATGTACCACCGGTTACTTTGTTTACTTATAAATATTCAATTGTTTTTGAGAGCCCTCTCTAGACCACAGATTGCTCTAAGAAGCCTACATTCTAGTGAAACAAGACAAAGAATAAACTATAAATATTTCGGTAAATATTATGAAGAAAACTAAGGAGAGGACAAAAGTGACAAGAATACTGTATTAGATAGAGTGATTGGGAAACCTCTTGGATAAGGTCAGATGTCTTAAACAAAGACACAATTGAAGACTGTCCTTGAAGATTGGGATATGTACTTATCTTAGACAAGATATCACCAAGTTAATTTGAAATAAGAGGTGGAATTCATGTATTGGTAAATTTCTATAAATATTTTCCTATTCAGAAGATATTTATTGAGCACATACTAAGTCCTAAGGACTGTGCTTAGCAGGATTTCAAAGATGAATAAGATACAATCCCTGTCATCAAGAGATTCATGAAGAAACACATAAAAAGATAATTATAATAAGAAATGCTCATTACCATGATGGAGCTATAATGCATAGGACACTTAGGTGTAATTCCTACATTTTATATTGATTACACTATTAACAAGGATAGGGCCCCCAGTTCTAATTTGTTTTGATGAAAAATTATACTTTCAATTAATGTGGTTACATAATCAGGGGGATTGAGTCCAATTCTGGCTCTCTGGCTCTAATACTGTATTAGACAGGAGTTTTTCTCTTGCATTAATAGAAACCCAACTCCAGTTTAAACAAAAGGGATATTTATTAGCTTTTGCTACTGGCAAGTCCAAGGATTTTGCCCTAGCTTCAGCTACAGCTGGTTTCAGAGGATTCACTTTCTTTCCATTTCTTTGCTTTGCCTTTCTCAATATTGGCTTTATTTACCAGCAGGCTATGTTTGTGTTGTGACAAAGAAGGCCTTTGGCACCCTAAATATGGGTGACATGTAGCACTCACTATCATAAAAGCAGAAAGATTATTTCTCTCTCAGCATCCACATCAGTTGCCTGACCTCTGTTCCCACAAGAATCACGAAGTTTACTCCTAGATCAATCACTGAATCTACCGTGATTATCCATTCTGGTGGTGGGTTTAAGTCAGCAAATGAAACACAGAGCCGTCCACATAAATGACATATCTACCAGAAACCTACCCAGGTTAGAGTAAACAGTATGAAAATAGTTCTACTACCAGAAGAAAGGGAAAGAGTACAGTGTTGGCAAAGCCAAACAAATTTTGCTACAGACAGATTGATTCTGTGACCTTGGTCAAGTCATGTCACTTGACCAAGAGTCCCAGTTTCACCATCCATTACTCGCCGAACACTTAGTGTTAAATTATAAAAGGAAGGTTGTGTGCCAAGGTTAAACATATAGAGAAAAATGCCTAATGAATAACTATATCAGCCATGTTACTACAGGTAGTGGGAACTAAAGTATTAAAAAAGATGAAGAGCCGGGCGCAGTGGCTCATGGATGTAATCCCAGCACTTTGGGAGCCTGAGGTGGGCAGATCACCTGAGGTCAGGAGTTCAAGACCAGCCTGACCAATATGGAGAAACCCCATCTCTTACTAAAAATACAAAATTAGCCGGGAGTAGTGGCACATGCTTGTAATCCCAGCTACTTGGGAGGCTGAGGCAGAATTGCTTGAACCTGGGAGGTGGAGGTTGCTGTGAGCCGAGATCGTGCCATTTCTCTCCAGCCTCAGCAACAAGAGTGAAACTCCATCTCAATAAAATAAAATAAAATAAAATAAAATAAAGGGTGGACTCCTCCCTTCAAATAACATGAAATGACAGAGCCAGCTAGAGTCTGGATGCTTGTGTGATCTGCTTGAGTGTTCCCCAAACAGGGAGTGGAAACCTATCTCCTTTGGACACAAGAAACCACGTAGTTGCAAGATGTAGCTCTGAATGGAATGTCTACCTAAAAATATGTAAAAGCTGCCTTCTTGTTGCTACTTTTTAAATATACTAAGATAATTAACATTTTGGTGAGCTTAAAAAAATGCAGATTCTCTCAGTAATATTCCTATTCAATTAAGCTGATAATTTAAATGAAGCAGTACATTTAAATATGCACTCCCCTTCTAGAATGACATCAAATTATTTTCACCTTGAATACAATACAAATGTGGCATTTTTACGTTTACTGAATTGGCTCTTGTGTAGAATTCTCTTCACTGTTCAAGGCCAGGTGTTGCAGCCCACAGTCTATAGACCAAATTTATTTTTTTTTCCTGTTTTTAAATTTAATTCTCCTCCTGCTTAGTTCCTACTCTAAACTTAGAATGATTTTTACATTTTATCTGACCCTTTTCAGGAAAGGTTGAATGACTTGTTTTTCAAGACGAGCTTTTTCTTTAGAATTTTATTCCCCCCGACACCCTCCCCCCCCTTTTTTTTTGCAGTTCCTGTTCCATTCTTGATGAGCAGCTCAGTGTATGTCCCCTGTGCTGTTCCAGGCTGTTGATTCAAAAGAATGCCTCTGAATGGGAACGAGGAATTTCGCCCCAGGTGTACTTTCTATACATCTTGTTAATTTTACCACTAACATGTTTTTTTCTTCGATGCCTTCAGATAACTTTTTTTTTTTTTTTTTTTTGAGACAGAGTCTTGCTCTGTCGCCCAGGCGGGAGTGCAGTGGCCGGATCTCAGCTCACTGCAAGCTCCGCCTCCCGGGTTTACGCCATTCTCCTGCCTCAGCCTCCGGAGTAGCTGGGACTACAGGCGCCCGCCACCTCGCCCGGCTAGTTTTTTTTGTATTTTTTTTAGTAGAGACGGGGTTTCACCGTGTTAGCCAGTATGGTCTCGATCTCCTGACCTCGTGATCCGCCCGTCTCGGCCTCCCAAAGTGCTGGGATTACAGGCTTGAGCCACCGCGCCCGGCCGCCTTCAGATAACTTTATGCATGCCTTCTCTGTCCTAGGATCTGATGATGAGCATCTCCATTAGAGTTCCGACTGAATTTTATGCTTTGATTCTCTGCTCCTTATCACTGATCATGTGGACTGGCACTGACTGCGGGCTCTTGACTGACTGTGGACTTCCTCATGTCTACATACCAGGCCCCTTTTGCCAGCTTATTACTCAGCGGATCTTCACAGGCTACAGATTAGGAGACGTAAAGGGGCAGAGCCACTGTGTTGGTTTGCATTCTTCAGTAAGCAGACACAAAACGTTGTATTAGAGGGAAAATTGAGGAAAGTGGGAGAGCTCTCAAATCATGCTACAGGTCTGACCCCTGTGAAACAGGGAGGAAAGGGAGTGAAGTTGAGCAGGAAAAGTCAAACGGAGCAGAGGAGTTTTAAGAAAATTTTGGCAAAGCCTATGTGTAGTCTCTGAGCCAAAGTCACCTGACAGAGGAGTTTGAATCTCTCAAAAATGTAGCTGCCTCAGTATCCCTGCTGCACTCAATCATTGCCTGGGAGCAGCACATGAGAAGCATGCCTCAGCCAACTCAGTGCTGGATTCAGAATATAGCAGCTGGGTCCCTTGGTCAAGTATGCTCCTCTCTGTTTCAGTACTGCAAGGCACATTCTCCTGTCTACCACAGCCATACTGAATGATAAGGACAAAACAGGACATACAGCTAAGGGCTTAAGGGCCGGGAAAGAAAGCAGGCCCTCATCACAGAGAAATAAATGAGAAAAATGGAAGGAAACTGGTAGACAATGTGTCTCCCATCTACTACTGCCTTCGATTGATTCTCCCAGAAGAACTGACTGCTGAGAAAGAAAGAATAGAGTTGCATTGCCCCTCAACACTTATGGAGTTGGGGTAGCCACGTAAGGCAAAAGAAGTGTGTTTAACAGGTGTAGGAAAAATATACCTTTCATCCTATAGCTAGTGAACAGGGCTGGTGAGCAGTCCATTGCCTGTGCTTTGAAGTCTAGGCTTGACTTTTGCAATTTTCCTCTCATAGGTATTTCCATTTCTAACTTGTCTCTAAGCCATCTGTTCAAGATGCTGCTGTTCAAATGATTTTTCCTGACAGCTGCCACAACAACAGGGAGAATGATGAGCATGGCTGAGCTGCAATTCAGCATAGGGGCTCTTTTTCTATAGTTGCCAGCAGTGACATGGCAACAGGCAATTTCCAGATCTGGTGAAGGTAGTCAAAGTGTGATGTCTGGTCTATTAAAAAGAATGTCCTTCAATTGCTAGCGCTTCCATTTGTTCAATTTCCTTTAACATGTTAATTAGCAGAGGAAAAGTGAGAGAAATGCTTCGTAAAATGATGATACATGTTGCATTTTTTATTTTAAGCATCTCTGAGAAAACTTGACACTGACCTGGACTTTTCAGTATAAAAAGGAATGACTTGATATTCTATCAGCTTTGGCTTTCTTCTCATATGTGTGTGTATGTGTGTGTGTGTATGTGTGTATGTGTATGTCTTTCTATACTATCATTCCCAAGGGATATGCAAATTACCTGTTAAATTGTTTATTTGAAACCAATTTAACAGGTAATAAAGGTGAAGAGTATTTACCTTTTCAGTGGACTTTCATCTACTTTGTAAAGATTGAGGAGTGCAGAAACGTATGCAAATAAAGCTGTTTAGTCTTTTATAAGTCCTTTGAAACTACAAAGGTAAAACTAACTTTCTATTCCTTACATTTCCTAAGTTCTTTCTACTAATGTAGAAACAACTTATGTAACCTCTTACCTGTGTAAGAGACACACATTTTCTCAGTTTTCCAATAAGCTATTGTTGGGCTTTCCTTTCGTGTATGTGTGTAGTAAAGTAGCAACTTGCACTTGTTAAGAAATGAATGAGAAAAGAGAACATAATCTCTACCAATTTGAGGTTTTGAACACTCTTTTACAAACAATTTCTTACCCGTTTAGAGGACTATATCTCTCAGTCAGATGTATGATATACAGATGACCTCGCTTGCATTTTTTCTTTCCCTCTGATTTTTGACATGTGGAGATGGTGTTAGAGTCATTTTCAACTAATTTTTAATTGAAGAATATGTCTTTTGTTTAATGACATTGCTATCCATTAGAATCATACGTAAGTTTCCAGCTTTGTACTTCTTTCAAAACTGAGAGACATCGAGTCTTGAAAAATAACCAACAGAATATTATTTCTCAGGGGGAAAAACTTGTAAAAAATGTTTGTGTTTGCATTTTAATTCTATCTCTATTATCAGTGATTGTGGAAAACATTTTATTGTCTAATTTAATGTTAAAGTTGTTTTTATAACCAAGACATGTGGTGTTTGATGTTATTATTTGTGCAAGGGTTTAGTTAGAAAATAGAAAATTCTAAATTTTAAGTAGTGAGAATTTTTGTGAAAGAAGAAAATTCCAAACCTCACACAAGGAAACAATTCATATAGATTTTTTTTATGTGGTACATGGCTTCTGTAATCTGAAAAGTTACAAATCTATAATAAAATAATATCTTAAAATATCATATTAATTTTTATTGTTTTTGTTAATTTCTTCTGTTTTCATTTTTAAAGATAGAGCAGTTTTAGGTTCATAGCAAAATTGAGAGGGGTCAAAAGAGATTTCCCTTATATCCCTTGTCTCCACACAAGCATACTCTTCCCTATTATCAACATTCCACACCAGTGTAATACATCTGTTACAATTGATGAAGCTTGTAGTAGCCATTTTCACACTGCTGTAAAGAACTACCTGAGACTAGGCAATTTATAAAAAAAACAGGTTTAATTGACTCACAGTGCCACATGGCCAAGGAGGCCTCAGGAAACTTACAATCACGGCAGTAGATGAAGGGGAAGCAAGCACCCTCTTCAGAAGGAGGCAGGAGTGAGAGAGTGAGGCGGGAAGTGCCACACTTTTAAACTATCAGATCTCATGAAAATTCACTCACTATCATGAGAACAGCATGGGGGAAATCCATCTCCATGATCCAATCACCTCCCACCAGGTCCTGCCTCTGACATGTGGGGATTAAAATTCGAAATGAGATTTGCGTGGGGACACAGAGCCAAACCATATCAAATCTGCATTGACACATGACACCCAGAGTCTATAGTTTACATTAGGGCCCACTCTTGATTTTGAAAATTTTATCTTTGGGTTTGGTCAAAAGTATAATTAAATGTATCCATCATTATATTATCATACAGAGTATTTTCACGGCCCTATAAATCCACTATCCTCTGCCTATTCATCCTGTCTTCCCACTAACCCCTGGCAACCAACGATCTTTTTGCTGTCTCCATAGTTTTGCCCTTTCCAGAACATCATGTAATTAGAATCATATAGTATGTGGCTTTTTCAGATTAGCTTTTTTCACTTAGCAATATGGGTTTAGGTTTCCTCCATGTCTTTTCCTTGCTCGATGGCTCATTTCTTTTTAGCACTGAGTCATATTCCATTGTCTGGAGGTATCACAGTTTATCCATTTACCCACTGAAGGACATTTCTGTTGTGCTTGCTTATACTTTCACAGTATCATTGCTATCTTTATCATAAACATTAACAAATCTCTATTAAATACTTATAATATGCATTGGCCCATAATATTCATGTAACAGACATACCTTTCAATTTAAACAGGAATCTAGATTGTTGATTTTGAAAGTTTATTTTTAATTAAAACATTTATGTTAATTGTATTCCTTTTTTGTCTCTTTTAATTTTAATTTTATCATGGTGTTTAGTACTAGTAATATTAGTAAAAAGTTTAAGTTAGAAGAACCTACAGAAGCCCAGAAACTTAAACATGAAAGAGGCTGATGGCAGAGAGAGATACATACTGCTGGGGTTGCCGTATGCTCTACAGGTTTCTTTTACTCCCTGTCAACAAATGCTATTTCTATTCTTCACTTTTTATCAACAGAATTGAGAGACATAATAAAGAGTTAAAATTACGTCTGTTATTTAAGATATTTCTTTGCTTTCTGGTTTCTGCAACAGAGTGAAAAGACCAGTTTAAAAATATTGTGATTCTATTTTCAGAAAAAAAACAAACAAACCATGTTTTTGAATCTATAGACAAAGATCTGTTCAGAATGGTTGGCTTTGTGGGGTAAGTTTATGAAGAACTTTCACTTACTATTTTAGTCATTAAAAATTTTTAACAGGATTATATATGATTTTTGTAATCTAAAAGTGTTACAAATTAGTAATAAAGACAATATTATTTGTTTTTACTTTTATTAATGTTTTTTTGTTTCTTGTTAACATTTTAACAATATAATCATTATAATTATCTTTATAACCAACACTAACAAACATTAAATATTTATAATAGTTCCTTTTGGATTAACTGTTGTCTTGGCTTTTAAGAAGTTTTATGGGTGGTAGAAAAATTGAAATTCATTTTGAAAACATAAAAACTTAGCTATTTTAGCTTTAAGCTTAACAATTTTGATAATAAATGGCTTTGAGTTCTGTTACAAAGGACCTAAAAGTTAAATATATCAGAAATCACTTATAAATAGGATGGCTATGTAGTCTACCCTCAAATCAGCACAGTTTTGAGAGTGAAGGGGATTGCTATTAATAGTTACTCTCGGCAACAGGTCTCAAATAGGACTGTCCCAGGCAAACCAGAATGTATAGAAATGATGACTCTATTAATCAACTAAAAATAAAATACTAATGAAACAGATATAGAAAAGCTTATTAAAAATCTGTTTTGATGAATATAGTTTAATATAGAATTGTTCTGATGTTAAGTTCAGAACACTTTTTAGGTTTCATGTTAATATTTAAAGTGATATATGAGAAATGTGTTATTAGGCTAGTATATTGTGGGTGGCCCATTTCAATGATCTCCAGGGGGTTCATAATTGAGCTCCCCAAAGGGCCTCATTATGAGGCTGTTTTCTACTACCTCACCAAGGACTTGATACCACTGAAAATGATGCTCCAGTGTGGTCGTGGGGGTAATTTTTCATCTAGGAATGCACTTTTAGCTTACATGGAACATCAATCTACTATTTGTCTATCAGAACTTTGTTGATATAGTTCATCTGTGTAGAAATTATTTGCAATCCTTTTAAACAGAGGGTGAGAGACAAGGGGAGGGATTGGGGTGAGGGTGCAGTTTAAGTCTGAGGTGACTCTTAAAGAAAAAGATAATCTATTGTATTTGAAAACGCATTTTTTACTCATTATTCTGCTAAGTAATCCTACTTATCATGTATTTAAAAAGACAAGGCAATTTCCCACTGAATGTGGTAAAAATAAAAAGGCTATAAAGAGAAAATAATTTAGTGTCAACACATCCTACTGTGTTTGCTTATGTGTTTGTAAATCTGTCTACAGTATCATTGCTTAAACAATAACCCACTGTACCAGGTACATGGAAACCTTTCAAAGCTCCATAGACATATTTTAAAGATAGTAATTGTCATTTTCTATCTGGCCAACTGCTGAGATCTGATTGGTAATTACCTTATTTCAGGGGAAACTTCAAAAGCTAATCAGAGGTGTTATGAGTTATAACTTCTACTGCTGCTGCACAGAAAACTTAGCAATAAAGCAAAAACTGTAAATTCAGGATTTATTTTCTGTAAGGGTGTGCCTCATGCTTGGAAGATTAATGAAGAATTCCTGGCCCACTGTTTATTAAAGATCCCACCATTCTATGGCATTTTAATTGTATATTCACTCTTTGACATCCTAACTAATGGTTCTTGCTAAATTAATAAAAGCAACATATTAAATTTAAATCCCAGATAAGGTAAAGATTGCCGTTTTAATATCCCATCTATATCCTTTATCTTTCTACAGGGGCTTTCAGGCCAGTAGTTTTAATAACATGCATGAATGAAGATGCTCTTTTTTAACTCAAATGGTGGTGAAGAGTTTTTCCTTTATATTAGCAGGCAATCAATTCCAATAGCTTTTTAATGCTTTCTTAAAGAATCAATTTTAAAGCAGACGCTCTTCAGGGGACCCTCTTAAACTTCTTCACAGCCGGTCTCCTCACTTTCTATTACAATGCAATCTAAAGCAGCTACAAAAATAATGCAGATAATGTTTGCTGGGTAATGATTTCCAATTTCCCCATTCCATGTACCCTGTTATTAGGAGGATCATCTTGGTTGTGTAAATTAATTTTCAATTCACTTCAGGGGAACATTACAATGATTTATTCAGCATTGGTGTTGAAGAAAGTGTTGGGAGGATTTCAGCAATCTGAAAAACAAAATCAATTTGTTCTGATTATCACCATGTTAAAGGGGAAAAAAGGAAAGAAACAAAAGAGTCACTCAAATGTGTGTGTCTTGACTGTAGCATAGACACTAGCACCATGATTCGATGCTAGGTTGTGACTCTGTAATACAAAAACTGAACAAAAGAATGGTGTTTGGTAATACATCTCTACTTGGAATTTAAGTAATGGAACAGCCAGGCTTATTCCTCCATATGATTATTTTAGTTATATGCATTTGAGGCAGGATAACTGTTCATATTTCTTTGGAAAAGAAAAGCAACACAGTAGCTTATAATCAAGAAGGAATAGTTTCCCTAAGCATAGTATAACTAGCTAATTAGTTTGATTTTTTTTAAAGTTAAAACAGGGGCCATCATATCAATATATCACAACCATGAGACATACAACATTTTTTATCATAATTTATCTCACAAAAGCTTTTCCAGGATTGTGTATGAACTACGGTTTCTATAATATTCTAGAAAGGTCATTCTTTGCAAAGGTTTTACTGACCTTTTACTTTAGTCAGTTTGTATGTGTGCCGGTCACTTGGGCCGATTTTAATCATGCCCGGGTGTGAATGCAAATTGCCAATATCATTCACTTCTCCAGATCACTTGCCATTCGGCAAATACTTATGAGCCTCTACACTGGGCTGTGCACTGCAGTGAGAGCTAGAGGGATGATGAGAAACAAAAGCAAATGCTGTAAAATGATTGCTTACCTGTTGTAAACGTATCAAAACCTCTGAAGACGAGGTTCATGGTATATAAAGGCATATAACTATCTAACCAGGTCAGGAAGACCAGAGTAGGTTTCCCAAGGAAGTAATGGTTGAGTTCCTGAAATCTGAAGGATAGGGATGAATTAACCAGGAAATGAGAGGAAGGGAACACTGTTCTAGGACAATAAACAGGATCAGATTTGCATTTTGAAAGAATGCCTTGACTGCATCGTGGGGAACGAACTGGGGAAAGGCAGAATGCGTGCACCGATTCAGACAGGAGGCTGTGGCCATAGCCTGGAAAAAGATGAAACATGCCAGGGTAGATTTATTATTTTTCCAAGCCTCTGCTCACCCATCTGTGGGTGGCTAGGCTGGCTATTCCTTTCTTGATTACTCTGTAGCCCAAGATGAAGGCATGGATCTGTGTGCACTGAAGTGAAGTGGGCTTTTGGACTCCGGAAACTAGGCACCTGCAGAATAAAAAAAAAAAAAATGCAGACTAGTGGGAGTGAATTTGGAATCACTGACTGAGACTTGCAGGGTCACAGAAGGACCCAGAGGTGTGAGCTTGACTATTATTTTGAAGTAGTATGCAGAAATTTTCTTGTTTTAATAGAATATTTTTATTGATAGCACAAGCTTTTCTTCAGCCTGGCTTTGCTTCTGAGTTGGAGCCCACCTTCTCTTTCCAGTGAGGAGTGCTCTAGTGAAGTGATTAAGCACTCACAGTCTATGCTCAGCTTAGCACAAAGCCAGCTTCTCTCCCTTACCAGCTCTATGACTCGGGAAGGTACCTAATCTTTGAGTTCAGTTTCTTCATGTGTAGGGCGAGAACACTCAGTGCCCGCTTCCTAGTGAGCTTGTGAGGAGTAGGTGAGATAAGGCTTGAGAAGCTCAAGTGGAACCCCTGCCTTGTACTATGCAGGCTGCACACCTGTGCTTGGATTAATCCACAGTTGTTTGCATCGAGATAAGCAATCAGGAAAAAGATATTTTGGCATCAGCTGGTGGTGGATTGGGTCAGAGTTACAGTCACAACAGTGTCAATCTAGGTCAGTCAGGTTTAAATGACACAGGCTTGGCAGTTATATGCCACTCAGGATAGAAGAGTCCCAGGGATCCAGGAAGCAGGGCAGGGGCGAAGCAAGTTTACTGAAGATCCTCAGTAAGGAACACAGAATTACTGTAGGAGTGATGACAGGCACTAGAATCCTCAGGTCAAGATGGAGCTCTGTAGCATTGGTCACTGAGACTACAGCTGGTGGTTTCTGTTTACTTTGTAATAGCTCTCTGTAAGACCTGCTCTCAGGATACTCACTTTTGTCTCGTCAGACCTCTTAAGTTCTCAGGCCTCCACAGTACTGCCTGTAGAGCTAGCTCTAAGAAAAGGTGGTACCTAAGCACTGGGTACTGGAGTCTGGACTCATGTGCACTGTTCTCCTGTCTAAGAGCTGGGCAAAGGCCTGGGTCATAAGGATTCTGAACAAGTCCCACCTCCTCCATTATCAAATGTACTCTGACCTGTGGGTATGATTTTCAGCATTAGATTATCCCCAGGGTAAATCCCTCAAAGAAGCCTAAACACAGGAAAGTTATTTCTTATGGAAATGTACAAGGTTGTGTTCTACAGTTGTAGAATGAGTTCAGTGTAGAAGGAAGTCTTTTTCATAATCATAAAGAAGAGTTAGGAGTAGGTTAGGTTATATATGAAGTTGAAATGAAATTGAAGCATGACCTAAATGGAAATTATATGAAAACCCCAGATTTTCTCTTTAGCATGATCACCATTATTGTTCTCTCAACAATGCCAACTTACATGGATAATTAATCTGTGTGTATGTATGTGACTATTAAGTTGGGCTGTTGAAAAAAAGGAAGTTTTTAAAAATATTTTAAATGTTGTTAAATGGTGTTGTGGCAGATACGAGTATTGCATATTTGAAAAATGTATTTATAAGAGTTAGTGTATAGATTTTTTAAATGCCAGTAATTTTTCCCCATGCATTCTTAGATCCATTATGAAGGTTGTCAAAGGAGAAGAATCCATCATGATTTCAAAGGACATGGCAAGCTACAGTATTAATCTCCTGATTCTTTTTGAGTTTTAAGAGTAAACTGACAGCTTGAGTTAGAAGTAATCGTATTTAAAATATTCTGTGTGTGTGGGAGAAATTACCCCCACTTACCTAATCTTTCAAATCTATATAAAACGGAAACCTGTCTGCTGGTTTACTAATGTGTCATGTGAAAAAGGATATGTGGATTGTCACCAAATTTGTAATGTAAGTTTGGAATGGCTTGATGTAAAAATGTAAGTTGTGTAGGTATCATCTACAAGATTTACTAGGAGGGCTCTGAAGACTACATCAAAGAGAGAGGTAGCCACCCTCCAGAGAAGCTGAAAATGAGGATGGATGTTTTTCACTAAATATGGAAGATATGTGGGAGACCATCTGACTTTAAAAAATCAACTATGACATACTTGAAATTTTTTTTGAGGGAACCTGAGGACACCTAAGAGAGGGAGAGAAATTCAACTTTCAGAGGTTGAAAACAGTTCAAATCAAGGCCTATATGCTGCTCAGTGGGAAAGAACAATCCTACATTTGAGGTCATGTTGGGTGGTGAAAACAATCAGTACTTTTAACAAATGATGGGAGAGATTCTCAGAATTCCAGGCATTGGTTTGACTTGAGCTGTTTCTTACATGAGTGACTCTGTTTCTTACTCAAGTGAATTGTAGAATTATAGCAAGGAGTTTTAAAAAATATATCTGTTTTTAAAATGGAATCAGGATTAGTGAGTTTCCTAATGTAAGGTGGGAAGTCCAGCTAAGAGGTAACATAAAAACCTCTTATAAATGAAGCATCCAATAATTAGAAATAATAATTGAAATTAGTTTTTAAGAAGATCAGTCTAATGAAGAATCAAATATTAAAGGAGGGAGTGAAAGAGATGAAAATAAGCAATATAGAGTATAAGGGCAAGCCTTCTTCCTTCTTCTTTTCTCTTTTCCAAAATTCCTCCTTATATTTATATTTCACTACCTTACAAACTGAATATATAAATTGGACAATGGAGGATAAAATTTAGAATAAAAATCTAACAAGTGTAGTTAATGAATAGATTTATCTGAAGTTGGTATGTTAGTCATTTTAAGCAAGTGCTAAATTTACTTCTGAATTTCAACACAAACAAAATAAAGTATGGTGAGGTTTTGATTCATATTGTGTCAAAAGAAAAAACTTTTTCCTGGCACTGCATACCAAAAGATTTTATTATGTGATGTCCAATAACCACAAATACAACAATAATTAAAACATTATACAACATCTATTATGTTAATAATTCTATTAATTCTGTTTATAATTCAGTTAATAATTCTGAGTTCTTTCTCTAAACCACACTTAGAATGAACTTCATACTTAACACAATTACTAACATTCCTGCACACAGCTTTTGCTGTTGTATCTCGCTTATTGCCTTGAACACGCTAAATCTGCACTTTCTGTTATTTACATATATATATATATTTATGTATAATCTTCACAATAATCCTATGAGGTAAGTAATATTACTAACCCACTTTAAAGATGAAAATATTGAAGCGTAGAGGAATTAAGCAATTTGCCCAAAGCTGCCCTACTAAAAAGCGGGAACCAGGATTTGAGTACAAACCATCTGACTTCAGTCAGGGTTCTTAACTATGATGCTATACTGCCTATCTATACATCTAAAATGTATAGTGTATGTAACTGTGTGTATCTATACATGTCTCTCTATATAGATATACACATGAAATATCTAATAAACCAATAATCTTAGATCATCTATTGTCAACTCAGCATCCCACAACTCCTTTCCAAGATCATTTCTGCACTGTAGAGAAGTCAGATATTATATTTCCCAGAATCCTCTTTTCCACGTTGCTTCAGTTTACAGCTTGCCAATGAGAGGTGCTGCATGATATTGGAAGATGGGACAGAAGGAACCAGTATTCTGCAGAGGCAGTTGCATGAGCAGATGTGAAATGTCCTGGAGGCTCCCCTGGTAAGCTGAGAAGCACCTGCTTTCCTACTATAGACTGAGACCATTGATGGAAGCTTTCCGGAGATTTGAGAATTGCAGAAGCTTCTGTGAGCTGTGAAGAACCACCTGCTTTTGACCTTCTGACTGAGATATTGCTGGAGGCTGCTTTAACCTTCTTTCCCATGGCTCTTTTGAGCTTTCTAAAGCCCCAAACCCTATCTTAAAAATAACAAATATGGAATGCAAAGAACAGCTTTTCTTTTTCTGATTATGGCCTTAATATAATACAATAGTGAAACCATCTAGCATAGTGATTAAGAACATTGGCTGTCGAATCAGACATATTTAGTTGAGCATTTTGATTCTATCCCAAACTGGCAAAGTTACTGAATGTATCTAAATTTTAATTTGCTCATTTGTAAAATATGGCTAATAATAGTACCTATTTTTTAGCTCATTTGTAAAGTATGGATAATAATAGTGCCTATTTTTAGGGTGTTCTGAATATAAAAAGAAGTAAACCACGTAAAGCACTTAGCACAGTGCTGGATACTAACGATCGTTATTGTGATCTAACTATAATTTTGCTTAAAAACATTTATTCAAGTTTTCTTACATCATCTCCTCTATAAATATGAGAATTTAACATGAAATTTTAACTCTACAAGTCAAATGAGAGCTAAGATAATATTGTGCAGTTGGTTCTTTTTGAAGCATTTTTAATGAATAAATTAATTTTCCT
Source organism: Macaca thibetana thibetana (assembly GCF_024542745.1). Taxonomy (NCBI): domain Eukaryota; kingdom Metazoa; phylum Chordata; class Mammalia; order Primates; family Cercopithecidae; genus Macaca; species Macaca thibetana. Next base: position 150,779,891 of record NC_065581.1, on the reverse strand, counting down.
AAAATAAAAAGGTACTACTGTAGGCTCATTGTAAAAAGTTAAGAATACAGAAATGTATAAAGTCTAAAATCAGGGACTCTCCACCACTGTAAAATGACTATTTATAGTTCTGTGTCTATTTTTCTATACCTTCTTATATGCATATGTATATTTATATACACTTAAAAACAAGATGAAATTATACTTTCTTTTCTCACATGTTTAACTTAGCAATTAATCTTTATGATTCATATATAGAAAAAACTATTTTAGTCTTTTTAATGGCTACCTGGTATTCCTTTGTATTACTATGTCAGACTTAGTCTTGTCTCAATGAGTATTAAGGTTATTTTCAATTTATTTGCACTATAAAAAGTTTCAGGCCTTGCATAGTGGCTCATGCCTGTAATCCCAACACTTTGGGAGTCGGAGGTGGGAGGCTCTCTGGAGCCCAGGAGTTTGAGACCAGCTTGGGCAACAAAATGAGACCTCATCTCTAGAAAAAAAATTAGCCAGGTATGGGGTTGTGCTGTTATAGTCTCAGCTCCTTTGGAGGCTGAGGCAGGAGAATTGCTTGAGTCCCGGAGTTTGAGGCAGCAGTGAGCCATGATCATGTCACTGCACTCCAGCATGGGCAACAGAGCTAGATACCATCTCCCTTAAGAAAAGAAAGTTCCAGTCAGTATCCATGCAACTTTGTAAAAAAATGCAACAATTTTCATTAGAATAAATACTTGCCCATGCAGTTTCTAGGTCATATAACATGTACATTCTCAATTTTAGTTCCTATTGTCAGGTGTCCAACAGAAAATTGGAAATATGTTCTTACTTCCAGCAAGAGAACATAAAAGTGTTCATTTCTGTACACTTTTGATAAGCTTTGGTATAGCTAGTGATGGAAGTATCATGTTTCCAGTAGCCAGGGTCATAGATAATTAAAATGTCTCTTATCCCATTTGAATCAAATGTTCATTGTTGTAAGTGAGTCTTTGTTAAATTCTGAAAGGCAGTCAGTTCTGAAGAAAATTCTCTGATGAGTGCCCTGTGGGCCAGGATTTTGTGTTCTTGAATCAAGGAAAACCATATGCTTTAGATATAGCTGCAGAGACCACAGATCTGACATTCCATTGTGAACATGTAGGAGCCTGATTTAAGTTTCTGCTCAGCTTCAGGATTTTCCAATCAAATGGAGGTGAGCTGTAGAGATGCTGAGAATATAAATTTCTTTTTAAAAATTGTTATTGTTTTGTAAGTACGTGACCACATATTCAGTTGAAATGTTTAGGTTCTATACCACATATTAAGAAGAGGTGATTTTGGCCTGATAATCTACCTCTGTCTTAAAAACAATTCTATCAATGCAATTCCCTTAATTAAAATGTGAGATTTTGAATAAGAGTAAAATCTCACACTTAACTAAATAGGTTGAAAAGTTTTCTTTTTTTTCTTTGTTTCTTTGTTTTTGTTTTTTTTTTTTTTTTTGAGATGGAGTCTGGCTGTGTTGCCCAGGCTGGAGTGCAGTGGCGCGATCTCAGCTCACTGCAAGCTCTGCTTCCTGGGTTCACTCCATTCTCCTGCCTCAGTCTCCCAAGTAGCTGGGACTACAGGCGCCCGCCACCACGCCCAGCTAATTTTTTCGTATTTTTAGTAGAGATGGGGTTTCACTGTGTCAACCAGGATGGTCTTGATCTCCTGACCTCGTGATCCGCCTGCCTCGGCCTACCAAAGTGCTGGGATTACAGGCGTGAGCCACTGTGCCCGGCCAAAAGGTTTTCTAAATAGTGGAATGAGTAGAGCTCTTGGGTAGAGTCATTTCATTTTAGTTTAAGCTGTTGTAAAACTATGTGTTTATTGGGTAATGGCAACAAGAGAAAACAGGCTCAGTTGCTTTCTAAGGCCATTTCATAAGAGCAAATGGGAACACTAACCCAGAGAAAAGTGGCATTTTCCTTCTGGCTGAAGGAAAGATGCCACTTCATCAAGATCTGCATCTATTAACTTAATATAAATTTAAAATATAACAAAGAACAGAACAGTTTTAGGCCATTGGAAATATAAAATTAATTTGTCAAAAAAGCAATTCTTTCCCCTCTAATTTTGGTAGTAATATTATGTGCAGCCTAGTTTGTGATCCTGCTTTATAAGTTGTTTGTCTAGGAAATCAGAAGTAGATAAAAATGAAGATTTTCTTATTGATTCTTATTGGTTTAACACAGTAAGACTTGAAGCTTTTTATCTATATACTCCTTTGACTGATTCTCTATACAACTAATTAGAACAAAAAAATCTAATAAAAGAGCTCTGAGATTGGAAAGGATTTTGGGCAAGATATTCCTAGTAGACTGATATTAATTTGACTTTCCTGGTTCTCTACTAAAATTAGTTTGAAGATGGTAGGTGTCAGGAGAGGACTATTGGAATAGGTTTTGCAAGAAGAATCTTGTCAATTTTAACTTAGAACATTTTACAAAATGTTCATGTAAAAACTTAACATGCTAACAATACATATTTAAAGGAACTATGGCTTTGTAGAAAAGAAAAAAACAATGAAACTTATTTGCAAAGACTCCTAAATAAGAGCCATTTAAATGAAAGTTGCATACCCCCTAATGCATGGGTGGACATGGGCCTGCATCCAGTGACTCTCCTGTGCTAGAGCATAAGAACTGACATTTTGTTTCAATACAGAAAACTCTCGATGGCCACCATAACTCCAGAACTTACCTGTTGAAATGGTATCACAGCTCAACTTCTCTCTCTGCACAGTGCACTTTGCCCCTCACTCATAGGTATTGTCCTTGGGAAAGAATTTCCCAGTAACATACTGCACACAAATTTCAAGTCTCACATTCTGTTTCTCGGGAACATGACTTAACATACGCCATGCCTAAAACCTGGGTAGGGCTGGCTGGAAGGCTAGGCTCTGATGAGCCCATATTTCTTTTCATGTAATCCCAAGATATTTCCATGAGGTTTTTCAGCAGACTAGTCAAACTTCTTTCATTGTGATTCAGGGCTTTGCGAGACCAAGGCAGAAACAGCCAGTCCTCTTAAAGGCTGGTCCCCAAAAATGACATAGGCATCACTTTCTCCACACTCTATTGGTCAAAGGAGTAGTCCAGCCTAGGTTGTAAAATGAGAGGAAGGGGATGGGAAAAATATGGAAGAATTTTTATTCATCTGTAAGCTACTACACAGACTCATTGACAGGGTGAAAGAATTTTTCTCATGCCTCTTTAGGGGAGTGCAGTGTTAACACTCTCTGAATGTATTAATCAGCCTGATGCCTTTTTATATTTTCTATAGAAAGAAATTAAGAGGTCCTCATGGGCCATGGCTGGGCAGAAGGTGTGATGGAGATGATAATGTGTGGAAGAAAGATAGACACATTATTCCTCTTCTGTGTAAACTTTTAAAGAAGTAGTCACCATAGTTATACAATTTGAAATTGTATATGATATAACATAACAAAGCAGAAGCCAAGTTGGTTAGAAATTAAGAACATGAGATCTGCAATCAGATAGATTTGTATTTGTGCTCCAGTCTCGCTACTGCATGAATATGAGATTGCTGATAAATGAGTCTTCAGGCCTCACTTCTCCCATCTGCACAATAGGCATAATGATGCCCACCTCATGGATTTTGAAGGTCAAGTAAGATGAAATATGATAATATCTAAAAGTACTTGTTTTAGGTCTGATGCGTAAAAAATACTCAAGAAATAATGATAAAAATTGTAAAAAGAAAATAACAGGAGCCATGATATTGATACGAAGCAAGACAAAAAAAAAACTTGAAAAAAATATGAAGGAAGAAGGAGTAATGATAAAACTAAGAAGGAGTAATGATAAAACTATGAGTAAGATTGAAGGCATTCATCACAGACACTCAATAAATGCTGCAGAACCTGAATATCGTGAAGATAGTAAATAGAAAAGAAGCTGAAGTTTAAGGCTGCTGGTAAAGATTAGACTACTGTGTGAATAATTAGAGAGCATCTTTCTTTCTCAGTGCAGTCAAAATCAGGCAGCTTGTTTTCTAGTAATCATGTTTTCAACATTATTCATATGCAAACATAAAATTTTAGGTTTTAGGAAATAAACTGAACTCTCCATACTCTCTCAAGTCACTAGAAAGTCTCCGTCAGTTATTTCTTTCTCAGTGCTGATTAACTATGGATCCCACTGGTGGTCAAAATCGAGACTTGCTGCTGTGTCTGTGTTTTGAAATTTTTATTTTATTGACTTTTGACAGGGCACAGTTAGAGACGAGGAAAGCCTGGTTTGAAAAAAGTATTTGTATCAAGCCATCTCACCCATTAAATATTGATAATTTTACATTACAGTTCCAAAACAATAAGGATTTATTGCTTCCACATCAACTGGTCCAAAACAGAAGCAAGTCTGTTTTCTTTCCCCTGTGGTTAGCAAGTGTGTCTGGACAAACAGGCAATTAAGTTCTTAAAATATGAACCCAAATGAGGCTGAGACTGGGTGTGTTTACATATTCTTCTATAGCCAAAGACTTTTAACTCACTAAGGTGGCTTAACTTATTCTGACTCTTCTGGATAAACATGCACATTATCTTCGATGTTTACACATTTTTTTTAGCAAGTTTTAGGAAAAGAGATGGATTATTTATAAAATAAGAAACTTATTTTTCACATCTCGATATTGATATGGTGGAAAGCTGAATTGTACAATGGAAAAGGTCAGAACACCTTGATCATATGTCAGTTTCATCCTTTAGCTAATAGTGTGACCTCAGGAAGGTCACTTCATCTATCTGACCTACAGGTACGTCATCTAAAAAATATATCTGATGATAATTCTTAATCGACCCACCTGTCAGAGCTCTTAGACACAAGTGAAATTATGAATAAGGAAAGTTGTAAAAGTGCCATATAAAGCTCATTTTCCATTAATACTTTAATACTAAATCCATAAATGTTTATAGTATCTGTTTGCACACCCATGACCAAAAATATTTTGGATGGAAGTGTAAAAAAATCAGTCAAGATATGTATATGCTCTATTTGCAAGAGGTAATAATCTATTTGTTTAAAATTATATATACATATATAAAATTTATATAAAATATATAATTTTAGTGTTATTTAATTTTGTATATACATTGTATATACACATGAAATACATTATAAACAAAATTGATTTTTGAAATTTTAACTTTATTTTTGAGATGGAGGGGGTCTCACTTTGTCACCCATGTTGGAGTACGGCGATGTTATCTCAGCTCACTGCAACCTCCGCCTCCCAGGCTCAAGCAATTCTCCCACAACAGCCTCCTGAGTAGCTGGGAACACAGGTGCATGCCACCACTCCCAGCTAATTTTTTTTGTTTTTGGTAGAGATGGGGTTTCACCATGTTGCCCAGGGTGGTCTTAAACGCCGGAACTCAGGTGATCCACTCACCCTGCCTCCCAAAGTGCTAAGCTTACAGACGGGAGCTACTTCACCCAGCCTAAAATTTAACTGTTCAGTCATGTTTGAGGTTGTGTTCTTAAGCTTTTATCTACTTTTTTAATGTTCTTTCTTAAAAGCTGGTTTTAATATTCCCTGTCTTCTGTAGCTGCTTCCTTCCTTGGTTTTATTGTATCATCTTTTGTAGTTTGTTACAATCAATATTGTTTATGTAAAAAAACTGCTTAAATAAACTTGTTATCTGTGTCTACTTCAGAAAACATATAGTTCCATACTTTTTCTTTTTATTTTAGTAAATGTGGTGGTATTGATGGAAGGTTAGGGAGAGGATATTTCAAGTAAGTCTCATATAAGATGTAACTGGAGGTAGTTATTAAATGTCAAAAACCCTAAGCATGAAGCATTCAGGAATTTACAAGAGAAAAAAACAGAAAAAAATTTTGGCCTCATTCATATAAATTGTTTTTTTCGTCAGAGTAATTTTGATTACATTTTTATTTCCATCCTCCAATTTGCTCATTGCCTTTGTCTATATGTTCACACAGTTAACAAATTGGCTGATATTTCTGGTTATCTTAACAACTGATTATGCATTGATCAACTGATTGACCATATAGCAATTTTATTTGGTTGTTAAGAATAGATGTGAATACTGAATTGACTGTGTTACAGTTATTAATTTAGTTGTACCGACAAGGTGTCAGAAAAGACATTCTGAAATATGTTTAAAGTGCCTTACATTCTCAAATGGTCACAAAAATGTTAAACCTATAGTCAAAATAAAGGTTAATTTGAATAATTTTTATTTTCACAGACTACACATTAAAATAGAATTCAGTGGGGAACGTAATTTAAAGTGTTCTGATATAATAGGGAAATGGTTGCTGAACGATCTTCTGTGTCAAACTGATGGACACACCTGCTAGATTAACAATGAGGCATATTAGCAAATATTGGTGTCCGTCAGTGCTGAAGAGGATGTTGGCTCTTGCAATTATGATCTTAGGCTCTTTGTTGATTTTGGTGAAATGAGCAAATTGTGTTTTATTTTATATCATTAATAATATTTCATCTTTTCTGAATTAGTGCTATTGAAAATTAAAGAGAATTTAATTGTTATGAAATGGGAATTATGCAGTTTTAATCTCTCCTGACAGCGACTATATTGCTTGCAAGTCTCATTTACTATCTGGCCCTTTGGGAAAAGTTTGCTAACCTGCTGCTAGGGTTACTACTGCCCTGTAGTGAGAGTTCAAGGTTCTTTTCTACTTCAACACCAGTTGTCTCTCCATCCCTGGATGCTAAGGTGTCCCACTCTGCTTCAGATCAGGGACAACAGAAAATCTGAGGCACCTTTGGGCCAGGGGTCTAGGGTTTAGAGCTCTGAGTGAAATGCACAAAGGAGTTAAAATCCAAAGTACAGACTTCTGAGCTTGCTGTTTGCTTTTGTTTTTGTTTTGCTTTTCTTTTATGACAATGTCATACAGGGATCTAAAGTCTTCTCTCCCTTGGGAAAATGTTACCTTTTAAAACATTACATTTAACACATAATAATTTTGTATATGTATATGGTACAGTGTGATGTTTTGATCTGTGTACACATTATAGAAGACTCGATCAAGTTCATTGCTGTATCCACCTGAAATCTGAAAGCCAATTGGTAATCAGGATAGAGTCCAGGGTCCTAGAGTATGGGTGGGGTGTGGATGTGCTAGTTTGTTGCTCTGAGCCCTAAAACTATCTCTCATTGTTTTTTTTCACTGTATCATTAATGTGGAAAGATCATAAACTTAAGTTGCTTTTTTTTTTTTTTTTTTTTTTTCAGATGGAGTCTCTCTCCGTCACCAGGCTGGAGTGCAGTGGTGCCATCTTGGCTCACTGCAACCTCCACCTCCCAGGTTCAAGCGATTCCCCTGCCTCTGCCTCCTGAGTAGCTGGGACTACAGGTGCACACCACCACACCCGGCTAATTTTTTTTTTTTTTTTTGTATCTTAGTAGAGACGGGGTTTCACCATGTTGACCAGGATGATCTCGATCTCCTGGCCTCATGATGTGCCCCCCTCGGCCTCCCAAAGTGCTGGGAAAATAGGTGTGCATGTTTAGTGAAAAGGGGTAACAGTGAATATCTGACACATTTTCATGTGAGCCAAGACACACAGGAGTTTGCTTCATATGGGGTCCATTCTAGCTCACTGCAGTTTAGAATCCCATTCCGCATATTGAGGCCAACCTGCAGTAACAAAGTATGTGTGTTTGTTGGTCTTTTCCATTGGAAATTTATGGTACCAGTGCTTTTTCATCCAGGATTCAAGATTCCCAGCTAAATGTCCCTTTCTCCACTAAACCGGCAACAACTGTTGTTGTTGTGACAGTTTCTATCCTCAAGTGATTCCTAGTCTAATGATAAAAACATAAATGCAAAGAGCTAACTATAATGACATGTAGTAAGTGAGAAATTACTTCATAGAGAAGGTAACGTTTCTCAGTGGTGTAAAAGAGCTGGCGCTTACCAGCTCCATTGTTAAGTATTTAGGAATCGACAGCTGAGTTGTTAAATCATTGGCAGCTGTGGTAGGAATAACTCCACCATGGAAATTGGCAAACACTGCAAATTGGGACTTTTTTGTTGTTGTTCAGAGAGCCTATTTGCCAAAGTAGCACTGCATTTGAACTGGATAAAGCAGGGAGGGGAGGGGTAAATTTATTGTAAGCAGAGGGGGCAGATACTATGATTAAAATGTAATACAGTATATTAAAATATCAATAACTTTTGACATTTGAAAAGGGTTATTCTCTCTGATGCATAACTATTAATTCAATCTTATTCATTAAAATGTGAAAACCACATACGTTGTTTTTCTTTTATATTTACCACATACTTACAGGGTAAGCACGTTTCATACCACAATCATCTTTTGGTCATTTTCTCTAATTATTCTTCACAGATTTGTCTGCGTGTATACAGGCATCCAGGAGGCTGTTATGTTTTCCTCCAGCATTTGGTATGGTTCAGGAAGTCTAATGTCAACCTGATTTTTAGCCATTTATGGGCAAACTGTTCCCTTCTTCTTTAATGCTTTATAATCCCAAATTTCCATTATTTTCAATAATGAGTCTTAGTATTTTAGCTTGATATATTTAGTGAAGTTTCTAAATCTATAAATTTGTTTTTCTTCACCTTAGGCAGATTTATATGTATTACAAGGTTTCCTTGAGTGATGTCAGAATCAGCTTTCTAAAGTCGATTATTTTTTTCCTTTTATTCATATCTATAAGTTTTCTTGTCACTTTCACTTCCATTCTTTCCCTTTGGATTCAAGGCTTCTCAAATTTGCCATCCTTATTACTGATTTGATTTGATCACATCTATTTTTACCATCTCTAATGGGAGTTTTAGCTCTGCTCTTGTTCTGCTATTTCATTGCATTCTTTTTCTACTTTAGTCAGAGTTCTTTGTATCTCTGCGTTGATCTCACACTCTATGCTCTTCACCCCCTTTTTCCAGAGGCCACTTTCATCTGTCATGTTTTTGAAGACATCAAGCATAGTCTTCTTTTGCCTTTTCCTTTCCCTACTGATTATTTTTCTTTACTGATTATTGTTCACCCTTAGCAGATAGAGATCCATCTAGATCTGACATTTTTCGAAAGGCGGTTTCTTAGTTTCATTACCTTGGTCTGCTCTTCACCTAGGTTCAGGCAGCTTCCTTCTTTGGCTCTGGAACCAAAGGCAGATATATTTGCACAGATCTGCACACCTTGCTCAGATAAGTCTGTTTGTAACAGTAGTTAGTCCAGAAAAGATTGACTATGGACTTCTTTGCTTGAGAGGAGTGACATCTCAATCAACGCTTCCCAACGTATGGTTCTGATGGCCTTGGGGACCCTGAAAGGATGTATGGGGCAGGCTCTGACTGGCTTAAAAAGTGATTCCTTAGGATCTAGGGAAAAAAAATCGCATATTTTTGTGGTTTGTGCATGTATCTTATGTATTTATTTATGTATGTATTTATTTATTTGCTAGAGTTTAGAGCAGCAAAGGGAGGGTAAATCAAAGACTTTCCTATTACTGATTTGGACTCACCCTTCTTGCTCTGTTCTGCATTTGCAGCTGTATTGTTTGTCGTGGAGCAGTATTTCTCAACAGAGGCACTATTGATATTTTGGGTCAGATAATTATTTGCTGCGGAGGCTGTCTTGTGCATTGTAGAATGCTGTAGGAATTGTGTTTCTGGAGTAGGGCACAACCTCTCTGGTTTTTGCTCAGTAGGTATAAGTAGCAACACCCCATTCCCAGTTGTGATAACAAAAAATATGTCCAGATGTTGTCTAATGTCCCCTGGGGAGCAAAATTATCATCCCTTTCTCTCGTTAAGAACCACTGCTCTAGAGGCTACGAACACATTTCTCAATTTCATGAAACTTTCTCCAAAATCAAATTCTATTCTTTTGTCTAAATTTGATTGTACTGCTGCCAGTCTTTTTTTTTTTTTCTATCTTCATAGGCATTTAGTAGAATGTATAAAAGGCTTATATGAGGAATTGTATTTTTTGTTGCTGTATTTTTTTATTTTTTCATCTGCCAAATAATCACTGAGCACATAATATATTCCATGTTTTCTCCTGGGTCGTGGAACAACAAAATTGAGTAAGACTTTCTCTTTGCCAATTCTCATCTTTGGAAATTATTCTAGGATTTATATAAATTGTCATATTTATCTTCTTCAAATTTCTTGCCTTTTGTCTTTCTTAATATTCTCATGATATTTTTCCACATCTTGTCTTAACGTAGGACTTACCAGTACCTTTAAAATGTTCATGTCATTTACAGATTTCCAGAGGAGGGGGATAAAGTGTGGTGTTCCTTAATCTTATTTGATCATGGGGCTCTATTTTCTTCATAACATCTTGTGAGATAATTAGTCCAGCGTATAGACTTTGGGAAATATTCATCTATACATTTCTTTATTATCTAAGGATGGATGATACTGATCTTTTCAGATTAATATCTTTAGCCCTGATATTCTACAGAGTCCCAGACCCCAATATTAATTCCTCTTGTATATCTCCAGATTGAAGTTCCACAAATATCTCAAACTCAGAACTTCTTCCAAGGCAAAAAAATTCCGAGGCATTCCTGACCCCCAAAATAGAGTATAAAATCTTCCTTTCCTCTATATCATTAACACTGTTACATCAAAACCTTAGTTCAGTGTCGGTTAGTATCTGTTACAATTCTGTCTTTCCTGCTGTACTGCGAGAACTCAGATACAGTGTCTGGGTTTCTTCTTCACTTCTCTCCTCAGAATTTGGAACAAAATGGGTGCTCAGAAGATGTTTTCTTTAAAGTACAAACACTGGGCAAAAATAATGCCATTGACATTTTTTAAGAAAATGTTCTTTAGCTTACTTATCCACAGACTTAAATTGGGGTTGGAGGATACATTTGACCACTCTAGGAACCTAATGTTAGATGTTGAAGAAGAGCACTTTGGGAGGCTGAGGCGGGTGGATCATGAGGTCAGGAGATAGAGACCATCCTGGCTAACACGATGAAAACCCGTCTCTACTAAAAATACAAAAAAATTAGCCGGGTGTGGTGGCGGGCGCCTGTAGTCTCAGCTACTCGGGAGGCTGAGGCAGGAGAATGGCAAGAACCCGGGAGGCGGAGCTTGCAGTGAGCAGAGGTCGCGCCACTGCACTCCAGCCTGGGCGACAGAGTGAGACTCCATCTCAACAACAACAACAACAACAATAATAATTGTAAAAAAAGCATGAAGACTGGGCATGGTGGCTCAAGCCTAACACTTTGGTAGGCTGAGACAGGAGGATCACTTGAGGCCAGGAGTTTAAGACCAATCTGGACAATACAGTGAGACCCTATTTCTACACAACAGACAAACAAAGAAACAAACAAAACCACCATCACCATCACCAACAAAACCTCAGGGCAATAAGATACTGGGATTTGCCAAAGACAAGCTTGAATGAATTAACAATTCTGGATAGTGCTAGTAATGTCTTTGAAAAAAATTTAAGTGTCTTTTGTTTTTATTTTTGCTTTTTGGCAGACCTAGGGATTTTGCAGGTTGGCTTGTATCCAGTGTGATGATTAAACATTTGTTTCTTAAAAAGAGAATTGATTCTTTTGTTCTGTGTTGCTCAATTCAAGATTAAGTCACGAGGGGGATTTGGAGGAATGTACTGAAGTTTCGTCTGGTTTGGTGAGAACAATATGCTACCAGATAATCATTGCTTTGTAATAGCTCAAGAAAGAAACAGTTCTTTTTTTTAAAAAAAAAGTTAAAACTCTATATAGCATTTAATTTCTGATTGAATCCAAACCAGAATAAACATCATGACTGAGTTTTAGGAAGCCCACCAAATCCTTCTGCCACGATTCTTTGCTGGACCAAGAAATACCATTTGTTTCTTTAGTTTTTGAGATGGGTATGTTATGGGTACATTTATCTTTTTGTTCAGGTGCTGTGAGACAGAGATGAAAAAGACAATCTGCCAAGCCTTAGGAAAAAATATTAAACAAGTATCTCTAGGAAATTGCAAAATAGTTTCTACTTTATCAGGATTTCCAATTCCGAGTATCTTACTTTGGAACTTTTGTATTACTTTGATGTCACTCATAAAATGTTCCATTTCTGAAACTGCTAGGTTCCACAGAAATCAGGAACTTTTTTGTGTAATCTATAAGAAGACCATAGATTACAATTTGTTGATTGTAAAAAATAAATAAGCTTATTTTTTTCTCCATTATCAAAGTTGACTTTTTTTTGTCATAAAAAATGAATGTTAGCTTTCTGTTCTAAGTCTGCATAAAAAAAAAAAGAGAGGCCTCATAAGATTAAATTTCATAGTGTAGCTATAGCTACTTTATGTTATTTAATTATTTCTGTGTCTACATCTAGCATCATTCCAAGTTCAGATACTGCAACCAACAACCTAGAGTACTTCCCTTTTTGTTATAGTGATTTAGACACCTAACATCAGGACGCACTATGGGAGATACAATTTGGCCAAACTAGGCCTATATTCACAATGTAATTAATTGCTTTTTAATGGAGCTATTTAACAGCACTTAATGTGTATTGAAACATAAGTTGGTGATTATGTTTATTTAAGGTAAATAGGATAAAGATGATGGTCTTTGGAGGCAAAAAAAGTGTTACTGAGAATGAAGTGATAACCGGACACATTCACATCATTATGCACCGTCTCTATTCTGATAGAGAAGCCAAAAGCACAGGGTCAATCCTTTGCTTAAGCTATAAGCGTGGGATGTATGACCTATGTCATACATGTTATTTGAAATGCACATTTTAGCATATTCAACAGTTATTTTTCTGAAAAGCACATTTTAGACATTTTTGTAAAGTCTTAGGAAATTGAGAGTTAATATATGTAAAGCTCTTAGAAAGTACATATAGCACAAAGTTCTCTGTATTTGTTATTGTGGTATGTATAATATTCACTGTTGACTTTGTTAACATCAAGTAAATATTAAGCATCTATTACATGTAAAACGCTATACTATAAACTATATGATTCACTTTAAAAAATTTTATTGATAGATAATATTTGTATGTATTTGTGGGGTACATGTGATATCTTGTTACATGCATAGAATGTGTAATGAAATATGCATAGTATTTTTATTCAAGAAGCTTGCATATTAATGGTAAAAAATTCATAAAAATGAAAATTAAGAATATAAAGCAGTATAGTAAGTATCTGGGGACATCAGGAGTTGAGAGAATAGAGAGATCCTTGTGGCTCCATGCAAGACATAGATTGGTCAGCTATATTGAAGGGAGGTTTTGGAAGGGATGGTAAACATTTCAGGAAGGAAAAGAAAAAGAAATGAAGATAGAACTACATAAAATATTTACAGGTTGGTTGTACTGGAGGCCAGGCTAAGAAGATGAGATTAAAAAGAAATGCCAGAATCAGAGGTCTGGACTTGATTCCATTTAGTCGTTGAAATTTTCTGAGCAGGGATAAGCCAGGATGATATTTGTGTTTCAGGAGATTAACATGACAGTTATACACAGAAAGATTTTAGGAAAAGGGACTGGAGGCTAATGAGATGGCTAACAGGGAAATAGGAAAATAGATAGCAGTAGAAATGGAAAGGAAAGATGAATGTAATGGACTTTGACAAAGAAGAATGAACATGCTTTATTGTGTTGATGAGATATTATGCTTTGTATACTTTGCATATTAATTTTTTTCATTTACAAAAATTATTTCAGAGTTCTTAAGAATTATGGTCAATATTTCATAAATAATTTTGTTTCTATGGCTAAATTAATTAATGATAAATGAAACAGATAGTAATTACAAAGTGCTTATAATTTAGTGCATATTTCGAAAGTTGATGCTAGAACTTGTGCTTTGGATTAGGCCAACCATGGTTCAGTTATGGGCTTTGCAACTTACTCATGTTAATTTGGAAAACGTATGTAACTCTCAAAACTGCATATTTCTCATCTGTAAAATACTGATAAAACTTTTCTCATAACCTTATTATGAAGATATAATCTATTTTAAATGCCCAAGCATACACACAGCATGTAATAATTATGTAGTAAATGTGAAATGCAATTAACGTCAGAAAACTAAGTGTAGAAAAATAGAAAGCTGACATCATTGTAAAGCCTATTACAATGTCTGTGTTTTGTGTGCCTGGAACACAATGTACTTCATTTTTCTAGGTTCAAGGACCTTGTAATTTTTTGTATTTTTCTATCATCTCACTGATATCTCCATTAGAACATCATTTATTTGTTTCTTCTTTTCTCTTTGACTATTTTCTGTTGGTATGATTTGGGGATCAGCTCTCAGATCTTTCTATTTTACACATTTCCTTGGTGATCCCACTCAGATATTTTATCACTCATGGATGATTAATTATCATCTATGTGCAGATAACTTCTGTGATACTTTTAAAGATATATTCTCAAATTTTTTGCTACACCTTTTTTTCAAGAGGTTGGGCTCAATTCTACCTCCTTTGAGTGTGGATCAACCTATAGGTTGCGAAGACATGTTGTGAGAAGCCCTATAGAAAAGTCCACATAAGTGAGGAACTGAAGCCTCCCGCCACCGGACACATGAGTGAGTTTAGCAGTAGATTATCCAGCCCCAGTTAAGTCTTCAGAGACCACAGCCTAGAGACAAGTTGATTACAACTCCATGAAAAACTCTGAGCCAGAGTCACACTGCCAAGCCACATCTGACTTTCTGATATTTAGAAACTGCGTGAGATAATAAATACTTTTGTCTTGTTTTAAGATGCTAAGTTTGGGGATAATTTGTTATACAGCCATAGGTAACCAATGCAACTCCTGAATTTATATCTCCAGTCAGACCTCTCTACTGAGCTTCAGACTTGTATATCCAACTGTCTACTCGCACTTCTACTTAGATGTCTAATAAACATCTTGATTTCAATATATTTGTGATGGTTAACATTAGGTATCAACTTGACTGGATTGAGGAATGCCTAAATGGCTGGTGAATCATTGTTCCTGGGTGTGTCTGTGAGGGTGTTTCGAGAGGAAATTGACATTTGAGTCAGTGGAATGAGAGAAAGAAGATCCACCCTCAACATGTGTGGGCACCATCCAATCAGCTGCCAGCACAGCTAGAACAAAAGAACCAAAAGAATGGGGATAAGCAGCTGTGGAGTCTCTTACTGTCTCTCCCTTCCCATGCCAGATGCTTGCTTTCTCTCCTCCTGCCCTTGGACATCAGACTTCAGGTTCTCTGACCCTTCAGACTCTGGGATTTGTACCAGCAGCCTCCCAGGGGCTCTTGGGCCTTTGGTCTCAGACTGAAGGCTACATTGTGGGCTTCCCTGGTTTTGAGGCTTTTGGACTTGGACTGAGCCCCTATCAGCTTCTCTCTCCCTGGCTTTCAGGCAGGTTACTGTGCGAATTCACCTTGTAACTGTGTGAGCCAATTCTCCCTAATAAACTCCCTTTTGTATATACATATGTGCTATTATTTCTGTCCCTCTGCAGAACCCGGACTAATACAATAGCTTAAAACTAAACTCATATTCTTTGCCGTTTCCCGGTCACCCCCAAGGCCCCAGTATGACTTTTTCATGCCAGTTACTGAAAACTGCTAAGTTACTAAGTCTTGAAGAAATCCTTGACTTCTGTCTTTTATCTTCTTTCTCCATCTGTCAGGAAGCTGTTAGGTTCTACTTACAAACTATTTACTGAATTGATCACTTTTTAACCACCTTACCTCTACCATTCTATTACAAGTCAACCAGACCTCTTCCCTGGATTATTGTAAGAAACCCCTAATTGCCTCTCAGATTCTGTCCTTGACTCCCTGTCTTACTGTATGCTTTCAACACAGAAGGCAAAGTTATCCTTTAAAAGCTTATTCTTATCCTTTGAAAAATGAGTCAAATTTCCAGTCATCATAATGATGAAGTTTCTTGTATTGGACTAGCCTTCCTGCAGATAGCAATTATAAATCCTGGACAAAATATTTTTTGTAAAGCTATTTGAAGGCATTGGAGAGCAATCAAAACTAGGCAGACACTGAACAATATTTGACACTGAAAAAAGGAAACCATGCTGGGTGACAGCCACATTTACAGTGAGAGGAAACACCCAATCAATGAGTGGTACAATTGGATACAACTAAGCAGAAGGCACAGTTTTATCAACCTGTGATGTTAGAGAACAGAGTTAGAGGTTAACAGAGTGAGTAGAAATTAACCAGAGAAAGTCCAGAAATGAAGGAGCCACAGAAACAGGATACCCAAAATCTTCAATTTAACTGCCTTCAATCCTTAGTGTAATTTTCTGAAATTTATGTATAGGGTATACTCTAAGGAGTCCAGGGGAAATAAAAACTTAAAGGATAAAAAAGCTAAGCATTGATTTCAGCCATTGCCTCTTGGTGTGATGACAGTGTTTGGAGTTTGAATCCTGCTTGATAAACACCTCAGACTTTCTGTAAAACCCATGAAATACTCTATATTAAGATGTAAATACTGTGTTTGTTGATTAAGGGCTATACTTTAAGTCTAGGAATAAAGATGAAGTAGATCAACCCTAACAAAATATAAAATACAGTCTTCAGAAATGCAATGTGATTAGTCAACAATTTAACTGGTTGCCAGAAAAAGCAAACAAATGAACAAGCAAACACACAAACTAACAAAAACACCACTTCTGACAGGAAGTTAACAGAAACCAGAGTCTCTATCCATAATACCAAGTGTGCAAGCAGGATTCATTAGATATATGAAGATAAAGGAAAATGTGAGCCATCTTCAAGAACAGAAGAAATGAACATACCATGAAAATTAGTAGACAATTAACAGTAAAGGACTTTAAAGCATATATCATAGGGACTTAATTTAAAAGACGACTATAATAATTGAACAGATGGTGAGTCTCTGTAGAGAAATGAAAACTATAGGAAAATCAAATAGAAATTCTAGAAATAAAAAATTTCGCATCTGAAATAAAAAAGTTCCATGGATGGATTTAGCAGCAGTTTGAAGCCAGCAGATAAAAAGCTGTGGTAGGCAGAATAATGCTGGCCCCTTCCCTCTGCCAAAGATGTCTACACCCTAATCTCTGGAACCTGTGCATGTGTTACTTTACATGGAAAATTGAATTTTGCAGATGGAATTCAAGTTACCAACCTTTAAGTATAGACATTATCCTGGATTATCACAAGGACCCTGAAAAGTGGAAGTAGGTCAGAGATTTGAGATAATGGAAGAGGGCTGGAGAGATCTGAAGTGCTGAGAGAGACATGACATTCCGTGGCTGGTTTCGAAGCTGACGAAATCACATGCCAAGGCTGGCCCTCAGCTACAGTCAGTAAAGAAACCGGAATGTCAGTTTCACAAAATCTGGAGTTTGCCAACAACCTGAATGTGCAAGAAAACAGATTCTTACCTGGAGCTCTCAGAAAGAAGCATTGACTTCCCGATTCCTTGATTTAGCTCACTAGAAACTGTGTCAGATTTCTGTTCTACAAAACTGTAACCAATTTATATGGATTTAAGCCTCCAAGTTTGTGGCAATTTGTTATGGCATCAATTGAAAACTAATACAAAGGAATCGGTGAACTTCAAAATAGATAAATATAAAGAGAAAGAAGCAAACAAAAATTATTTTACAATATATTGGCCCCAAATTTTTCAAGTTTGGTGAACAACATACATTTATAGGTCCAAGAAGCCTAGATAAATCCCAACAAGATAAACACAAAGTAAACTACACCTAAGTATATCATGGTAAAACTTTAGAAAATAAAAGATAAAGGCAAAATACTGAAAGCTATCAGAGGAAAGAGGTCATCACATATAAGGGAACAATTACACAATTGATGGCTGAATTATCATCAGAACATTGAGGACCAGAGGACAATGAAGACACTTCACCCTTTCAATAAATGATAATAGAGCAACGAATTGGATAAATAAGTGGGAAGAAATGAATCTTAGCTTCACATTATGCTACACACAAAAATAAATTCAAGAAGGATTATAGCCTAAATTATAAGATTAAAACAATAAATCTCTTAGAAAAATACATAAAGAATATTTTTGTGACTTAGGCATAGGCAAAAGTTACTTAGAGAACAAAAATGCACTAAACGTGAAAGAAGTAATCATAATTAGACTTTATCAAAATATTTAAAAATTCTTTTTTTTTGCACCGATAAAAGAGGGAAATTAAAATACATATGTTCAATGACAGAACTATATTCAGAATATTTAAAGAATTCTTTCAAATCCATACGAAGACGACGAATAGTCCATTAAGATGGGTAAACGAGTTGAATAGATCTCACAAAAGAAGATATAAGATGGCCCAGAACTATGTGAGAAGATACTGAATATCACATTATCTGGGAAATGAAAATTAAAACCACAATGATATGCCATATACATAAACCAGGATTTTTTTTCCTGCAATATAGATAATATCCAGTGCTGGCAAGCATATGAAGTAACTGGAACTCATGTACTGCTGGTGGCAGGGTAAGGTAGTACAACTACTTTAGAAAATTTATTTGTGGTTTCTTAAATAGTTAAACATATAATAATCACTTAGCAATTTCACTCCTAGATATCTACTCAAGAGAAATGGAAACGTGTCTTTAAAATGTCTCATACAAGAATATTCATAGCAACTTTATTTTTAATCACCAAAACTCAGAAATAACTCTTATGTTAATCAACGGGAATACAAGTAACAAATTACGGTGTATTTGTACAGTGAAATACCACTTAGCGTTAAAAAAAAGTCAGGTTTGGATACAGACAACAATATAGATGCATCCGAAAAAGATTATATTAAAATAAAGCTAGCAAAAATTCATATACTGTTTGATTTTATTCACATGTATAATTACACAAGAATCTATGCTGAAAGAAATCAGAAAAATAGTTGCTCACAGAGGTGGAGACAGACTGAACAAAGGATGATGTTCTGGGTGATGGAAAGTTCTTTTTTTTTTTTTTTTGAGATGAAGTCTCACTCTTGTCACCCAGGCTGGAGTGCGGTGGCACGATCTCGGCTCACTGCAACCTCCACTTCCCGGGTCCAAGTGATTCTCCTGCCTCAGCCTCCCTGAGTAGCTGGGATTAAAGGTGCCTGCCACCAGGCCCGGCTAATTTTTGTATTTTTAGTAGAGATGGGGTTTCACCATGTTGGCCAGGCTGATCTCGAACTCCTGGCCTCAGGAAATCTGCCTGCCTCGGCCTCCCAAAGTGCTAGGATTACAGGTGGGAGCCACCGCGCCTGGACAGAAATGTTTTACATCATATTTGGGAAAGTGCTTATTTGAATATTTTCATTTGTAAACAATTATAAAATTGTATATTTCAAGCTGCATTTAGCTCCATAACATTTACCTATATTTAATAAACAATAGCAAAACTTCATCTGCATAAGATTTCCCTTAATTTAATAAACAAATAAAAAGTTAACATCAATCTTCTGTTTAAAATGCCATGATCTTGCAGCAAACCACCATGGCACATATATACCTATGTAGCAAACCTGCAAAATTCTGCACATGTACCCCAGAACTTAAAGTGAAAAAATAAAAAAAAATTTAAAAAATGCTATGATGGCTCCCCATTTCATCCAGACAAAACCAAACAAAATAAATAATAATTATCTTGACAACTCTGCTCTGGTATATTTACTAAAAAAACAAAACAAAGCAAACAATCTTTCTCCAATAAGATTTAAGAGAAAATTTTTCCCTCCAATTACAAATGCATCTGGTAGCACTTGAAAGAAAAAAAGGAAGGATCAACAATAGCATAATATTTACTTTATCATTTTGGGAGCAGAAATGTCATGTGAAAGTATATACACTCCCCCACATACACCTTTCTTGATGAAAAACTTAAATTGGGAGCTTCAAATAGCAGGTATCTGGTTTTTTAATGAGAGTTTTAGTTTTATAACCTTCAATCAAAAAAGTGTCCAATATCAAGAAATGTTTTCCAGATGGGTTCTCATGAGGCACTTGGATCCAGGTCATTCTCTTTCAGTTCTGGAAACTATTCCACTAGATCTTCTGTACCAACTATAATTTTAAGTTCTTTCCTTCCTTCTTCCCTTCTTTCTTCCCTCCCTGCTCCCTCTCTCCCTCCCTTCCTCTCTCCTTCCTTCCCTTCCTTCTTTCCTTCCTCTCTCATTCCTTTCTTCCTCCACCAAATGTTTATCAAGAGATATACTGCAATACTTGGAAGATTAGAAATATGTGGTTCCTACCAATGAGGAACTCAAGATAAATGAGCAAAATAGACATGTAAATATACAATTATACCATAAATTAATATTTGTAAAACAGATGTATATGTATACATATATTCTAATTATAGTGGAAATGACTAACTTTGAAGCAAGTGGAAATCTGTTGGGCCACTTACAAAGGAGTATGACTAAACATCATATAATGCACAGGACACCCCCTTCCCCTATGGTAATAAATTATCATGTCTAAAATATCAACTGCATTAAGAATGAGAAACTTTATGCCATTTAGACAGTTTGTTAGAATTTTCTGATTATTTTTCTTCTGCGTATGCCCCAAACCTCTCTAAATCATTCTATATTTTGTTTTGCTGGTGAGTGTTAATATTTTACCTTTGAATATTTTGTAGTATCTTCTTTATGATCAAGGGATATGTAGCTAGAGATGAAAAAAATTATTAATACTTGGATAGTTCCACACTACATATAAAGCCTTCTCACAAGGTATTTCACAATGTACTACTGAGGACAGTAAATATTTTACAAGTGAGAAGCCTGTCGCTAAGAAAAATCACAATAGTTTACACATTCAGGGACTTTAGATTGAAACTGAAGTCTTTTGATTCCAAGTCTCATTCCCTTTCCACTGTTGTCTTTGAAATTCCAGGTGTTAGCAAATTTAGTACTGTACTGAGAAGTAAAAAAAAGAGTTAAGATGACAGAATACACACTAGTTTCCATCCAGAAATTATTATCCTGTTGCAAATCAAAAGAGAGTAAAATGAAATAAAAATTAACTGCAATGTCTGTATTGTTGACTGGAAAAATTGCCATACAGTTGGCGGCAGGCCACGGTGGCTCACGCCTGTAATCCCAGCACTTTGAGGGGCTGAGGCGGGTGGATCACTTGAGATCAGGAGTTCAAGAGCAGCCTGGCCAGCAAGGTGAAATCCCATCTCTACTAAAATACAAAAATTATCCAGGCCTAGTGACTGGCACCTCACTGCTCGGGAGGCTGAGGTAGGAGAATCGTTTGAACCCAGGAGGCAGAGGTTGCAGTGTGCTGAGATCATGCCACTGCGTTCCAGCCTGGGAAACCGAGTGAGACTCCTCTCAAAAATAAATAAATAAATAAAGGCATTGGCATAATTGACAAAGTATAACTGTGGCTCAAAGATATGGATTATAATCTGATTTTGATAGTGTATTGTGGTTATCAAATATAATTTCATTATTTTTCAGAAATACACACTGAAGTACATAGTGTATTAGTCCATTCTTGCACTGCTATAGAGAAACACCTGAGACAGGATAATTAATAAAGAAAGGAGGTTTAATTGATTTGCAGTTCTGTAGACTATACAGGAAGCATGGCTGGGGAGGCTTCAGGAAACTAACAATCATGGCAAAAGGCAAAGAGGGAGCAGGCACATCTTACATGGCCAGAGCAGGAAGAAGAGAGAGCAAAGGAGGAGGTGCTACACACTTTTAAACAACCAGATCACGTGAGAGCTAGTTCACTATCACAACAACAGCAAGGGCAAAATCCACCCCCAAGATCTAATCACCTCCCACGAGGCCCCTCCTCCAACACTGGAAATAACAATTCGACGTGAGATTTTGGTGGGAACACATATCCAAACCGTATCAGTAGGGGTAAAGGGCCATGATGTTTGTGACCCACTCTAAAATGGTTTAGAGCGAGAAGGGTAAGGCAAATATGGCAAAATGTTAAAAACACACGAAACTAGGTAGAGGGTATAGAGGACTTATTTGTAATATTTGTAAACTTTTTGTCCAAATTTTAAAATTATCTCCTAATGGCAATGAAGCCTCAGAAAGGGACAAGTATTTGTGTCTACTAAATGACAAGAAGGCATTATGACAGATATTGGGGTTATAAAGATGGACGATTTCAAGAAGCTGTGAAGCCTGTGTCAAAACAGCAAATTAAACAGAAATTACAAAATGGTGTTACAAGTGCTATAGCCTAAGTAGCTCTACAATGCCTTTTCCTAAGCAAGGCTGCATTCTCTGCATTCATCTGACCTCCCAAAGGAGAGTAGAGGATTCTCCACTTTAGCATGTTGCCTTGGGCCTTAGCCTTGTCCATTATTCCTGGTTACTATTTTCCCTAGGTGGTGGAATGTCAAAATGGTCACATCCTCAGCCCACTGACTTATTTTTACTCAGCTTGTGACTTGCGTTTGTCACAGGAGAAGAATCAAGATACACGGCATAAAATTATGATTATGGGGTATATTCTTCCAGACTTGTGACATCAACTGTACTGTAACTTTTAGTACCTGATACTGAGAGAACCATTCTGTTCATTAGAACAGTTCTGGCATCTCACCCAGTGTTTTCAATAGGGCAGGAGAAAGGAATGGCTCAGTAAAGGAGCATATCAGAATTTCTGTCTACTGGAGACAGAAAATGTGGTGCTCCTACTCCCATCCACATTTGCAATCACTGTGCATCAAAAGAGGTATTGCTGATATGGTTATGGGAGAGAGAACATGGAAAAATATATATTGAAACTCACTGATCTAGCCTAAAATTCTCATTTTATAGATAAGTAAACTAAGACCCTCAAAAGTAAAATGTCTTTACCAAGATCATTCAACTATTAGGTTGAAATCTGTGAAATTAAAACTTCTACAGGTAACAAATTTGTCTGATATTGGTAATTTCATGTGGTCCAAAATATTAATGGCATGATGGTGAGAAGCCTGATCTTCATATTCCTAGGGAAGATACTTTCTAGTAGACTATGCTTTTTGCTTGCAATAGAAAGCAAAGTACTTTCTGGAGAGTTCTTCAGTGACATGTCCTCTGTTTAATTTGAACATTTCCATTACAGCCCTCACATCTGGCCACATGCATTGTTTGGAGCACAATTTCAGGAGGCACTTTTTGCATATTCTATGACACTGCAATACAATCAGCAGAATCATTATCTTACATTTGAAAAAAATATTACATCCATACTCTTTTGAACTTGTTTCTTTTCCTAGGTATCTAACACCAATATTCACAAATTATTTCTGCAACCATTTTTTCATTCTACTGTATCCTCCAAATCTCTTCATATTTCTTCCTTTTTGATATACTTATCTCACTATCCTTTGTGGCCTGCTCATTGCCTTTCCACTGGTAGCTTGTTTCACATAGCTCTATATCCTTCATTTCCTCCAGACTGAGGATGGTCTCATATTCCCTTACTCTTTTCTCCTTGATCAATGTCATCAAAGTAATTCCTCACTTCGCCTAACTTTAAATTTACAGATTAATTCATTTATATAAGATAGCTCTTATCTTAAGTGCAGAAGCAGAAACACAAACCAAGTCACATAAGAATGGGATCACTGTGTTTATTTTTTCCTCAGATATTTTTGAATATGTAGATGATTGGATATGATTTGAATCATATTTGAAATGCTTTTCTTATTTTATTTTTATATATACATTGGCTGGACTGATATGTTTCAAGATAGTATTCTAGAAGAAGTGAGGGAGAGAGGAAAACATACACTATAGTCTAAAAGAGGCAACGTCTAGAAAAATACTGAAGAAACTTAATTATGTGGAAGAAAGATCAGTAAGCATTCAGGGCCTTTAACTCATCCTTGCAAGAGTTTTCATCCATAGCTGTGATGCCCACATTAGCTTTAGCTCAAAGACATCCATGTACCTGTTATTCATCTCTAATTCTGACATGCATTCTCATGTTTAACTTTGTTTTGGGTGTTCAAATGGTATTTGAAAAAAAAAACCTAAAAAGCAAGTAATCTTGAGTACAACTTTGATCTTCTATTTTCTGTTATTTCTGTATTTCACTCTATTTCTGGGTTAAACCACTAGAATTTTTTTTTATCAAAAGTAAGACCAAATTGATGTTTTATTGATTTAGAAATGCTATGCTCTCTCAGACTTTGCATGCTATGCTTTGACAGTCTGACTGCTGGATGCTGGATGGCAGCACTAAGCATTCATAACACTCCCAGTGGTCAAAGGGTTGCAGCTCTTTTGTTGCTGATGTTTGTTTATCATTTTTTTCCTGACTAGGAAGTCAATATAAATAGATATGTATACTTTATTGCAGGTTACAAATTACTGACTGGAAATCATTTTGTAAGATACGGTTTATTCATATTTCTTTTTTTCTTCCTCTCATCAAGATCCAGCATTGATAACAAACATTTGGAAAGGATGAGCACTGGAGAAAGAAAATAAACATAAATTGTATAATATTATCTAAACGTTTCCTTGTGCATTTCTAGCTACTTTTATGATAACTTTTGTTTTAGTCCATGAATGTATTAAAATTTACTAATTGGATGTTCAGTTCTAACGCTTTATTTTTATCAGAATTTTACCTATGTTTCATTCACTATGGAAAACATGCTTTCTTAAATTTTGTACTTTAGCGGTAGGACTCAAAATGCCATGGGAAAGGAAAAAGAATGCTGAGAAGACATTGCATAAAAGGAGATTCCAGCTGGCACATTGTTCAATAACATATAGATTAAAATGACCAGACATACTGGCTTGTCTATACCAATTTCAACTCAATTCACTTCAGCAAATAGTTTTTTAATGGTCTAAAAATTATAAGAGATTGGACTAGACTCAGCAGGAAATAAACAGATGAGTACACTTCTCTTAAATAGTTTAGTCGAGGTTGAGAGACACAATAAGACCTGTACATAAGTAACAATAAGAGGCAAGAGTAAAAATGGGTTTTGTTGAAGAGTTACCAGTGCAGTGCAGCAATGTGAACAGCCCAAATAGGAGATGTCATTCCTTTAGGACCAAGAGGGATATTCAACCTTCATGGAGGGAGCTCTTTTTGAAGTGAATTTTGCAGGTGATAAAGTTTTTAAAAGCAGAATAAGAAGGAAAGTTATTTCAGGAGGAGGGAAAAGTGTGAACCAAATGCAGTTATAATTTGGAGGGCAAGTGGGGACTTATGGAGGCTTTTCATAGATTTTGGAGTAGTGTGTTAGAAAAACTATCCTGACAGTGATGTGGAAGATGAAGTTCGGACAAACATGTCAGCAGATCCCATAGGAGTCTATGGGACTTGTCTTTTCTTTCTTTTCTTTTTTCTTTCTTTTATATTTTCTTTTCTTTTCTTTCTTTTCTCTTCTTTTTCTTTTCTTTTTATGGCTTAGGTGAAATGTAACAAAGGCTTAATGTAAATCTCTTTAAACAACAAAGGGGAAGTTACCACTGACCCCACAGAAATAAAAACAACCATCAGAAACTACTATGAACAACTCTATGCACACAAACTGGAAAGTCTAAGAAAAGATGGAGAAATTTCTGGACATATACAGCCTCCCAAGACATAACCAGGAAAAAATTGATTCCCTGATCGGACCAATGACAAGCTCTGAAATTGAGTCATTAATAAATAGCCTACAAATCAAATAAAAGCCCAGGACCAGATGGATTCATAGCTGAATTTTACCAGAAGTACAAAGAAGAGCTGGTAACATTTCTACTGAAACTATTCCAGAAACTTGAGGAGGGCCTCTTTTCCACACATTCTATGAGGCCAGCATCATCCTGATACCAAAAGTTGGCAGAGGCACAACAAAAAAAGAAAACTTCAGGCCAATATATTTGATGAACATTGATACAAAAATGCTCAACAAAGTGCTTGCAAACCAAATCTAGCAGCACGTTAAAAAGTTAATCTACCACGATCAAGTAGGCTTCATTCCTGGGATACAAGGTTGGCTCAACATATGAAAATGAATAAATGTGATTCATTACACAAACAGAACTGAAAACAAAAACCACAAGACTACCTCAATAGATGCAGAAAAGGCTTTTGATGAAATTCAACATCCTTTCATGTTAAAAACCCTCAACAAAGTAGGTATTGAAAGAACATACCTCAAAAGAATAAGAGCCATCTATGACAAACCCACAGCCAATATTATACTCAATGGTTGAAAGCTGGAAGCATTCCCCTTGAAGACTGGCACAAGACATGGATGCCCTCTCTCTCGATTCCTAGCCAATATAGTACTGGAAGTCCTGGCCAGAGCAATCAGACAAGAGAAATAAATAAAGGGCATCCAAATAGGAAGAGAGAAAGTCAAAGTATCCCTGTTTGTAGATGACATGATTCTATATCTAGAAAACCCCGTAGTCTTGGTCCCAAAGCTCCTTGATCTGATAAACAACTTCAGCTAAGTTTCAGGATACAAAATCAATGTAAAAAAATCACTAGCATTCCTATACAACAATGTCAACCAAGCTGAAAGACAAATCAGGAATGCAATCCCATTCAGAATTCCCACAAAAAGAATAAAATACTTAGGAATACAGCTAACCAGGGAGGTGAAAGGTATGTGCAATGAGAGTTACAAAGCCACTGCCCAAAGAAACCAGAGACGACACAAACAAATGGAAAAACATTCCATGCTCATGCTCATGGATAGGAAAAGTAAATATCATTAAAATGGCCATACTGCCCAAAGCAATTTACAGATTCAATACTATTCCTATCAAACTACCAAAGACATCCTTCACAGAACTAGGAAAACTATTTGAAAATTCGTATGGAAACAAAAAAGAGCCCAAATAGCCAAGGCAATCCTAAGCAAAAGGAACAAAGCTGAAGGCATCAAATTGCCCAACTTCAAACTATTCTACGGAGCTATTAGTAACTAAAACATCATGGTACTGGTACAAAAAGAGATACATAGACCAATGGAACACAAGAGATCCCAGAAATAAGGCCACAAACCTACAACTATCTGATCTGCAACAAATCTGACAAAAACAAGCAATGGGAAAAGGATTCCCTATTCAATAAACGGTGCTGAGATAACTGGCTAGCCATATGCAGAAGAATGAAACTGGACCCCTTCCTTACACAATATACAAAAATAAACTCAAGATAGATTAAAGACTTAAATGTAAAACCCCAAACTAGAAAAACCCTGGAGGAAAACTTAGGTAATATCTTTCTGGACATAAGAACAGCCAAAGATTTCATGACAAAGATGCTAAAAGCAATTGCAACAAAAGCAAAAGTTCACAAATGGAATCTAAGAACAACTGCACAGCAAAAGAAACCATCAACAGGGTAAAGAGACAACCTACAGAATGGGAGAAAATTTTTGCAAACTATGCATTCAACAAAGGTCTAATATCCAGCATGTATAGGCAAATATATTTATAAGAAAATAACCAACCCCATTAAAAAGTGGGCAAAGGACATGAACACTTTTCAAAATAAGACATACATGTGGCCAACAAGCATATGAAAAAAGAACTCAACATCAGTAATCATTAGAGGCATTCAAATTAAAACCACAATGAGATACCATTTCACACCAGTCAGAATGGCTATTACTAAAAAACCAAAAAAAACAAAAACAAA
The DNA here is from genome assembly GCF_024542745.1 of Macaca thibetana thibetana. NCBI lineage: Eukaryota > Metazoa > Chordata > Mammalia > Primates > Cercopithecidae > Macaca > Macaca thibetana. The sequence continues at coordinate 150,752,288 of NC_065581.1, read as the reverse complement.
AACAAAAACAAAAAACAGAGGCTGGCAAGGTTGTGAAGAAAGTGAAATGCTTATACACTGTTTGTGGGAGTGTAAATTAACTCAACCATTGTGGAAAGCAGTGTGACAATTCTTCAAAGAGCTAAAAATAGCACTACCATTTGACCCAGCAATCCTGTTACTAAATATGTACCCAAAGAAATATAAATCATTCTATCATAAAGACACATATATGTATATGTTCATTGCAGCACTATTCACAATAGCAAAGACATGGGATCAACCTAAATGCCCATCAATGACAGATTGAATAGAGAAAATGTGGCAAACACACACCATGGAATACTATGCAGCCATAACAAAAAAGCAAAATCATTTCTTTTGCAGGAACATGGATGGAGCTGGAGGCCATTATCCCTAGCAAACTAACACAGGAACGGGAAACTAAATACTGTTCTCACTTATGAGTGGGAGCTAAATAATGAGAACTTATGAGCACAAAAAGAGGAACAACAGACACTGGGACTACCAGAGGGTGGAGGGTGAGAGGAGGGAGGGGAGCAGGAAAAATAACTATTTGCTACTAGTCTTAGTACCTGGGTGAGGAAATAATCTGGACAGCAAACCCCTGTGACACAGGATTACCTATGTAACAAACCTGCACATGTACCCCTGAACCTAAACTAAAAGCTCAAAAATATATATATATTACATATAATATATGTTTATGTATAATATATAATTATATGTTATAATTATATATTATATAATATATTATATATATTTATATATTATATATAATTATATAATATATTATATATAATTTATTATATATTATATATGTGTATATATTATATATGTTTATATATTATAATATATATGTTTAACATCTATAATGTTAGCATATGTTAACATATGTTAACATAATGTAAATATATGTTTATATGTTTATATATTCTATATGTTTATATAGAATATATATTATATATAAAAACATATATGTGTGAGCATATATATATTTACTATATACTAAGACAATTAGTAAAATCTTATCTAACTCTGGAATTTGAACAATGGTCACAGAATTAGAAGTGGAAAAATAAAATGGCTGGAAAGAAAGAACACTATGAGAGAAAGGCTTAGGGAGTAAACTGAGAGAAATTGTGTAAGGAATATTTCTCAATTTAATTTTTGAGCCTGGGTAATTCTCATACCAAAACCTGAAAAGGACAGTAAGAAAGAAAATTATAAACCAGTGTTCCTAGTGAACATGGACTAAAAAATTCTTAAAAAAAAAAAAGGTAAATGGAATCCAGTTATGTATAACATGAAAAATGACTAAGTAAGGTTTATTCCAGGAATTATTTAATATTTGAAAATTAACCAATATAATTTACCCCTAACAGAATAAAGGTAAAAACCCATATGATCATCTCAATAGATGCAAATAAATATTTGATAAAATTCAACACTGTTTATGATAATCACTCTCAGGAAATTAGAAATTGAAGGGAACTTTCTAAATCTGAAGAAGCATATCTATAGTTCAGAAGCTGTTGTTACAGGCACTTGAATAGTATTTTCAAGAAACGTTGGGGAAGGGTGGCCTTGAAGCCTGACTGAAAAGGAGTGAAGAGTTGGGTGACTCAGTATAAACTCCCCTCTTCTTTTTCGATAGTAAGACTTGATGATGGGAAAGGAGAAAAAGGGTGATGGTTCCAGAAGAATATTAGAAGGGTTGTTTTTTGTATTTTATTCATTTTTGTTATTTTGAAAATGGGGGAAAATTGAACTACTTATCATTCCCTAAATAAACCATGTATTTTTGCTCCCTATGATCTACATGTTGTAAATGTCTGGGTACTGGAATGAAAGAAACATATACTTATGGGGTGAATCTGGAGAAGGCTAAATGTAGGGACTGTTTAGAAAGATGTGGGGAGAGAAGAGGGAAAGCAACAAAGAGCACTGAGGTGCATATTAGCCAGCAATATTGGAAAGCTGTTACTGCCTCTAGACCTGAGTTTGTTACTGGAAACCAGCGAGAGTTGTAGCCATGAGAATTAGGTGATCTGAAAAGATAAATACCTTAAACAGTCTTTCTTTTCACCTTCCTTTATCCTGCATGTGCCTACCATCGGGCTGATCCCAGCAGAAGCTGGTGGATAAGGAAGCCTGGGTAATGCAGTTCCTACAGGCCATTCTTCCAGGTTATAAAGAGGTGGGCAGAGGAGGAATCTATAGAGGTGAATGAAGAATAACTAGCATCATGTCATTCTCTAACTGTAATGTCCTTCTTTACTTTTTCTATCTGGCAAAATCCTGATTACTGTCCCAGGCTCAGTTCATGAGTAACCTTCTATGTGGATTCACAGTGCTTCCAAGCAAAGACCATTGGTCTCCCTTCTATTTGCATATATGTATCTGTGACAAAGAATATTTATTGGGTACAAATATGTGATAGACACAGTAATAGCCTGCATTATTAACCTTATCTTTTCATATAATATTGTAAACTAGATAGTATACCCATTTAACTAGCGAGGAAAGCTAGACTTAGCAGCTTAAGTAATTAGTCAAAACCTACAGAGCTGGTATTGGCAAATATTTTTACCTTTCTAAAAATTGATACATAACAGTTGTAGATATTTATGGGATACATGTGAAATTTTGGTACATGCACACAATGTATAATAATTAAATTTAGGTATTTTGGATATTTATCACCTCAAACATTTATCATTTCTTTGTGTTGAGAACATTTCAAATCTTTTAGTTATTTAAAAATATACAATATTTACTATTGTTAATTAATATTTTTATCAATAAATATCATATTTATTATTTAATATGTATATTATAAATATATAATATATAAATAAATACATAATAAATATATAATAGATATATAATAAATAATAAATATTATTAATTACTATTAATATTATATTATTAAATATAATATTAAAAATCTACAATAAATTATTGTTAACTATAGTCACCTTACTATGATATAAAAAACTAGAATTAATTCCTTCTGTCTATTTGTACCCATTAACTTACCTCTCCTCATCCTCCCCACTTCCAAATACACACATTCTTCCCAGCCCCTGGTAGCTATCATTTTACTTTCTACTTCCATGAGATCAACTTTTTTACCTCTCACATATGAGTGAGAACAATATTCGTCTTTCTTTCCCTGGCTTAATTCACTAACGCAATGACCTCCAAATCCATTCATGTAGCTGCAAATGGCAGAATTTCTTTCCTTTTTTACGGCCAAATAGTATTCTATTATGTATATATACCCAATTTTCTTCATCTGTTCATCTGTTATCAGACACTTAGGTTGATTCTATATCTTGGCTACGGTGAATAGTGCTGCAATAAACATGGGGATGTAATTATCTCTTTGATATAATCATTTTCTTTTCTTTGGAGTAATAACAGTGGGAATTATATGGTAGTTTTATTTTTAGTTTTTAAAGAAGCCTCCATAATATTTCCCATAATGGCTGTACTAGTTTACATTGCTACCAACAGTGTGTAAGAGTTCTCTTTTCTCTGAATCCTCATCAACATTTTTTATACTTTGTCTTTTTGATAATAGTCATTTGAACTGTTGTGAGTTGATATCTCATTGTGCTTTTAATTTGCATTTCCCTGATGATTTGTGATGTTGAGCATTTTTTCATGTACTATTGGTTATTTTCATGTCATCTTTTGAGAAATGTCAATTCAGATCCTTTGTCCATTTTTTAAAGGATTATTAGCTTCAAAGTTTTATACCTTCAAAACTTCTTTATTGAATTGTTTGAGATCCTTGCATAATATAGATATTAGTTCATTGTTGGATGACTAGTTTGCAAATTCTTCTGTTCTACAGGTTGTCTCTTCAATCTGTTGATTGTTTCTTTAGCTGTGCAAGAACCTTTTAGTTTCATAGAGTCCCATTTGTCAATTTTTCTTTTTGTTGCCTGTGCTTTTGAAGTCTTAGTCATAACATCTTTACATAGGCCAGTATCCTAACATTTTCCCCCTATGTTTTCTTCCAGTAGTTTTATAGCCTCTGGTCTTTTTTATAGTAAACATTTTCTGGTCTACATCTAAGTCTTAAATCCATTTTGAGTTGATTTTTGTATATGGTGAGAGATAAGGGTCTAGCTTCATTTTTCTGCATATGGATATCCAATTTCTCTAGTACCATTTATCAATGATGGTGTCTTTTCCCTAATGTATGTTTTTGGCACCTTTGTCAAGAGATCTTTTGGTTATAAATATATGGATTTATTTCTGGGTTCTCTATTCTGTTTCATTGGTCTATGTGTCTGCTTTTATACAAATACCATGCTGTTTCTGTTATTGTAGTATATTTTGAAGTCAGGTTATGTGATGTCTCCAACTTTGTTCTTTTTCCTTAGATTACTTTGTCTAGTCAAAGTGTTACAGTTCTATACAGATTTTAGGATCGCTTTTTCTATTCATATGAAGAATGTCATTTGATGGGGGATTACATTAAATCTGTGGATAATTTTGAGTAGTATGGTAATTTTAACAGTATTCATTCTTCTGATGTATGAAGATGATGTATGTTTTCATTTTAGAGCTGGTATTGGCAATTTTGAGGAGTTCATGCTGCCTCCATCATTCTATGTTCTTTTGGTGCTTTGTATATAGCCTAAATAGAGTACCCACCAATAATGTTTGTTGAAATTTGAGCAAGAAAAACATTAACATAGCAAATGATCTCTGAGTATCACCAGGAAAGTAATTCATCATGGAGCTTTCGTCAGCAGTTAAGGGTGAGCTCCTCTAAGACAAGGGGGTTTGGCTAGCGTTTAGACCTGGGATCTGTCTCCATGAAAAACAGAAAGACAGCAAAGCATGGAGTCAGATTTCTAGTATATTAGACAGATATGTTTCTATTGCGAATGATTCTATTCAAAGTGCCGATGGTCCCTGACTTATGAGTTTTCAACTGTGTGATGGTGCAAAAGCATACACATTAAATTGAAACTATATTTAAAGTTCCCACCAACCATTCTGTTTTTCTCTTTTAGTACAATATTTAATAAATTACATGAGCTATTCAACACTGTAATATAAAATAGGTTTTTTGTTAGATGATTTTGCCCAAATGTAGGTTAATGTAAGTGCTCCAAATATGGTTAATGTAGGCTAGGTTAAGCTATGATGTCCAGTAGGCTGGGTATATTAAATGTGATCAATTTATAATGAGTCGATCAGGATGTAATCCTATTATAAGTTGAAGAACAACCATAATTCAAATCCTACTTAACATAGTTCAAGCAACAAAGAATGTGCTAACCAATACAGCTAGAAAGTCCAAAGTAAATCTAACTTTAAGAAGATAAATCTAACAGTTCAAGAGTTCATCCCATACCTTCAAAGCTTCTTTTTCCTCCCTCTCTCTTAGCTTTACCTGTTTCAGTTTTCCTCATCTATTGGCTCAATTTTCTCCTACTGACACGTTCTATCTATTGCCACTAGCAGGCTTAGATTTACATGGCCATGTTTTAGCACACTCAGTTGAAAGAGAATTTGTTTCCAATATCCATTTATCAATTTAGGAAAGGCCTCTGTTTGTCTCTGTTTTTTAAACACTGTCTCTACAGTTAATCACTGTGATAGCAAAATTGATCACGGTAATTGTTCATACCTGCATTACACATCCATTACTAAGAATGGGAAAGGTAGGAATTGTAGGATGTTAGAAAAATGATGGAATTTAATGAAAAATAAGCTGCATGACTCCCAAAATAGCTATTGCAGTCCTTATCCAGTCTTCCTATCAAATCTATATTCACATTAAATGCATTCTTTTTTTTCAAATCATTATTTGGTTTTAGTTTGTATTCCAACTTCTCCAGTAAGTTTACCAGGAAATAATTAGCATGAGTCTAATCGACACAAGTAGAACAATGATATTTTTGCCTTTGTGAAAAATCTTTTTCACCATGGTTAATTCTACACAGATTATCTATATTTACCCATAGCATCACTCTCTTAAAAGCACATGAATCATTTTATATTTAAAGATGTGTTAAATTAGTCTTAACTTTTTGTTTTCAGGGTACTCTCAATCATAAACATGTACGTGACAACGAAAATTACTTTTCTGTCTACGGTACTGATATTTCTTAAACTTTTTGGGTCAATAAGAATTTGATGAAAACTGGGGACCTACTCCCTAGCATATAAAAACATAGCACGATTTTAAAAATAGAACCTGGGGAGCTTATAGATCGCTGAAGCTTAACTTACAATTGGGGGAGAGCAAAGTAGAGGCTCAGATAGTCAGTGCGTTAGCTAAAGATTGTGCAGTTTCTTCTGCAGGATTTATTCTGCGAGGCTTGTGAATATTTTAACAGAGGTGAGACATTGTCAGATTTGCACTTTAATGAAATAATTTTGTTTATAGAGGAGAAATGAATTTGGAGTTATGGGAAGGGCAGATACCAGAGAGATCAGTAAAGAGATTGATATTAATGTATAGGAAGTCAAATAGGCAAGATTTTCCAGTTTATTGGAAGTGAGGGTTAGGGTAGGAGAACTCTAGGCTGGAGCTCAAAGTTTCCAGATGGACTGTGGAGGTATTAACTGAGAACACAAATACCGAAGGAGGAGCAACTTTGGGAGTTTATGATAAGCTCTATCAAACTGGTACAACTTAAGGTACACATGGGACAGTTGGATATACAGGTATATGTTTATGATGATAATCTGGAATCTTCATGTGGAAGAGTGGTTCTCAAACCTTAGTATCCATCATAATCATTTAGAGGACTTGTGAAAAGAGATTGCTGGGACCCACCCCCAGAGTTTCATTCAGTCAGTCTGAAGAATATACATTTCTAACAATTTCCCAGGTGATGTGGATGCTGCTGATCACACTGAGAAGCAATAATACAGACTTCTATTCTTTCGGGTTTCTGTCCAACTCTTGCTCTTCTTGTAACAGTTTCCTTTCCAATCCCCCAACTTTCTTTGGGAAATTCCTCCTCTCTTACTCCAACCATTCTTGTTTGCCTGCATATATGTATTCATGTGCAACTACACATGGAGAAAATATCTGCATAGAAGAGGATGAAGCCATCACACAAAAAAAAGAAGTTTGAAACAAGGAAGTAAAGGAAGAGAGAAAATAAAAATGAAAATAAGAAAAAGAGGGACGTGATGATCTTTGTATCTCACTCATCTCTGAAGCTGACACTAGCTCTTCCCTTTCCAATTACTTGAGCAATAAATTCTCTTCCTTTCTTAAACTGGATAGAATGTGTCCTTGTCACTTTCAAAATAAAAAGTCCTAATACATCATGTTTTTAATTTGTTTAAAATACTTTTTAAGATCCTGGTTTCTCCTTGTTACAGCTGCTTTAAAGCAAGTTGATAAATGTTCTTTCTCTAAAAAAACCTGGTAATAGTCACATATTCCCAAACCAAAATAAAATCAATGTAATCTGAATTTTATTTGCATACATTAATTTATGTTCTTCTTGCTACAATATGTGATGTAGACCATGGCTGAGTATAAGGCATTTTCTTGATTTGATTATTCTAACACAAACACCAATCTAGTTAGAAACATAGATGTTGTTAGAATTAGCCATAGTATATGTGCTGGCATGGGCAGTGTTTAATAGTTTCTGCTCTGATGGTGGTGTTGTTATTGTCATTGATTTTCAGGGAGACATTCAGGTCTCTATCTTGTAGTATTTTGCAAGTAGCACTGATTAACACATACAGCTGCTCTTACCACATTTTCCTGTAGTACAATGAAATTAATGGGAAGGAGACCACCTTGAGGCACATTAATTAATAGTTAACAGAAAAATTTTAACCTATTTGCCCTCTCCATTTCTCCAACTGGATAGATAATAGGTTTCCATTAATAAAATTTACTGTGCTGCAATGCCATATGCAATGTGAATTACCTTCCTGTTGGGAACCCAGAAAGCTTAACAAAAGTTGCAAAACTCCCAGATAGCACCAGATTTTGTTCTTTTTTTTTTTCCCCCTGAATTCTATCTCTGGTATGCCTTGTGTATGTGGAAAGATTTTAAATCACCTGGTTTTCTGTTGTAAAAGGAAAATATTCAGATTGATGATGACCTGAAAATATTTCCCTGCTCCTTAAATTACTGACTGTGTGATACAGTTAATTTTTCTTACTGTTTATGGTCTCCCCAGTGTCTTAGTGACAGTTAAAAAAGAAAGATGGATGCTCAATATTCATCTTGTTCAGATATAACATTTCTAATGCTAAGAAAAAAAGTAGACTATTACCTTTTGATGAGACCTACTATTCAAGTGACAAACAGTACCTTAATCATGTACTATTATTAAATGAAGATAATACATTACATTTCACTTATTCTCAAGATATCACACTAAACAGAAGCTTTGGAGGGAGGGGTTATTTTACATCCACGGTGAAAAACAAATCAAATATTAGGTATACACCCTGTAGCTGTTATTCTCTAGTTAGTTTATTAAATTACAGATGTGTGAAGCTCTACCAGGCCTATTTAATTTGTGCCCCTGGCTTCTCTTTAAGAGTGAGGACAGATAGTGCACATTTCCATGATGTAGCATGAACAGGACCTTATTTCATTTGTTAGTTGAGTAGAACTTAAACAGAGTTTTTTTGGAAATATAAAACAGAGTTTCCCACTGAGCTAACCTCATTTTCTAGGATTCTAGTATTGCCCTCACCATATGTTCCATTGCATTATGACAAAGATATCCAACTGTTGAGGTTATTTCTGCTTCTAGTAAATAGATGCTAGTTGTGTTTTGAAAATTATCTATAAGCAAGTTAAATTTTTCAATGATGAAATTATCAGTACTAATTTAAAACAGCCTTTCACTAACTAAGTTTAAGTAGAAGAAATGGGAGGTATAAAAGAGAAGGATGGGAAGGGCACTAAGGGAAGGCTGGAAAAGTAGATTGGAAGCAGAATATATTTTCTAGGCTGAGGAATTTGGAATTAATTCCAGTACTGTGGAGGACCCCATAGAGCAGCTGGCCTGGGTCTCTAGGTATCATTTCAAATTCACACTTAAGCCATAAGTGAAGGTTTCCTTGAGAACCCCACTGCCAACAATATTACAAGGCCTCATCCCTGATGTGAGACTTGGAGCTTCCTCCAATTCAGCCAAAAGATTACTTCATTTCATAGCCCATGTTTTCATTCAAACAGCCCCTCCTTCCATCCTCCTGCTAGCTTCTCTCTGGTATATACAGAAATTGCTACTGTAAGCCAGCTTTCTCATGCAGAGGTTCTCACAACTCTTCTCATAAATATAATGTACCAAAGCAACATACCTATTTTTTAAAGATTGTGTATGTGCAAAATATACATGAAGAAATGTGTAAGCCCAGTGATTAGGGGCAGGAGTTCTAGAGTCAGAATGCTTTGGTTCAATTCCATATTCTGATAATTACTTGCTATGTGACTTTGAGAAAGTTATTTGACCTCTCTCAGTCTTTGTTAAATGAGGATAATATCTGGGTCCCCTAGAGTTATTTTAAGAAGTCAGTGAGTTAATACTCATAAAACACTTCAATAGTGCATAATAAAAAGTAGTACTCCATACATTTGTAAAATATTTCTATAGGTTTTGGGCTGATTAAAGTCCTAGTCAGATAATGTGAAAAAAGCAAGGTCTTTGTAATCAATCAAATATGGTTTCAAATTTAGGCTCTGCTGATACCAGCCATGTAAACTTAGGCTTCTCTGAGCCTATCTCCATATCATAAGGTTGCTCATAGGCACATTTCGGCTTCAAGTAATAGACTACACAACTCTAAATCACAAATTAGGAAAGATACTACCTCACTTAATGAACAGCCCAGAGGGATGGAGGTACAGCATGTCACTCTGACTCTCATTCATCCCTTGTTTTTGTCAACTTTCTACTTAGTTTGGCTCTTCTTGTGGTGCCAAATTGGTGGCTGGGGCTACCTGGGCAAGATGCTCTCTAAGAGAGAATCTTAGCCAACAGTGAAATATCAGTTCTTCCCTTTACCCTTCTGAGACATTTTAGGATTTACAATTACCGTTATATCAATAACAATAGCCAGACAAATCTGAAGCTGACCAGCACAAACTAATTAGAATTCTCCTTTGCGGCGACACGGGGAGGGGTTGTGGTAACTTGAATAAAATCAGGGCTCTATTTAGAAGGAGGAAGGAGGAAATGAATATTGCATGGGCAACCAAGTATGTCCATCACAATTTGTTCTGAATATTAAATGAGATAATGCAGTAAAATATACAGCATGGTATCCAGCTGTTGCACCAAAATGCTAATTCCTCTTTTCTCTCTGTTGCAAGTTTCTGATTCATAAATACTTTTTAAAATTAAACTGAGGATTTTTCTGGCACTGGTGATGGGTTAGTCAAGAAAATGAGGGGGGTGCGAAGCTAGAGGAAGAGACTTAGGATGAGTTAGAACAAATTAAGAGGTTATTATAATAGTTCAGATAAGAAGTAATAAAGCCCTGAGCCACAGTGGTAACAATTAAACTGGAAGACAGTGATAAATGTGAAAATATTATGGAGCCAGAATTTATAAGGACTGTTGACTGACTGGCGGTAGGAGGTGGTAGGAAGTGGAAGGAGAGGAAGTAACTCTAAGATTCGAATCACGTTGCCAGGGAGAATGTCAGTATCTTTCATGCACAGTTGAGAAGGGCTGGTTTGGGAGGAGTGGGATGTCTTTGGTTTGTAGGATATTTTGAATTCAAGGGTGTGGTGGATGTAGATTGTAAGGCATGTAAATCGTAAGATTCTTAATTCAGTGTGGAGACACCACACCTTTTGGGTCATTCAGATAGAGGTGTTAGATTTGGTGAAATTTTAGGAATGATTGTGTACATCAAATAGGAGAAGGTCAAAAAAAGAAACTTTAAAAGCAGCTAAATTTGTAGGTAGAAGAGAAAGAGGGATCAGTCAAAGGTACACAGATATGGCACAATGATAGTGGCTGTGGAATAAATTATTTTAAGCAAATAAGGGATCCAACAGTGTTAAATGGTACCGATGTTTCAAGGAGCTTAAAAATAGGGAAAAGACATGGGGCTTTGTGATTAGAAGGTCACTGTTACTGTTGAAGGATTAAGTTCAATAACATCAGTAGTCAAAATAAACAAATTTGGGGTTATTAAGAAAAGATTGCAGGAACAACTATTTTTTCAAAAATTTGCTGGTACAGGGAGAGGCACAGGGTGGTAAGGAGATCATGCAGCAAGGGGGAGGGACTCTTGTTTTCATTCAGATTCAGAGATAACCGAGAATATTTGTTGGAGAAGAAGCACAATCAGTATGAGAAACAGTGAAAATGTAAGAAAGTAAGAGAGGCAATGATAAAACATCTTACTTTTATGAATCCATTTTTCAAAGGTAAAGGCTGAATTGTGGGATATTAAGTAGCTTGCACAGCATCACACAGCTAAAAAGTGACAGGGCCAGGCGATGAGTCCATGGGTGATAACAAATTCTATACTCCCTGCTGTACTGCAATGCAAGCTCCTGGAATATAGGAAGGTGAGGGGGTCAGAAGTACCAGCAAAAAGAGAGATTCTGTTTGGCAAAGGGGAAGGACAATTCTTTCTCAAATCCAGCACAAAGGAAAGGAGAAAATAAAGGTGGGGAAAACGTTGAGATGGAGGAGGAAATCGAAACGTGCAGATGGGAATGCCTTAATTTGCTCATCAGAGCCCACTCTTCAGAACACAAGACGCAGGATTTCTCAGCCTTGAGAAAATAGAAACATTTTCAAATATATATGCGTAGCTTACCCTTTCACCACCCGTTAGGCTCAATTTAACAGTTGTTACATGTGAAGATTTCTTTTAATAAACAAAGCTTTGTTTTATATCTTCAGAAAGAATTTGAAATCCATAAGAAAGGCATGTAATGTAAAAGTTACAAATATTCATAGAGTAAATTATCAGGTCTATTAACATTTGAAGTTAGTAAATAGTTGTACACATGGCTTATCATAAATTACCAGTGGTATGAAGGAATACTATCATAATTGCTGCCTTTTTTGTACTTCCTTTTACCTAAGAACCCTATTTAGTCAGCTGGGCATTTTGCATCATTGCCTAAGGGAAGAAAAAGCCAGCCAAAAGCAGGGAAAACAAGAGGTTAATTCTTAATATTTGAGATTTCAAAAGTTTAGGACTCAAAAAGTGAATATAAAATTTGGATAATACAAAATGCTCAAAGTGATGTAAAGAATAGTAACATTTTGCCCCATCTGTCTGCCACCAGGGTTACCTGCCAGACTAGATGACCACTTCTTTGACACAGGTAAAGCAGGAGAGACGAAAGAGGAATCAGGAGTGAGTAAATGCTGTGGTCCCTAAGAAACCAGGATCTGTGGATGTCATGGGAACGAACCCACAAACGTCTGAAGATCAAAGAGCAGAGGATCCTTTTCATGGACCTTCATTTCCTGGAGAGGAAATTCAGGCTTAGTATACACAGAGACAGAAATAGACATCTGAACAGTGTATCTAGACAGATTGACCTACAACTGACTTAGAGTTAGTTGCTTGAACTCCTCTGGGGTGTCAGAAAAGTAGGAAGAGTGATTCCTGCATGTAGCAAAGCAGCATAGAAAAGGGAAATGTTCATGGGAGACTCAACTGAGTTTCCCTCGGTCTCAGCCAGACAGGAGTTGCAGGAGTTAAACAAGAGGGAGAGAACCAGTCCTGAAGGAGATGGAACACAAGGGATGATTCTGGCATGGATAAACGATGAGTCTGGACAGAAGTGCCTACCTTCCTTCCTCTAACAGTTTAGTACTAACTGAATGGCTCAACCACCACTCCCCTTGTGAATATTGATGAATATACACATACACACAGTAACATACTTGCTTATGAATAACTCACATAATAGCAATAAATTAATAATTTTCATAAGAATTTGATTTGGTAAGAATTTACATTTCATTTTAACTCAAATGTCTAGTGTTACCTTGAAATTCAACGTTATAATACCTTGTTAGCAAAAGAGTTCCTACATATTGTTATTTGTCATACAACGTCTTAGATAGAGTAGAAAAATCCTCAGATACATAGATGAACTAGTGTATTTTAACCAATAAGTGAAAACTGTATAAAGTTCTTCTAAGGGCTTACTTAAAAATCAATTGTAATCAAGATAGAGGGAGAGTGTACTTAACTGAATCTTTTATTACCTACCATTTTGAATTGTTTTCTAAAACTGTTTCACATGAGTAATTACTTTATTTCCTAAGAGAATTGTGCTTTGTCAAGGGGAAAGTTTGGGTCCTACACAGCAGTCTAAGTAAACAAAATAACTGCATTCAAGGGGAGCTTGAATAAGAGATGCTGAAACCCACAAGTTTGCCCAAGTTAACATTGACAAAAGGAAAACATGAATTGCTTTAAAGATTGGAGCAAAGTTTGGAATAGGAGAGCAATGCAGTAGGGAAGTGAAAAGGTTTGGAGGAATATGGTGGAGAGTCTCTCTTAGGTAGTACTCCCTGCAGAATGGAGGTATGGCCCAATGGGCAGGGTATTAGCACACTTATGATTCAGACCCAAGAGAGCACGGGGTTACAGATCTCAAAGGTTTCCATTAAAAAGGATTTTTTTATTGGAATAAAACAAGTGGGCTTTACATACAAATTAATCTAGTATGGTAGAAAGATCTCAATATTTGGAGGGAGAAGGGCACTGTTTGAATACTGACCCAGTGAAAACAGATTTTTGGCCTATTTTCCTGATCTGTAAAATGAAGAAATCACACATTTTCTACCTTGTAGCATTACTTTGATAATAGTTAACTGAATAAGAAGATATGAGACAGTATTTTTATAGTGTTATAGAGTTCATTGTATAGTGTATAAAGTCTATTGTACCAAGTATTATACAAATATTAATTATAATTAATTTTGAAGTTGCAATTTTAAAACTTTTCTAACTGCCTTAAAAATGAAATGTAAGAAAAAGTGTATGTATGTATGTATATATGTGTGAATAACAGATAACTATTTATAAATCAATTATCCAGGCCAGATGCAGCGGCTCATGCCTGTAGTCACAGCACTTTCGGAGGCCAAGGTGGGCAGATCATTTGAGGTCAGGAGTTTAAGACTATCCTGGCCAACAAAGTGAAACCCTGTCTCTACTAAAAATAGAAAAAAGAAAAATTAGTTGGGCGTGGTAGTGCATGCCCGTAATCCCAGCAGCTCGGGAGGCTGAGGTATGAGAATTGCTTGAACCTGGGAGACGGAGGTTGTAGTGAACGGAGATCACACCACTGCCCTTCAGCCTGGGCGACAGAGCAAGACTCCACCTTAAAAAAAAAAAAAAATTCAATTATCCAAACATGTTATTTTATTAATCTGTTTCCCTTTATGAGAGGAGAGGCTAGTGAAAGAAAGGTCCTCAAATCCCTGGAACTGACCCACAGGCCCACCAGATTCAGGGGCTACCCATACTTTCATTCTTGGCTCCTCCTACTCCCAAGAGCCCTTCAGCTGATAATCAGCTGGGGACTTACACCCCTTTCCCTCACAATTCAGTGTCCTTGTTCCTGCCTCCCTGCCTTAGCATTAGCTTTCTTTTTGCCTTGGGTGCTTCTCTCTGGATTTGTATTCATTCTTGAAGACCTGCTCAGGCGTCACCTCCTCTGCAAAGCCTTTCCTCATCACCATTGTATTTTCCTATTACCTATAATGATTTCACTTATGCTCAATTTTTCTGTCTCAAAAAAAATGGAGTCTCCTCTGGGATGCTTTTCTGGCCCTCTTTAGTGTCTGGGCCAGAGCTCCTCAGGGACAGAAATTGCACCTAAATGCTCTTCACCAGAACATCAGCACCAGGAAAGGCAGGACTTGGTTTTTATTTATTGCTATATCCTGGGAACAGCAATGCCTGGTGTATTGTAGGTGCTCAATAAATATTGATTGTGTAGTAGGTCATAGGAAGAGGTTGATATCTGCAATTCTTGACAGATATGAAAGTTTGCTATTTTCCATTTTAAGAATTCAGTGTACTACCATATAGTGGTAACTATAAATATTTTACATTTCAGAATGATGGTGGACTTTTTGTATTTTTATGGCAAGGAAATAATATTCAAACTTATTAGGAATAAAAATGGGCAAATAAATGGGTGAATAAAAGGTTGTCCTGTGACTTTGCTGCAATAGATGACCATTATACACCGCGACTGCCATGATCTGTTCAAAGCCATAACAAGTCAGAATATAGACTACACCAAGAGTTTTCTATTAATAAAGTAAAATAAATAGGAAACAATCTTGATAGTCCAAATGAAACTTACTTTTTAGGCTGATCTAGGGAGGCATTCTGGAAAAACGTGCTTTGATCTTGAACTATCATGGATAATTTCTTTAATATTTCACTTACTTTGTTACTTATGAGTTTTAGACTTGGGATAATTAAAAAATTATGCCATGTTATTTGTTTTCAGAGAAATTGCCATGTGCGTCATTGAAGTTTGGGAAGTTTGTTTTCCAGATCTACTGCCACGTGCCATGTCATTAGCCTCAGTGTTCTTGGGACAGCACTGATCTGATTTGAGTGTGAGGACCAATAAACTCTTATCAAGTGCTGGCAATTCCATCAAGTAGCACCTGCTGCAGCTCAAAGAGAAACTGCTAAACCGAAATTAATGCTTATGTTTCTCTTCCAAGCAACTAATTTCATTAACAAAATTAGATTTCTTGGAGGGTAATTGACACAATCTGGTAATTCAGAGAGTTGTCATTAAAAATTAAGCATAAAGGGAAACAACATGAACTCAACTTCCACTACCAATCCCTTGGCAGCAGAGCATCCAAAGCAAAAATCCCACCTACAAATGTCAATAGTAGGATAAAGATCAAATGGGAATCTGCAGTGAGCATGTACTGAATGTCTTTGGTCTTAGCAGAGGAAAAAAGGCTGATTTATTTTTTTTCTCTCTCATTGTAAAACTCTGTTCATGTTTGGAGAACATGTAATTTTATTTAGAAAAATTTTGTAACATTTTTAGTATTCTCTAGCCAGACAATAATGAGTTTAACTTTACTTTGTCTAATAATAAATGAAGAGCTTTTTCAAGTTCCTTGAAGATCCTATAACTTCGAATTCCGAGACATAGTATGACCTTTCTTTTAACCTTTAAAATTTTTCTCATAATAAGAATGATCCCTTTTTATGTGAAGTACTTAAATATTATAAAAAGATATGAGCCAGAGAAGTCAAGTAAAATATTAACAATTTCACAAAGAGAAAAGTTAGTGCTTTAATTTTCTGTGCTTCAACTCATGTTCTTCCTCCCCTTTTGAGACCTCTTCTCTACTCACCTTAAGTGTCTCTAGCAATAAAATTGCTGCTTCTCAGAAGAGGTGTCCAACCATTCAGCAGGAGTGATCTATGCTTTCTTGATGCCCTTTTGCGTTTAATTCCTAATCACTCATTTGACACTTAATCCCATGTGTGTTTAATTTTTTTTTTTACTAGTTTTACCACTTATTGTATAATTTCACATTGTCCTTCACCAGTAGTGGATCAATTTGTGGCACTAAATGTGTCTATTTGTTTGTCCAGCTTTCTACCAACATAAGGCTTGTCAAAAAACAGGACTCAGCTATAAATATTTAGAAAAAGAAAGAATATGTTGGCTGGGAAGAAGAAGGGCTGTTTCACCAACTAACAAAATGCCAGGTGTTTTCAAAGAAAATATGCTGCAAAATTAGACAAGTTTCTGAGTTTACATCTATCTGATCAAAGTGGAAAACAGAAACTCTGTGGCGTGATTATTACATCAACAAAAGCCACAACACAGATTCCATATCTGCATAGAAAAGATCAGGGACAACATTGTTTACGTCAGAAAAATCACATTTTGTGCAAAATGTTCACATTTTTATTATTTAGGGAATCAGAACCAGTTAGAATTTCTATTATTATTTTTTTCCTCAGAGGATGTAGTATTCTTTTTGACCACAGTGTATGAAGTGCTGACACTTATTAAAAGCAGTGCCAAGTTTAGCTTTGCTTCTAAGCTTTCCAAGTTTTGCTTTCCCTCCATATGGTAAAGTGCTTGCCAATAAAGTGTCAATCTGACGATATAATATACTTATTGATTTTTCTCTTTCAGTGATATTTGGTGATTCTCTTTCAGTGATTTTTCTTTTAGTGATATTTGGTTTCAAGTGACCATTTATTTCAGAGATTTTGACCTCTTTTTAGTCGGGTGAAAACATTTGGAGTCACAAAATATTAAAGCCTTCAAAGTTAACTTTCATCTGAAAGTATTTAAAAGACCTGGGGCTGTAATTTGCTTTTATGTCACTGAAGAATTTTATTGTTCTTCACAATTCTATTGGGATTAAGAACTAAGAACCATCCCATTTACTGCTACTAGTTTTCTCCTATATAACCTGCAAGTGTGAAAGGCCATCTTTGTCTGAGATCTCTTTCTTGGTTGGTGTTCCTGGCCTACTGGGAGTAGTATTCTTTTTAAATTTTTCCTTCCAACTTTTATTGTAGGTTCGGGGTACGTGCGTAGGTTTGTCACATGGGTAAATTGTGTGTCACAGGGGCTTGGGTACAGATTACTTTGTCACCCAGGTGATAAACATAGTACCTACTAGGTGATTTTTTGATTGTCACTTTCCTCCACTGTTCACCATCAAGTAGGCCCCAGTGGGTACCTATTGTTTCCTTCTTCGTGTGGAAGTGATATTCTTTACTATCTGTAAGGCCGAGACTTCATATGCCATAGAGCAGGTATCAGGAAATTTTTCCTAGGAGGAGTATGTAGGCATCATTTCCACATGAGAAACATAGTCCTTGCTTCTTAATAGTGGACTTATCTGATCTAGGTAAACAACATTTTTGGTCTGGTCATAGATCCAAATTTGATTTGTTCAATTATATTCTGGTAGGAAAGAGAATCCAATTTTATTGAACCTATAAAGTAATTAAATGGTCATAAAACATAAAATAATCTAATAAAGCCACTGTTCATACAATTGAACTTACAATTGTTTTGATGACAAGGTCAATCATAATATGCCATTATTTTCTGAGAATTATTTTTAAATTTCCTTAACATTTCTTAGTTTATAAACTATATTAAATTATTTCTTTAGACGTTTGCTTTTAAATTCTCAAGGTTATATTGGATGAAGATACCACTTACAGAGTGTTTTATTCCAATTTCTATAGATAAAACTGGTTATGTTGAGGATTAGATATAGATTAAGAAGAAAAAAATAGGTTTTTCACATGTGCATCAAAAATAGAATATTATACTAATTAAATCAGTTCTTTTAGCTCCATGTATCTATCTTTGTAGTGCCTTGTGCTGTTGCGACAAAATACCTGAGATTGGGTAATTTATAAAAAGCAGATATTTATTTTCTCATAGTCTGGAGGCTGGGAAGTCCAAGATCAAGGGGCTGGCAAATTTGGTTTTCCTTTGAGGGCTCTTCCTCTGGAGGGGAAGGACACTGTGTCCTCACATGGCAGAAGGTGGAAGGGCGGGAAACAAAATACTATGTGAAGCTTCTTTTATAAGAGCCTTAATCCTATTAACGAAGGAGAAGCCCTCATGGCCTAATCACTTCTTAAAGTTCCCACCTCTTAATACTCTTGAATTTTGAAGGAGAGTCTCATCTAAATAAAATATAAGTGAGACTCGATGCATGACTTGCCCAGAGGCAAGTCTTTCCCTCCAGCTGTGAACATGTGAAATCAAAGTTATATGCTTTCAAAATACAATGGTGAGGCAGGGATAGGCTGGACACTGCCATTCCAAAACGGAGCAATAGGAAAGAAGGTAAAAGCAACAGGTCTCAAGTAAGTCCCAAACCCTACCGGATAAATAACTTAAATCTTGAGACTTCACTCCATGTCCTACTTCTGGACATGCTGGGGGAGGGGGCTGGGCCTTCAAAGCCCCCAGGGACTATGCCCCCATGAATTTGCTCCCACTGGGGGTCTTAGACACAATTAGGTACAGCCCACACCATAGCTCTCACTGGTGGAAGTTGGGTGGCTGCAGCCCTCCCAGGCTGGTGTTGCATGTCAGTGCCCTAAAGGTCTGGGGTCTTGGTGGCAGCTCTACCTGCCTGGTTGCATTAAGCACTGTCTTAGTGGAGGCTCTCTGTAGTGGCCTCGCCCCTGTGGCGAGTTGCTGCTAAGGGGGTCCAAGGCTGTCAGACATTCTCTGAATTCTAGGTGGAGACAGCCATGCCTCCCCAGCTCTTACACTCTGCAAACCTGCAAAATTAGCACCGCAAGGATGTGGCCAAGGTTTCCAACTTGTACCTTCCAGAGAATTGGCCCAAACTGCACCTGGGCATGCTTGAGCCATAGCTGGCTGGGCCAAGGAGCACTGCTCCTGAACTCGGGAAGCAGAGCACAGCAAGCTTTGAGGGTCCATGGGTGTCTCTGGCTCCTCCTTTGAAACCGCACTGTCTTTCAGCCATGGCACTCTGGGCCTTGGATGCACATAGCAGCCTGGAAGACCTCTGAAATGCCCTTGGGGTCATTCTTTCATTGTCTTGATAATAACACCTGCGTTTCTTCTATCTATACTAGTCTCCTTATGAAATGGTTGCTTGGCCACACCCTTAGTTTTCTCTCCTGAACACACGTTTTTATTCTTTATATGGCCAGTATGAGAATTTTCTAAATCTTTAGGTTCTGATTATACTCTTCATATTTAAACCATTTTTTCATCCCTCATTTTACTATAAGCAGGTAAGAGAAGCCATGTAGCTCCTTCAACATTTTGCTGCTTAGAGGTATCTTGTGTTAGGTATCCCAGTTGATTGCTCTTAAATTCTACCTTTACAAAGACTCAAAACATGAACATAATTCAGCCAAGTGTTTTGTGGGTTTTTTTTTTTTTTGCCATTTTATTTTTTAAATTTATATTTTATTTTATTTTATTTTATTTTTTGACACAGAGTCTCACTCTGTTGCCCAGGCTGGAGTGCAATGCCGTGATCTTGCCTCACTGCAACCTCTGCCTCCTGGGTTCAAGTGATTCTCCTGCCTCAGCGTACCAAGTAGCAGGAAATACAGGTGCCCGCCCCCACACCTGGCTAATTTTTGTATTTTTAGTAGAGATGGGGTTTCACCACAGTGGTCAGGCTGGTCTCGAACTCCTGACCTCAGGTGATCCCCCCACCTCAGCCTCCCAAAATGTTGGATTACAAGTGTGAGCCACCACATCTGGCTTTTCTTTTTTTGCCACTGTATAACAAGGATGGCCTTTCCTTCAGTTTCAATAATATATTCCTAATTGTGTCTAAGCCCTCATCAGAATAGCCTTTACTGTCTGTATTTCTACCAACATTCTGGTCACCATCACTTAGGTAATCATCAAGAAGATTCAGGCTTTCTCTACAGATTTTCTCTTCTTCTGAGTCCTCACCAGAATCTCCCACTAAGGCTCCATTCATGGCAAGACAAAGTTTTTCTGGCATGCACTTCAAAATTCTTCCAGTCTCTACTCATTACCCAGTTCCAAAGCTGCTTCCAGTTTTTCAAGTATTTGTTACAGCAGCACAAACATGATAAGACAGTGTCCTAGGTGATCGATTCTTGTTTGCTTGCGTTTCAGTTAAGCAGTCCATTTCCATGGAGTCATCTGCTTTTAGTTTAAAATGATTCTGAGGTTCTGACTCAGTCATGTAAATCAGTCCCTGGTGATAACCTGGAAATCTTGAACCATGAGTATATTCCTTGTAGCAGCAACAGTCAGGTCTACCTGATACAGTCCTTTCCTGCGGTTCTTTTGATGATTTTATAGAATATTTGATCTTAAAAGTTGTATCACAGATTCTTTAGACAAATGTAAGCAAAAAAGAAGAAAGCTTTTTGTAGATGGTAAGACTAAATGCCTGAAGTTATTTTATTATAGTAGTTAAAAATAATAGAAATAGAATAGTTTGTTCTGTTGAGGCATAAGATATAATAAATTTATAAAGATATAATAAATTATGATCCTGATAGTGAGGGCATTAATAAATTTCAAGAGTTTTTAATTTACACCATTAAATACATTATGAGTGTCACTAATATCAATATATTATAATAAGTTAAAGGGATATTTAAATCTAAAAAAAATTAAAAATTAATTTGTTGACAATAGTCTTTGAATGTAAACATGATTATGTTTCTTTTTAACTGTTAAAAATCACAAAATGGAAACAAATTCATATTAGTAGGCTTTAACGATATGAAATTTACCTAGGAAGGATGATATTATTTCGTTTTGAAAATAAAACTAACCAGGACAGTTCTCCTAACAATATTGAGCTAATCAAACATCTGAAGAATGTTAAACATACCTAATTATTTTAATGAAAGAATAAATTTCTGTATTACCTGGTGGCCACTACGTAGTTCATAACTATAGGGTGACTCAAACATAATTTGTATGTAAAATAAGTCTTAATAGTTTTATTATTTTGAATTTGGAAACTAAATTTGCAAAAAGCAAAAACAAGAAGACAAAAGATAAGACAGAAGTTGTGAACATACATCACAGGTTCTAAAGACAATAGTTACCAGCCAGTATTTAAAAATAGCAATAAATAATAATTATTATTACTAAGTTAAATATTTTCAAGAAATGAGGAACTTTACCTAATATGATTAAAGAGTATTCCAAAACCCATAGAGTTATTGTGGTGATAAGAAGGAATTTTTGTTATTTGAGCAGCATTACTTTTAACGAAGAGAACATATTTTAGTTTTACCTTGTTGAATCTCACCTATATGACAATATACAATGAAAGATTCATGAGTCTTCTTTTCCTAATAAATAAACTCATCACATTTACTCAACTTTGTCAAAAATTTCAACACATTTTGTAGTTCCTTTCAACCTCATTATTTCCAAGTACTATAAACCCAGGCATGTGAGGTTAATTTCTTCTCATTTATGATACAAATAATTAGATTTGCATTTTATTGTCTTCCTTTGCATTGTGGCATACTTTTAGTTTAGAATAAAATTATTATTTTTAATCCCACAATAAACCAATATATATATTTGTCATGTTGTATACATATCCCCTTACCATACTGTATTTTTCATTTCTTAAAAAATGAACATGCATTTTAACATAATCCAGATTCATTTGTACTTTTTGATTTGTTAACTGAGGGATACTCTATAATGTAGTAAATAGGAAAACAGGCATTTAAAAATTACAAATACATAAGATCATTTATTAAACAACTCAATATTATAATAGTTCAAGATCTTAAAGTTAACTAAAAATCTGGAAATCACAATTTTTGACTGGCACTTAAAGTTTCTATGATTTGTAGCATTGCATGCATTGATCTCTTTGAATTAATACATTATTTATTATTATTTAATTTAGCTGAACTTGATATCTTGCAGTTTTCTAAGTGACATTAGGTTATTTGACGCACCAAACTAATAGAGGAAGTTTGGGACATTTGAAATAGACTATTCATGAAGAAATACATGTAATACTTGCATAAACTGAAGTATCCTGCTGGCATTATTTTTACATGATGGTAAAGCCAGTAGGAGATAAAGACTTGCTCTTAAACCAAAGTTATAAGATCAGTCTAATTTGTCCAGAATTATCTTGAAGAAGAATACTACATGACATTTTTTCTTAAGCAATGATATACCAGATATTAAAACTTTTCAGTTGCTTAAAAGTAATTTTTTAATATCTTGCAACCTAATAACAATACACATTAATTAAATTCATAGGTCAAAGGTATTTTTTAAATTAAACTTTTTATTTTGAGAAAATTTTGCATTTACATGTAGTTATAAGAAATGTTGAACAATCCCATGCATTCTTTGTCTAGTTTCCCCCAATGGTAATATTCTTCAAAAGTATAATGTACCAACCTTATTAACATTTCTCCAATTTTACTTGTACTTCTCTGTGTGTGTGGGTCCGTGTGTGTGTGTTTAGCTTTATGCAATTTTATCACCTGTGCGGGTGTTTGTATTCATTACCATCAAGATACAAAACAATTCCATCATCACAAGGCTCTCTAGTGGTTCCAGTGGTGTAATTTGGTAACCATATCCCCCTCTTCCCCATTCCTAAACCCTGGTAATCTCTGTCTCCTGAAAAAAAGTATGTCTCTCAAGAATGTTATATAAATGAAATTATATAGTACATAATCTTTTGGAATTGTCTTTTCTTTCTCCCTCAACATAATTTCCTGAAGCTTCATCTAAGTTGATGTGTGTAACAACAGCCCATTTCTTTTCATTGCTGTGTAATTTTCCATGGTATGCATGTACCACAGTTTGTTTAGCTAATCACTTATTGAAGGACATTTGAGTTGGTTCCAGGTTTTGGCTATTATGAATAAAGCTGCTTTGAACATTCATGTACAGTTTTTTTGCATTAACATAAGTTTACTTTTCTCTGGGATAAATGCCCAATTATTAGTTGCTGAGTAGTATAGAAATTGCATGTCAGTTTTATAAGAAACTGCCAAACTATTTTTCAGAAAGGCTGTACTATTACATTTCCACATACAACATAGGAGTGATTCAATTTCTCAGCATTCTCACCAGAATTTGGTATTGTTATTATTTTAGCCATTCTGATATATGTGAAGTGATACTATATTGGAATGTTAATTTGTGTTTGCCTATTGACTAATAATGCTGAGTATCTTTTCATGTGCTTATTTGACATCTGTATAGCCTCTTTGGCAAAATGTCTATTCACGTCTTGTGCCCATTTTCTGATTGGATTAATTTTTTTGTTTTTGTTTCTCACTGTGTGAGTTTTGAGAGTTCTTCATATATTCTACATACTAGTCTTTTGCTAGATATATGGATTACAGACATGTTATCTCAGTCTGTAACTTGTAAATGAAATAAAAAGCTGGTTCTTTGAAAAGATAAATAAAATTGATACACCATTAGCAAGATTAACCTAGAAAAGAAGAGAGAAAATCCAAATAACCTCATTTAGAAACGAAACAGGAGTTATTACAACTGACACCACTGAAATACAAAAGATCATTCAAAGCTACTATGAACAACTTTATGCACATACTAGAAGAAATGAATAAATTCCTGGAAACATACAACCCTCCTAGCTTACATCAGGAAGAATTAGATGCCCTGAACAGACCAATAACAAGCAGCGAAATTGAAGTGGTAATTTAAAAATTACCAACAACAAAAAAAGTCCAGGACTAGATGGGTTAACAGCAGAATTCTACCAGACATTCAAAGAAGAATTGGTACCAATCCTTTTGACACTATTCCAGAAGATAGAGAAAGAAAGATCCCTCCCTAATTCATTCTATGAAGCCAGCATCACCCTAATACCAAAACTAGGAAAGGACATAACCAAAAAAGAGAATTACAGACTGATATCCCTGATGAACACAGATGCTAAAATCCTTAACAAAATACTAGCTAACTGAATACAACAACATATCAAAATGATAATCTGCCATGATTAAGTGTGTTTCATATCAGGGATGCAGTGATGGTTTAACATACACAAATCAATAAAGGTGATACACCACATAAACAGAATTAAAAACAAAAATCACATGATCATCTTAATAGATTCAGAAAAACCATTTGACAAAATCCAGCATTGCTTTATGATTAAAACTCCAAGCAAAATTGGCCTACAAGGGACATACCTTAATGTAATAAAAGTCATCTGTGACAAACCCACAGTTAACGTAATCCTGAATGGGGAAAAGTTGAAAGCATTCCATCCGAAAACTGGAACAAAACAAGGATACCCACTCTCACCACTCCTCTTCAACATAGTACTGGACGTCCTAGCCAGAGCAATCAGACAAGAGAAAGAAATAAAGGCATCCAAATCACTCAAGAGGAAGTCAAACTGTCAGTTTGACTGATAAGACTGCTTACCTTGAAAACTCTTAGGACTCCTCCAGAAAGCTCTTAGAACTGATAAAAGAATTCAGCAAGGTTTCTGGATACAAGATTAATGTGTACAAATCAGCAGCTCTTCTATACACCAACAGCGACTAAGCAGAGAATCAAATAAAGAACTCAACTCGTTTTACAATAGCTGCACAAAAAATAATAAAATACTTAGAAATATAACCAACAAAGGAGTTGAAATACCTCTACAAGGAAAACTACAAAACACTGCTGAAAGAATCACAGATGACACTAACAAATGCAAACACATCCCATGCTCATGTATGGATAGAATCAATATTGTGAAAATGACCATACTGCCAAAAGCAATCTACAAATTCAATGCAATCTCCTTCAAAATACCACCATCATTCTTCACAGAATTAGAAAAAACAATTCTAAAATTCATACGGAACCAAAAGAGAGCCACCTAGCCAAAACAAGACTTAGCAAAAAGAACAAATCTAGAGGCATCACACTACCAGATTTCCAACTATACTATAAGGCCATAGTCACCAAAACAGTATGGTACTGGTATAAAAATAGGTAATAGACCAATGGAATAGAATAGAGAACTGAGAAGTAAACCCAAATACTTACAGCCAACAGATCTTTGACAAAACAAACTAAAACATAAAGTGGGGAAAGGACACCCTTTTCAACAAATGAGACTGTCCCACTTTCAATGTCACCTACCTGTGCTTTGCAGTGTTTAGGAGGTCAGTAATGCCACCTTTTGCTAACTAGCTGTTAACTCACTTCTCTCTGACAAGGGGACAGAGAAAACATATATGCTTAGCCATTCGAGAAATATTTCTTTAAAACTATTTCCTCCCTAGTCTGCCAGCATAAAAATTGATCTGCTGATGTTTTCTTTATAACTCTTCACGATTTTTATTGTTTTCCTTATTTTATAGTTTTAAATTTCTCTAATTTGTGTGTCAAACTCTATGATAATAATAACAATAATAATAATTACTTGTTTACTGCTTACCTTGCACCAAATACGTTATATAACATATATCTAGTCCTCACAATTGTTTTTGTGTCTTATATTTTATTCTATCCATTTTACATGTGAGAAAACTGAGGCTCAGAAATCTTTTTCATCTCAATGCTTTTACTTTTTCCACTAAGACTTTTATCTTCTCTACAGACTTTCTCTAAATTAAGCTACTGCTGTTATACTAAAACATGATAATTTGCAACAATTTAAAAATATTTTTAAAATTCTCTGATTCTTTCCACAAGTACATTGCCTCCAAACGTCTTGAATTTATTAAATTTATTTTCTTCTACGTATACTCATTCTCTACTCCTTGAACGTGTAGATACAATTCTGTTCTCATTTTTTTCTTTATGGTTCTGTAAGATTTAGAATTTGCCATTCTTGTTCCTGTCACTTTAACAGCTTTCCTGTCACCTAAGTTAAAAAAAAAAATCAAACTGTTCGAGGGAAATTAAAACAATTCAGTTTTCAGAATTTAATAGATTCATTCTCTGAGTGAAAGGTGAAACTGAAGGATTCTCATAATTCTATTTATTTGGTTGCTCTTCTAGTTATGTTTGCAAGTAACTCCTTGGACCTTTCTTATTGGAAACTTTATTTTCTTACATTATGTTTCACAATAATGTGCTAGTTTGATGAATTATAAATAATATTCTGCCAAAAGAATTTTTGTAGAACATATCCACATTCCTGTCTAAATATATAAATATACACATATTAGATTTTGACATAGACATGATTTTAGATCTGATGATTTTTTATAACAAAATTAAATCTCTAACCTAAGATTTTACATAGGTATTTAAAAATAAAAGGAGTACTTTTCCGTGTTGTCAACCGAACTAACTGTAAATCAATCTGCAGAATTTTAACAGCAAATAAAATCCACTTCATGCCTCTTAGCAACATTCTCTGCATGCAGATGTAATTGTTTGTTGTCCAGTGACTTATGTCACCCTTGCCTGAATGCCTTTAAAATATGATGTCCTTGCTTTTCTCTCCTTGTTTTACCAACAACCTTAATATTCTGGCTTTTACTAATTTTCTGTATAAAGATTTTACCCCAGATGAAGTCACTGTTTCCACAAAGCTTTCTCTCACCTTCCTCCTCACCCTTGCTTTCATTATTCTGTCCACATGGAATGTATCCCTTTCTTCACCACAATCTTTCTAAGCTTAGCCAGTATTTAACATTGAGACTAAAATGTCTCCTCAGAAAGTCTTTTTGATCATCCTCCCGCCAATGTCCATTCATCTCTCCTTCTAACAATCCATTCCATCCATCCATCCATCCATCCATCCATCCATCCATCCATCCATCCATTTATTTATCTAATAACATCACAAATATTCATGGAACCTCGGACATTGTGGTAGACTATTGAGTTATAAAGACATAAATCAGATAAAGTGTGAATATCAGCACAATTTGTTTTAAGAGAATTGGAGAAAGGCTACTTGAAGGATACAGTTTGACAACCAGAAAAGTGTAAAGAGAACATTTGTGACAGAGGCAACATGTGCAAAGTTATGGACAGAGGTGACAGAAAGTAAGTTCCATTTCGGATCTACATGAGAGTCAGTGTTATTAGAGCATGAAGTGCAATTGGAAAGAGGTGGGAAACAAGGCTGAACAAAACATGAACATGGTATACCTTTCTTAGGAATTTGAGACTTTGTGATAACATTGTTGAGAGTCATTTACATTTTTTAAGTAGGGACGGGTGTAGCCATATTTACTTTCACAAAGATAAGTCTAAACAATACTGTTGAGAATAAATTGAAGCATGAGGGTAACATTAAAGATGGGGAGACCAAATAAGCCTACTGTAAGAGTATGAGCAAGAAAAAGGACGTCGACTTATTAACTGCCAGTCGGGGGAAGAAGAAAAGACTATTTGAACATTAATCAAATAGAATCTGAAACTAGATGATGGTAAGGGAGAAAAAGAAGCAGATATGAGAACTAGTGTGTACAGGTCTTGAAAAATTGGGTGGATAGTGGTACCTTCTGATGAACTGTGAATGAAAGGAATAGAAAGCACATTTGCCCTGGAGAAATGGAGAGATTTAAAGATAAAAAGATTTTAAACATGTGGACTTAAAGGAATCTGTGAAACATCAAAGGGCAAATGCTTGGTAAATGGCTGATACATGTGTCTGAAACTCCAAAGAAAGGTCTGTACTGTGTTTGAGAATCATTAACACTTAAGTTAATATTGAATTCACAAGGGGTTGCTTCTCTCCCTTTTTAACCAAAACACTCACATTGCCAAGAGATAGTTCCAGCTACCCTGCTTTTCTGTCAGGTCATTCTTTGTGCCAGGCTCCTTCTTGTTCAAGGACATAACTTGTACTATTTTCTTGGCTGAAACATTGGCCCTTTGCCTTGACATTACTACCTCCTTTCTTCCTTTAAGGCTTAACTTAAAATCCACTTCTTAATTTCTTAAATCATCTCCCAACACCCTTTACTTTGTTTGCATATTGCTTTTGGTAACTGCAATTTTTAGATGTATTTCTCAGTGAATTCTTTTGTTCTGTTTCCCCTATTTCAGGGTGAGCTTCATCAGGCAACTGTACATCTGCCTTTTCCATGATTCTATCCAAGTTCTTAGCACTCAGTAGGCACACAAACATTTTCAGAATGAATAAATGACATTATGCATTTATGTTTCACTGTTTACTGTCTCCTTCCGGTGGTAGTGGCTTCTTTGTGGTTCTTTGAACACTTCAAATAGGTACTGCCTCAGGGTCCTCAGACTTGCTGTTCCTTCTACCTGGAATGCTCTACCCTCAGATATTTACATGACTTGGTCTCTCACCTCAGGCAGGTTCCTGTTCAACTATTCCTTGAAGCTTGCAGGAGGAAGAGGACTTCCTTGATCTCTTTCTAAAGTAATATCTCTTATAATTTGCTGTTGCCTTAGCTTGTTTTATTTGTGTGCACGGCACTTTTCACTAACTGCTACGATAGTGTATATTTATTTATTTGTCTGTTTATTTTCTTTCTTACCCTTCCAGAATTTAGTTCCATAAGAGCGGGAACTTTGTTGTTCACAGCTTGATCCTCAGCCCAAATTATGAGATCAGAGAATCCAGACAAAGCCATGTGAGATATCCATAAGGCAATTGCATATGATTTAAAGTATTCAAAAATTCAATTGTATGTCATTTTTTACATCTGTTAAGAATTGTAGGGTCTTAAGAATATGAATTAATACAAGATTCCATCAAGTTCAAAGAATATAGGTTTATAGAAAAATGTATTTCTATATCTGAAGAACCAAAGCACTTTAAATCAACCACTTCTATCAAGTGGTCAACAAGGAGTTGCAGACCTCTGTCAATAGAAACACACACACACACACACACACACACACACACACACACACACACTTAAACCCAGGGAGTTAAACTTAATAACTTAGGAAACAAATCCATTTATACATTTTGAAGCCCATGATGTTGCATGATATTGCAATAATTCAACAAGATTCAATGAATTTTATCAGGGTTGTGGGCAAGTATCTGAAATATCAGTTCTTAAAAACAATCTCAGTTCATTGGAATGGTTGATTCTACTTTATGTGTGTTTCTATATTTTAACATCATAATAATTTGTAATTAAGCATAGAAAGCTTTAAGACAATCAAACACACACCCACAACTAGAAATCTGTGTGTATTTGGTATTAAAAATGTGTTCTATTACAGTGAAAGATTAGATTTGTATCACATGCTTTTCTTGAGTGTTTTTGCTCCTTGATAATGCATGGCAGTTATAGAGTCATATTTTCATGTTCCTATCCACATTTACACTACAAACTTTGGATTAAAAATGCTATATCTTAAAACCAATGATCAAAACAATGCAAATTACTACATTTTATACAAGGAGAGAATTAAAATTTGAGAGTTTTCATTTTATGCCACTTACATAAAAGCATTAATAAAACTCCAAACTCTTGTTGATTGACTGATTTTCTAAACAATTTTTTCAATATTTCCTCACTTTTATATTAGTAAGTCAGTGTTTTAAAAATTGTTTTTACAAATTTTTCTCTTCTAAGTTGTAGAAACAATATCATAAATGCATATTTTATCCTCTTAGTTATGAACAACAATATGACAATGATTCTGGCAATTTTGTAAGGAACCAAACAATACAATTAGCAACAGTCAGATAGTCTGAAAAAATCTTTGATGAGTATAATGGACTACTTTATTGTGTTACTTTGCTAGGCCTACCACAAAAATGTAACATAGACTGTGTGGCTTAAACAACAGAAATGTATTTCCTTATAGTTCTGGAGGCGAGAAGTTCTAGATTAAGAAGTCAGCAGAATTAGTTTCTTCTAAAGGCAATTCTTCCTGGCTTGTAGATGTCTGTCTTCCTCTGATATCTTTACATGATCTTCTTTCTGTTTGTGTCCGTGTCCTAATCTCCTCTTCTTAGATGGACACCAGTCATATTGGATCAGGGTCCACACATATGACCTCGTTTTACCTTAATTACCTCTTTAGAGGTTCTATCTCCAAATACAGTCAAATTTTGAAGTATTGCACTTGGGACTTCAACATGTAGATTTGGGTATGAGGGACACAATTCAGCACATAGCACTTATTTTAAGGGGAAAAAGCTTTTAACTATTTGTGTTTATTCCTCACATTTTACCTACTCTTTAAAATAGTAATATCTATCATTATCATTAGAAAATGGAAAACTTACCTTCTGTAGTGTTTTATGAAATTATTGATCTCCCAACGATAAGTCATTCAATGCAATGTTTTAACACCCTTCCTTCTACCATTACTTTATGCACCATTGTACCTTCCATGCCTCGAATGATGGCTGGCACCTATTAGGGGCTTCATGAACACTATTTATTCATAACTCAGCTGTCATACTTTTCCTACAGTGTAATCTCTCTTTTAACTTCTTGGCAATGAGGTTCCAGGTCCTCCTGATATATATGTGTGTGTGTGTGTGTGTGTGTGTGTGTATAGCAGCAAACTTAAAAAATATAGACAACACAAACAAATTCACAGAAGAATTGGATGATAGTGTTTACATTGCAGAGCATACCAGATATGTGTGTGTGTGTGTGTGCAAAAATCACCATTAGACATTCCACAGCCTTCTCTCAGATTCTCCAGTTTTTCTCCCCCCAGACACGCTTCCCTATGAAGTTCTTGGGAATTTCTTTCTTACTCTCATCATCATCTTCTTCATGATGTGGGGTAACTGTTTTCTTCAAAGGAAATCTGGAATAAGACTCAGTCTAGCTTTCATGTGAAAACAGGTCTACCAAAACCTCTTCTCAGGCAGGGGACATGAAAGAGGGTTTGTTACTGCTCCATGTCTCAAACCTTAGCTGGGAAGACTCAAATAGCAGAAGCTGACTCGATCTTCTGGAAGGTGGAATCATCTGCAGGTTTTTTCATTGATATGTTTGGTACCCAAGATGGGTGGCTTGAAGACTGAACTCATCTGGGCCTGTCAGTGAGAGCACAACAAGCAGCCTCAACTTGACGTGGGCTTCTTGATGCATTCCCAACTCGACTGGGTTCCCAACATGAAGATCCCAAGAGAGAGTATTCATAAGGCAGGTATTACAAGATACCAAGGTAGAAGCTGCATGACTCTTTATGACCTTGTCATGGATGCCACATCAGGTCCCATTTTTTATATTCTACTTAATCGATTCATTGAAGCATATGTATTCCATGGCTTTACAGGGGAGAGGAGGTCACACTGTAGAACACAAAAGATATTTGGGAAAAAACAAACTGCCGTGGTTATTGTTATAGCTACTGGCAGGTTGGGAAGGGTTTTGAGTAAATGCATTGTTTTGGGGGATTCTAAGTCTTTCTACAGGAAAAAAATCTGATAAAATATTAATGATTAGGAACACTGATAGGTAACTTGCCATGTACTCACACATCTCAGTGGAAATTGTAATATTGCAACTTTGTATTTACACATTTTTAATTAATAGATTTTCTTTCTGAGCTCTTAACAACAGCACAAAATACCATTTGTTGCTACTTTTTCAAATGATAAATTGGGTTGCTACAGATTTTCATTAAGGTTATTATTAATATCTCCTATTACTGCAAGCTTCTAAGTACTTCATTTATAACATCACTGGTGGTTCTTTACTTACATTTTATTAGGGTGGCTGGCTGGAAAGATAGAGCACTTGATATGCAATAGAGATAAATGATGGCAGAAAAATGGATTCTGAATGTCACTTGGAAAACCACAATTCCCTTCACCTAGTTAAAACCCTAGAATTGGCCAAAGTTAATCATCAACTGTTCATTTTTTAAATGTTTTTCCTGTCTGGCCTACTGAACAGAAAACACTAAGACTGTTACCCCTTTGGAAATCTCTGTTGAAACCATTTCCTTTTCTAAGGTGGATGAGAGGTATGTACACACACATAATTTTTTAGTTTGTCTGGGTTCTTTTGCTCCTGTACCTATTATCAGAATGCATCAAATTTTCTCATGTCTGTTTTATTATTTTTTGATAACCTTTATGGAAAAATTATTTTTATATCCTTATTAATGTTGGAGAAGTCTACTTAGCTTAATCAATAATCACATTCTGAACATGATTATTTGTATCCAAAACAATGGTTTCTGTATGTAGGGCAGTTTTCAATTTAGTTATGGACACCAAGCATACACAGTCTATCACCTATCATGGCAGCAAAAGAAATATGCAATGATTAACATTTATCAAAACTATATAGTTATTGTGTATGTGAGTCAATTCCCTATAATAAATCTCTATATATGTATATACATACATATATAAAGATATCTTATTTTTATATATGTATATTCATATCCATAGAGATAGGGAGAGAAAGATTTATTATAAGGAATTGACTCACATGATTGTGCAGGCTGAACAGTCTCACAATCTGCTGTCTGCAAGTTTCAGATCCAGGAAAACCAGTGGTGTAAATTCTAGTCCAAGTCCCAAGGCCTGAGAACAAGGAAGAATACCAATGAAGCAAGTCTCTGTCCAAGGGCAGGAGAAGGCCACCAATGCTTCAGCTCAAGCAGTCAGGCAAGGGGTGGGAGGGGGAAGAAGGGGGGAGAGAGAGAGAGAGAGAGGGAGAGAGAGAGAGAATTAGGGTTCTCTAGAGAGACAGAACTAATAGGATAGATATATATATAAAGGGGAGTTCATTAAGGAGTACTGACCCACATGATCACAAGGTGAGGTCCCACAGTAGGCCATCTGCTTGGCTGAGGAACAAGGAAGCCAGTCTGGTCCGCAAACCTCAAAAGTAGGGAAGCCAAAAGTGCAGCCTTCAGTCTGTGGTTGAAGGCCCAAGAATCCCAAAGTTGAAGAACTTGGAGTTCAGTATTTGAGGGAAGGAAGCATCCAGCATGGGAGAAAGATGGAGGCCAGAAAACTCAGCCAGTCTGGTCTTTCCAGGTTATTCTGCCTTTTGTTTTATTCTGGTAGTGCTGGCAGCTGATTAGATGGTGCCCAACTACATTGAGGGTGGGTCAGCCTTTCCCAGTCCACTGACTCAAATGTTAATTTCCTTTGGCAACACCCTTACAGACACACCCAGGATCAATACTTTGCATCCTTTAATCCAATCAAATTGACGCTCAATATTAACCATCGCGGTGAGGGGGAGAGGGGGAGAGAGAGAGAGAGAGAGAGAGAGAGAGAGAGAGAGAGAGAGAGAGAGAAATTCTCTCTTGCTCTGCCTTTTTGTTCTATTCAGGTCCTCAAAGAATTGGATGAAGCCCACCTGCATTAGAGAGGGCATCTCCTTTTCTCAGCACTCCAATTCAAATGCCAATTTCTCCTGAAAATACCCTAGCAGACTCATCCAGAAATAATGTTTAGCCAAATATTTGGGCACCCTTGATACAAAAAAGTTGACACATACAATTAAACATTGCAAAGTGTCATTCTGACATTTACCTCCACTAATGGGAAATGCACCACACCTTGGGGCAGCCAATACTATCAGCTCCTGTTATTCTTCTGCTTTACCTCCCCTTTCTTTAAGAACTTACTGAGTCAGCAGAAGCCAACCTCCTAAGAGTCAACACAGCTTAGTGGTTAGGAGCTTGGGATCTGAAGTCAGTCTGCTTGATTTTGACTATTGCTTTTATTTCATTTATACACACAGAAATTTGGATAAATTGTATAAACTGTCTTTGCCTCAATTTTCTCATTTATATTAGGAGGATACTAAAATACCTACTTTATGGAGTTGACATGAGGATCAAATGAGACAGTTTATACAAAGTTAAGAGCAAAGTGATTGGAACATAGCAAATGCCTAATAAGTATTGGTTAATATAATTTTCATTCCTATTTTTAGGTTTGATTCCATCTCAGTTCCTGAGACAATCTAAACTGGAAAAATAAAGCTGTAAGTATCTTCAGTCTCCATCCATCCCTATCAATATTCTTTATGTCCAGGGTCAATATAAAATATTTTACTCAGTGATATAATGAGTAAAGAGAAAGTGAATGGGGAAAAAATAAATATATACTAATAAAAAATTTATTTCTAGACTATTTACATGAAAGGTGTCAAAGAGGGGTGGAGTCTACCAGTGAAAAGTTTGAAGAGGCTGTGGTCAGATGACAAAGCAGTGTTGACGGGTGATCAAGAACTCAGGACTTAAGGTTAGTCAGAACCTAATTCACATCCTAGTTCTACTTCTTTGCACTACTTCACTTTGGGACAAGTTGATTAATTCAAGCCTTGGTTCCCTCAAATATAAAACAGGATAAAATAATAAAACTTATTTCATCAGACTAGTACAAGAATTTGATGAGACAATAACTGTAAGCTTTTCAGCAGAGAGTCTCTATAGCATGAACATAGCAAGGTGGGACATTGACTAAAATATTCAGAGCCCTTTGGAAGAGACATTCAGGAAAGAGATGCGGGAAGTGACAGGGGTTGAGATGCTTTGTTAGAATGGACTGATTAGAACAATGGCCCAGGGTCCTGGGTTCAGGACTATTGCACAATTGACTAGAGGGTAAAAGGCTGCCTGAGCAAGAGGAATAGTAAGTAACCTTTATCGTAGTCGACTTTTGCTCCAGCAGCTTTCTTCTCTTGCTAGTTCAACGCAAAAGTAGAGGTGTCTGATGTCTTCAAGCTTTTCAGAAGTTTCAAGCAAAACTACATCCTCCATCTTCTTCCCCTTTAACTGCTTGTAATTAGAATATGATTACCTTGTTGTGGCAATCATAATGCGTGTCACTTAAGATTTCTAGTGCCTTTTCTCATTTGGTATTTTATAGTACAAATACATTTCTCTCACAAACACTACTTTGTGGTAGTTCAGTCCTCGCGGTATAAAGAAAGAAAGTGGGTAATTTGCTCAGAAAAGCTTAGAATCCACTGGGGGAAGACCGCCAAATAAACCATCACCATTAATAAAACCTGGAGGTAAGTCCTGTGAGAGAGGCAAGCACAGGGAAATTTAGAGACACATTTAAACCCAGATTGGGATGTGAGGAAAGGAAAAATGTAGGAAGACTTTCTACAGGAGTGAGTCAAAGAAAGGAGTGGCTATTTCTTGAGGGGGAGGGAGGAGCTACAGGCATGATAAGATGTGACAACACGATGTTTGGGGGAAACTGGTAGGATTTGAACAGGTTAAGCAGAAAGTACAATAGCAAAGTTGAGAGGAGAAATCAAAGGAGTCGGCAGGAACCAGATATTGTAGGTACTGATGCCTTATGACAGGATTTTCTGTGCCAACCTGAAGAGGATCCAGATTCATTGACAATTTTATTCTTACCAGGACAGGGAAGGAATGTGATCTGACTTTAGATTTAGAGAGCCCACAGTGACAGATCAGACCTGTGTGAAACACCTTGCTTTTATAGTGATTGCTTGGTTTTACTTGCTGCCTGTGGAAGGAATAACGATTCAAACTAGTGAGCATGTAAAGTAGAAAGTCTACGCACAGGCTGTGTCTGTCCTTGCTAACCAGGCGAAAAAGAAGTACATAATGCAACTGGGGGAAAAGACTAATAATGAGACCACAACCATCTGGAGAACAGAGAACATGTCATTCTTGGGTGCTTAAAGGAAAAGAACACAGGGTTGTAAGAAAAATAGGCTTGGGGAAAATTAATAGAGAGCTCTAAAGAAAATGAAACATTGGAATAAGAAAAGTACAGAAAACAGAATAAAAGCCTAAAGCAAAAAGATGTTTTACTGAACGATGGACATGAAGCAGAAATTGGATGATCCTGAAGTGTAAAACCCACCCTTAATTGAATAAAAAAAAAGAAAGGGTACAAAAGCACTTTGTCAATTCATAAGGAATCTCAGTTTTAATTTGTCTTTCCAAACATTCTGTAACATGAAGTAATCTAGTTAGAATAAACATGTTTGTTACAGTGTTATTTTCCTAAAAACAAAATGGATCCTTTAGTGAGTTAAACGTACTACAAAAGAGTAAGCCTTTTCAAAAGAATTCACATGTGCTTTGTTGTGTGACACTTAGTAATGGGTAGAATCATAAAAGGACTTAGTTCTGGTGGGCAGCTATAAGTTTAAAACTCATCTGAAACTAAGTTGTTTGGCCATTTTATTAGAAACATAAAGATAATAGTTTTTAACGAGACTGTCAATGTCTTTTGATAGCTTTGAGTTAAGAATTCTCTGAGCCTTCCAAAGGCATTGTGAATACTACAATGTCTAAGCACAGTGGCTGTGGGTGGGAGGGGGCAGTAGGTAATCCCATTTGTTGTGTGGTCTGAAGAATCTAGAAAGGTTCCAAATTCTCTCTCCTGCTATGGTTATCAATGCTTGAAATTGTATCCTGAGAAACTCATTTTTTTTTTTTTTTTTTTGCGGTGAGAGAGAGGGGAACCAAGCAAGCATTTTCCAATCCTTGCTGACTTACTTAAAGTCCAAATATTTCTTTATGTGGTTAAGGCCTTTATTTATTACTACTGTGGATTTAATCATTATGGAAGCATAGGATTATGAAGGTATAAATAAGCTTCAATATCTGAATTCACATATCTCAGCCCAAGCAGTTTAGGTAATTTGTCCAAGATCACAATTGCAGACACAGAAGTAGTTCAGTTTCTATGCATTCTGGTTGGCAATGGTTAGCTGTTCTTTTCTGAGAAGCGAGGGCGAAGGGCCTGAGAGTCCTGGTTTCCTGCAGGGACAGAAGGGATGGAATGGGAGAAGGTGGAAGGCAAAGACGGAGGAGGAATTTCACCTCCCTTTCAGTTTTGTTGCCTGCCACTGGCCTGTGAACATGTAGAGGAAAAGAGTAGTTTGGCATAAACTCTGCTCAGGTTTTAAACCATTTCCTCCCAAACAAAAAGTATTGACAGTCTTTAACTTGGTATATTATCTATTTCAAAAGAGATAAGCTAACCAGCTCAGGAAGTTCTTTTGCTTTTGTGTGAGTTTCTCAAGCAACAAACTTCCTCTGCGGCAGGGTTACAGAACTAAATACAAGACTCAGGGAATAAAGTTGAAAGTGTTTTCTCAGTCTTTTCTCCTTCTCCAGCTGTGTTCTCTGATTAGCAAGTTAGCATTTGGAACTCTTACTCTCTGAATGACCCTTAGATCTTTTCCAGTGACCAAGAAACCTGCAGTTTGTTCCCTAGCCTTTTAAAGTGCCATTTCCGTGCTTGGAAAACATTTCATCCATCAGTGGTATCAATACTTTTCATGCTGTGAAAGTTGGCTGTCCTGGCTACTTGCACAAATAATGAGCATGCAGAGCTGACCCAAATTCTACTCAAGAATTGCATAATATAAGCTAATCATTATATAAAGAGTGCACTGAGTGTCTCTATAATGAATTCTGAGAGATCTACAAAATAAAATGCACACCATGTCACCTCTTCAGTATTCCCTGTTAGAGTTAGGAAAAACATATTTTTTTTAACTTGGTCAATTTTCCCCCAATTTCTCTTCTAACAAAGATTTGTAGTGCTTACTGTAAGAAAATACATAAGTAGTAGATATTAGAAGTATAGTAGACCCCCTAAAAGAGTTCCCATAGTAAATAATTTAGTAATTATCTAGTAATAAATAATAACTAAAACCTTGATATATATCTCGATTTTTCCATAATTCTGGATATTTATAAAAAATGTGTACACACATACACACATTTACATAACTCAGATCATAGCATACATTCTATTCTATAACCTGAAGTTTCCCATGACAATATGCCATGACACGAGCATCTCTCTGTTTCAAAAAAAGAAAGAAAACCATGTTATCATTTTTAATGGCTACACCATTATTTATCTAGGCACCTATTGAAGAATATTTAGGTTGTGTTCCAATTTTTCACTATTATCAACTATGTGGTAATATTTTTGGATGTGTGCACATTTGTACTGGTTACATGGTAGCTCAGTTTGCAAGTCTATTGAAATTTAAAAAAAAAGGATTGGTTTAATTAAATAACTTTTTTTCCCTCAGAAGATATTTAGTTAAAGGATTGGCTCATAGAAAGTCTTTCCTAGTCTGATTTTTGAGACTGCTTCCTGCCAGAGGTTGCCCTTCAGTGTCCTGTTGGGCTGCCTTATTCAGTCATCTTCCTAGGACCAGGGCATTTCACCTGGGTTGCGTGAGTGGCTTAATGGGAAAGAATACATGACTGTCTCCCAAGTTTGATGACTGGGATGGTCTGCCACAGCTGCTGGAGCCAACACAAGGACTCTCATCTTCAATGGACACCTCACTTGTGGCTTAGTTTCAGTGGATGCAGAAGCCCTGCTCCAGCGTCTTGGCCACTCAGTAGCATGGCCTGTGCTTGGCATTTTAGTCAATTTGCGTAGTTTCTAGTACTGGTACATATACTATTGAGTAAACATTCTAACTTCTCTTCACTGAATAGCCACAATAGCCAAGGTGCAGTTGAAATTCACAGCCACAACTTCTAACAGTGGATTCTTAGCAAATGAGCCTTATCCTGAGAATATATGCAGTTTTAACAAACCCAATTCAGTTGTGTGTAAATGTCGCTCTCAAATTAGTTTCCTTTGCCTCAGACATAGTCAATGATTGGAAGGAATCTACACTTTCAATCTCAGCACACACAATTCACATGCCAGCCTTGCATTCCAATCAGACTCCAAACTTTTTATGATCCCAAAGCCTGAAACTCAACATTTCTATCTTGTGTCATTTTGGAGAGAAATGTCCTCCTAATTTCTTTTTCCCATTCTAAATATAATCCTGCCCACTCTTGGGAGCTCAGCTCAGATGACACCACACTGATGAAGTCTGTCCTAACCACGTCCTCCTCTGGGTGCTCTTATTTTTGGCATATTGTTTTTACTACTCACTTGATAATTTCAATAGAGTGATTCATTCATTCTTTCTCTCTTTACACACACACACACATGCACAAACGCACACACACATACCCATGAAAGCACTACTGTTCTAGAGTAGTGTCAAAGGGGAAAATTTTTGTACTCATCATTCCGTCCCTCCTTTTCCAGCCAATGCTCATTCAATCAGGTACAGCATATGCACTTTATGCAAATTGGCCTAATTTGAGTCTCCACTAAACATGCAGAGAACATACATATATTGGATTAATTAGCCATGGATTCTACATTTAGCAAGTCCTTCAGACTCAGTGGTTGAGTCACGTTATATGATAGCCACAGCAAACAGAGCAATGAAAGTTGAGAGAAGATGGAGGGAACAAGCAGACATGGAGGAGCCGGTCGATGGCATTTACCTCCTGTTCCCCTCATTCCCCCCCTTGAGCCTGTGCACGCACTCTCACACACACACATGCACGTGCACGTGTGCATGCACACACACACATGCTTACCCACACACACGCTGCTTGGGTCCTGAGAGTTCTGTCGTTTCCAGCTGCTCAGTGAGCTTGCCTGCCTTGGATTCCGGGAGAAGTTCCTATTTTCACATACATTACTCTTTACTTAAAGCAGGTTGGGCAGCTTTCTGGTCCTTGAAGCCAAACAATTTCTATCTAAGAAGTAAGGCATTTTCTGTCTTGAAGAGGCATTTCTAAATGTCTTATGAGTGAACACTTAGTCTCTATACACTCTGCAGCTCTGTTAGTTTTGTTCGTTGTGTGCTCAACCCTTTCCTTGACTGCCTGTAGAGCACGGTCACAGTGTCTGTGAGGCCCCTGTCTCCTCCTCTAGACTCTAGGATTCCCATCTTTGTGATCTAGCTCCAAATCTATGCACTTATTTATATACAAATTGCTTGCCAACTAACTGGTGACATTTTACAGACTTGGCGAGCTCTTCTGATTCAACATGTTTGCATCATTACAGACACCTGAGGAAATAGGACCTCAAGTGGCAGGAACTTCAAGCACTGCAGTGAGGGGAGAGTAAACAATTTAAAAAGGCTTTTCCTTAGATCCCACCAGAGAGGCAGCTGCTCTTTCTGCCTGCATTAGGGATTCCCTCAGCACATTTTAAGACTGTGTAAATCTGTCCAGGAAATACCGCTAATACTCTCAAGGCAAAAAGACACTTAAAAACTGTCCTAGTTAAATGAGACTACAGATATAATACCCCACATTAGTGACTCAAAATATATACAGCTATGTTTTCATAATGTTCAGCCTTAAAAAAAATCACACAGAGTAGTTTGTTTGCTGGGTAGGTTTGATTGCAGGATGATGAATCAAACACTCGGAAAGGGTCTTCTTTTTTACTAACCACCGATTAACGCACACTGGGTGTAATCCTGGACAAAACATACCTCTTACAATCCAGTATCTCTTTTAAAGTGAGAAGCTTAGGTGGAAGGTCTCTAGTATCTTTTTAAAATCAGACATTCTGGCTGGGCGCTGTGACTCACGCCTGTAATCCCAGCACTTTGGGAGGCTGAGGCGGGTAGATCGCCTGTGGCCAGGCATTCGAGACCAGCCTGGCCAAACATGGAGAAACCCTGCCTCTACTAAAAAAAAATATATATATATATATACACACAAAAAATTAGGTATTCTGTGATTTTCAGTTGTGAAAGCCTCTGAAATGAAGGTGTCAAGTAAAAATGATTAGAGCAGTTAGAGAGAGAAACAAGTCAGCCTATAGTGGCTGTGTCTTCTTGGACCTCCATCTTGTTTTGAAGGATCTTAGAGAAGGTGAGAATAGCACCCTTTCTTCACAAAGCCGAATGACTTCAGCAAACCCAGGTGTCTCCTAATTTCAAGGATTTGGTTGAGATGTGTATTTTAGGTACAAAGAATATTAACAATTCTGCAACAATTGAGCACTAACTCTTCTATATGTTTGTAAGAATTACCAGGGCTCAGGTAAAGTAATTTCTAGAATGGCTTTTAGAGTCCTTCCTAAGTGATGACTCCTGCAGATATTATGTGCCTTTAAATAGTAACATTGCCTCTTTAACTAAAATTATATCAGTGTTTCCTAACCAGGGTCAATTTTGGCTCCTGGGGGATATTTGGCAATATCTGAAGGCATTTTTGGTTGTCACATCTGGGAGTGGGGTGGAGAAACAGTGTGCTACTGGCATCTAGAGTGTAGGGGCCAGGGTTGCTGCTGAACACTGCACCCTAAAATGCACAGGATAACCTCCAAAATAAAGAAATATCTAATCCCAGATGTCAATAGTGTCACGGTTGAGAAAGCCTAGACTAGAGAGTGCATGGGAAAGATAATGACATGTGGACCCTTACTTTGGTCCACATGCAATCTCATTTTTTAAAGTCAGAAACCTGTGTAATGACAACTGAATGAGCTTAGAAAATATATTGCTAAGAAGCTTTTTAAGCTAGCAAGATAATTTAGGTTTAA
This sequence comes from Macaca thibetana thibetana, assembly GCF_024542745.1. NCBI lineage: Eukaryota > Metazoa > Chordata > Mammalia > Primates > Cercopithecidae > Macaca > Macaca thibetana. The sequence goes on along the minus strand of NC_065581.1, from coordinate 150,710,504 downwards.
TGAGCCCTACTACCTTCATTAATATGTCTCCAAAAACTTTATTTTAAAAATATAAATTGAGTTATGAACCTCATCTGGTTAGGACACTCTAATAGATTGCTCTCAGGAAAGATGCAAACTCTTTAAGTGGCCCACAAGGCTCTGCATGACCTGGTCCAGACTTCCTCTGCAGCCTTCTCTCAGGACTCCGTGTTTGCTATTCTCCCACTCCTCTAGCCTGCCAACTGCTTAAATGCACAAAGCTCTTTCCTGTTCGGGCCTCTACCCACACTCTTCCCTTCTTCCCTCTGCTTAGAACATTTCTTCTCAGCCACAGGGTCTCTCCCTGCACCGACTTGTCCTTAGCTCAAATGTTGGCATCTTTGCAAAGGTTTTACTGAAGCTCTAACCTAGTCCAAATTAGACCCTGTGTTTTATTCTCTGCATTTTATAATATTCATCACATTTCTAATCATGTCGTTTTGTGTGTTTATGTGTTCATGTTTGGTTCCCTCCAAGGTTTTATGACCCATGAGGAGACAAAGTGTACAATAGTTTTTTTTAATTTTTAATTTTTTTATTTTTCTGTAAGTTATTGGGGTACAGGTGGTATTTGGTTACATGAGTAAGTTCTTTAGTGGTGATTTGTGAGATTTTGGTGCACACATCACCTGAGCAGCATACGCCGCACCATATTTGTTGTCTTCTAACTTTGGCCCCCCGACTCATCCCCCAAAGTCCCCAAAGTCTGTTGCATCATGCTTATGCCTTTGCATCCCCATAGCTTAGCTCCCACACATCAGTGATGTTTGGTTTTCCATTCCTGAGTTACTTCATTTAGAATAATAGTCTCCAGTCTCATCTAGGTCACTGCAAATACTGTTAATTCATTCCTTTTTATGGCAGTGTAGTATTCCATTATATATATATAAAATATTCCATTACATATATAATATATAGTATTATATATAATATATATACAATATATAGAATTATATATATATATTATATATATATCAAGCACAGTTTTTTTTACTCTTTATCCACTCATTGATTGATGGGCATTTGGGTTGGTTCCACAGTTGTGCAATGGTGAATTGTGCTGCTATAAACATGCATGTGCAAGTACCTTTTTCAAATAATGACTTCTTTCCCTGTGGGTAGATACCCAGAAGTGGGATTGCTGGATCAAATGGCAATTCTACTTTTAGTTCTTTAAGGAATCTCCACACTGCTATCCATAGTGGCTGCACTAGTTTACATTTCCACCAGCACTGTAGAAGTGGTCCCTGTTCACCAAATCCACGCCAGAATCTACTGTTTTTTGATTCTTTTATTATGGCCATTCTTACAAGAGTAAGGTGGTATTGCACTGTGGTTTTGATTTACATTTCCCTGATCATTAGTGATGCTGAGCATTTTTTTCAGATGTTTGTTGGCCATTTATATATCTTCTTTTGAGAATTGTCTGTTCATGTCCTTAGCTCACTTTTTGATGGGATTGTTTGTTTCTTCTTAATGATTTGTTTGAGTTAGTTTTAGATTCTGGATATTAGTCCTTTGTCTGATGTATAGATTGTGAAGATGTTCCTCTACTCTGTGGGTTGTCTATTTACTCTGCTAACTGTTCCTTTTGCTGTGCAAAGGTTCTTTGGTTTCATTAGGTCCCAGCTATTTATCTTTGTTTTATTGTATTTGCTCTTGTGTTCTAGGTCATGAAATCCTTGTCTAAGCCTATGTCTGGAAGAATTTTTCCAATGTTATCTTCTAGAACGTTTATAGTTTCAGGTCTTAGGTTTAAGTATTTAATCCATCTTGAGTTGATTTTTATATAAGGTGAGAGATGAGGATCCAGTTTCATTCTCCTACATGTAGTAGCCAATTATCCCAGCAGCATTTGTTGAAAGGGCTGCCTTTCCCCACTTTATGTTTTGTTTGTTTTGTCGAAGATCAGATGGCTGTAAGTATTTGGGTTTATTTCTTGGTTCTCTCTTCTGTTCCATTGGTCTATGTGCCTATTTTTGTACCAGTACCATGCTGTTTTGGTGACTATAGCCTTGTAGTATAGTTTGAAATCAGGTAGTGTGATGCCTCCAGATTTGTTCTTTTTGCTTAGTCTTGCTTTGGCTATACAGGCTCTTTTTTGGTTCCATGTTAATTTTAGAACCGTTTTGTCTAATTCTGTGAAAAATGATGGTAGTATTTTGATGGTGATTGCATTGAATTTGTAGATTGCTTTTGGCAGTATGGTTATTTTCACAATATTGATTCTACCCATCCATGAGAATGGGATATGTTTCCATTTGTTTGTGTCATCAATGATTTCTCAGAATTGTTTTGCTTTTCCCTGTAGAGGTCTTTCGACTCCTTGGTTCAGTGTATTCCTAAGTATTTTATTTTATTTTTTGCACTTATTGTAAAAGGCGTTGAGTTCTTGATTTGATTCTCTGCTTGGTCACTGTTGGTCTATAGAAGAGCTACTGATTTGTGTACATTAATCTTATATCTGGAAACTTTGCTGAATTCTTTTATCAGTTCTAGGAGCTTTCTGGAGGAGTCCTTAGGGTTTTCAAGGTAAACAATCATATCATCAGCAAACACTAACAGTTTGACTTACTTTTTACCCAGTACTATGTTGAAGAGGAGTGGTGAGAGTGGGCATCCTTTTCTTGTTCCAGTTGTCATATGGAATGCTTTCAGCTTTTCCCCATTCAGTATTATGTTGGCTATGGGTTTGTCACAGATGGCTTTTATTACATTAAGGTACATCCCTTGTATGCCAATTTTGCAGAGACTTTTATCATAAAGTGATGTTGGATTTTGTTGAATGCTTTTTCTGTATCTATTGAGATGATCATGTGATTTTTGTTTTTAATTCTATTTATGTGGTGTATCATATTTATTGACTTGCATATGTTAAACCATCCCTGCATCCCTGGTATAAAACCCACTTGATCATGGTGGATCATTGTTTTGATATGTTGTTGGATTCGTTTAGCTAGCATTTTGTTAAGGATTTTAGCATCTGTGTTCATCAAGGATATCAGTCTGTAATTCTCTTTTATGGTTATGTCCTTTCCTGGTTTTGGTATTAGGGTGATGCTGGCTTCATAAAATGAATTAGGGAGGGTTCCTTCTTTCTCTATCTTGTTGAATAGTCTCAAAAGGATTGGTACCAATTCTTCTTTGAATGTCTGATAGGATTCTGCTGTGAATCCATCTGGTCCTGGATTTTTTTGTTGGTAATTTTTAAAATTACCATTTCAATCTCGCTGCTTGTTCAGGTTATCTAATTCTTCCTGATGTAAGCCAGGAGGGTTGTATTTTTCCAGGAATTTATCCATTTCTTCTGTGTTTTCTAGTTTATGTGCATAAAGGTGTTCATAGTAGCCTTGAATGATCTTTTGTATTTCAGTGGTGTCCATTGTAATATCTCCTGTTCTGTTTCTTAGTAAGGTTATTTGGATTTTCTCTTTTCTTTTCTTGGTTAATCTTGCCAGTGGTCCATCAATTTTATTTATCTTTTCAACGAACCAGCTTTTGTTTCATTTATCTTTTGTAATTTTTTGTTTCAATTTCATTTATTTCTGCTCTGATCTTGGTTATTTCCTTTCTTCTGCTGGATTTGGGTTTGTTTTGTTCTTATTCCTCTAGTTCCTTGAGTTGTGACCTTAGAGTGTCAGTTTGTGCTCTTTCAGGCTTTTTGATGTAAGTATTTGTGGCTCAGAACTTTCCTTTTAGCACTGCCTTTGCTGTATTCAGAGGTTTTGATAAGTTGTGTCATTACTGTCATTCAGTTCAAAGGATTTTTTAATTTCCATCTTGATTTTGCTTTTGACCCAGTGCTCATTCAGGAGCAGGTTATTTAATTTCCATGTATTTGCATGGATTTGAAAGTTTGGTGTGGGAAATCAGGGACCCCAAATGGAGGGACTGGCTGGAGCTGCATCAGAGGAACATAAATTGTGAAGATTTCATGGACATTTACCAGTTCCCAAATAATACTTTCATAATTTTTTACACCTGTCTTACTTTAATCTCTTAATCCTGTTATCTTTATAAACTGAGGATGCACATAACCTCAGGGCCACTATGATAATTGTGTTAACTGTACAAATTGATCATAAAACATGTGTATTTGAACAATATGAAATCAGTGCACCTTGAAAAAGAACAGAATAACAGCGATTTTCAGGGAACAAGGGAAGACAACCATAAGATCTGACTGCCTGCAGGGTCGGGCAAAATAGAGCCATATTTTTCTTCTTGTAGAGAGTCTATAAATGGACGTGCAAGTAGGAAAGATATCACTAAATTCTTTTCCTAGCAAGGATTAATACTCTGGGAAAGGAATGCATTCCTGGGGGGAGGCCTATAAATGGCTGCTCTGTGAGTGTCTGTCTTATGCGGTTGAGATAAGGACTGAAATACGCCCTGGTATCCTGCAGTACCCTCAGGCTTACTAGGGTGGGGAAAACCCCACCCTGGTAAATTTGAGGTCATACCAGTTCTCTGCTCTTGAACCCCATTTTCTGTTAAGATGTTTATCAAGACAGTACATGCACTGCTGAGCATAGACCCTTATCAGGAGTTTTTGATTTTGCCCTGGTCCTGTTTCCTCAGAAGCATGTGATCTTTGTTCTCTTTTTTGCCCTTTGAAGCATGTGATCTCTATGACCTACTCCCTGTTCTGGCACTCCTTCCCCTTTTGAAATCCCTAATAAAACTTGCTGGCTTTAAGGCTCAGGTGGGCATCATGGTCCTACTGATATGTGATGCCACCCCCTGAGGCCCAGCTGTAAAATTCCTCTCTTTGTATTCTTTCTCTTTATTTCTCAGCCAGCTGACACTTATGGAAAATAGAAAGAACCTACGTTGAAATATTGGTGCTGGGTTCCCCTGATAAATGTTCCTTTTGGAGTTTATTTCCAGTTTTATTCCGCTGTGGTCTGAGAGAGTGCTTGATGTAATTTCAATTTGATTAAACTTATTGAGGCTTGTATATGGCCTATCACATGATCTGTCTTTGCGAAAGTTCCATGCACTGTTGAATAGAATGTGTATTCTGCAGTTGTAGGATGAAATGTTTTGTATATATCTGTTAAGTCCATTTGTTCCAAAGTATAGTTTAAGTCCATTGTTTCTTTGTTGACTTTCTGTCTTGATGACCTGTCTAGTGCTGTCAGTGGAGTATTGAAGTCCCCCACTATTATTGTGTTGCTGTCTATATCACTGCTTAGTTCTATTACTAATTGTTTTATACATTTGGGAGCTCTAGTGTTAGGTGCATACATGTCTAGGTTGTGATATTTTCCTGTTGAACACGGCCTTTTACCATTATATAATGTCCCTCTTTGTCTCTTTTAACTGCTGTTGCTTTAAAGTTTGTTTAGTCTCATATAAGAATAGCTATGCCTGCTCGCTTTGGGTGATCATATGCATGAAATGTTTTTTTCCACCCCTTTACTTTAAGTTTATATGAGTCCTTATGTGCTAGGCAAGTCTCCTGAAGGCAGCAGAGAGTTGTTTGATGAGTTCTTATCCATTCTGTGGTTCTGTATCTTTTAAGTGGAGCATTTAGGCCATTTACATTCAATGTTAGTATGGAAACATGAGGTACCATTGCAATCATCATGCTCTTTGTTGCCTGTGTACTTTGTTTTTTTGTTTATTGTTTTTGTTTTTTAACTTGTATTTTTGTTTTATAGGTCCTGTGTGATTTATGCTTTAAAGAGGTTCTATTTTGACGTGTTTCTAGGATTTGTATCAAGATTTAGGGCTCCTTTTATTAGTTCTTGTAGTGGTGGCTTGGTATTGGCGAATTTTCTCAACATTTGTTTGTCCAAAAAAGACTGTATCTTCCCTCTACATATGATGAGTAGTTTCTCCGGATACAAAATTCTTGGCTGATAACTGTTTTGTTTGAGAAGACTGAACATAGGTCCCTAATACATTCTCGCTTGTAGGGTTTCTGCTGAGAAATCTGCTATTAATCGGATAGGTTTTCCTTTATAGGTTACCTGGTGCTTCTATCTCACAACTCTTAAGATTCTTTCAATCATCTTAACTTTGGATAACCTGATGACAGTGTGCCTATGCGAAGACCTTTTTGTGATGAATTTTCCAGGTGTTTTTGTGCTTCTTGTATTTGGATGTCTAGGTCTCTAGCAAGGCTGGGGAAGTTTTACTTGGTTATTCCCCCAAATATGTTTTCAAACCTTTTAGAAATTTCATTTCTCAGGAACACTGATTATTCTTAAGTTTGGTTGCTTAACTGAAATCCAAGACTTCTTGGAGGGTTTGTTCATATTTTCTTTTTCTTTTTTCTTTGTTAGATTGGGTTAATTTGAAGACCTTGTCTTTGACCTCTGAATTTCTTTCTTTTACTTGTTCAATTCTATTGCTAAGACTTTCCAGAGCATTTCACATTTCTACATGTGTGTCCAAAGTTTCCTGAATTTTTGATTGTTTTTTCTTTAACCTATCTATTACCTTGAATATGTCTCCTGTCACTTATTGTATCATATTTTGGATTTCCTTGCATTGGAATTCACCTTTCTCTGGTCCTCCACTGATTAGCTTAATAACTAATCTCTCAAATTCTTTTTCAGGTAGATTGGGGATTTCTTCCTGGTTTGGATCCATTGCTGGTGAACTACTGTGATTTTTTTTGGGTAGAAGAGCCTCATTTTGTCATATTATCAGGGTTGATTTTCTGGTCCCTTCTTATTTGGGTAGGCTATGTCAGAGGGAAGGTCTAGTGCTGAAGGCTATTCAGATTCTTTTAGCCCACAGGGTGTTCCCTTGATGTAATACTCTCCTCCTTTTCCTACGAATGTGGCTTCCTGTATGCTGAACTGCAGTGATTGTTGTCTCAATTCTGGGTCTAGCCATCCAGTGAGTCTTAACCTGGCTCTGGTAGTGGGGGCTGTCTGCACAGAGTCCTGTAATGTGAATCATCTATGGGTCTCTCAGCCATGGATACCAGTGCTTGTTCCCACGGAAATGGCAGGTGGTGCAATGGACTCCATGAGGGTTCTTAGCTTTGGTGGTTTACTGTTCTATTTTTGTTCTGGTTGGCCTCCTGCCAGGCAGTGGCACTTTCCAGAGAGCATCAGCTGTGGTATTATGGGGAAGAACCAGTGGTGGGTGGGGCTCTAGAACTCCCAAGATTATATGCCTTTTGTCTTTCACTACCAGAGTGGGTAGGGAAGGACCATCAGGTGGGGGCAGGGCTAGGTGTATCTGAGCTCAGACTCTCCTTGGCAGGTCTTGCTGCAGCTGCTTTAGGGGATGGGGGTGAGATCCCCAGGTCACTGGAGTTGTGTTCCTAGGAGGATTATGGCTGCCTCTCCTGATTCATGCAAGTTGTCAGGAAGTGGGGGAAAGCCAGCAGTCACGGGCCTCACCCAGCTTCCATGCAAACCGAAGGGTTGGTCTCACTTCCCAGTGCCCACCCAACAGTCCCTAGACCGTTTCCAGGTGGAGAGCCACAGGGGCTTGAAAACCGCCCCAGGCTATCCGCCTCCCAGCTGGGAAAGAAAAGGGCTTGGTTCTTCCCCTGGCTGTGGAGTCTGCACAATGGATTTGCGCCTTCCTCCGAGTTATGGCCAGAAGGCTTCTCACTCTGTTCAAATGGTTACAAAATTCAGCTAGAGATTTGCTTCCTCCTGTGTGGTTTTACTCCCTGCTTCTCTCCCGTTGGATCTTTGTGGTGCTGCGTCTGGAATTGGTGGGTTCTTGGTCACCCAGACTTCTAGAATGAAGCTGTGGACCCTCGCAGTGAGTGTTACAGTTCTTAAAGATGGTGTGTCCGGAGTTTGTTCCTTCATATGTTCAGATGTTCAGTTGTGTCTGCAGTTTCTTCCTTCTGGTAGGTTCGTGGTCTGGCTGACTTCAGGAGTGAAGCTGCAGACCTTCGCGGTGAGTGTTAGGGCTCTTAAAGGCAGTGTGTCTGGAGTTGTTCATTCTTCCCAATGGGTTCATGGACTTGCTGGCTTCAGGAGTGAAACTGCAGAAGTTTGCGGTGAGTGTTACAGCTCATAAAAGTGGCATACACCCAAAGAGTGAGCAGCAGCAAAATTTATTGTAAAGAGTGAAAGAACAAAGCTTCCACAGTGTGGAAGGGGACCAGAGCCGGTTGCCCTTGGCTGGTTCCCGCAACCTGTTTTTACTGCCTTATCTGACCCCACCCACATCCTGCTGATTGGGCCATTTTACAGAGAGCTGATTGGTCTATTTTACAGAAAGCTGATTGGTCCATTTTACAGAAAGTTGATTGATCCATTTTGACAGAGTGCTGATTGGTGCACTTACAATCCTTTAGCTAGACACAGAGTGCTAGAAAGAAAAGTTCTCCAAGTCCCCACTAGGTTAGCTAGATACAAAGGACTGATTGGTGTATTTACAAACCCTGAGCCACACACAGAGTGCTGATTGGTGTGTTTACGATTCCTTACTAGACATAAAGGTTCTCCAAGTCCCCACTAGACTCAGGAGCCCAGCTGACTTCACCTAGTGGATCCCAAATCAGGGCTGCAGGGGGAGCTGCCCACCAGTCCTGAGCCACGCCTGCACTCCTCAGCCCTTGGGCGGTCAATGGGACCAGGGGCCACAGAGCAGGAGGCAGCGCCCCTCAGGGAGGCTCGGGCCATGTGGGAGCCCACCCTGGAGGTGGGGCTCAGATGTGGTGGGCTGCAGGTCCGGAACCCTGCCCTGCAGGGAGGCAGCTGAGGCCCCACAAGAATTTAAGCCCAGTGCATGTGGGCCAGCAGTGCTGGGGGACCTGGGGCAACCTCCGCAGCTGCTGGCCCAGGTGCTAAGTCCGTCACTGCCCTGGACCAGTGGCACTGGCCGGCCACTCTGAGTGTGGGGCCCACCAAGCCTGTGCCTGCGCCTGCCAGAACTCATGCTGGACTGTGAGTGCCAGGCCCCGGTTACTGCTCAGGCCTCTCCCTCCACACCTCCCTGCAAGCAGAGGGAGCCGGCTCCAGCTTTGGCCAGCCCGGAGTGGGGCTCCCACAGTGCAGTGGCGGGCTGAAGGGCTCCTCAAGCACCGCCAGAGTGGACGCTGAGGCCGAGGAGGCACTGAGAGTGAGGGCTGCTAGCACACTGTCACCTTTCAGCGCTAGGCAGGAATGGCCTTCTAGGGGACACAGAGAGTTCCCTGGATGTTTCTGCTGCTTCCTCTACCACTGCATTTCACATGGCTTCCAAATGTACTCAGCTCCAGGTAAAGTCAGAAACTTCTCCGGCAAACAGACCTCCACCTTCTCCAGGGGGGTGTGTGTTTGAGAGAGGAGGGTCTCCCTTTCCCACTTCTGCAGTTGGGGCACTCACAGTTTTGGGGAGGTGTCTCCTGTGTTCTGCAGGAGGAGTCTGCTTCCTGCAGAGGGTCTGTGGGTCCTCTCAGGATTGTTGGTTTGTTCTTGCTGTCCATATGTAGCTAAAATTCACAATGCGAGCTGCCTGCTGCTCTGTCCGGACCATCAATCTAGTCCTGCCTCCCGTCCACCATGATCTCTCCTCTAATCCAAAGTGTAAAATACTTTTTAAAATTACCAAAAAGTATGTATTGCTTAATTTGATCATATATATTTAGTGGGGCAACAAAAATGTAAGATATTTATTTTTTATTGTGGTGAGAACAGATAACATAAGATCCATCCTCTCAACATACTCAGTGTTGAACAACAGACCTCAAGAACTTATTCAGATGATGATTTTTGCAGTGCTTACCTTTACTGTCTAATAATGTCTGCACAGAGTAGGTCCTCCACAAATCTTTGTTCAGGAAATACAAGAAAATGCCTTTGATCCTTAGAGTCATACTAGAAGCCTTGGCCTTTTTAGTGTTCTCTCAATTCCCAAGTATATAACCACAATATACTACAGCATCTAGTACAGGAAGTTTCTATGCCAGGTACAAGGGACATATGTTCTTAACAGGACTCCATCTTTTCTCTGAGGCAGAAGATAGACAACTGTCCAAAAGCATTTATTCAGTGCTGTGTGCTGTAGGACTTAAGGCTATTGCTACTGTCTTGTGATACAGCTACCTCCAATGAAAGGTGCTGCTTCTCTCTGAAATTGGAAGGACAAAAGAAGCAAGGCAACTCTTTCCCAAAATTTAGGATTAGAATAGCAGAACATCTCTTTTTGAAGTATGGGCTAGGTAGAAAAAAGTGGTTCCTAAATGTTGTACACCTTTCAAATGATCTTAAATAGGAAAATCCTATGAGTACCAAGGATCATGTAAGTTTAGGGTTTTGTTGAAAATTCAGGACCTCAAGAAATGGTCTAATCTGTGCACTTCTGTCTTGGGCAAGTAGAGTCTTATGGACACTGGCAGACTAACCTAACTAGCATCATAATAGTCTGATAGCTAGTAGACTGATCTGCTTTACTGTTTATCATCAGCACATCATCTTTCTGTTCCAAAGAACTGGGACTGGGTGGGTACACTTAGTTCTTTTGAATAAAGTGATAAAGATATGTTTTCTTTTTTTATGTCTCTGAACATCTGACCTACGTTTTATCTTTTTGTTATGAAGTAGAAGAACATTTTATTCTACTTAAGATTTATTTTGAGGGGAGATTATGTCTCTATGTGCAGGTATATATGAACTTCAGTTTTTATTGAATTGAGGTGTCTCACATGTAATGAAATATATTTTCATGGTGAACATCCTTTTATATATTTCAGTTCAGATACACCTTAATTTTATAAAATGAATAAACTAAATCAATAAAGAGAGGGAAAATCATTTTTAGCATTATAATTCTTTCTGTTTGAAGTTAGAGACAAGGTTATCTTCAGGTCTTTAGTTCTCCAATCCAATAAGTTAGAAATGTTCTTTTTTAAATTAAGAAAAATGCCTAATGTTTGGTATGATTTTAAATATTAACTCTTGTTAAAATGCTTATGCTTCATTTTGGTTCAAATCTTAAAGATATAATGTTTTGGATCCAGGTCATGTGTTTTACACACTGATTATTACCTAATGTATAAAAACAATGATGTCTGATTCTAAGATAGTCTCTCCCTTATTGATGACAAGAAAAATCTTTTCAGTAATCTCATATTGTCCATTGAGATAAATATGTAGGGTATAATTTTACTGGTCACACTAATTATTTAAAGCATGACATGAATTAGTAAATGTGTATTTTGTCATCAGCATCATCAGCACCATCACTTTGTACACCGTTATTGTCATCATTACCACTGTTGTCATTGCCAAGTTTTCCTTTTCTTCTTTCTCATCTTCCTCCTCCAGTTCACAAAAATCATGTTATCAAGATTTGCCAAAAATAAAACCCCTTCATATCTACTTTAAGAAGCAGCTAGTAACAGAAAATATTGTTTTATAAATTGATGTGCTCTGCAGAAAATTTTATGTTCCCTTGAATAGCTAATGCATAAACTCTCTGTATTAGTTTTCTGTTGCTGTTAGTACCACAAACTCCGTGGCTTAAAACAACACATACCTACTGTCTCACAGTTTCTGTGAATTAGGAGTCCAAGTGCTGGTTACCTGGGACCTTTTTTTGGGTCGTATGAAATTGTAATCAAGGTGTTCGTGGGCCATGATATCATCAAAGGCCAGGGAGCCTTTTCCAAGCTTATTCAGGTTGTTGGCAGAATCCAGTTCCTTGCAACTGTAGAACTGAGGCTGCATTTTCTTATTGGCTACTTGGGAACTACTCTTAGCTCTTAGAGATTACCTGTTGTTCCTTGCCCTCTCCGTAACACATAAGTTTGTATCACCAAAGCCAGCTAGAAAAACTCTCTCAGGCTCAAATATGTTCATGGACAGTACAGTCCTTTATAAGCACTCACCTGATGAGGTCAGGCCCATCCAGAATAATCTCTTTCAATTAAGTCAAAACTGACTGACTAGTAACCTACTCATTAATGTGAAATCCCATTGCATTCACAAGTCCTGCCCACAATCAAGGAAAAGGAATCAAACAGGGTGTGATTCCTGAATCATATAAGAGGTTGGGAATCTTGGGAGTCATCTTTTAGTCTAGCACACTCTTTAACCTGCCTATTAATTTTTTCAGCTCTTTCCTATAGACTTTGCTGTCTAATATGACAGGAATCACAAGTGCCTACTTCCAGTGAAATTAAATAAAATTTAAAATTCAATTTCCTAACTATATTACGCATGGTTTCAGTACTGAACAGTAAATGTGATTAGCTGTTCAGTTAATGGTGGACAGTGCAATTATAGATTATCTACTTTCACAAGAAGTTGTGTTTGGGACTAAAGTGCTAACAATTTGTATGGATTATCACTTCTATGTTACATAATTTTATTGTATTAACTCATCAGACTAAAAATGAAAATTTTAGACTGTGCAGGCAGGCAAGAGGGGAAAATTTTTAAACAGTATTTTGATATATGTTCAGTCACACCGCAGAGGTGGTGTTTTTAGTCTACTCATAGCTCAGCCTCAGGAAGTCTCCTGCTATTGTCTGTCCTTTCTGCTGTGGCTAATTGTAATGAAGAATAATTCTGTCACCACAAAACGTCTTATTGAACAGTGCTTCACAGAAGATCTTTAAAAAGGTAGATTATCATCTAATGTGCAGTTACAACAGTTTTATGCGATGGAACATTCTCTGACGATGAAATCTGTATCTATGGTGCCCAATTTGGTAAGCACTAGCTACAGGTTGCTATCAAAGCACGGGAAATGTGACTAGTGAGGGATTAAATTCTGAATTTAATTATAAATTAATTAAATGATTTAAAATTTTAAATAGATATATATGCCTAGTGGTATGTACATTGGGTAGCACAGATCTAGGCTATGACACATTTTCAATTATTGGAGTCCTGCTACTTTGACACTGGCTCATAGATAAAATCTGGGAGCTTTTAGGTTGGTGGTAGGGAAATGGTTGGGTAGATTAGGAAGATAATGTAATTCTTTTGACGTTTCATTATGTTTTAGACAATTTTGAAAGTCCACGGAATGAGGTTGAAAAGTAAAATCTCCTAGTTTTAAATCTTATTTTATATTCAAGTTAGTGTTTCATCTTAACAATTTGTCTGCCTTTAGAATGTTACAGCTTTATTCAGCTGGAAGAAATTTTCTTATAATGTTTTCTCCTCACATTGACTTGCCTTTTGCTTTGTTACATTTAATTATATCCCCCCTTAAGGAAAATGGGAGGGAAAACATCAAGTAAACATGTTCCAATGCAGAACTTGTTCTTCCCCAAAAGGTATAGTTTGTAACTTAATAAACACAACCACATTGTGATTTAATTAACAAGTCATAGCAACAAAGAAAATAGTAAATCTGTAATTTATTTTAATGCGATGAAAATGGCAGATCTCTTTTAGATGAGAATTTAAAGTGAAGCAAAATTAAATTTAGCCCAGTGTTTCATTTCTAGATGTGCTGAAGTGTTGTCACAAAAACACACACTGCCTATCTCCATGGAATGTACACCTATTTTTAGGAATGAAAATTTCCATCATGCTAATATGTTTAAGTATCATTTCCAGATGCTCAACTTCTCAGGAACTGGACCACACGTTGAAACTGTGTGACACTCATAATGATAATTCTCTGTATTAACAATATGCAAACTCCGAGTCAAAAATTCCAGTTAGACACACACATTTCATAGCTGAGTTTCACTGTAGCTAGAGTTTGGCATTTCACCTATACACAGTCTGAAAAAAGAGAGTCTCTGAAGTACTTCTGTTTGTGAAGGGAGTCAGAGGGCGGGGGCTGATCTACTTTTGTTGCTTGTTTATGGGGCAGGATGCCACAAGTCAAATGAACCATAATGACCATGGATTTCTAGGGAAAAAGGGAGCACAGAACTTGGTTCCATATGCACTATATATATTAGAGAAGGCCAGTTTGGACATTGTCTTGGATAGTTATATGTTCTAGTTCCTGTTACTAAGCAGAACTACAAAGAGAATGAATAGAAAGCCCTGAAGAGTTCTATACTTTCCCTCATACCCTATAGCTAAGAAACATTTCCACCTACCATCCTTTCCGTGTCTTCATGTTTTATATCTTTTCCTTGGAGCTAGAGGGTAATAAATATGATTGGAAGATTCTAATGCACAGCTGGATAACGATGCTTTGAAATACCACCTATAAATTCTTTCCTGGTAATTATGATTATTTTTTCTTTCTGTCTTTCAGGAAACATTCCACCTCTCATATCAGGCTATGAAGCTAAGACTTCCTGCCACTGAAAATGAGAAGAGGAGTTTAGAGACAGCTGAGACCAAACACTTTAACTGAGTCAACAGGAAGATTCAATTTAAACCTCCAACAAACACAATGGCTGTAAAACAAGTTGCATTTGATTTGCAAGAACCAAACACTTGAGAGAAGAATGGTTTTAGATTTGACTTACATTGGCAGTGCTTTGTGGAACCACTTACTGAGAGGATGCAGGATATGACATGGAGCATTTTTTTTAACCTAGAAGGGAAGATGCTAAAACACTTCCTGCCCAGAAGTGTGAAATGTATAGAGAATCCGGAGATGAAAGCAACACATGGAGATGTTAGTATAGTCTATGGTCTATTCAGTCTGCTACCTGGGCCAGAGTTCCTGTAGGTGAAGAAAATAGAGGTCCTGACAGTTTGAGGAATGTGAAAGAGGATCCTGCACAAACATAGCACTGTAATAATGTATTTCCTGTGCTTTGTACTGTTTTGGACACTGTATGTGCCTAATTGGAGTAGACTCGAGAGCATATGAGAAGAAAGAATTAGTAAGAGTGAAACTTCAGAATTTTTGAGGGGTTTTCTCAAATTGGATGAAGATATGGACCAGTATCTGGGAGATGTAGGGGCAATAGATAGTTTTAAAATCGTATATTTTAAATTTATTTTTGAAGATGATATGAATAACAGCATGCTATATTCTTTTAAATAAATTTATTTAAATTAACAAATGAAAATTTCATATATTTTTTGTGTTCAACCTGATATTCAGAAATATGTATACATTGTGGAATGGCTAAATCCAGATAATTAACATATGCATTACCTTACCTTTTTTTTTGTGTGGTGAGAACAATTAAAAATCTACTCTCTTAGCAATTTTCAAAAATATAATGCATTGTTATTAACTATAGCCATATTGTTGTATAATAGAACTCTTGAATGTACTTCTTCTATCTAACTGAAATTTTGTACCTTTGACCAACATCTCTCCATCCCCCTTCTCCAGCCCCTGGTAACCACCATTCTACTCTCTGCCTCTGTGAATTTAACTTTTTAAGATTTCACATATATGTGAGATCAACAGCATATTATATCCAAAAGAGAGGGGAAAAATTTCCTTGTAAGACAGAGAAGGCCAGGTGCGGTGGCTCACACCTGTAATCCCAGCACTTTCGGAGGCTGAGATGGGTGGACTGCTTGAGGTCATGAGTTAGAGACCAGTCTGACCAACATAGTGAAACCCCATCTCTACCAAAAATACAAAAAATAGCTCGGCGTGGTATTGGGTGCCTGTAATCCCAGCTACTTGGAAGGCTGAGGAAGGAGAATCGCTTGAACCAGGGAGGCAGAGGTTGCAGTGAGCCAAGATTGTGCCACTGCACTCCAGCCTGGATGACAACTATGTCTCAAAAAAAAAAAAAAGAGAGAGAGACAGAGAGGGAACAAATCATTGAAATAATGATCCTGAATGAGTGAAAGGGAATAGGACTGCAGAGTTTGGCTTTAGCTGGAAATAACAAGAGAAACACTCTCGTGGATAGATTTTATGTTAGGATCAAAAATGCAAGCAAATAGAACATAGCATAGTTTGAGCATTAGAATTACATAAACATAAATGTTAAATATTTAGAAAACCACCTTTGAGCCAGAAGACATTCCAGTTATGAAACATAAGCTTGACTAGAACTGCTTCTTACCTTAAAGGCATTAGAGTGGCCCAGTGGTTTTCAATGGGAGGTGATGTTTTCTCCACCGCCCAAGGATATTTGCCAATGTCTGGAGACACAGTTTGTTGTTACACCTGGGGGAGATGTTGCTATCGACATCTAGTGGGTAGAGGTCAGGAATGCTGCTAAACATTCTATAATGCAAAAGTCAGCCTGCAACACAGGAATTAGCTAGCTTAAAGTGTAAATAGTACAAAGATTGAAAAACCATGACAGGAAAGAGTCTCCCTGACCTCTACTGAAATCTGCTGTAGTTATTAATGGTATAGTTGATTTTATTTGCCCCTTACAGCCAAAGACAGGGAGAAGAAGCATCAAAGCCAGACAACTGAAGTCTTCACATTTAGAAGATACGTGGCCATGTGACACATTGCAACACAGTGCAGAGAATTCTATTTAAAAGTATGTAACCTTTGGCTCATCTATGTTGTTCAGTGGTCACCAGAAATACAATTTGTCTTGAAGTGGCTCTCTCAGATTCCAGCCTACCACACTAATCTATCTAAACAAGTTCTATGAGAAGGAAATGTCTCCAGGTATGTTGGGTCAGCTGTGAACATTAAAATGGGGTTTACTGCTGAATTAGTTACTGGTGAAAACAAACATATTATAACACCATTCTTGAAAATCACACATTTTGATACTTAATATACATCTTAGTTCAAATGGAAGTAATAAAGATGCAGTTTCGTAAGTTTTAAAATTATTTGGTCGCATGCAAAATATCTTTAATAACAAAATCTCAGACAAAATAAGGGTGTGAATATTGCTTATTTCAGATACAAATGCAACATTATTGGATGTATTTTGCTAGGATTTGAAGTGGATTATTTATGACAATAGAACCAGGGTAAAGGAAATAGGAATAACAAAAAGGTTTAAAAGATTAGTAAAATTTAATATTTAATAATTTGAAAGTTGATGTGAAATATTACTATATTCTGCTTAGGTAAGATTTACTAGAACACTTTGTAAAAATAATCTAAATACTAGGGCCAATCGGAATGCTGTTTTTCTTTAAAATTTCAAATTCACTGGATTATGGTAACTGAAAGAAGGAATAGACAAACCAGGTAATTCTTGCATTCTAATATTAGCTTTACCTAGTCATGCATAACAACACAGGGAAGCCATATGAAAAAATCATATCTAAAAATATCAGTCTGAGATAAAGTATGCAAATACATGTTTATTGTAAACCACCTCAAAATATTTTTGAAAGAAGGTAAGGCAAGGCATAAACATACAACTATTTAGTAGTATATGCCTTAATATTGAACAAGGAGTTTGATTTCTCTTATATTCATTTCTTTTTTTCAAACTTACTTTAAAGAGTTTTCTCTAGAATGTCACCTTGGGCTATAAATTAATCTTTAATCTATTTGTCTATATTTGTTGACTTACTACTATACACAGAATGTTAACTTGGTCCTAGAGATTGAGTGATGAATAATGTGCTCTACTTGCTCTAAAGGGCATACAGTCCAACAGGATAGAGACACAAGTAAACAGGTAACAATGATGTAATGTGATAAGTTCTATGGCAGAGGTAACCATGGGGATGCAATGGAGGGTCAAAGAAGGGAGTACTTAACCAAGACTTGGGAAGTTTCTGAGAAGGTCAAGTTAGTGGAATTCTAGGCTGGATTCTGAAAGATGAGCTGTAGTTGCCTAGGCAAATGTGGTGTGAGAGAGGAGGAGGACATTTCAGTCTGAGAGAACAGTATGATAGAAGTGTTCAGCATTGAAATAAACCATAGGTATGGGGAGAAATGTGGATGGCACAATATGGCAGAAATTAGAGAATGAAAGAGACCAGTGGAGTTGCTGAAGATAGAGAAGGAATCGGGGGTCATATTGCCTTGGGAACTTTATCTTGCGGGTGTTGGGGAATCACTAGGATGCGTGAGTGGTGGAGTAACTTGATCAGAGTTCCATGTTAGAAGGATGTTTCTGGCTGCAATGTGGAGAACATCTTAGAGAAGAATAAAGGTGGAGGCAATGAGACCAGTAAGGGCTCATTTGCTATTGTAGGAGACAATTGTAGTTTGGTTTACCAGAACAGAAAAATAAAAATCCACATCTGTAACTGGAAAAGAGCTCCTCTGATTTCTTCCTTCTTTTTAACCACTATTATTAACAATATTTTAACAAGACACTCCTTGCCACAGGTGCTGTTAAAATCCTGAATTCAAAAATAAATAAATAAAATCCTGAATTCTATGGGAAAACAAAATATAATTCCTATTATTTTAAGGTAGACAATTTTAGCCTTCTTAGATAGGTCATGAGAATACCATGACTCCTTAACATCTAAGACTCTAAACTATCAATGAAAAACAAAAACTTATTTTGAAGTGAGATAACATTTTATCACTGTACATTAGTTTTGGGTGAGAAGAAATAGTTTATTAATTATTTATTCTGAATGTATCAAGAAAAGCAATTTAAAAATATGCTATAAATAGGATTCACGTAATTCTTAATTTATTCTTCACACTGTGAGATGAAATAAACGTTATGAGTTCATTGTGTATTTACCAGTGAGTAGATTTACTAGTGCAGTTATTGAATTGTGTAAAGCACAGTTTAAGTGTATAATATATTTCTTCGTATATTATTTTATTTACTTATTTTAGAGACAGGATCTCTGCCTGTCACCCAGGCTGGAGTGCAGTTGTACAATCATAGCTCACTGCAGTTTCAAACTCCAGGCTCAAGTCATGTTCCCTCCTCAGCCTTCTGAGTAGCTAGGATTACAGGCGTAGCTCATTATTCCTGGCTAATTTTGAATTTTTTGTAGAGATAGGATCTCGCTATGTTGCCCAGGTTGTGGTCAAATTCCTGTCTCAAATGATCCTCCTCCCTCAGCCTCCAAAACCTGGGATTACGGGTATGAGCCATGGCACCCAGTCTTAGTATATAATTTCTTATTAACACTTAATCTAGTTTAAAAATATCTATTTTCCAATCTTAAGTGTTAGAAATTATAGTATCGCATCCTTTACTTAATGGCTATTTCTGCATATGTGTGTGTGTGTGTGTGTGTGTGTATATGTGTGTATATATATATACAGTTATGTAATTAGTTTAAATTTTTATCCACAAAGCAATGGGAAGATACTGAGATATATAAACTATATATATAGATAGATAGATATAGAGATATATATATTTAGTTAATAATGGTTATTAAAAAGAAGGAAGAATTCAAAGGAGCTCTTTTCCAGTTACAGATGTGGATTTTATTTTTCTGTTCTGGTAAACCAAACTATAATTGTCTCCTACAAAAGCAAAATGAATCATAAAATCACATTGAAAGTGATTTTAATTTTCCATCATGAACCAGTATAATTAAAATTTCAGAAATAATATTCTTTAAGCACTCTGATGTTTTCCAAATACTCTCTTCTTTAAGTGTTACAGCTCAGAGAAGGGAATGGGCTACTTTTGCAATAACATGCCATGTGCACACTTCTCCCTTTTAAATTTCAATTCAAAGGAAATGTAAAAATCTTCAAACACAGCAGAAATTGTGAATTAATAAGACCTGCAATTAAATCTTTTTTATGGCATAAACTGTGCCCATGCCTTAACAAAACAAGATGTCAGCATTGTGAAGGTCAAAGTTGCTTGGCATCAAATAGATCAAATGCTGAATTGTTTATATACATGTTAGAAAATTCGCTGCTGTAAAAATATTCTCATAATCTGCAGAATTTGACACTGAAAATAACATTTGCTATTTAATTAAATGTTGAGAAGGCATTTATAGATAGACACCAATAGATAGCAGTTTTCTTGAATTGCATCTGGAACGACCTTTATTCCCCTTTGCAATAATTCCCTCACATCCCAAAGACTTGACAAAGAAGAATGTTTGTCAATGGATACATTCCTTACAATTTCAGCTTGGTTTAAACTTTATGGTGCAAATGAGACTATTTTTAAGGTTTATTTTTCATTAGATTTTATGATTACTTTTTCTCTATTTTATGTTTTCTACTTTTTCCTCACCCTAAATATGGTATCGGTTATAGGTAACAGTTTTTACTCTTGGAAAGAATGGAAAATCAGAGGTGAAGATGAAACCAAGGTATGTTACTATGACCACATGAGGTTCCCTTGCTGAAAATATCTTGGTATCTTCCCATTGTTTTGTGGATAAAAATTTAAACTGATTAGCTTTCTTTTTAATCAGCTAGCCTTTCCAGGTTTATTAAACTCTTCACACTAGACAAAATGGCTTACTAGATGTTTCTTAGGTATATATTGTACTATCTGTTTCGTGTTTATTTTGTTTGATTATGTTGTTTGATCCAAAATGACATCTTCCTTTGATTTTTCTTTGTGAGTCCAGATGAAAGGATATTTACATAAAGATAGTCCTCTGCCTCCTCCCTCTGCCCCCACATCCAGGACTAATTGCTTGATTCTGCTACATAATTAAGAGAGAAATACGCAGAGTGGACTTTTGAGGGAAATCATTACTAGCCTCTTGGAGGCTGTGGTCCCAAGCTCCTGTGAGGAAACCACACTCTTGGTAAACTACGTCAGATCCCACAGGGCCTTCCAGGCTGCCTCTTGCTTTTCTGACCTGGGCATTGTTCCTTTTACTCACAACTCTTGGTGCTCTAGATCTTGCAACATACAGGAAACTATGCACATTCATACACCATCTACCAGAAATGATATCCCAAGCACCTTGGTCAATAATATCTGATAATGAACCTTAATATCTCTCAAGGCAGTCATGGGCAAAAAAGGAGAAGATTGAGCTTAGCTTATCTGATGAGCATTTTGAGTGTAGCGGTGCTGAGGGTGAAGATTGAGGGTGGATTTTCACCTTGTTTTCAGAGCTATTCTTTTTTCATGGGGTTTATAATACCCCACTCCCCAGCATATCTAACTAAACAAAGATTTCCATGGATTAGAAAAAACAATTTTGTTTTAGGGATGGAAGTGAATCACTGACTCACTCTATATAAACCCGACTTTCCATAAAGCACATCTTTCTGTAAAGTTCACCCTGGCTTCCCCACCCCAGATATCTGTCTGAATTTCGGCAGCAATTACTATCTGGGCTCTGGAATCAGACAGTCTAAATGCCCCTGTGGCTTATATTTCTCATCTATAATATGAAGATAATGACAGCATCTAACTCAAGATCTGAGGTGAATATTGAGAACTAAGTTATTAGCAGTTTTTTTTTTTTTGCAATTCATGCTGTTGTATATTATTATCTACAACTACTTTAAATTGATTTTAAATTTTATTTTGAAATACATGCATTCAAGTAATTCATCTATATATGTTTTGTATACTATGTGGGCTATTAAGTATATATCTAGTATATAGAAAATTCCCAACATAATTGAAACTACAATGTATCGTTTTCCTAGTGCATTCCTTTTACTTTCTTTCAGAAATTTTGGTTTTCATAATACTTTTATTACATTTGTATCCCTAAAAATTGTATATTTTTAAAGTTTAGTATTTTCAAAGTTTATATAAATGGTACCTTACTATATGTATCCTCTGGTTTTAAAAACAATTGGTTTTTGTTCTTCAACATTTTGTTTGTGAAGGTCATATATGTGTTATATACAGCAGTAGCTAATTTATTTTGCTGCTGTAAAATTTTTTATTTTATGAATATTCTACAGTTTGTCTGATTTCCTACTGGAATATATGTTGGTTTTATCCAGTTTTTTTTTGTTGTTATATTAACAACGCTGCTATGAACATTCTTGTCTCCAATAATTAAATGGTACTTTGAATGTTTTACTACTTAATCTTCCTCTTCCCTTCTTCCCATCCTACCTAGGTTGCAAATACCACTTAGAATCTTTATTTCCTTCCATAGTATTTAATATGGTGTCTTGACCACAATAGGTACTCGATAAATACTTGTATATTTGATATAATCAAAATAGATGTATCCTTTGACTAATATATCAATTATTTTAATTGGTCCTTTTCCATTTTCCACCATGAAGTTTATCCTTTTCAGATGCTGTGCTGTCATCTAGCCATTATTCCTTGCATGGTAGCCTTTCAGAATATCAATGGTACATGCATTCAAATATAACATCATGTTCATAGTTAATATCTCTTTCAACATTTTACACTATCATATACTGAAAAATCTGCTTAACCGGTCTGAACTCATTTCTTCTTCTGTAACATTAGTATAAAAATACCTACTTCATAAGTTTATTGTAGATATTGAATGTGGTACATTTAGATCTTTTAGCATAGCAAGGGCTCAGAGTACCTATTGTTATTACTATTATTCCCTAACTGATTGATGTGGTTAACTCTAATATCTGCAGCCAGATAGTATGTCCCTAGAGCATAAGAACATTTTTATAATTGCACCCATCCATAGGGCCTGTCATAACTCATGTTTGTTGAATTGAACTGAGTAGTCAGTGGTTATTAAATAACCATTGATTGGCTAAATCCCTGCTTAGTAACTCTTCTCTTTCTCTCACCTAACTCTTGAAAGTGATTTGTAGTTTTGTAGGATTGCCGGTTAGGACTGGATTGGAGTGGGAAGTCATTAGCTGCAATAAAATGAAGGAGAAATAATAATAAGAAATTGCCTTTGAAGCTGAGACTGAATAGACAGATTGGGTGGTGACTTCCATGGTATGACTTGACATATATCAAAATACTCATTCCAAAAATGCTACCTTCCATCTGCCTGCCACATTGTCAAAAATCCCTACTTTTTAGTCCTCCTTTTGAGTGAAGACAATAAAACTTTTGTTGACTATGTTACATGGAAATACCTTTTCTTAATATGATGATGTTTCAGAAGGGAGGATGTGGAATGGTCAATGGAACTCTTGACTACCAAACAAACTTTGCTAATTTCACAATTTTTCTTAGAGCTGCCTTATTATAATATGGATCCATTAGTGGGTATTTTACATGTGCCAGTTTATCAATATTGATATGGTAATATTTTACAAGTATGGAGTTTACAATATCAATTGGAATAATAATATTGTGTCAATATTGTTTATAATTTTCATACACCTTTACAATTTTCATACTATGTCTATATTGCGGATGAGGAAATTGAAACCCAGAAATGTTATTTACCCAGTCTACTCAATCATAGATATCCATGCTTAGGAATTTGAACTTAGCGTTCTATAATTCTAACCTCTGGTATTACTTGAAGACTCTCCTACCTTGACCTGTGTTTTGCTTAAACCACAGTAATTGATAGCGTGATGAAATATTTAGAGAGGAAGTTTTTTTTTTTTAAACTTGTTTCAACAACACCATAACTCTATTGTCGGCATCTGGCTGCTTCTATTCACCTAATGGCAAAACCTAGTGTTATGCTTCATTTCAGGAGTAAAAGAGCTTTTCCAAGTCTATTTGGGGATATGCATTTCTGCTCCTGGGTGGATCCACACTGCAGCTTGCTTCTCCCTAGTATCATGGCAGCTCTCCATTCCTATTCTTTACCTCCACTCCTGTGGCTGCTTTCTTCCTGTGCATGATTTTTGTCCTCCGTGTGATCACCTTCCTTATTTCTTCATTGTTCCAAAGCACCAATATTACAAAATAATTACAAAAATTTGAAGGTAACAATTTTCCCTAAAGATTGCAGAATATGTAAGGACATTGGCTACTGTATGCATACAGCATAAGTAAAAAACAATACTAGATACCAATCTCCTTAAAAGTTTCCATGCAACCCCTGCTTCTAGAAATATTCCCTAGGCTGTCCATTTTGCTCAGGACTGGGACTTGAGTCCTATTTCCTTTCTTCTCTCCATTTTTACCAATTTCAAGTTTTATGAACTCTCTGCCTTCCTCTTTTCTTAATCATTCTTTTACACACCAGGCCTGTGTTGAGTGGATATGAAAGGCAATAGTTTGATGGGGTGGATTGGAAGGACGGACTTTTCACAACTGAAATAAAAGATCCAGCAAAAGATAAGCTCTGGTCCAGTCTCTGGGTGGTGATTGCTTTTGAGGAAGGGCCAATCTGTCCTTCCTGACTTGGCCCCAAGTTAGCTCTTGCTGGTCCTGCCAACACTCTGAAACTTAGCCTACCCTCCAGTTGGCCCAGGCTTGAGCTTTTAACTCTAAAGCCTTGGCCAAGAATTTTTTTCTTTTTTTTTTCTTTCCTAAACCTGAGGCTGAACAACTCCCTGGCAGGCACCTTGTTGCTCATTTCTCTGCTATAGATCTCTTCCAGGCCATGTTGGGGATGAGGAAATCTTGGATGGAGTGAAGGGATCTATTTCAGGCTCTCACTGACTAAACATGCTACACACACTACTCCACCTTTTCTATTCTATTGTCCTTCTATTGCCTATTCTATTCTAGCTGCCCTTTCTTTACTATCTACTCACTTGATTAGGAATACCATTCAATCTTACTGCCTTTAAGACTGTCTGTACACGAATTACTCCCAGATGAGTTTCCATTGCCTATATCTTTTTTTGAATACCAGGGTATACCCACTTCCTAGGTGATGTTTCTATCTTCTTGATAGGTAGATATCTACATCTAAATCAGCACTCCTAGAATTCTCTCATTTCCAGTTCCTTCCTCCCCAGAGTATAGACCAATCTCCCTGTTTCCACCCTTATTCCCTTCAATTGATTCTTATCTCAGTAGTCAAAGTGATCCTGTTAAAATGTAGGCCAGTTCATGATATTCTCTGCTCCAGATCAAACAATGGTTTTCTGACTTACTCTGATTAAAATCTGTATCATTACAATCAGTATCTGATTTTCTAACTTACTCTGATTAAAATCTGTATTATTACAAGGTTTTAGCTGATCTCCACACTCCACGCTCCACAACCTCTTTGTCTTTATCCCTTCTGCTCTTCCTTCTCATGATTTGTGTCAAAACATCACTAGTCACCAAGCCATCTACAATCACTCCAAGGAGCTATTCCCTATCTCTTTTTCTAGAAATTTGCATGACTTTCCCTCTGACCTCCCTCAGATCTTTTGTTATGTGCTAGGTGAGACTTTTCCTGACCATCCTACTGAAAATTACAAACTTGCATTCTCCCTCTCTAATTTCTACATGTTGTTCCCTTCCGTTTGTTGTTCAATTTTTATTCATAACACCTATAATCATTTTACTTATACAAATTTTGCCTTTTTTTGTTTTTACCTTTCTTTTGATATAATTTGAGCTTCAAGAATAAAAGATTTTTGTTAGTTTTGCTGGCCACTTTTAACTTCAGGGTCTTAAACAATGTTAAGCATATAGTATATACTAAACAGATAATTGCTTAAAACACTATTATTTTGGATTATTTAAATGCAAAGGGTGTGACACTGTTTGATGACTAAGGTTACTGAGGAAGGGGAATTGAGGTCTTGTAGGTCATTTCCTTAGTGATAGATGGTATAGCAACATGCAAATTTTCTTATTAAACTTGTTTATTAAAAACAAACAACTTGGTGAGACACAGGAAATTACTTAGGATATTTTATTTTTTTTTCTGTTTCCATGTTAAGTGCATACAACCTGTTAATAGATAGTCTCTTTTTGTACACTATTATCCTAACTTGAACATTTTAGATTGTGTAGAAAGTTACCATTTTCCTCTTCAGTTTAATCTGGAACATTTGGCAGAGATATTCTGGGACTTGTTTGCTCTTATGGTGGAACTGGTGAGAGTGATAAAAGAGACAGAAAATATAAGTAGGCTGTAATACTTTCAATTTGGTGCTGTTTGTCTCCTATCTGAGAATATTGCCTATTTTATTCTTGTCAGAAATTGCCAATGAATAAATTGGCTTTTATTAGCTCAATAGTTAGGTTTATTTTTTTTAATGCCTGATTTGATAAGGATTGTTAGGTAGGAAAAAAAATCTTGGCAAAGCTATTGAAGAGTGCATATGGGAAATGTTTTCACGTTGAAATCTTATTATGAACTTTGCATTATTGAGTTGTTCATTCAAACTGATAATAAGGAAAGATTCAGGGATATTGATAAGTACCTGAAGGATGAATTTCATGGTTTAGGTTGCAGAAACAAAGAAAGATTTTAAAGCTGACTTTTTCTAGTATTTCTAGATTGTATATTTAGAAAACCCCATCTTCTCAGCCCCAAATCTCCGTAAGCTGTAAGCAACTTCAGCAAAGTCTCAGGATACAAAACCAGTGTGCAAAAATCACAAGCATTCCTATACACCAATAATAGACAATCAAAGAACCAAATCATGAGTGATCTCCCATTTACAATTGCTACAAAGAGAATAAAATATCTGGGAATACAACTTACAAGGGATGTGAAGGACCTCTTCAAGGAGAACGGCAAACCACTGCTCAAGGAAATAAGAGAGGACACAAACAAATGGCAAAACATTCCATGTCATGAATAGGAAGAATCAATATCATGAAAATGGCCATACTGCCCAAAATAATTTATAGATTCAGTACTCTACCCATCAAACTATCATTGATTTTTCTTCACAGATTTAGAAAAAATTACTTTAAATTTCATATGGAACCCAAAAAGAGCCTGTATGGCCAAAACAATCCTAAGTAAAAAGAACAAAGCTGGAGGGATCATGGTACCTGACTTCAAACTATACTACAAGGGTACACTAACCAAAACAGCATGGTACTGGTACCAAAACAGACATATAGATCAATGGAAAAGAACAGAGGCCTCAGAAATAACACCACCCATCTACAACCATCTGATATTTGACACACCTGACAAAAACAAGCAATGGGGAGAGGATTCCCTATTTAATAAATGGTGTTGTGAAAACTGGCTATCCATATGCAGAAAACTGAAACTGGACCCCTTCCTTACACCTTATACAAAAATGAACCTAAGATGGATTAAAGACTTAAATGTAAGACCTAAAACCATAAAAAACCCTAGAAGAAAACCTAGGCAATACCATTCAAGACATAGGCACAGGCAAGGACTTCATGACTAAAACACCAAAAGCAATGGCAACAAAGCCAAAATTGACATATGGGATCTAATTAAAGTAAAGAGTTTCTGCACAGCAAAAGAAACTATCATCAAAGTGAACAGGCAACCTATGGAATGGGAGAAAATTTTTGCAATGTATCCATCTGACAAAGGGCTAATATCCAGAATCTACAAAGAACTTAAACAAATTTACAAGAAAAAAACAGACAACCCCATCAAAAAGTGGGTGAAGTATATGAACAGACACTTCTCAAAAGAAGACATTTATGTGGCCAACAAACATACGAAAAAAAGCTCATCATCACTGGTCATTAGAGAAATGCAAATCAAAGCCACAATGAGATACCATCTAATGCCAGTTAGAATGGCCATCGTTAAAAAATCAAGAAACAACAGAGGCTGGAGAGGATGTGGAGAAATAGGAACGCTTTTACACTGTTGGTGTCAGTGTAAATTAGTTCAACCATTGTGGAAGACAACCATTGTGGAAGACAGTGTGGTGATTCCTCAAGGATCTAAAACCAGGGATACCATTTGACCCAGCAATTCCATTACTGGGTATATACCCAAAGGATTATAAATCATGCCACTATAAAGACACATGCACATGTATGTTTATTGCAGCACCATTCACAATAGCAAAGACTTGGAAGCAACCCAAATGTCCATCAATGATAGACTGGATAAAGAAAATGTGGCACATATACACCATAGAATACTATGCAGGCCTAAAAAAGAATGAGTTCATGTCCTTTGCAGGGACATGAATGAAGCTGGAGACCATCATTTGCAGCAAACTAACACAGGAACAGAAAACCAAACACAGCATGTTCTCACTCATAAGTGGGAGTTGAACACTGAGAACACATGGACACAGGGAGGGAAACATCATACACTGGGGCCTTTTGGGGGGTGGGGAGCTAAGGGAGAGATAGCATTAGGAGAGAAATCTAATGTAGATGACAGGTTTATTGGTGTAGCAAACCACCATGACACTTGTATACCTACGTAAGAAACCTGCACGTTCTGCACATGTATCCCAGAACTTAAAGTATATATATATAAAGAAATCCTGAAGGTCATACTCTAATCCTATTGCCTCAGTTTTTCTAATTTTTAAATTTGGACTCAACCACACCATTGGAGAACTGCACACTTGTTTTGCATTGTTTTGGCCCAGTGTAGGGCTGCTTGTACAGAATTGCATTTTGGATTTATGCCATTAGCCTGTGTTGAGGGACATGATAAGAAACAGCCATCGAAAAGACACAATCATACATATTGTAAAAATCTTGTTAAGAACTTGTTCAATACATTCTTATGAGAACTCCCACGAGAAACTTCTTTCAATGTTCTACAGCAGGAAAAACTAGGTTTCTTTTGGGCAAATGGTTTGTATTCATCTTATAAATACTGTGAATTGAATGATAGTAGGTTTTTCTTCTGCTTTGGCCTCTAAGGAACTGTATCAGTCAGGAGTTGGGCAGCATAACAGAAGCCATTCTATGCTTTTCAAGTATGAAGGATTATAATTGGGAGAATTAGAGGTTTACATACTGCTGGAAAATCTGTGGGTTGTGAAAGTCGCCACTACAGAAGCTTCCAACTTGAAGCAGCAGAGTGTGTGATTTTCAAAAACTCAGTAGAAAGCGCTCATCAACCCCACGTCTGCCCCAGATTCCATAGACTTTGGCTTCATTTTTGCCTTTGCTTTCCAAACCTATGTGCTTGCTTCTCTTTGGCAAGCTAATCTGAACAATATGGGAAAGGGATTTTGAGAAATATATTTTCAACTTCTCCTATGCAGGAGCTGATGGCTGAATTGATAATAGATAATTAACTACTGCAAAAACATAAGACATTTTGCTCACCTCTTGCAATAGCACAAGATAAAATAGTATACAGTTTGTGTTCTAATTTTGTACCTGGCTTCAACTTACTTTAATACTCCTATTTTTCCATTTTAATTCCCTCCCTCCCTTCCCCCTTTCCTTTCCTTTCCTTTCCTTTCCTTTCCTTTCCTTTCCTTTCCTTTCCTTTCCTTCCTCCCTCCCTTCCTTCATTTCTCCTGTTGTGTTGTAATTGTTTATTTCTGTAAGCCATCTCAGTTTTTTTTGGAGAAAAAATGATATATAAATAATTAGTTTGAAAAACAAGTGAAGGAGAATGAGCTTATAATAAATGTATATCTAAAAACAACCTAACACACATTAAATATGACTAGAGATCTAAAACAGATGGAAAGAGTAACCCAAGCAATTGCCATAATATCACTCTACAAAGCAATACCCATCGTCTTAGATATATTCCTCTTCATTGTTTACATTATTTTTTTCTGTTACAAGTAGGTTCTCAAAGAACGTCATTAAAAATTATAGACAATAAAGCATACATACTTACCCAGCATAATTAAAAACTGGCCTTTCATACAAGCACATTTTCTATTTATCTTAGGCTTGCTCATGTAAATGGCTTGATTTTTAAATTTTATTTATTTTTGTAAATTTCTATAAAGAACTATAAACATTTTATAAATAAAAATTATATGTCTCTGCCTTCTTAAGGAGTCAATAATAAAAATAATGTAAGATTTTCATGTATGGTAATTATGAAACAAAGATTTACTTATAGTACATTATAGAAATGCTTTCAGTGACTATTGAATATAGAGATTCAGATTTTAGATTATTTAAAATGAGTTAATTGTTTTGTTTTTTCTTTTAGTTTTTTTTTCTTGCACTATTACTCTTATCCAATGTCTTATTTTACACAGAGTTGTCTAGAAGAGGTCTGAGGGTGGCTCTAAATTTTCAGGAGAATAAGTGTGATAGTCTGAATATAACAGTTAATATTTCTTCACGCTTGAGAGCTTCCTTTTTCTTCTTTCTTTTTCTCCTTTTAAGTTTAAGGCTATATATCAACTCCTGGGGTTTCCAGAAGCTTGACCTCTGAATGAGTGGGCATTATTGCATGAATTTGATCTCTTTAATAGGATTACAGAGTAATGAAGTTTAGAGACTAAAAGAGACTGTGAAAGGTCACCTAGTCCACCACTTTCCCAAAAAGGCCAATTCCATTTAGAGCCCTATCTAAACCACTGCAGGCAAAGGGCAGCCTCTGCTTTATTATAGCCTTTCAAAGACAGAAATGCTACCATCTCTGGTGGCAAGACTTTTTTATGT
Organism: Macaca thibetana thibetana; assembly: GCF_024542745.1. Lineage (NCBI taxonomy): Eukaryota > Metazoa > Chordata > Mammalia > Primates > Cercopithecidae > Macaca > Macaca thibetana. The sequence goes on along the minus strand of NC_065581.1, from coordinate 150,680,446 downwards.
TTTATAATTCTCAATATCAGAAAATTCTTCTTTAGATTTATCTTAAATTTCTTATGCAAAAACTTAAGCCCATGAACTCAATCCCTAATAAGATTTGAAAATAAAAATTGAACTTCTGAAAAGACTTGAGAAAATTGAGTCCTACTGTTTCCTTTACATTCGTAGCACAAAAGTTGGCATAATGGGGGTGTGTGTGTGTGTGTGTGTGTGTGCGCGCGTGTGTGTGTGTGAAAGAGAGAAAGAGTGAGAAACTAAGGGTCTCTTTGAATAGATTTCTGTTAGAGACCCGTCATCAGTATAAAATTAATTCATAGATCAAACTAGTTGGTAAGGGGCTAGGCTGAACTAGTTCTACATCTCCACCAGTTCTCCCTTGATGCCTAATTCACATTCACAAGCTAGTTTAGGATTAGATGTGTAGCTTGTAGATATGAGATAGAAAAAAAAATGGGAGACGATGTAGCAGAGAGACATTATAGGGACTGGAAAGACCACTATCAATCCTGGCATTTATGAACTATGTGACTTTGAGGAAGTCAACTTCCACTGAAAAATAAACGTTGATAGTAATACATCTTCTGTCTGTCTGTCTCCCGGGGATTTTTGAGGAGTTGAAGAGAAAATGAGTATGTAAATTATTTGAAAAATAATGAACAATGTACAAATAGTGTATGGCAATTTCTCCTTCCCCAAATCTTTGCCTGTTCCTTAGTAGTGCATTGTAGAACCAGGAAAATCTGGTTTGAATTATGACTTTGGTACTGCATAATTGTGTGGGCTTAAACAAGTCTCTTGACATCTTTGAGCCACAATTTCCTTTTTGAAAACTGGGACAATATAATTGACCTTGAGGGATAGTGGTGATGATTAGAGATAATGATTGCAAAGTGTCTAGCATGCTGTTTCACAAACAGTAAGCGTTCAGTAAATAGTAACTATTATCATCTAGTCATTGAAGCAAAAAATACATTCATTTTTACTTCTCTTGCTCCGATCTCATATATTTCATCTAATTGGTTATGAAGTCATAGGAATTCTATTTTCATGCCTTTACAGTCTCCATGACTGCTCTGTCATCTCTGCCATTGTCCCTTATGCTATATATCATTTCAGCAGTATTTAACTACTCCCCTTGCTTCCAGTATTTTTCCCTTCAATCCAGCCTCCTCCACACTATAACCAAAGTCATCTTTCAAAGTGACATCTGAACAGTTTACTGCTCCTCTTCAAACATTCCAATACTTTTGCCATTGACTGCAGCACAAAAGATATTCACAGTCAGTTAGGATCCTTCATAGTCTATACTATCTTTCTGTTATCTTCCACACTCCTCCTGCACCAATGCATTCTGTGCTGCTTCTACAGTGACCTACTGGCTGTTAACCAAAATATGTCATGCTTGGGTTTCTGTGTGTCTTGTTTTATCTCCATGAAATACCTGGCAAGTTTCTATCTGCCTTTTTAGAGTATGCAGAGGTTCCAGTCTGAAAACGTACAGACACGTAGAAGGATCTACACATACATACGTTTCAAGGGATCAACTTTTAGGTACATGCATTTTTTCTGAGTATGCTATGACCCTCAGAATATTAGGAACCACTATTTTGGACTCAGTGTATCCACTCTTTCCATTGGAAAGTCGTCACTTTTTAGTGATGATCTTAACCATTGAATATCATGTAACATGTAACATTTTCTTTAATATTTTTAAGCAGGCAAGATAACTGTTGCTTTCAGCAGGAAATCAATGGGTCAAAGTGGGATTCTAAGCTGGCAAACTCCAGTATGAAGTGGTTTCAGAAAAGAATCGATTGCTCAAGCACAGCCCCATTTGATAAATGCCTTGAAAATGCATGATCAAAATCCACTTCCCTAATTTTTCTTTTTTTTCTTCTTTTTCTTTTTCTTTCTATTTATTTATTTATTTATTTATTTATTTTTTTTGAGACGGAGTCTCGCTATGTCGTCAGGCTGGAGTGCAGTGGCACGATCTCGGCTCACTGCAACCTTTGCTTCCTGAGTTCAAGCGATTCTCCTGCCTCAGTCTCCCAAGTAGCTGGCATGTGCCACCACGCCCAGCTAATTTTTGTATTTTTAGTAGAGACAGGGTTTCATCATGTTGGCCAGGATGGTCTGGATCTCCTGACCTCGTGATCCACCCCCCTCAGCCTCCCAACGTGCTGGGATTACAGGCGTGAGCCACCACACCTGGCCCTATTCCCCTAATATTAAGTTGTTGATTCCTGTTAATACAGAAATCCATAAATTCTAGTTTAAAAGATACCATTTCAGACTATTATCAATCATCATCCTTTAAAATAAAGGAGTTTTATGTATTTTCCCAATAGAAAGAAAGGGCAGAAGAAGGGATTTTGTGGCTCCCAGCATCCTAAGGAAAATAAAAGGACTACTACAAGTGAAAAATGGGGAAGTTAGAAAAATGAAAGTCAAATTTTATATCCTTTCCATTTTGTTAAATGATACTAAATGGCAGTGGTTTTCATGCTGGGATGTAAGTACCTCTGGAGGATCACAAACATCTTCTAAGAGGTACAGAAGTACTGGGACTTTTGAGGGAATTAATTTCCAGATACTCAAGTTCTCTGTATATTCCCTCCTGAAACTAACTGCCTGCAAATAAGCATGAGGTCATGCCGATGGCCCTTTCCCATCTTTCTCCCACTTTGCAAAAGAAAGGGAAATCTCTTACCTGTCTGGGATCATACTGTGGTGCATTTCTTGCTATGTAAAAACTATTGGGACGTCATATAAAAGTATCATTGAAAATATTGATGTAGATGGAAATATACAAATAACTTTAATTGCTTAGTAACAAACTAATTTGCAAGTGAATTTCATTCAAATTCTTTGCTTTCAACAGAATTGAAGGAGGATCCAAATGATTTGTTAGCCCTGTGACTTTGTTAGGTAACTCTCAATAAACTGAGAGCCATTATTATAGCAAAATTCCTTCTTCTTCCCTCCCCACTAAATTGTTTATGTAACCAAGTGCTTATATGCATAAAAATAAGAGTTGAATTGATGCTAAATCCTCTCTCTCTCTCTTTTTTTTTTTAATCAATGAGTAGTATTTAATCATGGTTACAAATACTGATTGAAGATTGAAAGCTTTATATACCTCATTAAGAAATACATTTCCAATAAAATTTTTCTTATGTTTAATTATTATCTATTAAGTATATTTATCATGTTTTAGCCAATAATGCATTAGTAATACTTATAATACTGTGAAAAGTCTTTTTCTCTTTAACACTTAGAGCTTTTGAGTCTCCAAATATAAAAATAAATAAAAATAAAATTGTTAGAAACACTTTGATGTGTGTGTGTATTTGTATGTGTGAGTGTGTGTGTGTGTATGTAGAGAAGTGTGATAGCTTGAATAACAATAAATATTAAAGCACAAAATGTATTATACTAGGAAAAATTCTTTGGGAAAAGCAGAATAATAATTAAAGTATAAGCAGAAAAATGAATAATGTTACGTTTCTGACCATTAAGAAGACCCTTCTCATGCATTTTTCGATGAATGATGGTGGGTGTCAAATTACTATTAAGAAATTTGGAAATGTTATATTTCAAATTTAAAATTTAAAGTTTCAATATGTTAGAGATTACATACTTCACAAGTATTTAGACTTGTGTAAATGTTTGACTCTCAGTTTAGAAATACATATGAGAGTCACAGATTTTAATTTTTTAAAAAAGGATATATGAACACAAATGTTTGAAGACCTCTTCTCTGAAGTACACAGAGGGCAGAATTTTCTTTCCCATCCCAGTATCATGCATTATGAAAAAATTATGGTTTTTTGGGTTTCTTTTCTTGGGGTCCTCTGAAAATAGCCTCCCAGAATAGGTCAAAAACTGGGAATATTCACAGTAAAAATCACTGACTCCTCAGAGAGATGCCGCAGACTTTGGGATGGTATTGGAGACTGAAAGCAAGAGACTCGGGCCAAAAAGAGAAAAAAAAGAGGAAAGGGTTGAGAAGGGGATAGAGCCAGAGGCAAATATCCTGCACCTTGATTTTCCTGGCTGTGGCTTTGGCTCTTAAGAGGGTTCTCCCTGAGCGTGGTCACAAGAGCTTCTGCTGTGGTTTGAGAAGGCGCAGGGAAGGAAATGATCCTGGGAACTCCGGGCCTTAACTCCCATACCACCTCAGGAGAACCATGTCTAAGGAAGGAATAAGGCAAACACAATTTAATGAAAGAAAAAGCACTCAATCTTTGTCTCCTTTATTTTCAGGAATGAATTTTGTTCTAATTTTTTTTCTGTTTCTTAAATTATATTGAGCACTTCATTATTAAAAATTTTTATTTCCTTTACACACCCATGTCCAACACTTTGCTTCACGGTACTTTGGATTGTTAACTTCCCATTTAATGCAAGATTTTTGAGTGAGTGAGGGGGCAATATTCTTGGCAAATTTCTGACCGATTTTACCCTGCATCTGAATTCATACCGTATTTATAAAAAGCAAAACAATGGTTAAATCTTTTCTTTGGTGCTGGGGAGACAATCCTGAATTCTGCTGATGTGCTATCAATACAAAATAACAATGTGAGTAATCACCATAAAGTAGTTGAGTATGTTTTATTATGTATGATTTTTACTATTGGGGTTAGTGACAGCATGATGTATTGGGGGCATCAAGACTTAGGTTCCTGGGCCAGCCAGTATTGCTACCAAATGCTGCATGTCCTTCAAAAAATGTTGGCGCCAACATTGTTGGTTCTTAGTTTCCACAATTTTAGCATGAAAGAGTTCCGACCAATCTTCTTTTCCTTTTTCTACTGAGACTTTATGATATGACTTTCTAATCCTATATCGACTCTTCCCACATCATATGTATTTATTCTATTCCTAGTAGCATTGAGCATTCTCTTCTTTGAATCTTAAATACTTATGTATTTTTGATATTCCTTCTGTTAGGTAGTGATCTTCTTAAGAAGGACAAATCTGAATTCAAATTTGGGTCATACACAATTTTCCCATATTATATGCAACACAAGTATTGGTTAGATTGATCTGGAATTGTCTCCTCTTCTATCTCTTCTATTTATTATTCTACTAATGCCAAGGTTCATTTTGTAGATGAACATTGAGTGATCTTGTTTCCATATCATCTTTTATCTTTCATTCCTTTCCCCGTATCCATATTGACCTAATTTAATGTTCCGTCTTTGTAGTCCAGAATTAAAATTTTCTCTTTTTCTTGTATTTCTACTTAACCTCTCGAAACTATATCAAAGAATCTGCATTCTACTTTATTCTCTACTTATTTGATTATCTTTATATCCTTGGCTCTCTTTCTGGTACTAATCAACTTCACTGTGGGGCTATATTTTAAAATGTTGATGTTCAGAGATGATGGAGATAGATTGTTAATAAAACCCATGTTCAATCAATTTACACTTTTATTTACATAATACTTCTTTGTATTAAGAAAACTACATTTTTATAAAATGGGAACAACACATACTTTCTACATGTTTGCATACTCTACTGTTTACCAATTTTCATGTGATGGATGCTTAAGCTATAAGAGAATATATTTTTCTCTTTTATCCTCAATCAAAAAAGCTGAAATGTAACGCTGTGATATTTTAAATGTGGTAGAAAGTATTAATATAAATTTAAAACCTAATAAAAAATCTGTTTTCAAACAAAGTATGAATTTTTCAATAAAACTAAGAAGAAATATAATAATAAAAAGCTGCAAAGTAATAGCAGTGTAACAAATCTCCACCTCTTATTCTCTGCAGTTTTTTTTTTTAAAGCCATAAATACTCTCAGTTTTATAAATCCAATTGAAAGCTGAGTTTAGTCTTAGAAAGGTGCAGCCACTTCACTGACCTTCATTTCATTTCTTTAAAAAGTGTAATTGGAAATATTTTTTCTGGATAGGGGTCGCTGACACTTGGTTACCACAGGGCACATCTGAAACTATCTTCTCCGTCATAACTGCAAACACGTAGTTTCATCTGCTTTTTTCATGTTAGTGATGGGCTGGTGAACTCAAGGGAATATTAGATGATCCCTTTTGGATGACACATCCAAAAGGCATGTGTGTGGCTCACAGCGTCCTGTCACAGCGGACAAGAAATAAACGACTTCAATTCAAAACCCATTTCTCTCTCTTGTTAGACATGTGGCCTCATCATGTGTATAATGTGTAATTCCTCTAGTATATACTCCATGGAGGTAGCTTCAGTACACTTAAGTGGGCATAGGTGTTAAAATTTTACATTAAGATTTTTCTTCTCCAGGGACATGCCTTATTCTTCATTAAAACAAACAAACAAAAACAAACAAAAACTGTTGGAAGATAAGGTTGGATAAGTAGGTTGCAGCCACAAATTTGAGGAGGGGGAGGGATTAAAAAGCAGACAAAATACTTGGATTTGATAAAGAAATATGGGAGAAATACATATTTTTGAGCCGAAGAGAAGCTGTGCTTTTGGAAACTCAAGAAAGTGAAAAGTAGCTCATACATGGAATCACATTAAGAATACCATCAGAGGACTTTTTTTTTTTTTTTTAGATCTACAAAATAGAGTAACAATTGCCCACCTCAGACTTAGGAGAATCGAACTATAAGCATTACGTTGGCACTAAGCAGCTTGTCTCCATCTCTTTTCCCTTCTCTGTAAATGTAGAAGATGATACTCATATATGTGCCATAAATCCATTTATTTTTTAAAATTTGTATTTTAAGAATGTTTCCAGAAAACCAGAAACATAGACCTGTGGACCTTTGGATGTGCGGTGATGGAAGGGCTCGGTATTTTTTTTTTTTTTTTTTTTTTTTTTTTTTTTTTTTTTTTTTTTTTTTTTTTCTGAGACGGAGTCTCGCTCTGTCGCTCGGGCTGGAGTGCTGTGGCCGGATCTCAGCTCACTGCAAGCTCCGCCTCCCGGGTTTACGCCATTCTCCTGCCTCAGGCTCCCGAGTAGCTGGGACTACAGGTGCCCGCCACCTCGCCCGGCTAGTTTTTTGTATTTTTAGTAGAGACAGGGTTTCACCATGTTAGCCAGGATGGTCTGGATCTCCTGACCTCCTGGTCTGCCCGCCTCAGCCTCCCAAAGGGCTGGGATTACAGGCATGAGCCACCGCGCCCGGCCAGGGCTTGGTGCTTTTAAAAGCATGTTTTAAGCATGTAGATCATGAAGTAAGCCATCTAAATATTCGTTCTCTTTGGGCTTGAGAGAAGTGGAAACACCATATTTAGCGGTTTAAGCACAATTCCCTGCAAGCTAGCTATAATTCCACTCCTTTTGCTTCCACAAGAACACACCAGGAAGTAAGTGAGAGGAATGGTCACTGCAGTGATCTCTCAAATCAGCTTTAATTTATAAATAATATAATTCCCCAAATTCAGTACTATTAAATATTTTTAGTGGCAACTAATGCAAAATACTTCCCTTTGCCAAGACACTAAGGCAGAGAAGTCTGTTAGCCTGGCATCGAGGTGATTTACTGGCCCTTCGTTGTGAATATCCCGTGACCTAGAATCCTGTATCCAATTCTTCCTGTCATTTTCCCAAGATGGAAGCCACACATCTATTCCTTCTTCCCCCTTTCCCGTCTCCTCCACCTCTCGTCTAATGCTTTTCCTTCACTGCCTCTTTCCACCAGTCCTCTTTGCCCACGCTTTTTGTGCGTTATCAGCAAAGGGAATTCTGGAAATGGGACTAGTGCCAAGAAGTATTCCAGTAATACTTAAGATGTGAAAGAGGATCCATTAATTAAATAAATAAAAACAGATCAATTTGTAATTGCCAGATGAAAATTAACGAACAGGATTTCCTAGAGAAATGTTGTTGACATCATCAATAACAACTTGTTATTGGCATCATTCACCACGAAAAAGACATAGTTTCAGCCCCTGTGTCACTTGTGATGACTATTACGGGGCAGGACACTTCCTTGTTCTGCTGGATGAACAGATGCCCTTGGCTTCCACATGGTCTATATCAGTCCTCAAAACTGAGAAGAGGTAATGAAGGAATGCTGAAAGAAAAATTGAGGCTCAAAGCAGATTAATTACAGGTCATAAAAGAGAATGTTGGGAATCAAATAAGATACAAATTCCAAGAAAATGAGTCTCTACAGTGTCAGGCTGAGCAAATAGGGAAGAAAAAGTAATGAAGAGCCCAATATAGTCTACTTAATTGTTGAGGGGTTCTTGGAGCATAAGCACATGGGAAAAGCACAAATCTCCTGTCTTTCTGCCTGAGAGAAAATAGTACAGTGTAATAGATTTACCTCAAAAAAGAAAATGGGTGTGAGGAACAAGCTCTTAGATGGGATAAATGCATACAGTACAAACACCAGAAAATATCTCCCTAACAGAGAAGCCTTAAATGGCTGTGTGCTCTCTGCTGGCACCACCTAAATTGTTCACAGTGCATAGTAATTGACTGAAAAGAAGATTTTAAAAATCCACTTAATATTACTGTGCATATGTGAAACTTCTTTGGAACAATTAGTCTGCAGTACTTTATAATACAAGGTAATTATTTACATTCCCATTTGCAACTGTACCTGTATGTGTCTCATTTGTAGGAAAATATTCAGAATAGTGTTTCTTTAACCCATGGTTGATTTTCACTATAGAGATCAGATGTTAATGTGAACTTTCATTTTCTTTCTTCCCTAAAATTCATAAATCACCAGGCAGTCCTGAAAACTGATACAGGAAACTCATCCAGAAAGCCAGATTATTGGAAAATACACTGGGCATATCTTTTATTAACTGTTTTAATTCTGCCTAAAATGTAATTTCCAATTTTAATAAGAAAGAAATGCAAGCTCATTGAAACAAAACCTAAGCAGCAACAATAAATAAAATTGCTGGGAGAAAAAGGATGAAGAAATTCTAGGATTCTGTTGAATCCCTCTGAGTTCACTGTTTTACCATCTTTTTTGTTATGGTGAAATATGCATAGTATAAAATTTAACTTTTTTTTGAGACGGAGTTTCACTCTTGTTGCCCAGGCTGGAGTGCAATGGTGCGATCTCGACTCACCACAATCCCCGCCTCCCGGGTTCCAGCGATTCTCCTGCCTCAGCCTCCCGAGTAGCTGGAATTACAAGCATGCACCACCATGCCCGACTAATTTTGTATTTTTAGTGAAGATGGGGTTTCTCCATGCTAGTCAGGCTCGTTTCAAACTCCTGACTTCAGGTGATCCGCCCGCCTCTGCCTCCCAAAGTGCTGGTATTTACAGGTGTGAGTCACCGCTCCTGGCTTAAAATTTAACATTTTAACAAATTTTAAGTGTACGATTCAATGGCATTAAGTTCAGGCGTTTAAAATATTGTTAAACCATTACCAATATCCATTTATAGAATTTAAAAAAATCTTCCCAACTTTATATCCATTAAACAATAACTTCTCATTTTCTCCTTTCCAATTTCCTGGCAACTATCATTTGACTTTCTGTCTCTATGAATTTGGCTACTCTAGGGACCTTATATACGTGGACTCATTCGGTACTTGTCTTTTTTTGACCGTTTTATTTCACTTGGCTTAACGTTGCCAAAGTTCTCCTATGAAGCATGTGTCAGAATTCCCTTCCTTTCTAAGTTGAATGACATTTCATTGTATGTATATACCAAATTTTCTTTACCTATTCATCCATCAGTGGAGACTTGAGTTACTTTTATTTTTTGAATATTATGAATAATGCTGCTATAAACACAGGTGTATACATATCTATTTGAATCCCTGTTTTCAATTCTTTTGGGTATACACCTAGAAGTGAGATTGATAGATTATATGGTAGTTCCATTTTTAATTTTTGGAGAATCTGCCATACTATTTTCTGTAGTGGCTGCACCATTTTACATTTCTACCAACAGTGCACAGGGTTCCAATTTCTCCACACCCTTATTAACACTTGTTATTTCTGTATCCCAGAACTTAAAGTAAAATTTTAAAAAGTCATTTTAATTAGTGTAAAGTAGTGTCTTAAAAAATTATATATTGCTGATTAATTTTTGGTACAGATCTGAATGGATTTACAAACCTTGATTTTACTAAAAGAATGTTTTATTCTTTTAGGGTAGGTTTCTTTTTTTATTATTATTATTGTTTTTTGAGACGGAGTCTCGCTCTGTCGCCCAGGTGGGCAGATCTATAGCTATATGTCTCTAAACATATAGAGACATATGTGACTACATCAACAGGTGGCTTAAGTCACTTCCTGGTCTCACAGTCTTGTCTGCCGCCTCCCACGTCCTTAGGCTGAAGCTTATATTGGCCACAAGTCTCTGCTGTGGCAGGCAGATGCATTTTCTATTTCCTTTCTTGTGTGAATAATTCCTCTTCAATTATTGGAATATGATTTATGGTGATCAATTGCAGTTTCTGCTTCCCTGAAGAAGCCACATACCAGGTCTGCTCTGCTTATGACTCAACACTCAGTAGGTAGTAACTTTCACCCTTCTTACCACTTACTATTTGTGTTTTCAATTTTGTTCACTTTTATTTTGTGCTTGTTTCTTGATGACACTTGTTTTCCTTCTCATTTATCCCTCAATGCTATGTGTTTACGCATCAGAGATGCTTCGAAGTGGGACCACACAGATCCCTCTTGATTAGAAAGAAGTCCTTGGATTAGGTTCTAAGGTGTCATAAATCAGCTAGGCTCAGTGCAACATGAAATGGGGTGAAAATAAATGTCTTAATATCTATTGCTAACTACAACAGAAGAAGACGGTGCGCTGCCCAAGGGGGCTACACAAACTCAGAAATATGCAAGGAGACACCAGTATCAAATAAGCTTAGTATCTATAGGTTAACCACAGCAGAAGGGGTCTCAATTAACTGCGAACTATATTCAGCATCAGGCCAGAGACCATAATGTGGTTGGCATAATCATTTCAAACCCCAAATGACAAAGCGTTGGGGAAAGGAGAGGAAATTTCAGGATATTACTTGGGTGGCCTATAAAATCACTTCAGAGGACTTCCAACACAGTAGAAAAGTGACATTTCAGGTTTCCGTCTCTTCAGAATCACTCCTCCAGATTCACCTTTCCTTCCCATACCAGCCAAGAAATGGAATGAGGGTGGATTCATGGTGGGAGATTCCTGCTCTTCCAGCCAAGAAGTGTTGAGAAAGACAAAGGCTGACAACAAGTCCTTTTAACATTGGCATTCTACAGTCTACAAAAAAAGTCTTTTTAATTTTATTTGCTTCTTCTACTCATAGTGTCACGATGTGATTGGCTATAGTATAATCAAAGTGCTTAACACTTACACTCGAATGGGAATATGTCCAGATTAGATATCACATGAGATAACATATAAGATATGCTTTTTATGTGGTCTGACAACCAGTACTCCAGAATAATGCCTGTAAACATCAATGGTGGGTAGGTTATTTTCAAATGGCTTTTTCTAGGTCAGAAAGCTCTAAAGACAGTGAGGAAGGATTGACTCAAAATAATGTAACTGTTAGTATAAAATAACCCATAAAGAGGTTAATAAATAAGTAACGCATGAACTTCCAGATTTCAACTAAGACATCAATGTGATTTTAATGGTAATTGAAAGTTAGGGTCAGGCACAGTGGCTCACACAACACTTAGGGAGGCCAAGGCAGGTGGATCACTTGAGGCTAGGAGTTCGAGACCAGACTGGCCAACATGGTGAAATCCCATTTCTAATACACACACACACACACACACACACACACACACACACACACAAGAATTAGCCAGGCATGGTGGCACATGCCTGTAATCCCAACTACTCAGAGGGCTGAGGCACAAGAATTGCTGGAACCTGGGAGGCAGAGGTTGCAGTAAGCCGAGATCACGCCACTGTACTTCAGCCTGGGTAGAGTGAGACCCTGTCTCAAAAAAATAAAAAAAGGAAAGTAAATACTGACTTGGGGATAAGCATTATCACTGAAAGGAATTGAAAACATATTCAGAATTCTGGGGCAATTTTTTTTTGATTAGTTAGCTAATCTAAGCATTTATCCATTTATTCAAAAAATATTTATTGAGGATCTGTTATGTGAAAGGCAGTGTGCTTGGCATACATTCCACACCTTTATAAAAGCTGTTTTGAGCTCACTATCTTCTATATCCCTTGCTGGTTACATGTTATCCATTGCTGTTTGCATGACCACTAAACCATTTTGGCCTGTTCACTTGTGTTTGAACTGACAACAGATTTTCAAAGAATCCCTTCTGAGAATAAATAAATCCTACCATTTCCCACAGAACATTTAAGATAGTACAATGACTTTGTGACACCCTTTCCTATAGTTTACTGCTTTTGTAATTAATACTTCCTTACAGAAATGTCTCAGCTCAGATATGCTGGGAAATATGAAAATCATTATTTGTGCTTAGGTAGGAATAGAGTAACTTTCAGACTGGATGCTACCTGGGAGAGCCTCCCATTCTTCACCTGAATTAATTCTAGTAATTGAAATTACAATACTCACTGACTTCTTCCTATGTCACAACATCTAATGTGGACCATGGTCCACAAAATCAAATGCCAATGGGATTAAACAAGTAATAAACACGAATGAAGCAAATAGTGGGCATAGCAATGATGAATGAGAAGAATGTGGTCATCTGAAAAGTGCATACTCTGCCTAAAGGGCAGGATGTCACTCATGATCACTGAATATTCCCATATGGAAATCTGGCCTACTATTGTTAGACCAGATCTTCTCATCTGTAAGTAAAGATAGAATTCTGGAATGTTATATAAAATTTTCAATTAAACTTATAAGTGCAATTAAAAATACATCATCTTGCCATTATATGGTTTGGATTTGTGTCCCTGCCCAAATCTCATGTCAAATTGGAGGAGGGGCCTGGTGGGAGGTGATCAGATCATGGGGACAGATTTCCTCCTTGCTGTTCTTGTGAGAGTGAGTGAGTTCTCCCAAGATCGGACGGTTTAAAAGTGTGTGTCACATCCCCCTTCACTCTCTTTCTCCTGCTCTGCCATGGTAAAGATGTGCTTGTTTCCCTTTCACATTCCAACATGATTGTAAGTTTCCCAAGGCCTCCCAGCCATGCTTCCTGCGTAGCCTACAGAACTGTGAGTCAATTAAAACTATTTTCTTCATAAATTACCCAATCTCAGGTAGTTCTTTATAGCAGTGTGATAATGGACTAATACAGACCAGAGGGATTTTTTTTTGTTCCTGAGTTGCCATTTTGTGATCTCTCCTGTATGTCCACAGATGAAAATGATCCACTTCCTACCCTCCAAGTTTGGGTATTTTAGATTATAATGTGTATTTATGGTTATATTTTGCAATGTGAAATATTTTTTTCATTTTATTGTTATAGGCAAAACTGGCTTTATAATCAAGTCTAAAAATAAAAAGACTGATTATTCTTTAGTAATTTCTAGCTATTTCTTATACATGCAAAAGGAAGAACTAATATTATAATGCCATTTTCTTTCCATCAATCATTATACGGTTTCCAAGAGAATCACCTTTCAATATTTTGAAATCAGAGTTCTTTAACCAAATTAGGAAATATTCTGGGTGAAATGTTCCCTGAAAGCTCCTTATGAAATAAGTAATAGCATATCAAATTATCAGTGAAGGAACTTAATGTATGAAAAGTAAGAGAATTCAAAAGAGCTGGATCCATTTCTCTACACCAGAAATGATTCAAAACTATAATCTCTGCTTTTCCTGCTATTCCAATATTTGAAATCACTGCTGATTTCCTAAGACCTTGAGCAGTGCTGGCATATAACAGTTCATCCAATATAATTACATTTATTGGGTGAATAAATGAGTGAATAAAATGAAAGGAATATTTAGAAAGAGTTAGCAAATAATGAGAATAGTCAGAAGGCATTTACAAAAAGAGAACTGCTTGTGCACCTAGGGGCAAATATGAAAATATGTGCCAATTATCTTAAGTGAAATAACTCAGAAATGGGAAGTCAAATACTGCACATTCTCACCTATAGGTGGGAGCTAAATAAAGTGTACACATGGACATAGTGTGGAATTGTAGACATTGGAGACTTGAGAGAGTGAGAGAGTAGGAGGGGGATGAGGGATGAGTATGTACTTATGAGCACAATATACATTATTCCAGTGATGCTTACACTAAAATCCCAGACTTCACTATAAAATATTACCATGTAATAAAACTGCACTTGTACCTCTTAAATTTATGCAAATAATAAACAAAGATGTGCCAAGCATCAGCCAGTTTCAATTGGAATGGGAGGCTATCATATAAGTGAGCTCCAAAGTACATAAGTTGAAATGAGACACAATTAAGAAAATGATCAATATGTAATTCTTCCTTTAAAAAGATTTGATTATGGGTGTCTCTCATAGTTTGGGAAAATGGTGCCATGTTTATAATTATGGTAAATACAAAATTAACTGATAAGATTGTAAGATTGTTTAGGTAACAAGTTCTGGACTATAACATCTTCCAAGTCATTGACTTTTCCCCCCAGTGGTTGTATTTACCACTTACAATGGTGACTAGGGTAGAATTCATAGTACAATAGAACTCAGCATCTAGTTTATTAATCAGATTAAGCTTATAGAGGGCTCAAATAAAACGTCTCTTAGTTAAAAATATTTTCTTCATGTAAAAGAATTCAACTTAAGGCCAATGAATCCATGAATGGTTTCCAATCAATCAACTGAATTATTCCATGATTTGATAGATCAACATGGTGACTTTGTCATGAACCTGTGGAGGAGAAACAAATGTGATTGCCAGCTTATCGTCTCACTATCAATGATGGAATGAAAAATGGACTCTACGTTCCCAGCTGATTTCCTTGTGAGCAGATTAACAGGTCGAACATGACTATGGCCCCTAGGTAGAATGAAAGTCAACATGAGATAACCATAAGTAAAGGAGTTTCTCTGTTATTTGACAGTATTGCAAAAGCATGAACATCTACAGGGGGTGCTTACACTTCAAGTGATTCATACAGAACTTTAATGTACTCGGATTATTTTCCCAGTGAATGCATATCATCAGACAGTGGTTCTGGTTAGTGTACAGACACTGAATCTGGTTGTGATTTTGTATATAGACATTGGGTTCTGTTTTCATATAATGAAATTGGTTCTGGTTCTCATTTTATGTAATATTTTGTTTTATTTCAGTAATGACTATAATTTCCTCTAACTTTTACCCAGTTGTGTTTTTGTGGTAAAGTGTATACCCAGCCCTGCGCACATCTTTGTCACCATCACGTAACCCTCTGTGACTCCAGGGCCACTATGCAGTTGGATGGCATTCCCAGGATGGAGGACAAGGTAGGAGAGACTGGAATGAGAAATGGCTATACCAGGCATGTCTGAGAGGGATGATGACAGACATAACCTAACTGTGAAAGTGGATACAGATGACTCCTCCCTCAAAGGAACTATGGATTAAGGAATATAGCAGTAGCTGAGCTGAATACTGTGGTCAATTAAAAATAAATGTAGTTGTACTAAAATATGGATATGGAATTCTGTCACTTCTCAGCCAAGAGTTAGGTTGGGATATAACGACAGATGGGACATAATGGCATGAGAGGAAAATGCGGCCCCAGGATTTGGAAAACTGAGTTATTTTTATTAATTATTGGAAAATTCCTCATTCCATTTTAAAAATATGACATAATCATCCTGTCTTACTCTAAACTTTGTACCAGCTAGGTTCTATCTTTACCTCCAGAAAGCTACCAAAAATTTAGTGAGCATCAACATTGCTGTATTATGTATCATATTTAATTCACGGCAACTCTGTAAGACTTGCATTTTAATCAATGTTTATTGAACTGAAATCTTTATTTTTTTTTAATGGACAGAGTCTCACTATGTTGCCCATGCTGGAGTGCAGTGGCTATTCACAAGTTCAATTATAGCAAATTGCAGCCTCGAACTCCTGGGATCAAGTGATCCTCCCACCTCAGCCTCCCAAGTAGCTGGAAGTTATTGAAAGTGGCAGGTATTTATTACACTTCAAGACTGAGGAATTTTGATATTTTTGCAGTAAATCATATGTTGAACTTTTATATATTAACATTAAAAACATATGTTTATATTATATAAAAGTTCAATATATGTTAAAAGTACAATATGGCACATGAAATAATAATGTACAATTAAAGTATAGTATATAGATTGAAATAAACAAATAAGCATGTTAATTACCCTCCTAAGAAATTTTTAGGAAAAGTTTTGCAAGTTTAAAAACTAAATGTAGGTGTTGTTACTGAATAGTATATATTTTTTGTAATTTTTTAGAGATAAAATAATACTATTGAAGTATGAACACATCATCTAGTTTATATAATATATATGGATATTTATATAAAATGCATGAATGTGTTTTTCACTACATTTTATTATCATTTAAAGATGAGCACATATAAGCTGCTGTCTAGGCCAATCATAATAATTACGATATTGTATGACCAGGACATGTCATTTCTACATTTTGAGGTAATTAAATGGCATTCCTGAAAGAGAATCTTTTTGGAGCTCATGTTTCTTTGTTGTGAGAACACTGTTCATATGTATTCCTTCAAATTTCAAAGCTGAGAACCTTGATTTCTAAATCTTTGCTTATTGTATGACCTGAAACCTCCTCACCATGAAAATGTATATAAAAAACAATTTTAAGTTAGTGATAATACCCTCAGAATGACAGAAGTCTTCAGACTCACCTCAGCTACAGTTCGAGAAGCAGCAGCTTGTTTTTGAAGACAGGGGATAAAAGTGAAATCTTGAATGGATTCATTGCTTGGCTTTCATATTACATGACAAATCTAATTGTGCACTATTTACCCCATTCTAGGACAATGTGAATTACATCTGTGTAAAATATGAGTACAATTAAATGATTTTCCACAGTCATGTGTGTGCTTTGGTGTCTGTCAATGTGTAATTGACTTAACACTGAAGTAAAAGGGCTCTGGGTAGCTTTATATGTGTCCTGGAATTATTGCAGAAAAAAATAATTCAACAGTGAAAAGAAACAGAAAAGGAACCTATCTTGTAAGACTGAGAGACTATGCATTAATTACTTTGCCTCTTCCAATATCAGATTTCGAGTAAATCTTTTGAAAACAGTCATCAAATCCTGTTTCCATTTAAAAACTTAATAAATAAATTAGTTGAAAATGCAGCACAAAAACATTTTCAGAAATTTAAACTCTTGTCAGTGAAGGCAAGCATGAAGTGAACAGCAAAATCTTATTTATAAAATGTTTTTGACTTTCGTTTTCTGGCATAATGATGTGGTGTTTTGATCATAAAGGATACTTTGAATCTAAGAGAGAAATGACTGGTTCTAAGACTAAAATAATAGTTCTTTATTAATTTGAGAAAGAGATTAAAACGACCCTGGTAAATTTATCTTTAATCATAAACTGTGTGAAAATTATATAATTTGAAAGTCAATTTTTTTGTCAGGTTCTTTATGTTGCTGACTGAAAACATCTAATTTGCTTATTGAAATCTACGTAGCATGTCTTCGGGAAACAGAAGTACTTAGAATGCTGAATTAGCCTCTTTGCTCTGTATGGAGAAAGTACTATAATAGATTCTGAGTTAAACTGTATGTCTAGGCTAAGGTCCTGAATGGGCTAATGTCCATTAACAATCAACAAATTAGTGAATGGCCTTTATTGAAATTTCTTTTCCCAACATAATGGTTTGTTTAACTGATGGCTGATGTGACCATTAGGGGCTATTAGCATGTTAAGAGGGTATTAAATAAAGCCAACAGTTGGCCTTAGAAACAAAAGGATAAACACAGCACAATTTATTATTTTACTAGGCTAAGCAAACATGGTTTCAGTGTATTACTGCCTTCTAATGATGCCAGTAGTCATCTGTTGAATATTCTATTGAGTTAAAAACAAAAGAATTAGGAAATTTATGATCTATTGAACTTCTAGCTGTTGATATGTATTACCTAATTTTTAGATATTATCTGAGCTATGTATAGACTCATATAAAATTCCATGTTGGATTGGATTTTTTCAATCAAATATCATTGTTATGAATAAGGAAAATGCATATTGCAAGCAGATGTGGAGGAAATTGTCTTAAAACGAAGTCAGTTTCTAATATATTTCATGTAATGTATGTCAAGGTAAAGAAGAATCAGGTAGAAGTATTTTAAATAGTACTTGAAATATAGTTAAATGTTCAAAATTCTCATGTTGATTCTTTACTACTTCTGCTACATTTAACTTCCTATTGTTTTTATGTCTAGAACAGTAGACCTAGCAGTGACATACAGAGGTGCTAAGAAGCTCTTTCCATTAGCTTGATTTATTCTGTGATTCAAATGCCCATGTTTTTGAAGTTGTTTTGTTTCTGTTAGTCCATCAGCAAATAAATAGAACTTTAAAAATCTGTGCATTTCTCCTAGTCTGTGCCTTCCAGAAAGGAATGGATAAAATGACACTTACAACAGACTCTCTGTATATTGCCTTAGGAATGTGGTCTCATTGCCTCTTTCTGTGCCTGAATTTTGATTAATTCAATATGTATTGATCACCACCACATGCCAAGCACTCTTCTAGGTGCTAAGGACACTTAATGAACCCAAGAGAGAGAAAAATCCCTGTACTCATGAATCTTACATTCTACTGGGGGAATACAGACAACAGAAATAAGTCTAAGTAAAGAGAAATTGTGAGGAGGGGAAACAGGTAGCATTTTAAATAATAATTTGATTGCCCTTTACAATATTATGATACTACAGCAAAGATTTAAGGGGAGGTGAAGGGGTTCGTCTTTCAGTTATTAGAAGAAAGAACACTACGCAGAAGAAACCACTAGTGCAAAGGATCTAAGGAAGGAAGTTACCTCATGTGCTCAAGGGGCGGAGTAAAGAAGGCTTGAGGACAGGAGATATTTGGGAAATAAAGTGAGAAAGGAAAAAGCAGGGAGGGCTTTATAGTCATTCCATTGTAGGAATCGTGGCTTTTACTCTAAGCATAATTTCACTTATGTTTTAAGAGGATAACTCAGGCTGCTACAATTTAAAATGGATACTCACTATAACACTACTTTTAATCTTCATCACAGTCCTAGGATTAGTTTATGAATGAGTCTATTAAGACTAGACCATAAGAAGGCAAGGGTCCACTAAAGGGGTCCTGATTAGGAGTTGCATTGCAGAGATCCTGGAGGAAGATAAGAGTGACTTGGTTGTAAGGGAGCGGATTAGCAGAACACCAGAAGCAGTGAAAAGTGGTCTGATTCTGGTTATATTTTGAAGGAAGAACCAACAATATTTGGATTGGATGTGAAATGGAGGATGTGAAAGACAGAAAAATCAAGGCTGGCTGCAAGATTTCTGGAAAAAATGACTGGAAAGATGAATTGACATCACCTGAATTGGGAAAGATTGTGGAGTGGAATAAGAGTTCAGCTTTGAACATGTGGTAAGTTGCCAGATTTAGCAAATAAAAATAAAGGACACCTAACTAAATTTGTATTAAAATGTGTATTTAATATGGTAATCCTAACATGTTGATTTTTTTTTCTGTTGGATGTCTAAATGGAGATACAAAGATATTTGAAATTCAGGGTCTGAAGTTTGGGGTACAGCTATGAACTGAAATTGTAAGTTTGTGAGCTAACATGTAGATGGAATTTGAAACCACAAGACCAGATGATATAACAAAAGATGTCAGCATAAATAAAAAAGGACAGAAGTTTTGTCTCCTTGCTACAGTGAGGCTTGGGGCATCTTAACTTTTTTCAAGGTTGGGAAGAAGAGGGACAACAATGAAAACCAAGACAGAAAGACAGGAGTAGCAGCAAAAAAACCAAGAGACTGTAGTATTCTCACAGCCAATGGAAGAAAGCATTTCAAGGAGAAGGTGGTGATCCGTTGTGAAGTATCCTGATAGAAACAGTCCAGTACAGAAGAAAGTATTGATAATGCAATAGAGAGAGACTAATTGTTGCAGCAACGTCCTTTACAAGATGAGAAGTAATAGACTTAACTAAATACAAGTAGAAATGAAACTCAGCATCTAGACTAATAGGCAGAAAGGCAGAAAATACAGTGTCAAATGCTAGCAGGTGGGCAGATGAGGTGGTAGAGTCTGTAGAAGTTCTCTTCTGTTTGTTTCAATTTTTTCAGTGAAGTAGGAAGCAAAACCATAGTTGTAATACAGGATAAATAAGAAACTATTTGGGGTTTGAAGAGAAAGGAGAAGCATAAGACATGTGTCCAGGTCAGGATTTTAACTGGATTGGCCAAGCATTATGTGGTTACTGGGCATCACTAAAGGTCTTCTTAATTGTGGGCATGAATTGAAATTGAAATTTACTTAGTTTAGTTTTGTGTTATTTATAGGGCATCCACACCAAATTAGGGTATCAAATTAGGGTATGTGAAAATTAAAGTTAGGATTCTTTAGTAAGTGTTACCTACCTGATTTGACCTAATTTAGGTGAGAAATTCTTATATATGATAGATAGTCCACCATTTACAGGCATCAATCCCTAAGAATTCTCAGAGCAGATCTTCTAATTAGAGATGAATAAAACTTTGATTGAGCCCCAAATAAGAGAGCTTTGTACACCTTACCATGTAAAAAACCATAAAGTGCTTCAGAGATTAGTTTCCACTTTTTCACAAGGAAATGAAGTTGACCCTTGAACAACATAGGGGATGGGGTGCTGACCATCTCCACAGTCAAAAATCCACGAATAACTTTTGTAATAGTTTTTCTAAAACTTAACTGCTAACAGCCTACTGCTGACTGGAAACCTTATTGAAAATATAAACAATTGCTTGGGATACAAGAAAAATGGAAGATAGGAGGCAGGACTAAATTGCAGTTCCCTCTTGAATGGATAGAACAGCATGTGGAGACACATCATGAACTTTTGCTCCAAGAACTACCACGGGAACATATCAGGAAAGCCAAGAGAATCCACAGACCCTTTTAAGGAAGCTGATTGCTCCTGTAAACCAGGAGACAGCCAGAAAACTGAGTGCCTGAAGTGTGAAAGTGTGAGGAGGATCATATGCCCCTGAACACACACTCTCACTGGGGAGCCAGAAGGTAGAGATCATGTGAGGGGGATTTTGAACTTATCTGGAGCTGAGACAAGTTTAGAGAGCCAAATGAAATACAGGCATAGAAGAAGCAGCAGGAAGAGCCCTGTGGGCTCTCTCAATCCTCGGGAAAGTCATTTCTGACTTTGTCTTGCCGAGGTCCTTGGGGAAAGGCTGCCAGAGGAACTGAGGAAAGACCAGACGGAGCAGGCAACTTCCAGCTGAACTTTGTAACAATTTTGACTGAATGCAAAGTTTCCTGGACAGAACTCAGGGAAGCAGGGAAATCGGGAGTGCAGATTCAGCACAGAAGCCACAGCAGAAGGGGAGGTGAGAAACCTGAAAGCCCTGTTTGCTTTCTCAGCCAGGAGGCTGGTAGCCTGGGGTAAGTCCTCAGCCCTGCTCACCCCTTGCCTGGCAATAACACCTCTTGGTGTTGTTGACGTGCATGGTGGGAGTGAGACTGGCCTTTCAGGCTGTGGGCTGTGTGGGAATGGGGTGAGTCCTCTGGGTACCAGGTTTCCCCCACTTCCCTGGTGACCTGCATGACACAGCAGAGGCAGCCATAATCTCCCTAGGAACATAACTCCATTGGCCTGAGAACCACACCCCCATCCCCCACAGCAGCTGCAGCAAGCCCTGCCCAAGGACAGTCTGAATTCAGGCATGCCTAACCCTACCCCTACCAGATGGTTTTTCTCTACCTGCCCTGGTAGCTGAAGACAAAGGTCATAATCTCTTTGGAGCTCTAGGGATCCACCCACTACCTGATCTTCCCTATGCTACAGCAGGTATGCTCTCTTGAAAGCACCACCTCCTGGCAGGTGGCCAACAAACACAGAACTATTGCAATAAACAAAACTACAATCAAGGACCCTCACAGAGTCCATTTCACTCCCCTGCCACCTCCACTGGAGCAGGTGCTGCTATCCATGACTGAGAGACCTGAAGATTATTCACATCACAGGACTCTGTGAAAACACCTTGCAGTACCAGCCCAGAGCCTAGTAACTCCACTGTGCAGCTAGATCCGGAAGAGAAATAGCTAATAACTATAGTTCAGCTCTCAGGAAGTCACATTCCTAGGGGAAGGGGAAGAGCACTCCATCAAGGGAGCACCCTGTGGGACAAAAGAATTTGAACAGCAGCCCTTGAACCCCAGATTTTTTCTCTGACATAGTCTATCCAAATGAGAAGGAACCAGAAGAAACAATTCTGGGAATATGATAAAATAAGGTTCTTTAACACCCCTAGAAGATCACACTAGCTCACTAGCAATGAATCCAAACCAAGAAGAAATCCCTGAATTGCCAGAAAAAGAATTCAGAACGTCAATTATTAAGCTAATCAAAAAGGCACCAGAGAGAGGTGAAGTCTAGTTTAACGAAATAAAAAAAATGATACAGGATATGAAGGGAAAAATCTTAATTGAAATAGATAGCATAAATAAAAAATAATAACTTCTAGAAATGAAGGACACCCTTAAAAAATGCAAAATGCACTGGAAAGTCTCAGCAATAGAGTAAACAAGCAGAAGAAAGAATTTCAGAGCTCGAAGGCAAGGTTTTCGAATGAACACAATCCAACAAAGACAGATAAAAAAGAATTTTAAAAAAATCCTCTAAGAAGTTTTGGATTATGTTACATGACTAAACCTAAGAATAATTCATGTTCCTGAAGAAATAAGTCTAAAAGTTTGGATTACATATTTGAGAGAACAATCAAGGAAACCTTCAACCTTGTTAAAGATCTAGACATCCAAATACAAGAGGCTCAAGGAAAACCTGTTAAATTTGTTACAGAAAGATCATCACCTAGGCACGTAGTTATCCAGTTATCTAAAGTCAAGACAAAGGAAAGAATCTTAAGAGCTTTCAGGCCAAAGCATCTGATAACCTATAAAGGAAAACCTATCAGATTAACAGCAGATTTCTCAGCAGAAATCCTATAGGCTAGAAGGGACTGGGGCCCTATCGTCAGCCTCTTTAAACAGAACAATTATCAACCAAGAATTTTGTACCCAGCAAAAGTAAGCTTCATAAATTAAGGAAAGATACAGTCTTTTTCAGACAAACAAATGCTGAGAGAATTTGTCACTACCAAGCCAGCACTACAAGAACTGCTAAAAGGAGATCTAAATCTTGAAACAAATCATTGAAATACACCAACATAGAACCTCCTTAAAGCATAAATCCCACAGGATTAATAAAACAAAAACTCAATAATTTTTTTTTAAAGCCAAGGTTATCAAGCAACAAATAGTATGATGAATAGAATAGTACCTCACATCTCAATACTAATGTTAAATGTAAATGGACTCAATGATACACTGAAAAGATACAGAATGGCAGTGTATTAGGCAGGGTTCTCCAGGGGGACAGAACTAACAGGACATATATATGTGTATATATATCTGTTATATATATGAGTTTATTAAATATTAACTTACACGATCACAAGGTCCCACAATAGGTTATATGCAAGCTGAGGAGGAAGGACAGCCAGTCTGAGTCCCAACACTGAAGAACTTGGAGTCCAGTGTTCACAGGGGAAAGATGTAGGCTGGGAGGCTACGCCAGTCTCTCAATTTCACACTTTTCTGCCTGCTTTATATTCGCTGGCAGCTGATTAAATTGTGCCCACCAGATTAAGGGTGGATATGCCTTCGCCAGCCCACTGACTCAAATGTTAGTCTCTTTTGGCAACACCCGCACAGACACACCCAGGATCAATACTTTGCATCTTTCAATCCAATCAAGTTGACAGTATTAACCATCAGAGGCAGAACAGATAAGAATGCGCCAACCAAGTATTTTCTGCCTTAAAGAGACTTACCTAACACATAAGGAGTCACAAAACTTAAGGTAAAGGGGTGGAAAAGAATAGTCCATGCAAATGCAGGCAGAAGTGGCTATTCTCATATCATACAAAACAAACTTTAAAGCAACAGCAGTTAAAAAAGACAAATAGGGACATTATATAATGATAAAAGGACTTGTCCGATAGGAAAATATCACAATACTAAATATATATGCATCTAACATTAGAGCTCCCAAATTTATAAAACAATTACTACTAGGCCTAAGAAATGAGATAGACAGCAACATAATAATAGCAGGGGACTTCAGTACTCCACTGACAGCACTAGTCAGGTCATTAAGAGAAAGTCAACAAAGAAACAATAGATTTAAACCATACCCTAGAACAAATGGATTTAACAGATATTTACAGAACATTCTACCCAATGACTGCAGAATATATATTCTACTCACAGTACATAGAGCATTCTCCAAGATAGACCAAATGATGGACCGCAAGACAAGTCTTGATAGATTTAAGAAAACTGAAATTATATCAAGTACTCTCTCAGAGCACAGTGGAATAAAGCTCAAAATAATCTCCAAAATGAACCCTCAAAACCATGAAAATACATGGAAATTAAATAACCTGTACCTGAATGATCGTTGGATTAGCAATGAAATCAAGAAGGAAATTAAAAAATAATTTGAACTGAATGATAATAGTGGCACAACCCATTAAAACTTCTGGGATATGGTAAAGGCAGTGCTAAGAGGAAAGTTCATAGCCTTCAATGCCTTCATCAAAAAGTCTGAAAGAGCACAAACAGACAATCTAAAGTCACACCTCAAAGAACTAGAGAAACAGGAAGAAACCAAACCTAAACCCAGCAGAAGAAAAGAAATAACAAAGAATAGAGCAGAACTAAATGAAACTGAAACAAAAAATACAAAAGATGAATAAAACAAAAAGCTGGTTCTTTGAAAGGATAAATAAAATTGCTAGATCATTAGCAAGATTAACCAAGAAGAGAAGAGAGAAGATCCAAATAAGCTCAGTTAGAAATGAAATCGGAGTTATTACAATCAATACTACGGAAACAGAAGATAATTCAAGACTACTATGAACATCTTTATATGCATAAAGTAGAAAACCTAGAGGAGATGGATAAATTTCTGGAAATATTCAACCTTCCTAGATTAAACCAGGAAGAAATAGAAACTCTGAACAGACAAATAACAAGCAGCAAGTTTGAAATGGCAATAAAAAAAAATTCCAACAAAAAAAGTCCAGGACTAGACAGATTCACAGCTGAATCCTATCACACATTCAAAGAAAGAATTGGTACCAGTTCTATTGACATTATTCCACAAAGTAGAGAAATAAGGAATCCTCCCCAAATCATCCTATGAAGCCAGTATCACCCTAATGCCAAAATCAGCTAGGGACATAACAATAAAATAAAATTACAGACCAATATCCCTGATTAATGTAGATTCAAAAATCCTTAACAAAATACTAGCTAACTGAACCCAATGGTATAGCAAAAAGATAACTTACCATAATCAAGTGGGTTTCATACCAAGTATGCAGGGATGATTTAACATATACAATTCAATAAATGTGATACACCACATAAACAGATTTATAAACAAAAATTATATGATCATCTCAATAGACAGAGAAAAAGCATTTGACAAAATTCAGCATCACTTGTGATTAAAACCCTCCACAAAATTGGCATAGAAAGGGCATACCTTAATGTAATAAAAGTCATCTATGACAAAGCCACAGTCAATATTATACTGAAAGGGAAAAGTTTAAAGCATTCCCCCTGAGAGCTGGAACAAGACAGGGACACTCACTCTCACCGCTTCTATTCAACACAGTACTGGAAGTCCTAGCTAGACTGTTCAGACAAGAGGAAGAAATAAAGGGCATCCAAATCAGTAAGGAGGAAGTCAAACTGTCTCCGTTTGCTGATGATATGATTGTATATCTAGAAAACCTAAAGACTCCTTCAGAAAGCCCCTAGAACTGATAAATGAATTCAGTAAAGTTTCAGGATACAAAATTAACATACACAAGTCAGTAGCTCTACTATACGACAACAGCAGCCAAGCTGAAAACAAATAAAAAACTCAACCCCTTTTACAGTATCTGTAAAAAAATAAAATACTTAGGAATATACCTAACCAAAGAGATGAAAGACTTCTACAAGAAAAACTACAAAACAGTGCCAAAAGAAATCATAGACAACAAAACAATGGAGACACATCCCATGCTCATGCATGGATAAAATCAATATTGTGAAAATGAGTATACTGACAAAAGGAATCTACAAATTCCATGCAGTTTCTATCAAAATACCACCATCATTCTTCACAGAATTAGAAAAAACAAAAACAATTCTAAAATTCATACAAAAATGAAAAAGAACCCACAGAGCCAAGGCAAGACTAAGCAAAAAGAATGAATCGGAGGCATCACATTATCTGACTTTGAACTATACTATAAGGTAATAGTCCTCAAAACAGCATGGTAGTGGTATAAAAATAGGCACACAGACCAATGGACCAGAATAGAGATCCCAAAAATAAAACCAAATACTTACAGCCAACTGATCTTTGGCAAAGCAAACAAAAACACAAAGTAGAGAAAGGACACACTATTCAACAAATGGTGCTGGGATAATTGGCAAGCCACATGTAGGAGAATGAAACTGGATGCTCATGTCTCACCTTATACAAAAATCAACTCAAGATGGATCAAGGACTTAAATCTAAGACCTGAAACCATAAAATTTCTAGAAGATAACATCAAAAAGCTCTTTAGACATAGGCTTAGGCAAATACTTCATGGCCCAGAACCTAAAAGTAAATGCAACAAAAACAAAGATAAATATATGGGGCTTAATTAAACTAAAAACTTCTGCGCAGCTGAAGAAATAACCAGCGGAATAAATAGACAACCCACAGAATGGGAGAAAATGTTTGCAGTCTATACATTTGACAGAGGACTAATATCTAGACTCTACAAGGAACTCAAACAAATCAGCAAGAAACAAACCTGTCAAAAAGTGGGCTAAGGATGTGAATAGACAATTCTCAAAAAAGAATATACAAATGGCCAAAAAACATATGAAAAAATGATCAACATCACTAATTATCAGGGAAATGCAAATCAAAACCACAATGAAATACCATCTTACTCCTGCAAGAATAGACATAATAAAAAAATTAAAAAATAAATTTTGGTGTGGATGTGGTGAAAAGGGAACACTTTTACACTACTAGTGGGAATGTACACTAGTACAATCACTATGGAAAACAGTGTGAAGATTCCTTAAAGAACTAAAAGTAGAACTACCATTTGATCCAGATACCCAGATTCTTGGTGTCTGCCCAGAATAAAGGAAATCATTATACAAAAAAGACACTTGGACATGCATGTTAATAGCAGTGCTATTTACAATTGCAAAAATATGGAATCAACCCAAATGTCCATCAATCAACAACTGCATAAAGAAATTGTGATATCTACATATATATCACATATATAAAAATATATGAATTCTAAAATTCATACAGAAATGAAAAAGAACCCACATAGCCAAGGCAAGACTAAGCAAAAAGAATGAATCATATATATATATATATATATATATATATATATATATATGTGTGTGTGTGTGTGTGTATATATATATAGTGTGTGTGTGTATATACACATACATACCATATTCTGTGGTGTGTGTGTGTGTATATAAGTATATGTGTGTGTGTGTATATATATATACACACACATACACCATGGAATACTACTCAGTCAGAAAAAGGAATGAAATAGTAGAATTCGCGGCAGCCTGGATGAAATTGGAGATCATTGTTGTAAGTGAAGTAACTCAGGAATGGAAAACCAAATATCATATGTTCTCACTCATAAGTGGGAGCTAAGCTATGAGAATGCAAAGTCATAAGAAAAATACAATGGGCTTTGAGGACTTGAGGGAAAGGGTGAGAGGGAGTGAGAAATAAAAGACTACACACTGGGTACAATGTACCCTGCTTGGGTGATGGGTGCATCCAAAATCTCAGAAATCACCACTGAAGAACTTAATTCATGTAAGCAAACACCATCTGTTCCCCAAAAATCTATTGAAATAAAAAAAATAAACATTTAAAGAACACATATTTTGTATGTTATATGTATTATATACTGTATTTTTATAACAAAGTAAACTAGAGAAAAGACAATCATAAGGAAGAGAAAATATTTACTATTCATTATGTAGAAGTGGATCATCATAAAAGTCTTAACTGTCATTATCTTCACATTGAGTAGGCTGAGGAAGAGGAAGAAGAGGATGGGTTGGTCTTGCTGTCTCAGGGGTGGCAGAGGCAGAAGTGGAGGAAGTGGAATGGAAAGCAGGAAAGGCAGGCACACTCAATGTAATTTTTATTTTTAAAAAATCCATGTATAAGTGTTCCTGTGCAGTTTAAACCTATGTTGTTCAAGGGTCAACCGTAGTAGCAATTTTTAACCAGTGTTAAGAAATCACTGTCTAATGAAGTATACTCCCTTTTTGTGTCCTGAAGTGGCATTCTGAGATGAATTCTGAACTTCTTACTGGAATCTCAATGGAAATTGTACAAATATACTTTAGTTTTATTCCCAACATGTTTTGCACTTAGTGAAGTGGTCTTTAAGTATAGAGTTCTAATCTATTAATTTCTACTGAGTAGTAGTTTTCTTTCCTCAAACAAGCTCAAGCTCTGAAAAATGCAGAGAGCCTGTCTTTGTAGGTGTGAAACTGACTATGTGATGCTGTAGCTCCCTGCTTGTACTATTAAGTAAAATATTTGCTTTGTGACCATAATCCCTCTAAGCTACATTTTCTATGGTATAATGAGCCTTCTCCAAGAACAGTCTTCTCTGAGAAACGTAGTGAAGAAAGGGTTGTTTCAAATGTGTTTTCTTGAAAAAAAATTCACTGTCTTTTTGGACTACAAATTTATCTTTTTCTGGTAGTGCTGCCAATTTTTGTATAATCATTAAATATTTAGTCAACAACTAAAACTTAAAGACATTGTTATAGTATTATGCCTTCAATAACTTTCTAACATAGAGTAATCCAACCGCCTTTAAATGCCAGTTGATGAATGCAATTGGCTGTCTGTGATGATATTTTTACCAAAATGAAAACCAAAACAAAATAAACAGAAAAACAAGGACATTGTAAAGTTGCCACCTTACAAAGCTCTTAGGAAATAATTCTAAGAGTTAAGTTCTTTCCAATTTTTATAGCAACCATGCATAATACTTCCTTTATATTTTATAGCAACCATGAATAATACTTCCTTTATATGTTTAATTTTCAAAGAATTAGAAAATTCTATGTCCTTTAATTTATTTGTAGAATGTAACTGGTCCATCAAATACAAAAGACTGTGAACCAAATATTTAATCCACATATGATCTCCTGAGGAGCAGAGTATATAAAGGGGCTTAGAAATACATAGAACAAGCAAAGAGAGGAGCGGTTCTGTTCCATTCAGATACTGATAAAAATCCATTTATGCCCATTTATGGTAGGAAAATTTGGCTCAATGTTTTCAGATACATTGGTTATAATATAATATTTTACAAATTACATTAAAGCCATATATATAATATATACATTGTACATAATATAATATATAATGTATACAATGTAGTCAATGTATCTAAAAACATGAGCCAAATTTTGTTTGTTTTTCATTTCACTATGGTCTGGTAAAAACACTATATCAGAAATTTATATGGCTTCAATATAATTTGTTGTTATATTTCATATAAGCCCTCTAGGTGAGTAGTAGAAAAAATTATTCTTCTGTAACTAACTTTAAAAATCATCTGTTTTCTTTACATGGAAACCAGATGTTTCCTTTTTGACTATGTGTTTACCGTCATATTAGTGATGCATCTAATAGTTAGAAGGGCAAAATGTCATAGGCAAATCCTATGAAGGGGCAATCTCCTATAGTATTTCAAAAATCTTTCTGAGTAATTTTTTTCCCTTGGTTGTTTAGATGTCTATGTAGACTTCCAGCAAAAAGATCTACTAAATATTTTTACAGAATATACCCATAATCACAGAATTAGCTTAGATTAAGTGTTAAGTCCTATAGAATTTTTTAAAAATAGATTTTATTTAAGCCAGAATAAGAATGCAAAATAATCATGAAAGAAATTTTGTGCCTGGGTTGACCACAGGGATACGTGATCTTTTATTATTTGCTTTGGGTATAGCGTTTATAAAGTCACAACAAACTTGGGAAAAAAAGCGACATTCTGAAGTTCAAAAATTTTACTATGTTCTACAAATCTTTTATTATTAACAATAATAGATCATCCTTCAATAATTAATAGAAACTTAATTATTTGAATATAAGTTTTGAATATAAAATTAAGTTCTTTGAATATAAGAACTTTTCCTTATATTCAAAAAGTTCAGATTACATTATATCTTACCAAATAAAAAGGAGTTTTGTGATGAGGTGATTTCAGCATAGATCGCAAACAAAGAAAACAACAGTTTTGAACCTCAATGTCTAATCCCAGAGTACTATTTAGGCAAACCTTGGTAGGTATATTTTATGGCATGCAGGGACATAGCTATCAGGGACAGAACAGCTTAGAGATAAAAATAGACTTTGGAACCAGACTGCTTGGGTTTGTGTGCCTGCTCTGTCCCTTACTCTCTGTGTAGAAATGGGCAGGTCAATTAACTAACTTCTATGTGCCTCTGTTTATCTTTTTAATTTGGAAAATTGAGATAATAGTATATACATCATAGTCATAGCATGGCTGTGAACATTAACTGTTAATATATGTAAAATGTTTCAAATGGTAAGTGACATACGATGAAAGTATAAGGTTTTACTTTTTGAAATAAAAATTTTAAATGTTTTACAAAACATTCATAAATTACATAGTATACAATGTTAGCAATAAAAACAGGGTACATAATTAGATATGATGTATGATTGAATTGGCTTTTCAAATAGGTTTAAAACAATCCCCACATAGAAAATGAATGTCTACCAGAAAAATTATAGCTTAATAAGAATTTATATTGCAGACTAAATTAGTGTTTTTTTGCTCGGTAGATTCAATATTCCAACTTCCAATTTGCAAGTAGCCCAAAATATTCCTTTTGCCCCTGTAAAAGTGAATTCCACAGCTCTGCAGAAGCCCTGGGCTTGGCTGAGGCAAGGACCTCTCAGTGACTCTCTGCAGGCCCACCCCTTGCAGCGGGCTCAATTCTGATGTGTCATAGACATTCTGGCCTCTAGAGAAAAATCAAAACTACAAATTTTAAATTGGAAAAAAGCCAAAGGTCAAATGTATCCCTTGATCTACTTCTGCTATTCTTGTCAATTTTTTCACCGTTTCTATTATTATCCCAACAATGAACTCTCATTGAGCACAGCTGCTTGAGAGTTCTAAAAGAAGCTTGTCTTTTTTTTTTTTAATCATCTCTCTATGGATCAGAAATATAAAAATACACAATCACTTCCCTCGTTAAAATCCTATCCACAGGGATTGAAAATACGATCTTCACCCCTAAATTTACAGTAGCTTTCATAAGCAGGTTCAATTATTATTAAAGAATGTAAATTCAGGTTCACTTCCATTTATCACTCATACTGGGATTGGTTTGTTGTTTTTAAACTAACCCGCAAATGTATTTAATGTCGAGTCAAATTAATGACTATTTTATCATTATCGAACTGCTTTTTATACAGGAAAATATGAAAGCTGGAATAGGGTCAATTCGTTTGGAACTGGTTTAAATAGCAACCGTGCATAACCAGAGGAAGGGTAGTACTAAGTTTTCTGTATTTTTTCAACTACATTTTTTTGTGATGCAAAAGAATTCTAAGAAAAGACATTTTCCCCCAATACAGAGCTATAAAATATTTTTTTATGAGACAGTAAGTAATACTTACACATGTAAACTGTTGGTCACATATGGCAAATAGAGTAACTGCTAACCTAATATTAAGAGAGAATTCTGGTCCAATTACTCAAAAGCAGTTTTAATTTTTTTACTTCTATATAAGTTTGCTACTAACGGCATGAAAATAAAACTAGTTATATTGGAATTTTTGTCTATAAATTTACAATAAAACTTTATAAGGGGTATTTGTCTATGCAAATATCTATTAAAAGATTATCATGGTAACAATTTCTTTCATAACTTTCTTCAACATATTAGCTTTGCTTGGTCATGTAAACAAAAATTTACTAATTAGTAGTATGATAATAGTATTCTAGAAAATATTCTGTTGCTACTTTTTATATTCACTTAGCAGTCATAATGCAGTTAAACTCATAATAAATAAATTACATCCTTTACGAGCTACTGTGTTGAGCCTTTTCTAAAGCTTTTATAAAGCATAGCTCATAGTCAGTGAAACAAATACTTTTAATCATCTGTGGTACCTTTGTACAGAATCACACAGAAATAGGCAGTCTAATATTGGAGAAAAGCCACAGACACCAGAAGGTTGATGTAGTTATGAAATCAAAGGTGCTATGTGGTGCTGGGAAGAAGCTGTGATGAGAGGTCAGGCTGACAAGAAAGACTGAATCTTGATTTGGAAGGGCCTGTGTGGTTTGGGGAGAAGACTGGAGCAATGAATGGTTTTGAGCAGCAGAGTAGCAGTCAAGTTTACATTTATGAAACATCTCTGGAAGCAAGTCTAGAAGAATTTTAACAGACCATCTAGGTAATGCGAGGCTTTTACAATGATTCTAGCAAGAAATAACAAAAAGAGGCAGTCATAGAAACAGTGGTAGAGAAGATAGAAAGGAAGAGATCGATTCAAAATTTAGTTTTGATAATTTCATTTCATCTCTTCATATTTTTCCTTGCCCCATTTCAATCAAGGAGTTTTACTAAAGCATAATACTTCACTGAAAGTTAACCAAATAAATACATGGTGTTTGAGAGAGTAAAAGGTATGAGGAAGAGAGAAGAAATATTTTCTAACATCAGGAGTAATAAGTTTGATGGAAATACTCTCCCTTTCATGCACAAGAGCCTGACAGTTGACCCATGTCTAAGTAATTAATAAAGATGCTAAAGAGGAAGACATGACATGCTTGAGAAATTCAGTTTGATACATGAATGCCTACCGGTGCTTTTTCCCTCTAGGATAACACAGACATTTCCCACAAAAATCCTCTTGTACATCCAAGACAAGCTTAACCTTGTCTTGTTCCTGTCCTCTCCATTTCAGAGACATTTGCTAAGTGACACAGGGCTAGAAATTTAACAAAGATGATATATTTTGAATGTTTCCTATGTTCAGTCCCCTTTGGACAATCAGGCTAATTATAATTATGGATTCCTCATCCCTGCTATTGTGTTATAGAAGGAAATTCGATTAGGTGGACAGGTTTATTTTTGGATTTTTCTCAATTCCCAGAGATCTTTGAGGCACTTGCAAATTGATTTTTAAAAGATGTTTAATATAGCCAGTACAAAATGACACATTTCATAGAGTTGTTCTTTTCCTCTTTTACTTAGAAATAACTGTATAGCTTCCCAGAGAGCATCTTGCTCTAATATAGGGATAACTGAAATTTCCGTCTCCACCTATTTGCTTTCTCTCTGTTTCTCCATCCACCCCACGCTAAGACATGTTTTTGAGTTGGCAGTTGTGTAGCCAGGTCTCCCTGGGGTACCCAAGAGACTCCTCAGAGCATGCTGCAACCAAGCACACAGAACTGCTGCTAGGTTCTTTTAAGAGGCCTGCCTCCTCCCTTGGGCCAGGGGAGCTGCAGCAGGGTGGTATCAGCTGGCTGACAGATAAATGTAAAGTAAAGCCCCAGATGCTTTTCTGTGGTGATCTGGGCGAGCACCAGCCTGTGGGAGCGGTAATTTGTGACACTCCGCTCTGAATCTAGCTCTCTTCTCGAGGTTACTTTTTTATACTGAAGCCCCCAGTGACTTTACTCCCTTGATATGCAGATTTCCAATTTGCAAACACATCTAGTTAAGAGTGAATTTACCATGAATAGTGTTTGTTCTCTGTTGGGGTCCTAAATGTGACACTTAAGAATCACCATAGGTTACTAAAAGACCTCAGGTTAGAGCTTTTTAAAAAAGAAATTGTAGCCAGGCGCGGTGGCTCACGCCTGTAATCCCAGAACTTTGGGAGGCCGAGGCGGGCGGATCACGACGTCAGGAGATCGAGACCATCCTGGCTAATACGGTGAAGTCCCGTGTCTACTAAAAATATACAAAATTAGCCGGGCATGGTGGCAGGCGCCTGTAGCCAGCTACTCAGGAGGCTGAGGCAGGAGAATGGCGTGAACCTGGGAGGCAGGGCTTGCATTTAGTCAAGATCGCGCCACTGCACTCCAGCCTGGGCGACAGAGCGAGACTCCGTCTCAGGAAAAAAAAAAAAAAAAAAAAAAATGGTATTTACGGGGTACGGAAATGGAGTACAGTTAGTCAAAATAGATTTTTGCAAATCAATGAATTTAAACCAGATCAATAGTTATTTAGAATCATTTTTTCTCTTTTTTTCCTTTTAATAGTATTTAAACTTGCTGAGTTACAATCTGATGTTAGTTTGTCAAAGAAATAGAATTTCATGAGAAAAATCCCCTAAAAATGAGAAGAAATATGTAGAAGCAATAGATACAAGTAGCAGTGACAATTAAACACGCAAATATCTTAGTCCATGGTAAAATGTTTCAGTTAAGTTCTAACAGAACCCAAACCTGGGAAAAGACAGTCCCCACCCTGACCCCTGTGTTTCAGAGCCCAGCATTTCACAAACCCTGAAATGCATGGAATATAAAATACATTAACCGTCTGTCACTTGGGATCTGGCACTTGTGACCTGTGACCCTAAATGTCTACTCCTGTGGTGAACATCATTTAGGCTCCAAGAAAATAGATGCGTCTCCTATATCTTTTGCCCCATCACACTGAAATGAATGGTGACTCCATGACAAAGATCAAATGTACAAATAATGATCTTCTCATAAAACTTCCTGGCTTCTGTGTGAACAAGTCCAGGGTGGCCTGCTGGAGGATGAGCAGCCAGCTTGAACAGAAGTGAATCATCTGTTAGGGTCATCCCAAGCCAGCCAATCCTCAGTTGCCCGGAAGTTGCCCGCTTCCAGGGAGCTGAGCCAAGGCAAGAACTGTTGAGATGATCCCAGACCAAATTGTAGATGTTAAGAATTGTGAACTAAACAGATGGTTATTGTTTCTTGATCACTAAGTTTTAGGAGGGTTTTTGTACAGCAAACATTAACTGATACTTTGGTATAGAGAAATATGATTGATTTTTGTTTATT
Organism: Macaca thibetana thibetana; assembly: GCF_024542745.1. Lineage (NCBI taxonomy): Eukaryota > Metazoa > Chordata > Mammalia > Primates > Cercopithecidae > Macaca > Macaca thibetana. Next base: position 150,645,196 of record NC_065581.1, on the reverse strand, counting down.
GACCTTGTATATAATAGTTATTATCATAGTTTGTAGATTTTTGTGATTTACTAAAATCACCAAAATTTTACATATGAATAATGCCAGCTTTACTTATTTTCAATATTTGTATCTTTTATTTCTTTTTCTTATGTTATTGTAGTTGCTTGAATCTCTGGTACAACACTGAAGAAATAGGATGATTTTGTCTTATTCCTAATCTCAGGAGGGAGAGTTTACAATAAATCTCCTTTAGGTATGAGGCTTCAAAGCACCTTTAGCACTCAACAAATCTCTTGAGGGGGACACAGTCTGTGCGTTTGAAGTGCTTCAAGTCTCTTCTTTTGTTCTCTCTCTCTCTCTTTCAGCACTGCAAAACCAGAAGGCCATCAAAAAGTCTCCCAATTTTGCTATACCCCAATGGGACCCTCTGTCTAAACCAAACTTCCATTGCCAGCTTTCCCTGTATCAAACCAGCAAGCACTGTAGGGCAAAAGTGGCTAAAGATACGTTAGCTGCCTCTCCAGGATTCCTTCCCTTCCAGAATTTTAGCTTCTCTAGTCCTCATTGCTTCCATAGCTGCCTGATAGCTTTAAATAGAAGCCCTTTGTGTTTATCCGGCTTGTCTATTTTTCTTAAATAGAGCTTCGACCTGTCTGACACAAACTATACCATCCTTCTCAGAAACTTAAGTGATTTAGTCTGATATTTCTAATAGTTGCACATGAAAACTAAGGAATATTTTGCATAATCAAAAAATGCATATTGCAATTAAATTTGCATGTGTGCAACTCTCTTAAAGCATTAATTAGATTGCTACAATTTACATTACTGTTCACATTATAGTAGAAACTAATTCATGCTTTTAGAGACTGAAAATTATATTAGTAACAGTAAATTATGTGAAGAAATTAAAATGTTTTGCAATGTTTTCTGCATAAGGACAATATGTTGTGTGTCCCCATTATGATATTTGAAAGTGATATGTAAAATTCATGATATATTTTTAAATCTAACTATAACTTTAAGAGTTTAATTGCAATTTCAGTTACTATGGCCTCTGCAGAATTTCTTCAAATTGAAATTAATAAAAATCTGTCCAATAACTAGAAACACTCAAAAAAGGTGTTTAATTTGGCTTTTAAGCCACATTAAAATAATAACTTTATGTGTATTTTTCAGTTTTGTAAATTTGAAGATACAGTTTTTTCAAGACAGGTGTTATAGGGGTGAGTATTGGTGTACCCCTCAGAGTTTAGTTTACATGTTGAAGTTCTAACCCCCAGTGTGATGGTATTAAGATATGGAGGCTTTGAGTAATTGGGTTCAGAGGAGGTCATCAGGGTGAAGTCCCTCGATGGGACTATTCCTCTTATAAGAAGAGGAAGAGGCCGGTAGCAGTGGCTCATGCCTGTAATACCAGCACTTTGGGAGGTTGAGGTGGGCGGATCACGAGGTCAGGAGTTCCAGACCATCCTGGCCAACATGGTGAAATCCTCTCTCTACTAAAAATGCGAAAATTAGCCGGGCGTGGCAGTGCATGCCTGTAGTCCCAAATACTCAGGAGGCTGAGGCAGGATGATTGCTTGAACCTCGGAGGCAGAAGTTGCAGTGAGCTGAGATCACACCACTGCACCCCAGTCTGGGTGACAGAGCAGGACTCTGCCTCAAAAAAAAAAAAAAAAAAAAAAAAAAGAAGAGGAAGAGACACCAGAGTTTTTTCTCTCTGCCATGTGACAGCATATCAGGAAGATAGTGAAAGATGGGAAGAGGGCCCTCACCAAGAATGGTATCTGTAGGCACCTTGATCTTGGACTTACCAGCCTCCAGAACTGTAAGGGGTAAATGTCTGTAATTTAGGTCATCTAGTCTTTGGTATTTTGTTATAGCATCCTGAGCTGACTAAGTAGGAAAATAGAGTATAATTTACTTGGAGGTGATAGTTCAATTTCTAATTTAGATATATTTAGTAATAGGGCATGTATGCAGACCTTCATTTTTATTTTTGCTCCAGGTCATGAAAATAATGGAGTCAGGCCTGCTATTTTGAAATGCTGTTTTATCATTTTTGTCCAAATTTACTGTTATTTCATTTTATCCTCTTGTGTCAGTTAGGGTTCAACCATAGGAGCAAGTTCACTATGAATATTATGGAATTAAAAAATTATTATACAAAATAAGCTTCAAATTATTGTTGAAGGATCTAAAAAGTAAAGATCTGAAAAGAATCAGAAGGAAAATCTCTAATGCTATTGTTGATGAATGACTCCCAGTTTGCAGGAAGCTAGGAAGCTAGGTCTGCCTGGGTGCTGGAGTAGAACTGGTGCAGAAGTCCATGAAAGTTGCTGGCTCTTTGCAACTCAGTAAAGCAACTTTTGTTGGCCTGGGTGTGCTTATATATATTCAGTAGGATCGACGGTCAGGAAAGAGAGATGCACATGGAGCAATGAAGTGAAGACATACTGTCATCTGCCAAGCAGTCTGAAACCATGTCATCCCTTATAGTGCAGTGGCTGCTGTTTTACATCTGCTTCCCATATCACATGCAAATTTTTGTCTGTGGCTGGTCTTAACCCAAATTTTTCAGGTAAAGACATTCTAGGCGATTTAGTTTGTTTAGCTAAGGTAACACATAAACCACATTCTAGTCTATCCCCCTATAGGGTGGGTTAAAAAATTAGAGTTGGGAATACTGAGGTGCAGAAAGATTATGTGATTTTTATCAAGTACGTTATGCAAAAGCTATGTGGTTTTTTTAGAACTTTTGTCATCTGCTTCTTAGATCAGTGTGCTCAGCGTCTTGCTGGCTGATGTGCTTATTTCCTACACTACTCTATGTTTTTCCTTTGAATTTAGGACCACATTTGGACAAAGACAGATATTTGTCCAGTGGAACTGTCTGAGCTTTCATAGAAATTACACAGCATGGGATGTTGAAGAATTGGAGCAGCCAACTTAAATTGAGGATAACCGTTCACTGTTGGAAGTGATGGTGCCACCACTGGCATCATTAACCACAGCAAGCATTTCCTGTGCTCTGTAAGACAAGAACATAGAGGAGAAATGACTTTCCCATCAACCAGGATTGTCCCTTGCTTTTTAATTTATAACTTCATGCTCTGTCCTCTTCTCATCAAGTGTCTCTGCATTTGCTGAAAATGTCAGGAAGATGTGATCCAGGGTTTTATATTTTATAGAGCAGAAAAGTTAGTGTTTTATGTCTTAGGTCCTTTATCTGCCAAGTAACTTCCTTACTGCAGTGCTTGCTTAGCTCCTGTCATCAGCTGAAGTATTGTTGTGGTATTTACTGTTATTTTCTGTGACAAGGTAATACTAAACAGGAATCTATTTCTACATTGTTTTGTTCTGTAATCTTCCTGCACAAGCCCAATAACTACCTTATTAGAACTCATGGGATTTCCAGACTAAAATGTCTCTAATTGGCAATCTAATCACAGTGACGGGAGATGGTGTTTGCATGGTGGAGCACACTCCATGCACACCTAAAAATTCAAAATGCAAATAGTGGCGTATGAAGAATTCTTGGGAATATTCCCGCATCAAGTAGAATTTGTGTTTCGTAGACAAAGTGCCGGGACAGCAAAAAAATATAGACACTGCCTTAAGTGTGTATGAAAAAATTAAAGTTTTCTAAAGTTCTAAAGAGAGTAGCATTTCAAATACTTTCTTCACTGTACTTCACTGTGAAGTACAGTGGTAAGCTGCATTTATCTTGTAATTTTATAAAGTGTTTCATTTACAAAGCACATTCCTATAAAGATTATATTTACTTTTTATAACAATCCTGTAAGGTCAATATTAATATTTTCATTTTCAAATAGGAGAAATAGAGGCTCAAAGGGTCAATGAGTTGTCCAAAATCACACAGTGAGAGTGGAGAAGGTGGGCCCTTCAAATGTGCTTTGCAATGTTATGAACCTACTCCTACACATAGCACAACACAGATGAACAATATGTTATTCACTAGCAATATTCTTTTTCAAAAATATTAGACTTTCACGTGAATTTAACTCACACTCAAGTCTCTCTCTTAAAACCTTCACATTCAGTGACTTTTGACTTATCTTTTTTTTTTTCTTTTCTCCTTTTTGAGACAGAGTCTTGTTCTGTGTCCCAGATTGGAGTGCAATGGCAGCAATCTTGGCTGACTGCAACCTCCGCATCTCGCGTTCAAGCGATTCTTGTGCCTCAGCCTCCCTGAGTAGCTGAGATTACAGGTGCATGCCACCACACTTGGCTAATTTTTGTATTGTTAATAGAGACAGGGTTATTAACCTGTCTCCATGTTGGCCAGGCTGGTTTCAAACTCCTGACCTTAGGTGATCCACCCGCCTCTGCCTCCCAAAGTCCTGGGATTACAGGCGTAAGCCACCGCGTGCTGCCCGACTCTTGATTTATCTTTTTTATTTCTCATCTAAACTCAACAAAGAGCCCACACTCCCTGTTCCTATTCACCTTCACTCATTTCTAAATTCTTAGCAACCTGGTTCCTGCAGTCATGTATCTCATAAAATCAACATGTACCTCCTAATTAAAAATGAAATGCATTTAGGGTTTTTTTTTCTGGAATTTTAATATTTCTGTCGAATTAGTTTTTTTATTATAAAATGCTATTCTCTATCTTTAGTAATATTTCTTGCCTTGCCTTTAAAGTTTAATGTGTCTGATGTTAATATAATACCTTTCTTTTTCATTCTTTTACTTTCTTTTTTTTTTCTTTTTTCTTTCTTTCTTTCTTTCTTTCTTTTTTTTTTTTAGACAGTTTCACTTCGCGCCAGGTTGGAGTGCAATGGAGCAATCTCTGCTTACTGCAACCTCCGCCTCCCAGGTTCAAGCGATTCTGCTGCCTCAGCCTCCCAAGTAGCTGGGGTTACAGGCACCCGCCACGATGCCCAGCTAATTTTTTGTATTTTTAGTAGAGATGGGTTTCACTATGTTGACCAGGCTGGTCTCCAACTCCTGACCTCAGGCTATCCACCCACCTCGGCCTTCCAAAGTGCTGGGATTACAGGCTTGAGCCTCCACACCCGGCCACTTTCAAGCTTTCTATGTTCTTAATATTCAGATGTAATCTCATGTAAACAGCATATACTTGGGACTTCATTTCTTTTAGGTTTAAGGATTTTTTATTACTGAACCAATAGGTACAAACTCTAGCATGAAAATAAGCCACAGAATATCAGACTATTTATAATACTTTTTGGCATTTTATAAAACGTTTTTTACAAGATTAATTCTCTCAAACATGACAGACATTAACAAAAATCAAATTGTTTATTAAATGAATGAATAAATATTGACTTAAATTGACCACTATAAGGGACATGAATTCTACAGACCATTTGGATGAGAAGGTAGCAGTTCTGTTTTCTGTATGCTACAATATAATTATGTTACAAAAGAAACAAATTTTATATATACCTTTCTTAAACACTCTGCATATTATGTAACTTGCTAAAATATTCAGTAGAGGCAAGACAGCCATGAGAGTCCATTCTGCACCTTACACTGAGTCTGGGCATGCAGAAACCATAGATGAGTTAACATCGTTAAGGACTCATGTATGTTTTATAATGAACTTTAAAGTACATGGAAAGATATTTAGCCCTTATGTTCTGGTTATAATGTGAATGCTTGTATAATACGATTTAGAGTTATTTGCCCTCATGGAAATGACTGAATTTGAGGAATCCATGGTTAAAGAAAATTTTTGATATTAAATGTTAATATCAAAAATGACATGTATGGATATGTAGAGCAAAAATTAGTATTTATGCTTACATGATACAGACACAAGTAAAAAATTAATCACACTTTTAATCCGGTTTTTAGTGGACATGAAACACAGTTTAGGCCTTTGAAGTCAAATATAACTTCTTGGCTGTCCGTTGGTTGTTTATTAATCCAGTCTGAAATTCTTTGTCTTTTAACTGAAGTCTTTGGCTGGTTTATACTTAATATGCTTTGGCCTATACCTATCATTTTCTTGTTTGATTGTTATACTTTATTTTATTTTATGTTATTTCCATCTGTTAATTTTTCTTTTATTCTCATCTTTGTTGGATTAATCATGCATTTTAAATATCTTATTTCTGTAGTAAGTTTGAAATTCATTTTAAACATATTTATTTATACCTTTTATTTTTAAAATATTTACATGCTAACTTACTCTTTCTTTTGCCTTCCATTTTTTTTTTCCTGATATTTTGTGGTTCCCACTAGGAAAGATTTCCCTCTGCTTAAAATCTCCTTTTAGTAACTATTGGATACTAGGCTTATTACCTGGGCGATGAAATAATCTGTACAGCAACCCCCTGTGACACAAGTGTACTTATGTAACAAACCTGCGCATGTACTGCTGAACCCAAAATAAAAGTTTGGAAAAATAATTCCCATTTACTATTCCTACTAAGGTAGCTTTTGTTTGTCTGAAAATCTCCTTTTTTGACTTTATTTTTAAGGAATATATTCTGAATGAGCATAGATGTCATTTCACTGTCTTCTGGTTTGACCATGTCTGCTGAGAAGTCAGCTGTCTTTCTGTACTCTTGCTCCTTTAGATGTAATATTACTTCTTTTCCCTTTGTCTTTTTGGCTAGCATTTTAATTATGCTATAACTGTGTGTGTGTTCTTTATACTTTTCTTTCATGGGGTTTGCAAAGCTTTTTGTAAGTGTGGATTGAAGTCTTTTCCAGTTTTGAAAAATTTTCATCAGTTCTCTTTTCAAATATTCCTTCTGCCTTGTTTGTTATCTTTATTTTACTTCTCCCTGTCTCTCTCTGTTTTTTTTATATACACACACACACACACACACACACACACACACACACACCCCCTGGACATGGCAGAAGACAGGATTAGCAAATGCAGAGACAGGTCAATGGAAAATATATATACACTGAAGTAAAGAGAAAAAAAAAAGACAAAATAGAACAGAATAAAATGGATAAATGGGACATAGTCAAAAGGGCAAATGTATGTACTTCAATATATACATACACTTGCCCTTTTGACTATGTCCCATTTATCCATTTTATTCTGTTCTATTTTGTCTTTTTTCTCTTTACTTCAGTGTATATATATTTTCCATTGACCAGTCTCCGCGTTTGCTAATCCTGTCTTCTACCACGTCCGGTACGCTATTAATTTCCCACAATGAGTTAACTTCATATATCATATATTTCAGTTCTAAAATATACACTTGATTCATTATATACAGTCCAATTCTTTATTGAAATCTACATTTTTATTCTTCTTGCTCAGCTTTACTATGTTTTCTAAAAAATATATGTATAGTCATTTAAAAATCCCTACATATTAAGCCCAATATTTGGATCATTTGTAGGTCTGCTTCACTCTATATTTTTTGTAGTCACATTTTTCCATTGCTTCATGTTTCTATCATTTTTTTATTTGCATACCCAGCATAGTATAAAACATGATTTCTTATAGCAGTAAAGTGCTCCCCAAACTCTTTCATTTTTCCTTTCTTTCAGTCAGGCAGACAGATGGAAGGATGAGAACCTCAATTAAATCAGAAAATGAGTTGAGTCAGGGCTAAGTTTCAGTTTTAGAAAGACTCAATCCATCTGTTTAATGTGCAAAGCCTGAGACCACTGAGAACATGTCAGATTTCTGTCTCTGGTGCTCTAAAAACTACAGAAAATGTGGTTCTGCCTTTCAAAGCAAAATTCCAATTTATGCAGTCCACATTGTTTCTGCAGCTCTCTAATTTTTTAAAATATGATTTTGTAATTTTCCAGATTGTATCTAGCTATTACAGTGAGAACATTGAGCTGCGATGGTCTAATAATTCTACCCAGAAGTAGAAGTACCTCTCCTCCTCTTTGGGGATTCACATTAGCATCAAATTATCCAGCAGGGTTCTGCTAATTTCCTGCATTGCGTGAAGTTACTATCTTTATTTTTTTCTTCATCATATTCTATGAATTTTTTAAATTTTTGCAATCATCATCAAGCATTATACTTCTGATTCTATACGTTTCTGTGTTTCAAAAAATACTGTCAGGCACCAGACCTACTGTAGAGTATGCATTCTTAAGCAGATTAGCATATACATGTAGCATAGGGGTGACAAATACTTCCTGTACACTCAATCTCAAGATAATACGTGAATCACTTTTATATATAACTTTGGTTATCTTTCTTTTTATTAAAAAATGTCCTCCCTATTTGAGATGTTTGTCACTCATTACACTTATTCATCAATCATTACAGAAATCATATTGTGGATTTTCTAAAGGATAGAAACAGGGTTAATAATGAACAAATCAATTATTCAAGTTCCTGTGCTGTTTTAATCTGACTGGTAGAAATGTAACATGTTAAGCCTGATGTAAAGTTATACTAAATTCATTGCAGAGCCCATGGCTTTGGAGGTGAATGTATCCAATCAAGTCCAAGTACAAATTGCCAACAGAATCAGTGATTTCATAAATCTAAACTACACCTACATTGCAGAACTAGAATATGATACGGATAACTGTCAATTCTTCTGAAGTTTGATAAAGGATTTACACACGCTGCTAGCTGCTATGCTAGGGAATACAGATGTGACTACTAAGGACAAGGTAAATTGAGAGAGGCAGGAATTCCATGTTCTGGATAACAATGGCCTCAGGCAGCCAGATAGAATAAAAAAAGGAAGGATAAACACACATGTGCATGCACACACACATAGGTTTTCCTGGGGGTGATACTTTCCTCTTATTATTCTCCCTTACTGCCCTCCTTTTCTTCCCTTAACCATTCCTAGATTGTAGTCCACTATATTGAGACATTATGTTTCATCTACATAATTACATTGCTTTCCAGATACTAAAATTCTGGTTCAGTGTCAAGTTATATTATCATACTGCTGCAAATTCTTTGATTGAAAGAAGAAGCTGTAGCAATTACCTCACTTTATAAGTAGAGGAGTCTTTGCTTATGGCACACGACTTGAGAGGCACCAGTCCTGCATGCTGAGGAGTAGTTCTCTCTAACATGTCTCTAGAAAGACCCATTCCTTTGGCTTAATTCATGCTCTTTAGGAGAACCAGGGTAAGGTCATAGTGATTCTCATATTCCCCAAGGGTTGCCTGCGTGCGGGGTCCTGTACTAAGCATTTTGCGTGTATTAACTCACAAAATCCTCAAAATTATTCTGATAGGTAGATCCTACTATCATTTACATTTTATGGAAAAGAAAAATAGAGGTAGCAAAATTTGTGCAAAGCAAGACCCCTAGTCAATGGCAGGGCAGAATTTTGAAGCCAGGGAGTATGGTGCTGCAGCCTGAACCTTACCCATGGCTTCATGCCAACTTTTGAATAAGTTGAAGTTACTTAGTCAAGGAAGGAGAAGTCAAGCTATTCAGTGCTTACCCTTTAAGAGGCGCTGTTGGTTAAGAGGAAATCAGTGGTAAGAAATGGAGGCATGGAGTGATGCTGTTCAGAAAGACAAGGACATTGAAACACCTTAGGGTGAGATTGGGTGCAATGGCAGGTGGCAAAGCAAACTTGTAGTCCATTCTCTGGTAGCCACAAATAAGAGAATGTAATCTGTACATCAGGGTGGAGGAAGTGGTGGTCAAATATACTGTGCATAATAGTCACCTTCAGTGCTTGTTAAAATGCAGATTCCTGGCAGTACTCTCAGTTTCTTATTGACCTTGAGCATCTGAAGGAGGCTGTGGACTGTCCATTTTTAACAAGCACAGCAGAGGATGAAATTAACTTTCTGACACACTTCAGGAAGAATGCCATAATAGTAAAGCCACGTGTCACTTTAACGATGGAGATACGTTCTGAGAAATGCGTCGTTAGGTGATTTTTTCATTGCGTGAACATCGTACAGTATACTTACACAAACCTAGAGGGTATAGCCTACTACACACCTAGGCTATATGGTAAAACCTATTGCTCCTAGGCTACTAACCTGTAAAACATGTGAATGTACTGAGTACTGTAGCCAACTGTAACACAATGCTAAATATTTATGTATCCAAACTTATCTAAACATATAAAAGGTACATTACCAATATGGTATAAAAAATTTAAAAAAATGGTACACCTGCATAGGGCATTTGCCATGGATGAAGTTTACAGGACTGGTAGCTGCTCTGGGTGAGTGAATGAGTGAGTGGAGAGTGAATACGAAGGCCTAGGACATTACTGTACATGGCTACAGGTCTTATAAACACTGTACACTTAGGCTACATTACATTTTTAAAAAATTTTTCTTCAGTAATAAATTAGTTTAGCTTACTCTAATGTTTTTACTTTATAACCTTTTCTATTTTTAAAAAATGTTTTGACTCTTGTAATAACACTAAGCTTAAAACACAAACACATCATACGACTGTTGTACATCAAATATTTCCTTTTTATATTCTTATCCTCTAAGTTGTTTTCTGTCTTTTAAATTTATTTGTTTTAAAAATTTTTTTAATAAAAACTAACACAAACACACACATTAGCTGAGACGTACATCAGAATCATCAATATCACTGGCTTCCACCTCTATGTCTTGTCCAACCGGAAGGTCTTCAGGGGCAGTAATACACATGGAGCTGCTGTCTGCTGTGATAACAATGCAACAATGCCTTCTTCTGGAATCTCTCTTGAAGGACCCACCAGAGGCTATTTTATAGTTAACTTTTTGAATAAGTAACAAAGTATACACTAATGGAACAATAAAGAGTATTGTAGAGTAAAAACATAAACTAGTTATATAGTCATTTATTATTATTATCATGTATTATTTACTGCACAAAATTGTATGTGCTATATTTTATATGACTGGCAGTTCAGTCAGTTTGTTTATACCAGCATCACCACAAACACCTGAGTAATGTGTTCTATGTAAGTTGACGTTATGACAGCTACAGTGTCACTAGGCAATAGGAGTTTTTCAGCTCCATTATAATCTTGTGGGACCACAGTTGTATATGCCATCTGTTGACTGAAATGTCTGTGCAGTGCATGACTATGTAATATAACCATGCATTTTTATGTTTTCAAAGTTCTTCATAACTTAACCTGGTATGTAACTTTAAATGATAAATTAAATACCTAAGGGAAGGGTTAAATATTGTGTCTATATTTTCATTAATAACCAGTTTTTCTACCCTAGTTTCATGTATACTTAAGTCTATTCTTGTTTTTAAAAAAAAGCAAAAAAGAGTTGCCCAGCCTAATCGCATAGGCAATATTCCAAATATTTTTTCTGCATACTTATTTCAGTGGAATAATGGGAAGCTACACAATTCACAATTTCAAAGAGGATGGATCAACCTAAGTGCTTGCCAACCAATGACTGGATAAAGAAAATGTAATATATATGTGTGTGTGTCTGTATCATACACACACACACATATATATTACATAAGAAAATATATATATATATATTAAGAAAATGTTATACACACACACACACACACACACACACACCATGAGATAATACTCAGCCTTGAAAAATAATGAAATAATGTCTTTTGCAGCAACTTGGTTGTAACTGGAGGCTATTATCCAAAGTGCAGTAACTCAGGAAAGGGAAACCAAATACCACATGTTCTCACCTATAAGTGGGAGCTAAGCTATGATATGCAGGGGCATACCGAGTGGTATAATGGACACTGGAGTCTCAGAAGTGGAGAGGATGGAAAGAGGGATGAAAAATTACCTATCGAATACAACGTGCACTATTTGGGTGATGGGTATACTAAAAGTCTTTCTTTGTTTCTAGGCATGTGTTCGTGTTTCCGGTGGAGGTGAGTTTGGCATGGTGATCAGAGACACTTAAATGTGTTTTGCAACAAGCAGGCACAATAAAATGGTAATTGGCACATAATAGAGACCCCAGGCTGGAATGACAAAAAGTCTGCTGCAACCTCTCAGTAGGCATGTGTAGCAGCTAACCCCAATGTGAGCATACAGAGACCTCATTTGAGGAAAAAGCTAAACAATTCAGTGTGGATGCCTGATAAGAAAATATGTACATACAGATTAAAAATTGGGCTGGGCATGGTGGCTTATGCCTGTAGTTCTAGCACTCTGGGAGGCCGAAGTGGGTGGCTTATCTCAGGAATTCGAGACAAGCCTGGGCAACATGACAAAACCCCATCTCTACAAAATATACAAAAATTAGCCGAGTGTGGGGGTGTGCACTTGTAGTCCCAGCTACTCGTGAGGTGGAGTTGGGAGAATGGCTTGAGCCAGGGAGGTGGAGGCTGCAGTGAGCCATGATCCATGATCATGCCACCACACTCTAGCCTGGGTGACAGAGCAGGACCCTATCTTAAAAAAAAAAAAAAAATTAAAAATTTTCAACGTTCCTTGAACAGTCATTTTGGGGCTAATTTTGGAAAGCATTAATGTCAGATAATGTGTTCCTTCCCTGTGAACTGAGTGGGTCATTGTTAGAGAAAGGAAATTAGAATGTTCTGTCTTAAAAATAAATTGGATTGATTATTGAGCCTCATAAGTTACATATTTTACAGATATCCTTTTGTATGCAACAATGATAATATAATAAAAAGTTTAAAAACTAATTAGCACTAAAATTCCACTACAATAAACTTTTAGAAAAAAAACTAGTTTTTGAGGCAAAACTCCTCCTTTGTTATGATAATAGTAGGCATTTTTATTGAACGAGATATAGCTTTTCAAGCTGAAAGCATACTCTTGGCAGTTCATGAAAATAACTTTCCTTTAAAAGAAGTTATACTGCTTGCATTGGAGAATCCTTATATGCCAGGATGGTGACTATGGAAGCTGAATCCTTGAAAGTTGAAATCAGATGAGGAACATGGAGCACAGGCATGGGAAGTATGATTGGGTAGCGTGAAACTCTCATACTCTGTTCACGTTCACGGGGCATCTCTGACAGAATAGCAATCCCTGGTTTCTTACACATGGGAAGTTTTCCACCATTTCTCTTGGGAAGCCAGTTGCCTGACAGATGGAACACATTTTCTCACAGAAACAATTCTTTAAATAGTAAATAGTTGCTATGGTTTGAATGTGTTCCCCAAAAAACATGTGTTGGAAACTTAAACCCCCATGCCACAATTTTGGGAAGTGGTGCCTAACAGGAGGTGTTTAGGCCACAAGGGCTCCACCTTTGTGAATGGATGTATGCCCATTCACAAAAGGGCTTGAGGCTGCCAAGTCAAGCTCTTGCTATCTGTCTTGCCTTCTCTTGCCTTTCTGCTTTCCACCATTGGATGATGTGACCAGAAGACTCTTGCAATATGCTGGCCCCTTGATCATGGACTTCCCAGCCTCCAAAACCATGATTCAATAAATTCCTGTTCATTATAAATTAATCAGTCTCGGGTTCTATGTCATGGTAGCACAAACGGACCAAGTTTGGAGAAATTACAAAAGCTATTTAACCAGTGTGATACCAAACAAGAATAATGATGCGAATTACTGGTTTCTTAACATTTTGAGGGACAGAGATCCATTAGAAAATACGATGAAAGCTATGAGCTATTGCTACACACATACACACACACACACACACACAAACATACATGCACACCCCAAAACATCTGGTCAATAACAAAACAAACATAGGTGCAACCTGTGACAAAATAAAGTAGAACTTATTCCTTTTCAGGAAGCACTAATGGGTACTGCTGACAGTACCTTCTCATTAATACCAGCAGAATTTTCATTGGGCTTTGGACTATAAAACTGCAGGTATTCATTTACCTTTGCAATATCAGGAAATATTATTTCAACTTTGATTGTCATATCCATCATCATTATTATCATTAAAATAAAAAATAATTGAGGTGGCTAACATTTAATGAGCTCTTACTCTGCCTAGGATTGTGTTACTGTCTACTATGCGCCATCTCATTTACTCCTCATACCAGCCCTATGATAAGGTAACATTGTTAGAACTTAACAGACAAGAAATTGGGGACTTAACAGAAATTAAATGACTTCCCAAAGGTAACACAACTAGTGAGTGGCAGAACTGTGTTAAAAACTCAGCTGCTTGATTCCTGAGAAGTTTTATAAAGTCAAATAATTAGTTGAGAATTCTTTTTTCACATAAGCTACTTAGAAAGCAATCAACGTACATACATGCTATTTTTTCTGTGTGTTTGCTAGTTTGAAACTACAAATAATATTTGCAATGCTTGACATTGTTTCAAGTGATTGTCATTGTTTCAATTCCTTCATTATCAATATGAAGCTAATAAATCTCTTAATCAGGGAGGCTACCTGAAACAATTCTTATTCATTCTTACATTTGTTTTGAGCTCTTATTAATTTAAACTGCTTCGTAGTCCTAAAGTGTATATGTTATTAGCATTTTACAAATAAAGAAATCAAAGATCGGAGAGATAGAATATCTTCTGCCAGTAAATGTTGAAATGCCAGCCCCATAAATACAAATATTGATCACAAATTTTGCACTCAACTGTTACATTACAAAAGAAGTATTTCTCCAATGGAATCCTTTCCAAATTTTCCTTTATCTTTGACTTTTTTTTTTCTGTCATTGACTGACCTTTTCAAGAATCCCACACTGATTAAAATACCTCACTAATCCATATCCATCCATCTGATCACTTCCCTTAATCGGGACTGATAATAGATGCATTATGTTAACAATACATCAAGCATTTATCAATCTCTAGCTACTACCATATTGAACATTTAGTTTAACCACTTATTCCGATATTTTTAGATTAAACTTTTTATTTGGAGCTAATTAGAGTTGTAATTTCCATTAAAAAAATAATTCAGAGAGATTCAATGGACCTTTTACTCAGTTTTCTCTGATGGCAACACCTTGGAAAATATAGTACAATATTACAAAGAGGAATTGACACGTAGTCAGCATACAGAACATTTCTGTCACCACAATGAGCCTGATGCTGCCCTTTTGTAACCACACCTAAATCACTCCCTCCTGGTCCTGAGCCCTGGCAAAACTTATCTGTTTTCTAGTGCTATATTTTTGTCATTTCAGTGTTATATACGTGCAATTGTACAGCATATAATCTTGGGGGATTGACTTATGTCCCTCAGCATAATTCCCTTTAGCTGTGTCTAAGTTGCTGTATGTATCAGTGTTTTTTTTCTTTTTATTGCTGAATAGTATTCCATGGTATGGGTGTACCACAGTGTATTTTACCATTCGTCCACTCTACAGCATTGCTGGTTGTTTTACCTGGTGATTCTATATTCAAAGCACTTCTAATAAAAAAAATTAAATATAGTCCTCAGACCACATTTTAATAAAAATTGCCTGACCTTCTTTGATTCCAGTGTGTGATTCCAGTGTTCACAAAAGAAATCTACCATGAGCATTCATGTACAGGCTTTTGGATGAACATAGGTTTTCATTTCTCTGGGATAAATGCTCAAGAAGGCAATTCCTGGCAGAATTTGATTTTGAGACCAAAGTTGTCCTAAGTCGTAATCAGTCTCTAGCTACTACTATATTGAACTCACTGACACACATTGTTTTGCAAAGCCAGATTTTGGGATGCTATTTTATATACATTTTGGAGAGTTTCCTTTTGATGTCTACAGTGGTTTCTCTGTTTGCCTGAGGGAAGAATTGTATGACGCAGGCTAAAATTCACTTCTAATGTATCTCATACAAAAAGAAAGTCATTAGAGTTTTTGAAATTATTTTCCTTTGATTGTAGCCACATACTACATATAGATGGCATGGTGCTCACCTGGGGTATAAAATAGGAGGTAGAAGGAGGCAAGAGGACAATGACAAAAGAATAAGGATGCATTTTATATTGGCCTATATCTTAGAAATGACCCTGAATTGAAACTTAAAACAGGCTATGGTAATCTTTGGTCTGACTCTCCTGCCTTACCAGATATTCCTATCCCCAGGCACCCAGGCCAGAGCCCTCTTGCTGCTCTGAACTGTCTAGACACTCACATCTTCCACTAGGTCTTTGCACCTTAAACAAAAGCCCAGAATTATCAACCTCCACTTACTCATCAACACAGCTGATTTTTGCTCCATGTCAGGCTGTAATCACCAGTCCTGGGTACTGGTTAACTATTTAGACCATGGTAAGAGGTATCACACTTCAAAATCTAGTTCTGCCATTCCTTGGGTGCATGAGCTTGGAAAAGTAATTTAAGTCTTTAAGCCTCAGTTTTCAACTAGCCAAACGGGCAATAACAGACCTACCTCATAAAGTTCTTGTGAAGAGCACATAAAATACTACATATAAATGAGATTAGTTAGGGATGACAAATATAAAGAGCCTAATGATATTTATTATTATTCAAGTAAATTCTTGCTGACTTCTGAGAAACTTGGAGTTCTGTGGAAAGATAACTTATATTTGTTTCCAAACTACTGTTAATTCATTCATTCATCCATTTGTTCAGTACCTATCATGACAGCCATGTACTGAGGATATAAGTCCAGGCAACATCTAATGCCTACTCATAGGATTAGGAGTTTACTCTGTGTAGAAGATGCTGTCATTGTCCCACTCTATTTTCCACTTACAGAAGAGTAGTAAATGGAAAACAGCCAATTTAAATCAATGGCTATGGATTTTAACATTTAACACTTGTGATACTCTGAGGGTACATGTTACCTCTCACCCACCCGGCCCCTCGGCTGTAGGGATCCAGCCATTGGGCAATCATAGATGGAGATTCAGTGGATAAAGCCTCCATTTTCCTCACCCTTGGTTGGGAGAACTATAAAGTCCTTTTTACATTATCTCACAGAATACACAGCAGTGTGCTGAGTAATTGCTCCATGTCAGACTATAAGCATCGGTCCTGGGCACTGGTTAACTATTTAGGCCATGGTAGGAGGTAGCACACTTCAGAATCTAGTTCTGCCATTCTTTGGCTGCATGAGCTTGGAAAATTAATTTAAGTCTTTAAGCCTCAGTTTTCAACTAGAGCAGTGGTTCCCAGGGGTAGCCGACCTGACAATGCACAGGTCATTGGTTTTAGTCCCTCTCCCTTGTCACTTCTCCACTTATCTACAACCATTTCCTAGATGGCTTTCCAAATAAAGTATTTAAATTCTGATCCTGTCTATGGGTCTCTTTTTGTGGGAACACAAACTAAGGTAGTATGTATCAGATATGATTCTAGGAAGTCAATATTAATTTATTTAATCTTTGACACAGCACAATGAAATGACTTTCTTAATTTTGAAGATTAAAACAAAAAGCAAAAGCAAAATACTATCTCACAGTGGTAAACAAAGTAACTCAAGGGCAATCTAATAGATCGTGGCACATTTGCTATTTTATTCTAAGTATATCTGGCTCCAAAGCTTACTGGTTTTAAAATTTTCTTTTGGTTTTGTTTCGTTTTTGATTTTTTTGTTATCTTCATTGTAAACTTGATAAGTAGCAATGATAACAATAGAAAATCTGAAGAATTAGAAATATAAATTAAAATCTACATTCATTCATTTAAATTGGTCATTTTCATCTGCTTTCAAAGATAATTTAGTTTTGCCTATGTTTTCATATGTTTAAAAAATACTTTTATTGACACTGATTCAAAGTTTAGTCGGTTTCCTTCCCAAGTTTGTAAGCCTCCATAAACAGGAAGGCAGTCATGTTTTTGGCATAGTTACATTTTTGTCATCATAGGGCTTTTCTAATAAAGATGACCACATTTTTCCACCATGGTGCTTGAAACTTTTATTAGTATCAACACTTTTTAAGAGGTTTTCTGGATATTGTTGCTTTTCAGTTGGTGATATGGTTTGGCTGTGTCCCCACCCAAATGTCATCTTGAATGATAGTTCCCATAATCCCCATGTGTCATGGGAGGGAAGCAGTGGGAGGTAATTGAATAATGGGGGTGGTTACTCCCAAGCTGTTCTTGTTATAGTGAGTGAGTTCTCATGAGATCTGATGGTTTTATAAGGGGCTTTTCCCCCTTTGCTCAGCACTTCTCTTTCCTGACATGTTTGCTTCCTCTTCCACCATGATTGTAAGTTTCCTGTTGCCTCCCCAGCCCTGCAGAACTGTGAGTCAATTAAACCTCTTTCCTTTATAAATTACCCAGTCTGGGGCAGATAGCAGCATGAGAATGGACTAATACAGTTAGGTTTCATATACAGAATGTATCTTCCTGCCAAGGTGAGCCTCTTTGCTTGTTTTTCTTTCCCCATTGTGTACTGCAGTGGTTCCCAAATTATGTTCTATGGAGAAAAATGGAAATACGTAATGGTAACAGTTTTTCTTCAGTAACTAACTTTGAATGATATATATGTAAAGGCCTTTAAATAGTTGTTTTGAATGATATGCAACAGCTAAGCATTCCAGGAAGCCACAAATATGATTACATTATGCATTGTCTTTAATAAATTGCCGGGGGGCGGAGCAAGATGGCCGAATAGGAGCAGCTCCAGTCTCCAACTCCCAGCGCCAGCGACACAGAAGACCGGTGATTTCTGCATTTTCAACTGAGGTACTGGGTTCATCTCACTGGGGAGTGCCGGACGATCGGTGCTGGTCAGCTGCTGCAGCCCGACCAGCGAGAGCTGAAGCAGGGCGAGGCATTGCCTCACCTGGGAAGCGCAAGGGGGAAGGGAGTCCCTTTTCCTAGCCAGGAGAACTGAGACACACAACACCTGGAAAATCGGGTAACTCCCACCCCAATACTGCGCTTTAGGAAACAGGCACACCAGGAGATCATATCCTACACCTGGCCGGGAGGGTCCCACACCCACGGAGCCTCCCTCGTTGCTAGCGCAGCAGTCTGTGATCTACCGGCAAGGCAGCAGCGAGGCTGGGGGAGGGGCGCCCGCCATTGCTGAGGCTTAAGTAGGTAAACAAAGCTGCTGGGAAGCTCGAACTGGGTGGAGCTCACAGCAGCTCAAGGAAACCTGCCTGTCTCTGTAGACTCCACCTCTGGGGACAGGGCACAGTAAACTAAGATACACAGACACCTCTGCACAGACGCAAACGACTCTGTCTGACAGCTTTGAAGAGAGCAGTGGATCTCCCAACACTGAGGTTGAGATCTGAGAAGGGACAGACTCCCTGCTCAAGCGGGTCCCTGACCCCTGAGTAGCCTAACTGGGAGACATCCCCCACTAGGGGCAGTCTGACACCCCACACCTCACAGGGTGGAGTACACCCCTGAGAGGAAGCTTCCAAAGCAAGAATCAGACAGGTACACTCGCTGTTCAGAAATATTCTATCTTCTGCAGCCTCTGCTGCTGATACCCAGGCAAACAGGGTCTGGAGTGGACCTCAAGCAATCTCCAACAGACCTACAGCTGAGGGTCCTGACTGTTAGAAGGAAAACTATCAAACAGGAAGGACACCTACACCAAAACCCCATCAGTACATCACCATCATCAAAGACCAGAGGCAGATAAAACCACAAAGATGGGGAAAAAGCAGGGCAGAAAAGCTGGAAATTCAAAAAATAAGAGCGCATCTCCCCCGGCAAAGGAACGCAGCTCATCGCCAGCAACGGATCAAAGCTGGACGGAGAATGACTTTGACGAGATGAGAGAAGAAGGCTTCAGTCCATCAAATTTCTCAGAGCTAAAGGAGGAATTACGTACCCAGCGCAAAGAAACTAAAAATCTT
The DNA here is from genome assembly GCF_024542745.1 of Macaca thibetana thibetana. NCBI lineage: Eukaryota > Metazoa > Chordata > Mammalia > Primates > Cercopithecidae > Macaca > Macaca thibetana. The sequence continues at coordinate 150,625,605 of NC_065581.1, read as the reverse complement.
GAAAAAAAAGTGGAAGAATTGATGGCTAGAGTAATTAATGCAGAGAAGGTCCTAAACGAAATGAAAGAGATGAAAACCATGACACGAGAAATACGTGACAAATGCACAAGCTTCAGTAACCGACTCGATCAACTGGAAGAAAGAGTATCAGCGATTGAGGATCAAATGAATGAAATGAAGCGAGAAGAGAAACCAAAAGAAAAAAGAAGAAAAAGAAACGAACAAAGCCTGCAAGAAGTATGGGATTATGTAAAAAGACCAAATCTACGTCTGATTGGGGTGCCTGAAAGTGAGGGGGAAAATGGAACCAAGTTGGAAAACACTCTTCAGGATATCATCCAGGAGAACTTCCCCAACCTAGTAGGGCAGGCCAACATTCAAATCCAGGAAATACAGAGAACGCCACAAAGATACTCCTCGAGAAGAGCAACTCCAAGACACATAATTGCCAGATTCACCAAAGTTGAAATGAAGGAAAAAATCTTAAGGGCAGCCAGAGAGAAAGGTCGGGTTACCCACAAAGGGAAGCCCATCAGACTAACAGCAGATCTCTCAGCAGAAACTCTACAAGCCAGAAGAGAGTGGGGGCCAATATTCAACATTCTTAAAGAAAAGAATTTTAAACCCAGAATTTCATATCCAGCCAAACTAAGTTTCATAAGTGAAGGAGAAATAAAATCCTTTACAGATAAGCAAATGCTTAGAGATTTTGTCACCACTAGGCCTGCCTTACAAGAGATCCTGAAGGAAGCACTCAACATGGAAAGGAACAACCGGTACCAGCCATTGCAAAAACATGCCAAAATGTAAAGACCATTGAGGCTAGGAAGAAACTGCATCAACTAATGAGCAAAATAACCAGTTAATATCATAATGGCAGGATCAAGTTCACACATAACAATATTAACCTTAAATGTAAATGGACTAAATGCTCCAATTAAAAGACACAGACTGGCAAACTGGATAAAGAGTCAAGACCCATCAGTCTGCTGTATTCAGGAGACCCATCTCACACGCAGAGACATACATAGGCTCAAAATAAAGGGATGGAGGAAGATTTACCAAGCAAATGGAGAACAAAAAAAAGCAGGGGTTGCAATACTAGTCTCTGATAAAACAGACTTTAAACCATCAAAGATCAAAAGAGACAAAGAAGGCCATTACATAATGGTAAAGGGATCAATTCAACAGGAAGAGCTAACTATCCTAAATATATATGCACCCAATACAGGAGCACCCAGATTCATAAAGCAAGTCCTTAGAGACTTACAAAGAGACTTAGACTCCCATACAATAATAATGGGAGACTTCAACACTCCACTGTCAACATTAGACAGATCAACGAGACAGAAAGTTAACAAGGATATCCAGGAATTGAACTCATCTCTGCAGCAAGCAGACCTAATAGACATCTATAGAACTCTCCACCCCAAATCAACAGAATATACATTCTTCTCAGCACCACATCATACTTACTCCAAAATTGACCACGTAATTGGAAGTAAAGCACTCCTCAGCAAATGTACAAGAACAGAAATTATAACAAACTGTCTCTCAGACCACAGTGCAATCAAACTAGAACTCAGGACTAAGAAACTCAATCAAAACCGCTCAACTACATGGAAACTGAACAACCTGCTCCTGAATGACTACTGGGTACATAATGAAATGAAGGCAGAAATAAAGATGTTCTTTGAAACCAATGAGAACAAAGATACAACATACCAGAATCTCTGGGACACATTTAAAGCAGTGTGTAGAGGGAAATTTATAGCACTAAATGCCCACAAGAGAAAGCAGGAAAGATGTAAAATTGACACTCTAACATCGCAATTAAAAGAACTAGAGAAGCAAGAGCAAACACATTCGAAAGCTAGCAGAAGGCAAGAAATAACTAAGATCAGAGCAGAACTGAAGGAGATAGAGACACAAAAAACCCTCCAAAAAATCAATGAATCCAGGAGTTGGTTTTTTGAAAAGATCAACAAAATTGACAGACCACTAGCCAGACTAATAAAGAAGAAAAGAGAGAAGAATCAAATCCACGCAATTAAAAATGATCAAGGGGATATCACCACCGACCCCACAGAAATACAAACTACCATCAGAGAATACTATAAACACCTCTACACAAATAAACTGGAAAATCTAGAAGAAATGGATAATTTCCTGGACACTTACACTCTTCCAAGACTAAACCAGGAAGAAGTTGAATCCCTGAATAGACCAATAGCAGGCTCTGAAATTGAGGCAACAATTAATAGCCTACCAACCAAAAAAAGTCCAGGACCAGATGGATTCACAGCTGAATTCTACCAGAGGTACAAAGAGGAGTTGGTACCATTCCTTCTGAAACTATTCCAATCAATAGAAAAAGAGGGAATCCTCCCTAACTCATTTTATGAGGCCAACATCATCCTGATACCAAAGCCTGGCAGAGACACAACAAAAAAAGAGAATTTTAGACCAATATCCCTGATGAACATCGATGCAAAAATCCTCAATAAAATACTGGCAAACCGGATTCAGCAACACATCAAAAAGCTTATCCACCATGATCAAGTGGGCTTCATCCCTGGGATGCAAGGCTGGTTCAACATTCGCAAATCAATAAACATAATCCAGCATATAAACAGAACCAAAGACAAGAACCACATGATTATCTCAATAGATGCAGAAAAGGCTTTTGACAAAATTCAACAGCCCTTCATGCTAAAAACGCTCAATAAATTCGGTATTGATGGAACGTACCTCAAAATAATAAGAGCTATTTATGACAAACCCACAGCCAATATCATACTGAATGGGCAAAAACTGGAAAAATTCCCTTTGAAAACTGGCACAAGACAGGGATGCCCTCTCTCACCACTCCTATTCAACATAGTGTTGGAAGTTCTGGCTAGGGCAATCAGGCAAGAGAAAGAAATCAAGGGTATTCAGTTAGGAAAAGAAGAAGTCAAATTGTCCCTGTTTGCAGATGACATGATTGTATATTTAGAAAACCCCATTGTCTCAGCCCAAAATCTCCTTAAGCTGATAAGCAACTTCAGCAAAGTCTCAGGATACAAAATTAATGTGCAAAAATCACAAGCATTCTTATACACCAGTAACAGACAAACAGAGAGCCAAATCAGGAATGAACTTCCATTCACAATTGCTTCAAAGAGAATCAAATACCTAGGAATCCAACTTACAAGGGATGTAAAGGACCTCTTCAAGGAGAACTACAAACCACTGCTCAGTGAAATCAAAGAGGACACAAACAAATGGAAGAACATACCATGCTCATGGATAGGAAGAATCAATATTGTGAAAATGGCCATACTGCCCAAGGTAATTTATAGATTCAATGCCATCCCCATCAAGCTACCAATGAGTTTCTTCACAGAATTGGAAAAAACTGCTTTAAAGTTCATATGGAACCAAAAAAGAGCCCGCATCTCCAAGACAATCCTAAGTCAAAAGAACAAAGCTGGAGGCATCACGCTACCTGACTTCAAACTATACTACAAGGCTACAGTAACCAAAACAGCATGGTACTGGTACCAAAACAGAGATATAGACCAATGGAACAGAACAGAGTCCTCAGAAATAATACCACACATCTACAGCCATTTGATCTTTGACAAACCTGAGAGAAACAAGAAATGGGGAAAGGATTCCCTATTTAATAAATGGTGCTGGGAAAATTGGCTAGCCATAAGTAGAAAGCTGAAACTGGATCCTTTCCTTACTCCTTATACGAAAATTAATTCAAGATGGATTAGAGACTTAAATGTTAGACCTAATACCATAAAAATCCTAGAGGAAAACCTAGGTAGTACCATTCAGGACATAGGCATGGGCAAAGATTTCATGTCTAAAACACCAAAAGCAACGGCAGCAAAAGCCAAAATTGACAAATGGGATCTCATTAAACTAAAGAGCTTCTGCACAGCAAAAGACACTACCATCAGAGTGAACAGGCAACCTACAGAATGGGAGAAAATTTTTGCAATCTACTCATCTGACAAAGGGCTAATATCCAGAACCTACAAAGAACTCAAACAAATTTACAAGAAAAAAACAAACAACCCCATCAAAAAGTGGGCAAAGGACATGAACAGACATTTCTCAAAAGAAGACATTCATACAGCCAACAGACACATGAAAAAATGCTCATCATCACTGGCCATCAGAGAAATGCAAATCAAAACCACAATGAGATACCATCTCACACCAGTTAGAATGGCAATCATTAAAAAGTCAGGAAACAACAGGTGCTGGAGAGGATGTGGAGAAATAGGAACACTTTTACACTGTTGGTGGGATTGTAAACTAGTTCAACCATTATGGAAAACAGTATGGCGATTCCTCAAGGATCTAGAACTAGATGTACCGTATGACCCAGCCATCCCATTACTGGGTATATACCCAAAGGATTATAAATTATGCTGCTATAAAGACACATGCACACGTATGTTTATTGCAGCACTATTCACAATAGCAAAGACTTGGAATCAACCCAAATGTCCATCAGTGACAGGTTGGATTAAGAAAATGTGGCACATATACACTATGGAATACTATGCAGCCATAAAAAAGGATGAGTTTGAGTCCTTTGTAGGGACTTGGATGCAGCTGGAATCCATCATTCTTAGCAAACTATCACAAGAACAGAAAACCAAACACCGCATGTTCTCACTCATAGGTGGGAACTGAACAATGAGATCACTCGGACTCAGGAAGGGGAACATCACACACCGGGGCCTATCATGGGGAGGTGGGAGGGGGGAGGGATTGCATTGGGAGTTATACCTGATGTAAATGACGAGTTGATGGGTGCAGCACAGCAACATGGCACAAGTATACATATGTAACAAACCTGCACGTTATGCACATGTACCCTACAACTTAAAGTATAATAATAATAAATAAATTTAAAAAAAAAAAAAATAAAATAAATAAATAAATAAATTGCCATTAATGAATAGGCATCATTTATCACCTTTCCCTTTAAGTTGTACAATGTCTATTGGATTAAGTTGGTATAAATTAATTATGCATTATGCATTTGTTCTGCAAATTCATTATGTATTTCTGATATTATTTTGGTATTTATTGATACATTTTGTTACAATTAATTAGTTTCTGATAGGGGGTTTATATTCTCTATTTAAGTCATAAATCATTACTGATTTTTTCAATATTTTAAAATATCTCTTACTCAAGTAAATATGAGAAATATGAATCTATAGGACTAATGTCCAAATTCTCAGCATAGCATCTAAGCACTTCCCCACCAATCTCTGAGCCCCATTCTTTCTAATAGCACTTTCTTGGGCATGCTGTTTCCCGAATACAGTATACCTTTTGAGTTCTCTGTGTACTTGCTGATGATATTTTCTCTGTCTGTAATGCACTCTCTATTATCTATATGATGAAATCCTTAAAACCTCAATCTAGACATTACTTGCTCCTGAAAGATTTCGTTCCTGCTCAGGCGTAATTTCTGTCTCCTTAGTCATTGTAATTCTACATGCCTCTGTTACAGAGCTATCACCTTGTTAATGTGTTATTTATTAATATATTTGTCTCTTCTACTAGGTCAGGTGTTCCTGAGTCTAGGCTATCTTATACTTGTGTTTGTGGTTAGCACAGGATGTAAAATACTAAAAATATCCAATACTTAGAGAATGACTTAAGTAAATACACATATAGTACGACCTTCATTTTTCTTCTTTCTTCTTTCTCTTTCTTCCTCCTACCACCATGTATTTTTTCACATTATATATTCATGACAACTTTGTATTGACCACTATGTTTCCTGCTATGGAGGAAACAAAAATGATTAAGACATAGTTTATGAGCTCCATCAATTTTTAGCCTGGTATTAACTATCATTGGCCACTGTAACTTGGGCTCTGGCTGAAATATATATTATAATATTATATAATGTACAATACATATTAAAATGATATATGTATATCTTGTTATAACATATGTGTATCCCTCTATATATACGTATCTTCTAGAAACCTAAGGTTTTTTAGCTATGGCCTAGTTATATAGATTTATAAGAGGTTGTGTCACATAATTATTTTAGATTCTTGTCATTCTAGATCTGATAGTAATTAGACATGACAGTGTTGTAATTATTTTTTATTTGACCAGGAGCAAGGAGAAATAGTTTGCTGATTATGAAAAACTTTAAATGAGAGTAGATATGTTTGGTCAATCTTAGGCATTTCAAGAATCTGTTTTTAAAAGTTATTCATATAAAAATTAAATCTTGATAATTTATCCAAATATCATGAAAATTTATACTTGAAGACTTTTCAGATTGTATTATTTATCTGAGCAATAGAATTCTCCAAAGTGGGTTCTGCAGAAGGCCTTAAATAATTTTAGTATTTTTATAAATAAAAAGTGGAAACATCTTGATCAAACAGGTCTAGAGATAGTGAAGAGCCTTTAGCCCCATCTCTTTTAGAAATTCATGTGCTTATTAGCATATTATAAAGCTATGAGACAACCATCAACAAAAAATGCTTATTTCACTTTTTTTGTTTACAAATTCCTTTGACTTATAAAACTTTTTCTATGTTACATCTAGAAGCATCCCTTGTGATTAATATTTTGAAGTGCATAGTGACATTGGTTAATACATTGGGTGACATTGGTTAGTACTTTCTGATAATATGTGACATAATAGTCCATTTTATTAACCATTGTAAGTACTCTGACCGGTGGAAAAAGCAGCAAGATAAAATGTCTGCTTCAGGTTGAACACCTTTTGACCCCATCCAAAGAACCAAGGCAGAGAAAGAGAATGGAGTACTATGTCAAGGTTCAACATAGAATCAAGCAGAATCAGAATATACGTAGATTTTTCAGAGTTTACCATATAGTCAGAATCAATCACTGCAAATCAGAGAAAGAAATAGGAAAGTGTCCTTAAACAAGTTTCAGAGAAAAGGACTTCCTTTCCAAATGAGGGGCACTGCTACCAAGGACAAAACCAGCTTGGATCATGGGCTGTCAAATCTGAACCAAGAATTACAGCCCCAGGAGGAATAGTTGTGTCGCTTTCAGGACACTGAGGTCTATGCTTTGCTCAAACCTAAAAAGTATTGGTCATTGAAGATAAATCATGATTCTTTTTTTCAATTAAAACTTTGATTTTTGCATCTCAATGATGGCACATAATAGGCACTCCTAAAAAATATTTATAAGGCTAAAGTAAATAACTTAAGGAATAAAAGAGTGATCAAATGCATAGGCAATATAAATGAAGAGTATTAATTTATCTACAGTATTTTAATAGAATCACTTATGGGTGTTTTTTTTTTCCTTGGGTTTTACTTGATTTTACAAAGGGTTTATGTATCTATTTGTTTTCTCCTGACGTGTAGATGAAGCTGCAGAGGTCAAGGAAAAGATACTATTTATCACCTACCTCGTAATGATGTAAGAATTTATTAAATAATGGTGACTTTTCCATGGTTCCTTCTCATACTCAATGCAATCCATACTGCTTCCTGTGGAGAAACTGCTGTGTGAATAGCAAAGAATGTTTTTTGATGACAATGATGAACCCCAAATGTAAACTGCTTCTTTAGAGGAGAGAATCTCTAATGTTCTTTTATTGACAGAGCACTGGAAGAATAGAAAATTACCATCTTCTGTCTCAGTTAGCCTGGAGTTCTTCTCTAAATCAATCCCTTATTCAAACACGAAATGTGCATCTTATGGCTCCCCCCTCTCTCCTCAACTTCTTGCTTAGGGCAAGACCAATGAGCTTTTGAAGTGCTCCAGCTTAGCTGGTTTTTAATCTTCCTTTTAAAACGTCATTTGCAGCTAGAAATCTGATTCATTTTAAAACACTGAGTTGTAGTAAACTGAAAACAGATTTATAAATGCATAGTGAAGATGAAATGCAGTGATCGAAGTAATAAAATAGCATTATGAAGAGTAGTTGACATGCATGCTTAGAACTTATTTTTCAAGTATTAAATACTAACTCTAAATTATGTCAAAATCAAGCATGCTTTAAAAATAGAAAAGAGCTAAAGGTCATATTATGAAATGTCTATAAATTATAGTCTTTTTAAAAGCCTCACTGACCAGAAGTTTGTAAGAAAAAAAATAGTGATTCCAAAAAATCAGCTGAAACCATAAACACAGAATATAATTTTTCTATTATGTTATGACTTTCCTTTACGTTATTTTGTACTTAACCTAAAATTTGTTTTATTTTTGTTTTCTGTTACATACTTTCATGTTTGCAAGAATTTTTAAAAGATATTTGAAATGACTATTTCCCTAAAGATCCAGTTCTAGATGGTGTAGAAAGACCTTGAAATAAGTGAGCTAGAGGCTTCTTTTAAGATATCTATAAAGAATTAATTCTTAACTGCAACATCAGAAAGTCAATATTTCTAATAATAAACATAGTAGATCCAATAAATTTCTGCTACTATATAGTCCATCTTAATTAGATTTTCTTAATCATAAATAAAGCCTGAAATGACAAAACTATTGAAAGTCATGACAATTTGGTGTTTTATGGTTGGATGTGGCCCATCTCATGCTCCTAGAATAGGATGTTTTTAAACTATAGGAGGACATTCTACTTTCTGAGACCCATTCTTATTGTTTACAGTCAACATTGGGTCTCCCCTTTAGGCTTGTCACCAGGCGGAGACTCAAGTAGAATAATGCTCCAAGACCATTTGTTCTTAATGAAAGCAATTTGTTATGAGCTGAGGGGAAAGTGTCCTTTGTCCTTGTGCCAAAACAGCCTTGCTCTGCTATTGTTGAGGTCATTCAGCTTAATGGGGAGACTACAAGATACTCTAAAACAAAAGCATTAGTGGGAAGTTGCAAAGCATTTTTCTAAAACAATGCCAAATGCCAGGAAACATGTGTAGTATGTTTTCAGACATCTATTATGAAAACTGCTTAAAATCCATTACTCTTAATTGTGTTTTCCTATATGGTATCCATATGGCCCCATTGTTCATTTAATAAAAATTTTTTTGAGAAATGTTATTTTTAAAGAGTGATGGTAGGAATAGTACAGATATAAATAACATTTATAAGACTACACAATTTGTAGTTTATGGTCAGTAGATTTTAATAAGACTATGATCAGAACACATCACTTTATTTTATTTATTTATTTTTTGAGACGGAGTCTCGCTCTGTCGCCCAGACTGGAGTGCAGTGGTGCGATTTCGGCTCACTGCAAGCTTGGCCTCCCGGGTTCATGCCATTCTCCTGCCTCAGTCTCCTGAGTAGCTGGGACTACAAGTGCCCGCCACAATGCCCGGCTAATTTTTTGTATTTTTTAGTAGTGATAGGGTTTCACCAATCCTTCACTTTAGGTGAACATTTAAGGGAAAAATATACCTATAATCATCCTTGAAGAGTAGCAGGTAAAAAAAAAAAAATAAGAGTAAAATACAAAGAAATGTAATGAATTATCTTAGAGAGGGAAATCATGGCCAGGCCATATGAGATAATTTTATAGTAAAGACTTTCAAGTGTTCGAATTACCACATAGACTGAGGAAGGTATGCATTTGAAAAGAAATATCACCTGGATGTCTCTTTCAATGAGAATTCTCTATTTTTCAGTGACTTCATCCTGACAGCTCAATCCAGAAAGACTGAGTTTTATCTTTCTCACACTTCCTTCTTAAGGGCTGCATCTATTAGATGTTTATTTCAAACATTTTGTCTTTGTTTCCTGTAAGTTTTCTAACTTTGACCATACATCCCTTAGCAAGGATTTTATGAGGGGGAGAGAATAACATGTTTATCCAATTTGGAATTTGAAAAAAGAAAAGAAAAACCATGTTGAACTTTAAATAGTATGGTTCTGGATGACAGTGACTTTATAAGAAATTTAAAAAAATATTTCTCCGTTGAGAAGATTTGACAGACCATATATGCACCCTCGATAAATCATGCTGCCTTTATCATCCCATTCAGGAAAGTTTAATTTTTGTCTTTGAGAGATTTAAAGGCATCAGTTGTTCAGTTATTTGTGAGAAGTTCGACCAGTTATTGCCTTGTAGTATTCCTATAATGTTACTTAGAGGATTAGATATGTGAAGATTTTGCTTTTGCTGCTTTTTGTACATGAGGCTACATAACCTTTTATACAAACTTGTTGGAAACTCATTTGATATGTAAGAAGAGTCCATATATGATACTTAAATAGAACTTCTAGTCCATTAATAAGTACCTAGTATGTTCTACATACTTTAAGACTTTTTCAATAATTATTAATTTGTCCACTGTAAGTGGATGTAATACTGGCTAAGAGTCTTGGTTGGCTGGAACAGAAATGGCTTCTGTGTTACCATCATAGGATTTCAGGCTTCCCGTCACAATATGTATTTCAATCCTGTTCTAGATGAAGCATAGTGGGAGGTAAGGAAGGAATTCATCATTTTCAGTCATGTGGCTCCTTAATTATAGGCCTTTGTTGAGGCTATTCACTTGGGTATCAATTAGGATCAAATGTTATGCTGTACTGGCTGCTAGATACACGTCAGCTAAGAAAAGCACTGAGATAACCAACTCAAAGTTGTCATAAACAGAAATGACATGTGGTCACCCTCAAACTGTTATTAATCAGAAATTAGCTGATACTATAGTGGATAAGACTTGGTATGATATAAATGATTAAATCTCAGGAAAACAATGTACTCATCCTTTCTTCATCTGCATTAGACATAGTGAAATTCTGCCACAAGAGTTTTGTTAGGAGTAACTGAAAACTGAAAGGTAATTTTAAAGGGCTTAGCAAAGTCTTCACAGTAACAAAAATAATAAGGATGTACGTATCAGCTAACAAGATAATTGTAGAGATAATTGGAAAATGTACTTCCCTGGGTGCAATGCTTATACCAAGAGATAAAATAATGTTAGTAAGATTTCATCAATATCTATAAAATACACATTAATGAATGGATTCATGCTGCATCTATGTATTAGCACACATTTGTATTAGGATTAAATTATAAGATAGACTTGTATAAATAATGAAGAACAGGAAAGCATTTTTCATTTAAATTTGAGATGATACATTACTGAAGAGTTTTACTCTTATGCTAAAAACATATATTCCTAAAACCTTAAATAGAGGAGGTAAACAAATACAAAAGCTCAACAACAACAACAAACGCTGAATTAAAGGAGTTTGAGAGACATACAAACAAAGGCATTTTGGTTCTGTACAACTGATATGCCTGGTACTGACAGACACTAAAAATATAATATCCTGACAACACCCTTTTGCTTGGTATAGATATATTGTTATCTATATTACACACACACACACACACACACACACACACATATATATTCTGAGATGGAGTCTCGATCTATCACCCAGGCTGGAGTGCAGTGGCACTGTCTCAGCTCACTGCAAACTCCACTTCCCAGGTTCAAGCGATTCTCCTGCCTCAGCCTCTCAAGTAGCTGGGATTACAGGTACCCACCACCACACTCAGCTAATTTTTGTGCTTTTAGTAGAGGTGGGGTTTCACCATGTTGGCCAGGCTGGTTAACTCCCGACTTCAAGTAATCTGCCTGCCTCGGCCTCCCAAAGTGCTGATATTACAGGCATGAGCCACTGTTCCTGGCCTATATTCAACATATTGATTAGCTGAATTAATGAGTTGCCTTGCTACTATTTAGTTGTATTTTTAAAGACAAAACAAAACATAGAGCAACAAATAATCCGACAAATTTAATTTAATTTATAATTTCCCCTTTCTTCCCTCCATCTTCCCATCCTCCATCTTTGGTCCTACTTTTATTTTATTTTATCTTATCTTTGCTCTACCTCATTACACAAGGGATTTTTAACTGATCTTAGTATTAATTTATGGTAAACAATAACTCAAACCTGACACTTTGAGAATATATATACAGTTTTATTTATACAGATTATTTTAAAAATCACACTTTAAAAAATTGTTGCTCATATTTCATGTACAACTGAGCATATTCTAAGACGCTGAGCTCTAAATGGGTGATTGTTGAATATGTGGCTGGGCAAAACTCCATGCCCTCTGCAGTTTGGTGAACTATTGTTTTGCTCTGTTGATTGTGGCTGACCCTGTGGTCCCTGCAAAGCTCTGAAGTGGTCAACAGTGGCTGGCTGGCCGGCCATTGATATTGGCCCAGTGGTTTGATGTGGGTGATCCAAATCAGATCACATTCACCAGAATCCTCCCCTTGTGCCTCCCTTGCATACTTGTGTGTACAGGAAAGGATCTCCTGATGCATTGCCTGAAACAGCATGACAGAGAACAGGTTTTCAGATAATGTCTCTTATCCACTGTCTGCTCCTTTGGCTGTAGATAGAAAAATCGGAAACTGGAAGAAGATTACCAGTATCAAATTCTTCATAAATTTTCAAGTAGATTTGAATATTTTTTTTTCCTCAAAAGTTGACACAAAAAGGGATAGTGATGCAACAACCTGAAATAAAGAAAGGAATCAGACCAGTTGCAGTGACTCACGCCTGTAATCCCAGCACTTTGGGAGGCTGGGGTGGGCAGATCAGTTGAGGTCAGGAGTTCAAGGCCAGCTTTGCCAACATGATGAAGTTCTGACTCTACTAAAAATACAAAAATTAGCCGGGTGTGGTGGTGGGCACCTGTAATCCCAGCTACTCGGGAGGCTGAGGCAGAGAATTGCTTGAACCTGGGAGGCAGAGGGTGCAGTGAGCCAAGATTGCACCACTGCACTCGGCCTGTGCAACAGGGCAAGACTCCATCTCAAGAAAAAAAAAAAAATTAGCCAGGCGTGGTGATACATGCCTGTAATCCCAGCTATCTTGGGAGGCTGAGACACCAGAATCTCTTGAACCTTGGAGGCGGAGGTTGCGGTGAGCCGAGATCAGGCCACTGCACTCCAGCCTGGGCAACAGAGTGAGACTCTGTCTTAAAAAAAAAAAAGAGAAGTAAATCAAGTCATAAGAATATTGTTATTTCCTGATCTTAAAACAAAAAGTCTACACTATCTGGATTTGATTCAAGTTTCATTTTATTTTCCACATGTTTCTGCAATATTGAATTTACCTTAAGCATACTCATATCTTATGTTTATATTTCTACTGGCTTTCCAACTGGCTAATGAGTCACACATTTTATGATAAAAATTTCTCTAGAGTTCGAAAGGGACATGAGAGCATATTACTGTATTCAAATCTATTTGAGTTTCTTTTAATAACCAGGTTTATTCCCTCCTTTTAAATCATCCTTATTCCCAAATGGAATTTTGCTAGAAACAGAGTCTAATCATTTCTAATTCCCTTAAGAAC